>NC_054476.1:154860629-155460629 GCF_017639515.1 Carcharodon carcharias | reverse complement strand
TTGGGATATTTGCAGTTTTCACCTTTTCAAATTGTTTGCCAGTTTCATATTTCTATGCTTGCTATGGTGTATAATTGTTGTACTTGTAAGTTAAACCTTCCATGCTGTTATGGGGATCATGTGACTGTACAGACGAAACAGCCCTAAGTGTGGTAATCTTGGGGGTGGAGCTTTCTAACCTTGGTCTTGGAACAAGCATGTAGCTTCATCGGGACCTCTGTAAATCAAGTTTACTGTTTTTTTCACAAGAAACCTGCCCTGCATTCCAAGTTTATTACAATTGGCAATGAGGATAAATAGTGCCGACTCAGCACCTCACTTTGCGAATGTGAGTACTTCATTTTTTTTAAGGGAAGAAAGGAAAGAATACTCACCAGCAATGCCCCTCTTCAGCACCACCGTAAACACCCCTTTGTCCTTTTGTCTATGACATCTTTGGCAATCTCTTCTTTGCCTCCACCTATCAATGGCCCTCTATCTAGCTCTACCTGTCCCACCTCCCTCAACCAGCTTATATTTCACCTCATTTCTATATTTCCTCAGTTCTGATGAAGACTCATACGGACTCGAAAGGTTAACTGTGTTCCTCTCCGCAGATGCTGTCAGACCTGCTGAGCTTTTCCAGCTATTTTTGTTTTTGTTTCGGATATCCAGCATCCGCGGTATTTTGTTTTTATCTTATGTTGTGAGACCGTTTGATTTGCAGCGCAACAGACAATGCCATTCGGCGCCGTTTACTTGCTGAAGTTAATATACACCTGAAGTGTGCCATGGAGATGGCGCTAGCAATGGAGAGTGCTGAGGGGGACTTGCAGGCTTTGCAGAGTGTGCAACTTGGCACCGTTCTTCAGTTAGGGAGGGAACCTGCTGCCGGGTACGGTGCGCAGACCTGGGAGGCTACCACGAAACGGGACATGGTCCCTACTGCTCGAAAAATAAAAAGAAATACTGCAAACAGCTCACCAGTAATTCCAAAATTAAAGTGTTCCCGCTGCGGGGTAATCATGTACCCGAAACCTGCGGATTTAAAGAGGCAGAATGCCACTACCGTCACAAATAGGGCATGTTGTAAAACAATGCAGGATGAGATCAAGACAGCCATTCAGACAGCAGGTCAAGATAAATGAAGTGCACAATATAGATGAACCAGAAGCTGCTGATCCTGATATTTATTCCCTACACAATCTGAAGGCCAGGTAAACTGAGCCAATCACCATTACCCTGCAAGTAAATGGGAAGCCTCTGGTCATGGAGGCTGACACAGGAGCATCGACCACAGTGGTGGGAGAGCACATCTTTAATTACCTCAGCATAGGTACCCAGCCATTGTGCAAAAACCCATGAGTGTCACAGGGTTCGGTCCTTGGGCCCCAACTATTTACAATCTATATTAATGACTTGGAATCAAGGATAGAAGGTACTATAGCTAAATTTGCAGATGACACCAAAATAGGTGGGAAAGTAAGTTGCCATGAAGAAATAGGAAGTTTACAAATGGATAGGTGGATGGGCCAAAATTTGGCAGATGGAGTTTAACGCGGATAAGTGTGAGGTTATCCATTTTGGTCGGGAAAATAAAAAGGCGACTTATTATTTAAATGGAGAGAAGCTTCAGAGTGCTTCAGTGCAGAGGGATCTGGGTGGCCTTGTGCATGAATCACTGAAAGCTAGTATGCAGGTACAGCAGGTAATAAGGAAGGTAAATGGAATTTTGGCATTTATTGCTAAAGGAATAGAGTATAAAAATAGGGAAGTGTTTTTGCAGCTGTACTAGGCATTGGTGAGACTGCATCTGGGGTACTGTGCACAGTTTTGGTTCCCTTGCTTGACAAAGGGTGTAGTTGCATTGGAGGCGGTTCAGAGGAGGTTCACTAGATTGATTCTAGAGATGCGGGGCTTGTCTTATGAGGAGAGAATGAGCAGTTTAGGCCTATACTCGCTAGAGTTTAGAAAGATGAGAGGAGATCTAACTGAAGTATATAAGATACTAAAGGGGGTAGACAAGGTAGACGTGGAGCGGATGTTTCCCCTTGTGGGGCATTCTAGAACAAGAGGCCATAGTTTTAGGCTAAGGGGTGGTAGATTTAAATCAGAGATGAGGAGGAATTACTTTTCTCAAAGGGTCGTGAATCTGTGGAATTCACTACCTCAGAGTGCAGTGGATGCCGGGACGCTGAACAAATTTGAGGAGCAGATAGACAGATTTTTTAATTTCTAACGGGCTGAAAGGTTATGGGGAGAGGGCGGGAAATTGGAATTGAGGCCAAAATGAGATCAGCCATAATCATATTGAATCGCGGGGCAGGCTCAAGGGGCTGAATTGCCTACTCCTGCTCCTAGTTCTTATGTTCTTATGTTCATTGAGTTTGGAGCAAACCACGGCTCAGCTGAAAACGTACGCTGGAGAGGCAACAGGTGAAAAGCATCGCCTCTGTACCTGTGTCCTCCAGGTAACAGCCCAGCTGCCAGTAATTGTTGTAACAGGGGAAGATCCTAGCCTTCTGGGCTGTGATTGGTTGAAAGAAATTAAACTCAACTGGTAAGAAATTTTTCAAGCCTGAATGGGAAGAAATCCTGAGTTGACAAGGGAATATGTTGGTGTCTTTTGAAATGAGACAAAAGCACCGAAGGACCTTCCCAGGAAGCAAGGATCCCTCGGGTCAGAGTTAGTTCCATGGGAAGACCCTGAAAAGAAGCGAAACAAATACAGTGTCACCCTGAACCAACTGAAGAAACTGTTGGGGGGAAAAAACCCAACACTGTTCAATGTTCCAAGAGGAAGCCAAAAGTTACAAAAGAGAGAAGAACTGAAGAATCAGTTGATTGACACAAAAGAGGCATTAGAAGGAAAAGTCATGGAACTTTCCACGATGCGAGCGGGTAGCTCAACCCCCCGCACTGAACCAAGTTAAGATTTCACCAGGGAGAAATTTGGCTGACTGTGATATCAAAATGAAGGATGAGAGAAAACGCAAGAAAAACAGAAATCAAATCTGAAAGAACAATAGGATATGTATTCAGAACCCTTTCTGCAGCCGATAAAGTCTACTCACAATTGAAAAAGATGACTTATCTATCATATTTGGAGCAAAGAGTTCCATCGATATTTTTGCATTCGACACTTCACCATAATGTCAAATCACAAGCCACTGTTGGGTTTGTTTAGTGAAGATAAGGCAATCCCACCGATAGCCTCTGCTAGAATTCAAAGATGGTCTTTCATTTTGTTGGCATATGAATACACTTTTATGCACCGTCCGGGTTTGCATATAAAAAACACAGACACCCTCCATTGTCTTCCTTTGCCAGATAGCGTTACACATGCTCCAGTACCTCCCAAGAGGTAGTACTTGTGTTGAATTTCCTGCACGCCTCACCTGTCTGTGCAAAACAGATAAAGAATTGGACAAACTGGGATTCAATTTTATCAAGAGTCTGAAAACAAGTATTGCAAGGATGGTTGATGCACAAGCCCCTGATGAGTTAGATCCATTCTATGCCTGTAAATCTGAACTGAGTTGTCAAAATAGTATCTTGTTATGGGGATCAAGAGTCATCATCCTTTTGTAAGGAAGAGAACCTCTTGACAGAGCTTCATAGTGCACATCCTGGTACTTTGAAAGTGAAGACGCTCGCACAAAGTTATATCTGGTGGCCAGGTATAGACAGTAATATAGAAAAAATGGTTAAACACTGTCTCCAGTGTCAGCAACAGCAGAAGCTGCCCATTTCAGCTCTGCTGCATCCAAGGGAGTGGCCCTGAGTTAGTCTATATGCAGTCTTTGTCCATTTTTAGGTACCATGTTTTTAATGATCATCACGCATTCAAAATGGATAGATGTGTATGAAGTGAGATCGCCTACATCGGGTGCCACTATCGAAAAGCTATGCCAATGTTTCAGTGTACGTGGTCTACCAGAAGTTATTGTCAGATAATGGTACTGCTTTCACTAATTTAGAATGCCAGACATTCATAAACCTAAATGAGATTAAACGCATCAGAACAGCACAGTATCATCCCTCATCCAATGGGTTAGCAGAAAGAACTGTACAAACCTTTAAAGCAGGCTTGAAGAAATTTTCTGAGGGAACATTAGAAACACAAATTTCGATATTTCTGTTCAGCTATCTCATGACTCCTCAAGCAACCATGGGTTCAACACCTTCTGAATTGCTAATGAAGCGCTGACTTTGTCCCAAGATTGAGTCTAGTATTCCCTAACTTAGTGGACAAGGTGGAAAAGAACCAGAGTAGTCAGAAATTGAATCATAGATTCACAGAATTTTAATGGCACAGAAGGAGGCCATTCAGCCCATCGTGTCTGCACCAGACTTCCAAATGAGCATTATGACCTAGTGCCATTGCCCTGCCTTTTCCTGGTACCCTTGCATGTTGTTTCTATTCAAATAATCATCTAATGCCCTCTTGAATGCCTCGATTGAACCTGCCTCCACCACACCTCCAGGCAGTGCATTCTAGACCCAAATCAAACGTTGTGTGAAAAAGTTTTTTCTCATGTCACGTTTGCTTCTTTGCAAATCACTTTAAATCTGTGCCCTCTCGTTCTTGATCCTTTTATGAGAGGGAAGAGCTTCTCCCTATCTACTCTGTCCAGCCCCCTCATGATTTTGACTATCTCTATCAAATCTCCTTTAAGCCGCCTTCTCTCCAATCTATCTTCATAACTGAAGTTTCTCATCCCTGGAACTATTCTTGTAAACATTTTCTGCACTCTCTCCAATGTATTCACATCCTTCCTATAATGTGGCACCCAGAGCTCTGCACAATCTCCAGCTGAGGTTTAATGAGTGTCTTTTGCATAAATTCAGCATGACCTTGTACTCTTATTAATAAAGCCCAGGATACCGTATGCTTTATTAACTGCTCTCTCCACCTGCCCTGCCACCTTCAATGATCTATGCACACATACACCCAGGTCTTTCTGGTCCTGTACCCCCTTCAAAATTTTATATTGTCTGTCCATATTCTTCCTACCAAAATGGCTCTCACTTCTCTGCATTGAACTTCATCTGCCACCTATCTTTTTTTTATTAATCATTCGTGGGACACCTAAAGGACATTAGTGAGTCAGATGGGTTTTTATGACAATCGACAATGGTTTCATGGTCATCATTAGACTTTTAATTCCAGAAATTTATTGAATTCAAATTCCACCATCTACCGTGGTGGGAATCGAACCCAGGTCCCCACAGCATTACCCTGGGTCTTTGGATTACCAGTCCATGACAATACTACTACGCCACTGCTTCCCCGTATCTGCCCACTCCACCAACTTGTCTATGTCCTTTTGAAATTCTACACTCCTCACAGTTTACAACACTCCCAAGCTTTGTATCATCCGCAAACTTTAAAATTGTCCCCTGCACACCAAGGTCTAGATCATTAATAGGGTACCAATACTGACTCCTGGGGAACTCCACTACAAACCTTCTTCCAGCCCTAAAAATATCCATTGACCATTACTCTCTGCTTCCTATTTTTCAGCCAATTTTGTATCGCCGTTGCTACTGTCTCTTTTGTTCCATGAGCCATAACTTTTCTCACATGTCTGCATCATGATGTTCACAGCAAAGGTCGAGACCTTACTGTGGGAGAGACAGTTTTTGTGCGAAACTTTGCAGCTGGACCAAGGGTTCCTGGTAGAATCGTTTCTGAAATAGGACCTTTGTCATATCAAGGGAAGTGGAAAATAGGATTGTTAGGAAACACGTGGATCATCTCAAAAATCGAGCGACACTCCAACAACCAGTTACTCCACCTGAAATCGAAGTCGAGCCTTTGATCCCTGAGATGCCAGATCAACAAAGAATAGATGTACCTCTCTTGAAGTAAATAATTCTGAACTGCCATTGTCTGAGTGTGACCATAATGCTGCAGTTCCTGGTCAAGTCGATCCAATGGAAGAATCTCAAGTTGTAGAGTCGCATCGCTCTACCCGAATCGAAAAACCTCCTCAAGGACTAAATCTATGATTGCATGAACTGTATACAATTGTATATGATATGGGTTAAGATATTTTTGTAAATAACAGTAGTAAGACAAAATTAAAGGGGAGGAATGTAGTCATTGTAAATTAAAACTTTCACACTGTAATGGGGATCATGTGACTGCACAGACGAATCAACCCCAAGAGTGATTAATCTTAGGAATGGAGCTTTCTAGCCTTGGTCTCGGAACAAGCATGTAGCTTCATCAGGTGCTCTGTAAATAAAGTTTACTGTTTCTTAAATGAAACCTGCCCTACGGTAACTTAATCCACCTTTGGTATGATTCTTCTCCGTGGGCTATATTGTGGTTCCACATAAAATGCTTGTGGCCTGACTTGACACAGATCCAAATGGACAGTGGTGTGTACGAGCAGCCCTCTGGTAACAGGACACCCGCGGAAGTGCTGCTTTTGACGTTTTCTCAGAGCCACTGCCAGTAGGGGCATTGAATTGAGCTGCTTGGTATGGATGTCACATTGCCGCCCTAAATGTCCTTTCTTCAAGTAAGCCTGCTGTTGCCTAGATTCTGTTGCAGTGACATTCTCTGGGCTGAGCATTTTTTTTAAACTAAAGCTGTCCAGCTATCAGCTGTCTGGAGTTAACACAAAGCATTGCAACTGATTTGTTTTTTTCCCCCTTACCATGCCCAGTACAGAGAGCTAGAGTATTCTATCGAGGCCTCTGTCCTTGATGCCCTCTCTTTGAAAAGATGGGAAGAGTATCGACACAGAAATCTGTTAAGAGGCACGTGAGCAGTTTGGCAGCAACAGCTGTTAGAAAGTTTTTTTAGGTCCCTGGAAATATTCGGATAGGCTTTGTGACGTTTCAGACCTTCACTGCCTTTTATTCCCCCTCTCTGCCAGTTTTCAGTGCAGGCATACTGCTGGGAGCTAAGCTCAGTGTGTATTGAACCCATTGTGCCAACTACCTTTCCTGTCTCGCTTGCTCATGTTAGTTTTGATTTTTTTTTTGACAACACCACTACTAAGATCTCCCATCAGTGGATGACTGTCTAGTCATGGGAAACACTGTTTTTGCTTGCTGCAGACTTTTTACAGACTTTGTCTTGAGGCAACAGCAAGAAGGGTTGAGCAACGACCGTTCGCCACTGTTGACTGACTGTCGGAGAGAGTGCTGCGTCGCACCTTCTGGATTCACTTCCCTGGTTAAAGTTGAGTCCAGCATGTTGGAGGAGCAGCCTGCGCAAGGTTACCCTGACATTATCTTGAGCAGCACAATAACCAACAGCTTTAGCTCGAAGTGCAATAAGTCTCCGACTTTAGAGAGTGTGGCCTTGAAGACAGGAGCTCCTGATAATGTTGAAAGGGACTGGGCTTTATCAGGCCAGAAGGACGGCTGTTTAAATAGTGGGATGTGCCTGGCAGCTCTGGAGCGTGCGTCTTCCACATCTGACGACCTTCCCTCTGCCCTTGAAGAGATTACGAAACAGGTGAAAGATCACGGCTGCCAGCCTCTAGTTTGGCATGCGCGTGGAAAGTCAGAGAACTCTGATTGCTGCACAGACAACAGATTGTGTTGTGGAGTGACTCCTGTGGAAATAGCTGACATAACAGATGTGGAAGGGAAAAACACTGGCTGGGATTCATCAAGTGAATTAGTGAGGCATGGCCAGGAGTGTGATTTTGTGAAATTAGTACAGAAAGGTGGCAAATGTTTCAATTTTAATAATGAAGCAGCAGAGAGCCACTCTAACACCGAGTCAGTTACCAAAGGTCATCGTGGCCATCTAATAAGTGATGACGCCATTGGCTCTGTTCCCTGTTCATTGAATCAAAGACCCCCTGAATTATTGATACCTGCCGTTGTGAATCCGTGCCCTGAATGTGCGCAGGCTGTGGGAAAGCAGGTGGGTTTAGCTCCGGAAAGTTATATCAATAGCTCAAAAGGGCAAGGAAAGCTGCCAGACCGAGACGCTGCTGGAACAGCGCCCACCAGCCAGCCGCCAAGTTCCTTGAGCTGCCCGGCCACCTCGGAGAATAATGGGGCCTTGAAGGGGCTCGGCCAACATGAAAATCCCAGGAAGCGAAGGAAGAGAAAGAGGCTTCTACATTCAGTGTCAGTTGGATATGAAGAAGGTGGGAGGAGCAAGGAAAATCAAAGAAAGCATCCCTTCGTTGTTGAGACAGTCTTCTAATTATATTAATTGTGCAGCTGTGGCAGGGTGAAGTTGGTTGGCAGCAGTAGCATTGACCGTAACCAATTATTCAGTGTGAAGTTTGACAGCTTTTAATTATTTTCTTGCTCTAGCATAGCACATTTTAACCCCTCGAGGACTGAATTCCTTGCCCTGCTCACCACCCCCCCCCCCCCCCCCCACACACACACACACACACACACACACACACACACACACACACACACCCCAACCCCAAACAGCCCCTGTCTTCAAACCACGCACAAGTATTTATGTCCCAGCACCTGAGACATTTTGCTTTCGCATTCCTCCTGGAAATATATTAGCCAACGAATATATAAAATAGTGGGAGCTCTTTGAATAGTGCACTTGCATCCCATCTTCAGCAGCAGTTCCTCGGCAAAGGTGGCCAGTGGTAGATCAAAACAGCCTGACTCCATGTAACCCCAGCTCTTGTGGACCTCGGACTCGAGAGTAAATGTGTGTTCGCTATGCTTCAGGGTAAAGTGCAGCGTGGGGCCAAAGTTCAATAAGGGAGGAAAATAGTCTTGTTGATCCCTGAGACTATTTCTCCTTTGGACCCAAAAATAATCTTTAATGCCTCCAACCATTAGGTCACATTTATGACTACACAAGTCCCGCAAGCTCAGATCAAAGTTTGGAGGTGTCTGTGTCAATAGAACCACCCCCCCCCAACCTGAAGCACTTCACTCACTGTTCCATTGAGGGTATGAATGTACCTTTTGTGATTGATCTGAGTAAATAGAAGTGCCTTGTTTTTATCATCAAAGGGTAAATGTTTTGAGTTTATTTTAGGGAATAGATTTCATATAATTTTGAAGGAAGCGGTGGAGCTATAATTAGCCAAAAGCTCCGCCATGGGTGAACTTTTCATGTTCCACTGCTGTCCGTTTGGCTCAGAAAAGAATGCAGATGTTGGGGGTGAGGACTCCCATGTCACTCTACCCCAAGCCAAGGAAAAAACAGCCACAAAAAGTCTCTCTGATAACTCAATTTAATCCCCACTAAAGCACCATTAAAAGCATTGCACAAATAAGGGATATATACCACATTCATAGAATGATACAGCACGGGCGAAGGCCATTCAGCCCAGCTGGCCTGTGCTGGCTCTTTGAAAGAGTTTTCCAATTAATCACTCCACTACTCTTTCACCAGAGTCCTCCAATTTTTTTTTTCTTTAAGTATTTATTTATCCAGTTCCCCTTTCAAAGTTACTATTGAATCTGCTTCCACCATCCTTTCAGTCAGTGCGTTCTAGATCATAGCATCTTGCTGCACAAAACATACCTTTTTCCTCATCACCTCTGGTTGTTTCCTCTAGTAGTGGACCCTTCTGCTGGAAGCAGTTTCTCCTTATTTACTCTCATCAAACCCTGTTATGAATTGAACACTTCCATCAAATCTCCCCTTAACCTTCTTTGTTCTAAGGGATACAATTCCAGCTTCTCTAGTCTCTCTGCATCCCTGGTAGCATTCTAGTAAATATTCCCTGCACACTGTCCAAAGCCTTGTCTTTTTTAAAGTGTGGTGCCCAGACATAGCCACAACATTCCAGCTGATAGCTAACCAGTGCTTTATAAAATTTTAGCATAACTTTTCCTTGCTTTAAGTCTCCCAAATGCCTTTTTAAACAGCCTTCTCAATCTGTCTTGCCACCTTTAAAGGTGTGTGTACATGGACCCCAGGCCCCTCTCTTCCTGCACCACCCCTTAAAATTGTGCCATTCAGTTTATGTTTCCTCTCCTCATTCTCCCAACCAAAATGAATCACTTCACACTTCTCTGTGTTAAATTTCATCGGCAGTGTGTCTGCCAATTTCTCCAGTCTCTTCTGAAGTCTGTTACTACGATCCTTGAAGTATCATGCCAAAATGTAGTACGCAGTAAAACCATATGTTGTTAAACCTAATCTGTTTGTAGGTAAGTGGAAGCTCTCAAATTCGGGAAGCAAAAATACAAATTCTTTTGTGGTTTTTATCTTTTTAACAAATCCGGCTTTTTTGCTGGTGCATCTTTGCTTCTCCGTGTTCGGTTTCACTTTCACAGGGGTTTTTCAAGCGTTTTCACGTCATTTCTTTCGACCAACTAGGCAGCTCATCAGTAGGGTCCTAGGGTGAGGTGCTGCCTTTTGTGGGACCATTACTCGCTGTAGGTGTGGAATGTGCCTTATGTCGGCTGTTTCCCAGTGAAATTTTACGGTGACCAGTTGCTGTGAGCACCTGTAACCGATGCAGAAATGGGAAACGTTCACTTAGACATGAAACGCCTCCTGGGGGAGTGGCGGAAGGGGTGGTAGTTTGGTCGCAGTGTGGTAGCTACTTCAGGGACACGTGATCTTTCATGCTGCAAGGTCCCTGTTGCCAGTGGGTGCGTGCACTGCGTGACTCTTGTGCAGTTGAACAAATCCTTCAAGAAAAGCTGAAAGAAAATAAATTGGGCTTAACCCGGTAATTGCCGTTTGATTTAAACTTTATCTGTAATTTTCAGCTTTAAACCCTCAATTTATTGTACACCAAGATTATTGTAGTCATCAGATTGTTGGTCACTGATTTTTGGAGGACTGAAATGGTGATGGGAGTGTTAGATGCAGAACCCCTGATTCCTCAACCACTGCTAATCTGAGTGTTACTCTGAAATAATGCTTCTACTGACAAACGTTACCTTGATCCAAAATGCGAATGCAGGATTATCTTGTGGATAAATCCCACTTCTAGGTTCTTTGGCCACTTGAGTCTACCATCAGTTGCATACCTCTTGTACAGAAGTCCAGAGACAGATATAACATTTCCTAACTAATGCGAGTTCAGAGGCAGGTAAGGGTGTAAAAGTTCAGGCATTCATCAACAAGAATCATTAGCTTTAAACTGTTGGATCACTTAACGTGTAAAATTCTGACGTATGCCCTCGATTTCATGGTGTCTCACAGCTGCCCCAGTTGTAAATTAATCTTGAGTCTTGCTGATGAATGCCTGTATTTTCATGTCCTCAGCTGCCTCTGTCACCTCCATCATTGTATGAACTTGTGGCCGTTATAATCGGTGAGACTTGTGAACTAGAGATGTTTACACTCGAGAAAGAGCTTGTATTTAGATGGCATCTTATAACAGCCTCCAGATACCCCAGAGCACTTTATAAGCAATGGATTATGTGCAATCACTGTGAACATGGGCAAATACAGCAGCTGATTTGCATAAAGCAAGAACTGACAAATAGCAAAGATATCACCAAGCGTTGGCCTGTTTTTGGTAGTGTTGGTTGATGCAGGAATGTTAGGGCACATGGAGGATGACCTGCTCTTTAAGCTAGTGCTGTGGGATCTTTTTTATGTCCAGTCCCGATGAAAGGTCATTGACCTGAAATGTTAACCCTGTTTCTCTCTACACCTGCTGAATATTTCCAGCATTTTTTTTGTTTGGATTTCCAGCATCCACAGTGTTTTGCTTTTATATTTAGATAGGGCCTAGGTGTAGCATCTTGTCTAAAAATCTGAAATTCGATCGATTTTATTAATTTATGGGCTGGTACCAAGAAAAAATATGACCCATTTAAAAACTGCTGGATTGTTGGGCCTTATAATTAGTTCAATAATGCCTTTTGGAGAAGGGAAGTTGCTAATCTTAGTCAAAGTCTACACGGGTTGACTCTGAAGTGGTCTGGCAAGGCAGGTGGGTGATTAATAATGCCATGTCAGGTCACCTATATCCCAATAATAACATATATTTTTTAAAAAGTTCAATATGAAAATAGCCTGTTAAATTTTACCTGTTCCAGTGATTATTTTGAGCAAGAAAAGCTTTATTTAATAAATGCATTTGGTGGGATATCATCTGATCTGTTAATTGTTTGAAATGGGATCGCATCTATGGAATCCGCCCAAGTCATGGTGCACCCATCGGTGTATGCATCATACGTTTTAGTTAATACTCTAATAAAGTAATATGCTGTTTGGCTGAAAGAAGTGTATTATCCAGGGTTATATGGTTGAATTTTAATAACCATAATTGTGATGGAATGCTCTCCACTTGCCTTATTGACTGCAGCTCCAACAGTACTCAAGAGGCTCGACACCTTCCAGGACAAAGCAGCCCACTTGTTTGGCCCCCCATCCACCACCTTCAACATTCACTCCCTCCACCAATGATGCACAGTGGCTGCAGTGTGTACCATCTACAAGATGCACTGCAGCAACTTGTCAAGGCTCCTTTGATAGCACCATTTGAAACCCATGACCTCTACCACCTAGAAGGACAAGGGCAGCAGATAGATGGGAACACCACCACCTGCAAGTTCCCCTCCAAACCACTCACGATCCTGACTTGGAATTATATTGCTGTTCCTTCACTGTTGCTGGGTCAAAGTCCTGGAGCAACCTCCCTAACAGCACTGTGGGTGTACCTACACCACATGGACTGCAGCGGTTCAAGAAGGTGGCTCACCACCACCTTCTCAAGGGCAATTAAGGAAGGGCTGTAAATGTTGGCCTAGCCAGCGATGCCTTTGTCCCGCGAATGAATTATATATATATAAAAAAAAATCTGCATCTTTAACTTGGAGTGTAGTAATTTATAAAAAGCCCCCAGTGTAACTTCCCACTCGAAAGGGACATGAAACTCCTTTCAGTCGTGGCTTGTTTTTTCGCTGAGCTTCATGGTTCTTCCCTCCCTGCTCTCTTTCCTTTCCCTGGCCATTTCACTGCACAGAAGTATGAAACCAATTTTTTTGCTCCAAAGCTCTCAGCAAATTGCAGTCTCATATTTTGCAAAGAGAAAATGTACTTTAAATGGGTTGTCTTCATGCAATGTGAATTTTAAGATAATTTGACTTCAAAACTAAGTGGTGGATGTCAGATAATCTTGGCGCATTACAAAAGGATGGTTTTCTTCACCCCTTGAATGTGCTGACCTATACTTGAGCACGTTTACTCACTAAACCAGCCAGGCAGCTAAAGTAGGAATTTCACACACTAATTTCCTTTAGCCTTGTCAAATGTGCGAAATGGAGCTTGCCAGTCTGGAGAATTCATTTTTTGTTACCCAGTCTCTGTACAGTGATTTGGGACAGTATTAATGTCCATTGTTTTTAATTTGCTCATTGGAAGGTTTTACCTTCAAGAACCAGTTTTCAACAATTCTCCTTTTGAATTGACTTTTCTCCCTC
Organism: Carcharodon carcharias; assembly: GCF_017639515.1. Taxonomy (NCBI): domain Eukaryota; kingdom Metazoa; phylum Chordata; class Chondrichthyes; order Lamniformes; family Lamnidae; genus Carcharodon; species Carcharodon carcharias. The sequence continues at coordinate 155,447,288 of NC_054476.1, read as the reverse complement.
TCTTCCCCAATCACTTTCTAAGAGGTGATTGGCACCTAAAGTACTTTATGCTGCTCTTCAGCCAAACGAACATGCTTGTTTTTACTGCTACTTTGCAACTTAGAAATGACCTAAGGCAATTCCTTCTTCTGAAGACTGGGGCACTTGCTGTATTGAAACATTAGTGGTGACCCAAGTCCTATTACTCATACTGTCACAGTGTTAGTGAGAGACTGTTTGCTAGTGATAATGATGCATTTGGTTGCTTGACTTGAGTAAATTGTTGGTTGCTGGAAATGCTGAGGGAATTGTTTTTTCTTCATCTGTTGTGTTTTATTTGCAGCCCATTCATCAGGCATGCCATTAGTCAACGGCGATGGTGGGCATGATCATTCTGAGGCGGAAAACCACAAAGAGAGGGAAGACGGCGAGACCCACGCAGATGATGGGAATGAACAAGAAGTAATAGTTATCCAGGATACTGGATTCACTGTCAAGATACATGTCCCTGGGATAGAACCTTTTGACCTGCAGGTTAGTGTGGTAACAGTTCATGTCCAAGTCAGTTGGCTTTGAGAAAGTGCATTAGGTTTCAAACAGAGGCTTGTTAATCCATAATCCAGTGCCTTTTTGGCAGCCTCCAAGCTATTTCCAACTTTTCTTGAAGCTTTAGGGTGGTTAAGAAAACCACAAAGTATGGAGATCCGAAATAAAAAAACTGAAAATTCTGCAAATAGACAGCAAGCCTGTCAGAATCTGAAATTAGAAAATCCCCTTTGTTGGTGTGGCAGTCTGTGAAAACTATTAGGGGGATTGTGCGCAATATGTGTCTCACTGGTTTTTCACCAGTTAACGTACCCACCATTGTGCGCATTCAATAGCACAATTACATTTTTAACATTGTGAAATATCCCAGTGAACTTCAGAAAGGAAAGGGGAGAATGGGCACCGAGGAGGAGTTATGGACCGGTGGTAAAAGGTGGGCGTAGTTGTGTTTTTGAAGGTGGGAAGAGAGGAATGGTTTTGGGAGAGAATTTGTGTAGTGGAGGAAGGTGGGTAGCCACTTTTTCACTAGCAACTGCTCCAAGTGAAGGGTGTGAGCTGGGAAGTAGAGATCTATGTGGATAACCTGGACTCTTAGTATTAGTTTCTTTCTGAATGAATATGCTCCTGGCTTTTTATCGTAGACTGTCCAAATATTATCTGGCATTAGATACTGGTGATTAGGACCTGCAGTCTTTAATTTGAGGCTGGTTTCCAGTTTCATTTGGATCAAGAGATGGTGTTGTTATAAACTATCTTCATAACAGGCAGAACTGGAATGTTGCTTCTGCTGTGAGTGTATACCGGTTATTAAGTGCTAGGAAGCTAAATAGATGCTGCTGATCGCGGACAAATACACTCATAGCACATAGTCCGGAGGACATTCAGCTGCTTGTCAATTGCTTCATCCTAGCCTCAGAACACTTTGGCCTGACAATAATTCTGAAGAAGACAGAGATTTTGTATCAACCTGCCCCTGGCCATGTACCCCAAGGCCCCACAGTTACTATCAACAGCACACCTCTCCATTCAGTACTGAAGTTTTGCTGTCTTGGAAGTATCTTCTCGCTGGAGGTTGAAACCAACCATCGCCTGGCAAAAGCAAGTGCAATGTTTGGCAGGCTGACCCACTGACTTTGGAAAAAAGCATGGCGTTTGTCTCAGGACAAAGATAAAGTCTACTAGGCAGTGGTTCTTACATCGCTTCTTTATGGGTGTGAGACTTGGACAAGCTACCAGCGTCACACAAAGCCACTAGAAACCTTCCATCTTGGCTGTTTTGAGATCTATTTACAACCTCAGCAGAACAAAATCCCCAACACCGAGGCTCCTGCAAGGCATTGCCTACTTGGCATCGAGAGCATGCTCCCCAGAGCTCAGCTTCGCTGGATCGATCATGTGGTTCACATGGAGGAGTTCTGCGCACCAAAGGCAGTACTGTACAGCCAGCGGAGCATGGGAACCCCCACCACAGGATGTTCCAAACTTGGAGATAAAGTCAATCAGAAAACCAACTTTGGGGCTTTCAAACTGGATCCCAGTACTTGGGGGGAAAGCCAACTTTGGACAGACCCAAATGGAGAAGTCTCTAACGTCAAGCCACTTCAACATTTCAGGAGAACCGAGTCCAGAGCCTTTAGGACACCCATCCCTCCAACAAAAGATAGGTAAAAAATGATGTTGTGAAGAGAACACAAGGAGGTTGCTGATGGATATAGATAGGTTGAGTGGGCAAAAGTATGGCAGACGGACTATAATGTGGAAAATGTGGTGTTGGTAGGAAGAATAAAAAAGCACTGTATTACTTAAACGGAGAATGGCTGTAGAATTCCGAGGTGCAGAGGGATCTAGGTGTTCTAGAGCATTAGTCACAGAAAATTAGTATGCAGGTACAAGTAATTAAGAAAGCGACCGGAATGCTATCCTTTATTATGAGAGAAATTGAACATACAAGTAAGGGTGTTATGCTTCAGTTATACAGGGCGTAGGTGAGATCACATCTCGAATACTGTGTGCAGTTTTGGCCTCTTTATTTAAGGAAGGATGTGTTGGAGGTGGGTTTACTAGATTGATATCTGGAATGAGCAGGTTGTTTAATGGGGAAAGGTGGGACAGATGGCTTGCTTCCACTGGAGTTTAGAAGAGTGAGGGGTGACTTGATTGAATTAATAAGATCCTGAATGGTATTGACAAGGTGGACGTGGAAAGGATGTTTGGTCTAGTGGGTGAGTCTAGAACTAGGGGGCACTATTTTAAAATTAGGGATTGCCATTGTAGAACAGAGATGAAGAGAATCTTTTTCTCTGAGAGTTGTGTGACTTTGAACTCTTTGCCTCAGAAGGTGGTGGTGGCAGGTTCATTGAGTATTTTTAAGGCGGAGGTAGATAGATTCCTATCAGGCAAGGGAATCAAAGGTTGTCGGAATTCGAAACACAAGCAGATCAGCCATGATCTTATTGAATGGCAGAGCAGGCTCGAGAAGCTGAATGCCTATTTCCGCCCCTATTTTCTAGGTTTGTATGTAACACTGACTTTATTTGCAGTATTTGCAATCCATTATGCAAATCAGGACTTGGTCCAACATCACACATGAGACGACATGGAAGTAGATTGTAAACCGTTTTTTGCTGATCACTCATCCATTGAAGTGACAGGAGAATCCATCACATCCTACATTGTTATGGTTAGGGGAAAAGCCCTGGGGCAAGTTGAGCCTCATTCCATCTATTTTATAGTGGGTTCCCATGCATTTCTCAATTACTTTCCATCTGATGGCATCTGCAGGGCTGTCCTATGGAGAAACCTTCAGATAATTAAACGTTACTCTCTAGGTTTAATGGTGTCACATGGCCCGCATTCCTAATGGTGTGCTGTGGATGCAGAATGAAGAAGAAAGATTAACCATGTTACAGAGTAGACTTCGCTGTTCGAAAAGCGTTCAAAAAGGACCTAAGACTCCCATAAATCTTTCTCTGCAGGCCTGGGTTCAATGCGAAGTATTGGTGGCATTCGGTTTATGTGAACTAGCAGAGGCCCTAGGTTTTTATATGATACTGGACTAAGTCATTTGCACTGCCTTTCTGAATCAACAGGATGCCTGTCTTGCTCACATCTTGTGATGGGTATGTATATTTGGAGAACGAAGGTGATCCGACCAGGTAGACGCCTGTTTACTCAGCTGCTCCCTTTTAAACCCTTTGCTCCAATTCTCTGTTGCTGGAAAAGGTGCTTCAGCACCTGTTAGTTTCTACATAAATAATCATTCAAAAAGCCTCCTGTTGACTGCAGCTGCAGCTTCTAAGCGAGACCGTGCCATTATTTGCTACATCTGCAGGTCATTGTTGGAACCATCCAGCTCATAAGAGTTGGGGTGAAGCAAGGAACTGGAGGTTTAATGTGAGACGGATGTAATCACTAACCCATGTTAATGTCCTCCTGCTTTCTGCCAAGGAGTGGAAATTGGCTGTGCTTTAAATAGATGATCTGATTCCACCAGATACACCAATTAAATCGAATCTGGGAGATTGCATTCACTCTTTAAATGCAATATTTATACTCAATTCTCTTAATGTGACTTTTTTCTAATCTTGTAATCCATCCATAAATTATTTTACTCTGCGTGCTTGTTTGCTGCCTCTTTCTTAAAAAAAAATGTTTTTAAATATAACAGTATTAGTGTATCTTCCATGGCATTACTGGAGGTGAGTCAGAAGATGCGTTTAAAGAGCGATTCAGGAAGGAAGTACGTACTAGAATTAAGACTTTCAGCATATCATACTCATTGATCTTCTGTGTTGATGCATACGTGGACTTGGGACCAGGTTCAATTTTCAGGTAAAGTGAGGTTAGAGGATTTGGGGGGGGAACAGGGACGTAATTAAACCCCCATATTGAAGTCATGAAATATAACAATAAAGATAGAATACAGAATAAATTCGTTTGTTCATATATGCAGTGGAAACTGTCCAAGTAAATTTGTCATGCTGCAGCTGCACCCTCCTACCAGTGGAAGCACTCATTATAATTGTGGACCTTGGAATTTATGATAGAATTGACCAGGAGTTCGTGCAGCCGCAGAATTTTTATTATTGATTTTCTCAAATGCACGGAACGTTTTGACGGTCCTCTGGTCAGTCATTTCAGGGGTGTTTGTGGGATCTATCTATGTGAAAAATTGCTGCAATGTTTTCTCATGTAGCAGGCATTGCACTTACAATAATTCCATTCACAGAATGTGGGCTTCGCTGGCTGGGCCAGCATTTATTCCCCATCCCTAGTTGGCCTTGAGAAGCAAGTGTTAGTGCAGCAAGTTATGATGATCTGGAATGTTCCGCCTGAAAGGGGCGGAAGAAGCCAATTCAGTAGCAACTTTTCAAAGGGAATTGGATATATACGTGAAAAGGGTGATGAGATGCCCATCCCTAACTGCCCCTGAGAAGGTGGTGGTGGTGAGCTGCCTCCTTGAACTGCTGTAGTCCATGTGGTGTAGGTACACCCACGGCGCTGTTAGGGAGGAGCTCCAGGATTTTGACCCAGCGACAGTGAAGGAACAGCAATATTGTTTCAAGTCAGGATGGTGAGTGGCTTGGAGGCGAACTTCAGGTGATGGTGTTCGCATGTGCCTGCTGCCCTTGCCCTTCTAGGTGGTAGTGGTAGTGGTTGTGGGTTTGGATGGGCTGCCTAAGTATGAAACGCATCTGGCCATAGCCCAGAAAGCTACATAAATATATATTTTTAGTTCTTTCTTTGGACCCTGAGAAGCTTTTTTACTTGGAAAAAGCACATTTTGGAAGGCCTCGAAATGATTGATGTTTTACTGTGCAGTTTGGATAAAGAACTCTCAACTTTGCAATGTCTCTTTTTTTGTTTTTGTCCCGCTCTCCCTATTGACACTAACTCAGAAGGCAGCTCCCTTATTAAATCCTAGACACCATACTTTAAGGAGCGTGTCAAACTGGTTCACCAGAATTGTTTTTTCTTCTTTCATGGGATGTGGGAGTCACTTGCCCTTTGAACTGTGTGGCTTTCTGAGCCATTTCAGAGGGCAGTTAAGAGTGAGCCATATTGTTGTGGGTCTGGAGTCACATGGACCAGGCAAGGATGGCAGATTTCCACAAAATGGGTATTCATGACAGTCGATGATTGGTTTCATGGTCATCGTTAATGATGCTAGCTTTCAATTCCGTGAAGTTAACTTTCAATTCTATATTAATTGAACTTAAATTCTACCAGCTGCTGTGGTGGGATTCGAACCTGTGTCCTCCAGAGTATTGGCCTGGGCCTCTGGATTACTAGTCCAATGAGATTACCACTATGCTACCATCTCCCTCTATGATAGCAGGATTGAGGGACTAAAATTGCCTGGAGAAACTAGAGAAGCTGTGATTGTTCTCCTTCGAGCAGAGAAGGTTAAGGGGAACTTTAATAGAGATGCTCAAAATTGAGAGAGTAGAGCAGGTAGGAAGAAGCTGTTTCTACTGGCATGTGGGTCAGTAGAAGGACACCGATTTAAGATACTTGGTTAAAAAGAAATCCTGGGGAATTGAGATTTTACTTTTAACGCAGCAAGTTATGATGGTCTAGTATGTTCTGCCTGAAAGGGTGGGGAAGCAGATTCAGTCGCAACTTTTAAAAGGGAATTGGATATATATGTGAAAAAGGAAAAAGAATGGCAGGGCTGTGGGGGAAGAGCAGGCAAGTGGAACTAATTGGACAGCTCTTTGAAAGAAATAGCATAGGGGTGATGGGCTATATGATTCTTAAAGTTTGCTGTTGTCTTTTGACATGAGTAATTAATCATCCACAGTAATGTGATCTTAATAGATGATGTGCATTGTTCCTTTTCCCTCTACTGGTTAAAAAATCTTGCACCTTATGAAAATTCCTCTTGCCCCGTGGCTTAGTAGATGAAGACATTTCCTGGTAGTTAGTTGGACCCTGAGGTGCCGGAGTCGTTTGCAGGCCTGGGCTGAATTAGCCCCCTCTCTCTGCCAGGCTGGGTATTACAGTTGGTCTCAGTACCCTAGGGGAGGGGAAGCACCATCCAGTTTTCGGTGACCCAGGGTTAAACAGTATCAGTGTGGATATTGTGTGACAGGCTTGGTTTGGCTGTGGTGCCCTCTGCAGTTGAATAGTAGTGAAGATGCACTGCCCAGGCCCATAGATGAGTATTAGCCAATTGGGTAAAGTACTGCAGGCACATCCTGAGGAAAAGGAGAAAATTGGAAAAGATGGGGTGGTGTTGATGGAATTGTGTCATAAGATGTGTCTTGGAATTTTATTTTTCTGTAAGGGTAATTTGAGGTTTAAACCTCAATTTTCTTAACATGTAGTTATGACCTTCACGTTACATACTTAGTTATTGCGACCGGGAGGAACTGGAAGATCAACACCATTTTTTTTATAAACAAATACCTGGTTCAGAATGTTGGATTACATCAAGGTTGCAAAAATTTAAATAGGCTTTATTTAAATTGTCCCCCTCGACTTCCACCCCTACCCTGCTTCCTCAGCTCTTTTTAAGGGTATAATTTGACCTATCTGGCAGGCCTCCCAGTATTTGAACCAAGTGGCATATCAGCTGGTTATTTGACGGTGGTGACGATCACAGCCATGCCTGACCCTATTCCTTCCCTAATATCTACACTACACTTTGTTGTAGCAGTAGTAGTAGTTGTTACAGGTGAGCAAGCAGGAGTGGGAGAGGTGGGTAATTCTATGGTTTGTGTTTTCTTTTCATTTTTTCAAAACCCACCCAGCCCGCTCTCCATCTGTAACCTTTGAACACTGAGGCCAAGTGAAGCACCTCTGCTGCTGCCCTGACTGAGATTTGCAGACCAGGGATCATGTCTGTGATCATCTTCGGCCTGAATGTTGACAAGGTCGACAGGCTGTGTGTTCAAGCCTTACATTAGGACTTGAGCACATAATATAGGCTGACACTTCAAAGCATCACAAAGAGAGTGCTGCACTGTCGGAGGTGCTGCCTTTTGTAGAGTCATGGAGTCAGTGGCACAGCAGGAGACCATTCAGCTCATTGAGTCCGTGCTAGGATAGCATGGGTACAACATAAAACCAAGACACCGCCTTTTGGCTTGAGCACTTCTTGCCTAGCATTTATTCCTTCATGAATGTTGAGATTAACTGATCATCCATCGCATCGACATGGTAGGTTCCAGAAAAGTGGCTGCCACGTTTGCCTGCAAAACAAGAGACAATGTTTTCAGAAATAATGGAGGTGTGAAGCACTTCAGAGCATCCTGAGGATATGAAAGAGTGTGTGTGTTTTGGCCTTTTCCTCACCGCACAATGTAATTCTGCTTGCGAGCCAAAGCATCAGGGAAATCTAAATGGCTGGGAGTTCTAAATGTGTTGTTTGTGAGAGTGGGTCTTCAGACTGTGACACCTGATTGCAGTGAGATTCGCAGGCCCACGCTTGCACCATCACAGGGTGTTTTCTCAGCTTCCGCTTGGGTGTTTCCCGGGAGAGCATGTGAAGGAGCAGTATAACAGATGCTGCTGATGCAGCTCCAAGGGCTTGGGGATGATGCAATGGCATTAAAAGATCAAGATGAAAAACAACCTTTCCAAGCCTCCTCCTGAAAGAGAACCTGGTCTAAGAACTGGAAGTGTAAAATCCCTTAAAGGGCCTGAGGCTTCCGTCAAATTAGAATTTTGCCTGTTTTTTTTTGTTGCTGGAAATGTTATCCATCATTTCCTCAGGCTCACTTATAGCTCCATGGTCATGGCTGAAGGGGCAGTTTATGTGTGCAGCTTGGTGTTGAATCTTAATGGGCTATTTGACTGCAAAGGGCATCACAGGCCAAGCCAGGGCAGGAACTCTTTTTTTTATTTTAAACTTGTTCTCCCTCTCTAATGCAGGGGTGCCAAGGCTAACTGCAGCACGCTTACTGCAAGTGTGGCTGAGATAAGCTAATTCATGTGTTAGCCTTGGCTCAGTGGTTAGAAATCTTGACTCTGAGTCACCAGGCTGTGGGTTCGAGTCCTGTTCCAGAGTTTTTTTCTTTATTCTTTCATGGTGTGTGGGCATTGCTGGCAAGGCTAGCACTTGTCGCCCATCCCTAATTGCCCTTGAACTAAATAGCTTGCTCAGCCATTTCAGAGGGCATTTAAGAGTCAGCCACATTGCTGTGGGTCTGCAGTCAAATATAGGCCAGACCAGGTAAGGAGGGCAGATTTCCCTCCCTAAAGAACATTAGTGAACCTAGTGGGTTTTTACAACAAACAGTGGTAGTTTCATGGACAGACTACTGAGAATAGTTTCCAATTCCAGATTTTTATTACCATGAATTTGAATTTAAATTCCACCAACTACTGTGTTGGGATTTGGACCACTACCCCCAGAGCATCAGTCTAGGCCCCTGGATCACTAGCCCAGTGATATTACCACTGCGCCGCCGTCTCCACTTGAGCATAAAATCTAGGCTGACGCTCCTGTGCAGGACTGAGAGAAAGCTGTGCTGTTCAGAGATGCTGTCCTTTGGATGAGATGTTAAACCAAGGCCTTATCTGCTCCATCAGGTGGATGTTTTAAAAAAAAAATCCTGTGGCACTACTTTGAAGAAGAACAAGAGGGTTATCTGCGCTGTCCTGGACAATGTTTATTCCTCAAACAAGATTACTAAAACAGATTATCCGGTCAATATCGCATTGCTGTTTGTGGGAGCTTGCTGTGTGCAAATTGGCTGCTGCGTTTCCTACATTACAACAGTGACTAGGCTTCGAGACGCACTTCATTGGCCATAAAGCACTTGAGAGATCCGGAGGTCCTGAAAGGCACTATATAGATGCAAGTCTTTCTCTTTGTTTCTTTATAACTTGGCACAGAGTTAGGATCTCAAACTCCTGTAAAAGAATGGAAATTTCTGCTGATGCAAGTCACATCTTGAGGCTTTTCTTCCCCCTAACCCCATCCCCCCTGCTTTCTCCAGCTCCTCCTTTCCTGCTCGCTTCTCAGAGATGCTTGGGTAAGCCTCCACATTCCTGCTCTATATGCATTTGCACATACACACACACACACGGGAGCGTTTAAAGTGGAGATGATTCACATCCTCGCCAGGTTTGAGCTAGACAGGGCTGGATCCACATTGGTACTGTCTGCTTTCAGCAGGCATGTGCATTCATCAGTGAAGGCTCACTGAACATTCCCATCCATCCCTGTGACGGACAAAGTCTCCAACAAATGTTTGGAAATGAATTCAGCTTCTGTGATCTTGAAAATTAACCCTTTCAGAGCCAGATCCAAAGGGATTTGAAGACCATTTGGACTAAATTAATACAATTTATTCTCTGGCTCCTTCCTGCCTCCAGCATGCCAGGAAAACACAGCAGACTTTATTCAAGCTAACAAAGTGATTACAAACGGGTGTAGGCGTCAAGCCTCCGATTTTAATAGAAGCTGGACTTGGTTCACAGGGTTTCTCCAGCCGAATGTTATCATGAGAAACTGGGAGCAGGGCTACTCATGGAAATATCTGCCTTTGAAACCCTGCTGAGGTTTGAAGAGGTATTCAGCAGCATCCTATATTACAGCAGTGTTTCACAGCTGAGAGACCTCAACGTCAGCTTGGTTTCAATCTCAAATAAATTTAATTGTGTGCTGCGGGCCAGGAGAATACCCAATTGCCTTTCTCTTGTGTGTAGGTTTGTTTTCCACTTTCTTCCCCTTGTCTGGTTATGCACCTCAAATCTGGGGCGACTGATGGGGGTGTTTTCCCAGACTTTTGTTACTTTGGACAAGAAAAGGCACACTGCAAGTTGCCTGGCAACCCTCCTTCCATCTCTGGTCTGCTTTTTTTTTTTTGCTGCCCTCCTCTCACCGTACGAGGTATTTTAAGGAACTCTTAACAAAAGCAGATAAGATAAAATCAGAAAATGCTGGACACATTCAGCAGGTCTGGCAGCCTCCTGAGGGGAGTGGAAGACAGGCGTAAAGTTCCAGGCTGACCCTACCTCAGGACTACATAGTTTTCTCAAAAGAGTACAATCTAATTAGCAATAAGGGGGACCTATCAGCTAAAGGTCAAACAGGCTAATGAAAGTGGATAACCCCTTAAAGGGGCACTGCAACTAAAGAACAGAAACACAAAGGCAACTTGCAAAAAATCAAATTAAAATGTGATTGTGGGGGTGAGGGGTCAGTAGTGCACCCCAGCCCCCTGCGGTGCCCATCGATCACCAGAAGGCCTCTGGCCTCGCTTTCCAGTGAGCGAACATAGCCGTGGAAGAGGGGCAGAGAGTCAGGTGGGGGGTGGGGGAGCGGGGGCCTTAACCGCCTGCTGCCTGGATCTGTTGGTGGCCAATTTGGCCAGGCCCAGGAGCAGGTCCACGAGGAGGCCCTCCTCCCTCCCTGCCGCTCGCTACACCGGGTGCCCAAAGACTAGGAGTGTGGGACTGAAGTGCAGCCAAAAATTAAGTAATAAATGTTTTAAATAACTAAAAAGGGGTTGCCGCCTACAGCAACCCATGTACACATGGTCCATGGACTCCTCAAGGCCGCAAAAAAACACAGGAGTCTTGGGAGTCCGTGAACCGATGCGTCCTACAGTTGTATGGGACTGCTGCATTCAACACCCTCCACCCCAGGTCCCCAATGGCAAGCGGGAGGGCTTGTGGGTAGCAAGCCCTCCACTGGGGACCTCTATTGCCAGACGGCAACAGGGCACATCAAGGTATGTCTGGACAGTGGGCGAGGGCAAGGAGGTGAAGGGTGTGCAGCAGCAGCCCCCACAGAAAACCCCTCTGCACCGAGCTAAAAGGCACAGAGGGCATTTCCATGAGGCAACTCAGATGTTGGGGTTCCAGCTCCCGAGGGAGTGGTCAGCCGATGTGAAATTCCACCCAAGCAGGGGTACACTCAGACGGGAGTCCACCGCACACTTGAACCTCCTTGAGACCTCGTGTGCTGTTGTGGCTGAGTACAAACCATAGAAAGATTACGGTGCAGAAAGAGGCCATTCAGCCCATGGTGTCTGCACCAGCCAAAAAGAGAAAAAGAAACTAGCCGCTCGTTTTAATCCCACTTTCCAGCGCCTGGTCCGTAGCCTTGCAGGTTACAGCAATAGATACAGATCCAGGTACCTTTTAAATTAGTTGAATGTTTCAACCTCAACCACCAACTTAGGCAATGAATTCCAGACGCCCACCCAGTACTTTCTATACTCTCTCTCTAGGTTTTCTACAGTATTAAGTTTTTTATGATTGTTATAAGCTTTCTTTTTCTGCTTTATCATGGCCTATGTACTTCGGGATAACCAGAGGGCTTTAGATTTGACAGTACCGCCCTTTTTCTTTGTGGGGACGCCTACACTGTGCCCGGAGAATGTCACCTTTGCCTCCCACTCATTTGACACTGCTTTTCCACCTTCTGGTTGAAAATGTTTTTCCTCATGTCCCCTCTAATCCTTCTACCAATCACCTTAAATCCATGCCCCCTAGTAATTAACCCCTCAGTTAAGGAAAACAAGTCTTTCCTGTCTACCCTATATAGGCCCCTCATAATTTTGTACACCTCAATTAGGTCACCCCTCAGCCCCCTCTGCTCTAAGGAAAGCAACCCCAGCCTATCCAATCTCTCCTCATAGCTGCAATTTTCAAACCTTGCCAACATTCTTGTAAAACTCCTCTGCACTCTCCTCTTCAGAGCAATTATGTCCTTCCTGTAAGGTGGTGACCAGAACTGTACACAAAATTCCAGTTGTGGCCTAACCAGTGTTTTATACCGTTCCATCATTACATCCCTGCTTTTGTATGCAATATCTCACCCAATAAAGGAAAGCATACAAATGCTTTCTTGACCACCTTGTCCACCTGCCACTTTCAAGGACCTGTGGCCATGCACTTCAAGGTCTCTCACTTGCTCAACCCCTCAATAGCTTCCTGTTTGAGTGTCCCCTTGCTTTGTTTGCCTTCCCCAAATTCATTACCCCTCACTTTTCCAGATGGAATTCCATTTGCTACTTTTCCGCCCACTCAACCAAACTATTGATATAATTCTGGAGTCGACAGCTATCCTCTTCACTATCAACTACACAGCCAATTTTTGTGTCATCTGCAAATTTCCCAATCATGCCTCCCACATTTAAATCTAAATCATTAATATATACAAGAAACAGCAAGGGCCCCAACACTGAGTCCCGTGGAACACCACTGGAAACCGTTTTCCATTTCCAAAAACATTCATCGACCACCACCCTTTGTTTCCTGTCACTGAGCCAATTTTGGATCCAACCTGCCATCTTCCCCTGTACCCCATTGAATCTCACTTGCCTGATCAGTCTGTTATGTGGGACCTTGTCAAATGCCTTACTGAAATCCATGTTGACAACATCCACTACACTACCCTCATTATTCTTCCTTGTTACTCCTCAAAAAAATTCTATTAAGTTAATAAGACACGATCTTCCCCTAACAAAACCATGCTGAGTGGCCCTGATCAACCCATGACTTTTTAAGTGACAGTTTATCCTGTGTCTCAGAATTGTTTTCATTAATTTTCCTACCACCGAAGTCAGACTGACCGGCCTATAATTTTCTGGACTATCCCTTGCACCCTTTTTAAATAATGGTACAATATTTGCATACCTCCAATCCTTTGGGACCTTGCCTGTGTCTAGTGAGGATTGGAAAATTATCCTCAGAGCATCTGCTATTTCCTCCCTGGCTTCCTTCAACTGCCTGGGATACAGTCCATCCAGCCCTGATGATTTATCCACCTTCAAGGATGCCAGTGCCTCCAGTACTCCCTCTCTCACTATGCTTATTGTATCTAATATTTCACATTCTTCCTCTTTTTAACTAGAAAGTCTGCATCATCCTTCTCCTTAATGAAGACAAAGTACTAATTGAGAATCCTGCCCACATCTTTTGCATCAACCCCCTATTACTCTTCTTTCTCCTCCTGTAGAGCTGAGCTGCCTGTGGTCCCACAAACTTGGCCCTGACTTGCACTCCTCCGAGGAACCAAAGTCCTCACCGGTATCCAAAATGGAAAACCGATTGGTGAGCGGGACCCCAGGGGACTCCTCCACTACCTGCCTAATTTTCTTGGACTGCCTGGCGGTCACCCATTCCTCCAGGCTCCTAAGCTGCTCTGAATGTGCTATCCACGTAGCTTTCAGTCCCGCTGATGCGCCACAGTGACTTCAGTCACCACTCGAACTCCGAAACCTGGAGCTCGAGGTTCTGTAGCTGGAGACGCTTCCTGCACATGCATTCGTCTAGGACACTGGTAGCGTCCACAACTTCCACATATTACAAGACATGCATTCCACACAACCAAGCTGTGCTGCAATGGATTCAATTTACTTCCCTTGCATAAAACCTTATTTTACTTTGGTTTACTTATGCAACTTTATTTACCAGGCCTCGACTTAACTTTATTTCCCTATTGCTTGTGTTTCTTGCTTACATGTAAGCCCCTTCTTTTAAAAAGGTGTTGCTGACTGCCTGACTCCTCCTCTCACACTCCCCTCTAGGTGCTACTGACTGCCTGTACCAGGGTGGTTCTCTTGTACTCACCCCTCCAACCATACCAAGGTTGTGAATGGCATTGGCCATGAGCTGGACGTCCATGGACGCACGATGTGCCAATTCATGAGGTGTTATCCAGCCCACTCCTCCGCCACCCAGCCGTCCCCGACCCTGGTCACCCCAACAGCTACAGCGCCTCCTCCGCCAGCCACCTGAAGTGGTATTGGTGGAGGTGTGGATTCCTGAGCAGCGGCTCCCTGACGACAGCCTCTACTCCTGACTGGGGAGAGCTGCAGCGCAAGGCGATCATGCTCCAAACTTTGATCAGATCCTGGTAAAAGACGCGCAACAGCAGCAAGGAGCCACGAAGGCTCTTCAGGTCTATAAGCAGGAGCTGCATAGTTCAAGCTGTGCTCCTGGTGGAAGAAATTTGTCGCCAAGGCATACCACCTAGGGGGGGGCTCGATGTGAAGGTATTACTGTGTATAATGTTATTGGAAATTATTTTTAAATTGGACTTGTAGTAAGGTCTGTGTCTATGTGTGTGTCTTAATTGGATTAAAGCCAGCTAGCCTGGATACTTCAGTGTATAGTAATTAGATAAACGTAAGTTAAAAGCCAAAGTGCAATTTGCGTTTGTTGAGTAAACCATTCAAAAGAATGGGTAAAATCTTGCACCTATCTGGGAGACACCAAGCAATGTGTTTATATTACCAATAAAATTGGTGGAATGAAAGGATTATTGTTAGGAGAGGTAAAATTTTTTTTAAAAACTAGTAATACAATGGAAAATTTACATTCAAAGGGGAAGCTAGCTATAAACTAAGAGGAGTTTCTGTGTGGGGGGGCAGAGGAATTTAAGATCTAACCAGCCTGTAGGCCTACAACTGTGTCTGCAAAGGAACCAAATTGAAAAGAACTTAATTTTGAATTTGTACAGTCAAATGTGCTTTGCCTGGTGTCTGTTTAAAGTCTATGGGTTTATTATTGCCTTGGTAAAAATTTACCTGGGTTTGATTAATTTGGGTATTTGTTTAAAAGTTATTTTGGTAGTAATTTGTAGACATACGTATGTGTTTAAATTTGTTGCTAAATTAATAAATGTTCAAATTAGTTTTATATTAAAATACAACCTCTTGAGGCTTGGTGGTTTTATTCCTGAATTCAGAGCTGCATCTCAAACATACCAATTGAAAATCTAGGTTATGACAGTTGTTCAAGTTTCCCTCTGGGATTTAAACAACTCGACCTTTACCACCTGCTGTGTTGTAACAACATCTTATAAAGAGGAACAAAGCAAGGGAAAAGTGAGCTTGAAGGAAAAAGGAGCAACCTGTGATTAGGTGAATGCCAAAGTTACGATGGTACAAGACTGAAAAAGAGGCCATAATTGGCAAAACAAAAGATACATCCAAGACCCTGAGAATGTGCGAGTGGTGACAGCAGATCTGAAGCAGTCTGGTTTTCGGGAGTGGCAGTGTTGTGTCTAATCTGTGCGCCACTGCGAAGCAACTAAAACGTATCGTGCAGGTCACTCATAAATTGGTCCTTTAAGGTGGCGCGTACAACAATTTAAAAGTACTGGACATTGAAATGAACAGGGTGCACGCAGCAGCAAGAGAATTTAGAGACATCGGTTGGGATTAGAGTAGGAGGGAACAGGCAGGAGGTTGGAAAGTCTGGCAAAGCTCCAAGTTCCAGTGCCCCAGACCTGTGAGTAGGAGAAAGAAGCAAATAGAATAGGGGGTGTTGGGAAGGAGATAGATACCAATTCTTAACTGTATAATGATTTGGGGGAGGGTTTCCCCATCCCAGCTCACACACAACCTTCCTTCAGCTCTGGTACATTCACAGAATCACACAGTGCAGAAGAGGCCCTTCGGCCTATCGAGTCTGCACCGACACGTGAGAAACACCTGACCTACCTGCCTAATCCCATTTACCAGCACTTGGCCCATAGCCTTGAATGTTATGACCTGCCAAGAGCTCATCCAGGTACTTTTTAAAAGGATGTGAGGCAACCCGCCTCCACCACCCTCCCAGGCAGTGCATTCCAGACCGTCACCACCCTCTGGGTAAAAAATTTTTTCCTCACATCCCCCTAAACCTCCTACCCCTCATCTTGAACTTATGCCCCCTTGTGACTGACCCTTCGACTAAGGGGAACAGCTGCTCCCTATCCATGCCCCTCATAATCTTGTACACCTTGATCAGGTCACCCCTCAGTCTTCTCTAATCCAGTGAAAACAACCCATGCCTTTCAAACCTCTCTTCATAACTTAAATGTTTCATCCTGGTGAATCTCCTCTGCACCCCCTCCTGTACAATCACATCCTTCCTATAATGTGGTGACCAGAACTGCACACAGTACTCCAGCTGTGGCCTCACCAAGGTTCTATACAACTCCAACATGACCTCCCTATTTTTGTACTCTATGCCTCGATTGATGAAGGCAAGTGTCCCATATACCTTTCTCACCACCCCACTAACATGCCCCTCCGCTTTCAGAGATCTATGGGCACACATGCCAAGGTCCCTTTGTTCCTCAGAACTTCCTAGTGTCATGCCGTTCATTGAATACTTCCTTGTCAGATTAGTCCTTCCAAAGTGTATCACCTCACCCTTCTCAGGGTTAAATTCCATCTACCACTTATCTGCCCATTTGACCATCCCATCTATATCTTCCTGTAGCCCAAGACACTCAACCTCACTGTTAACCACCCAGCCAATCTTTGTGTCATCCGCTAACTTGCTAATCCTACCCTCCACATAGTCATCTATGTCATTTATAGAAATGACGAATAATAGGGGACCGAGCACAGATCCCTGTGGTACACCACTGGACACTGGCTTCCAGTCACTAAAGAATCCTTCTGTCATCACCCTCTGTCTCCTACAACAAAGTCAATTTTGAATCCACCTTATCAAATTACCCTGTTCCCATGTACATTTGCCTTCTTTGTAAGTCTCCTATGTGGGACCTTGTCAAAGGCTTTGCTGAAATCCATGTAAACTACATCAACTGCACTACCCTCATCTATACACCTGGTCACCTCCTCAAAAAATGCAATCAAATTTGTTAGGCATGACCTCCCTCTGACAAAACCATGCTGACCATCCCTGATCAAGTGGAGATAGATTCTCTCCTTCAGAATTTTCTCCAATAGTTTCCCTGCCACTGACGTGAGACTCACTGGCCTGTAGTTCCCTGGCTTATCTCTACAAACCTTCTTAAATAGCGGAACCACATTAGCTGTTCTCCAGTCTTCTGGCACTTGCCCCGTGGCCAGAGAGGAATTAAAAATTTGAGTCAGAGCCCCTGCGATCTCCTCCCTTGCCTCCCTCAGCAGTCTGGGACGCAAATCATCCGGACCTGGAGATTTGTCCACTTTTAAGCCTGCCAACACCTCCAATACCTTGTCACTCCCTATATCAATTTGCTCAAGAACCTCGCAGTCTCTCCCCCAGAGTTCAATACCTTCATCCTCATTCTCTTGGGTGAAGATGGACATGAAGTATTCATTCAACACTCTAGACATGTCATCTGGCTCCACCCATAGATTGCCCCCTTGGTCCCTCATGGGCCCTACTCTTTCCCTGGTTATCCTCTTCCCATTGATTCACTTATAGAATATCTTGAGATTTTCCCTACTTTTACCAGCCAGAGCTTTCTCATATCCCCTATTTGCTCTCCTAATTGCTTTCTTAAGCTCCACCCTGCACTTTCTGTACTCCACTAATGCCTCTGCTGATTTGCTTCCCTTGTACCTGCTAAAAGCTTCTCTTTTCCTTCTCATTGTAACCTGAATATCTCTGGTCATGGTTCTCTGGGCTTGTTACTCCTTCCTATCACCCTAGATGGAACATGTTGAGCCTATACCCTCCCCATTTCCGTTTTGAACACCCCCTCCACTGTTCCTCTGTAGATTTCCCCAAAAGTAGCTGTTCCCAGTCTACCTTGGCCAGATCCGGCCTTATTTTACTAAAATCCACTCTCCCCCAATCCAAAACATTTTTTTGCAACTTGTCTATTTCTTTGTCCATAACAAACTTAAACATTACCAGAATCAAGTTTCCTAAGAGAAAATGGAAGCTGTGGTTAAGGTCTGAAGTTGCTCAAGTCATTGAGGTTAGAAAAACTGTGCTGTCTAGTGGAACAGTGAGATTGTCCCTCAAGTTTGTGATCAGCTTCATTTGAACCGAGAGGGACCATGGTCAATGTGAGAAGGACAATTTAAGTAGCAAATCACTTGGGTTTCGGTAAGCAATACATTGACTTTAAACCCTGGGTTAATGTTAATTGTCACAAGATCCAAGGGGGCAATGTGCCAACATCAGCATGGTGAGGCTAGGTTTTCAGTTGACCTTATTTTAATGTCAGTGTTTTAAAGTGAATGGGAAAATGCCCATATAAAACTTAGGTGACAGTGTCTTGAAATGGTGGGGAGGGGGCTTGGTAATTTATTCATGGATAAGGAAAGGCTGCTTTTGAACTTCTACCTGTACACTTTTATAGGAATAGAGCAATTTGCAGGGTTGACTACATATGAACTTTGAACACTGTGGCTATATTGGTCAATGGCTGATCTGTTGTCAAAATTTGAGGAGAATTAGCACCAGCTCTCTGCATGCCACCAATTCTGACCTCTTGCCCGTCCCTGATTTTCATTGCTCCTCACTTGGCAGCTGTGCCCTCAGCTGCCAAGGCTCTAAGCTTTGAAATTCCACTGTGGCCCCCCCACGAAACTTCTGTGCCACTCTACCTTTTTTTTCCTTTAAGACACTTAGTATAACTCACCTCTTTGGCCAAGCTTTTGATCATCTATCCTAATGCCGTGTTTTGATGCCAAATTTTGTTTGGGAATGTTCCTGTGAATGCCTCGGAATGTTTTACCTTGTTAAACATGGCAAAGTTAATCTTATTTTTCCTAATTTGTTCCTAGGTTTCTCCCCAGGAGATGGTGCAGGAAATCCATCAGGTCCTTATGGACAGAGAGGACACCTGCCATCGCACATGCTTCTCTCTGCAGCTGGATGGAAATGTCCTGGACAACTTCTCTGAACTCAAATCCATTGAAGGCCTGCAGGAAGGCTCCAATCTGAAAGTAGTAGAAGGTATTGTTGTGCTGTCTCCCACTCCACGTTCTTTTCCAGAGTCAGAAAATGGGGGCGTTTGTTGCCTCCTTTATTTCTCTCTCCTTTCGCCTTCAGATTTTTAAAATCAAAACTTTGTACCACCTTAATCGCTAATTCCTGATTTATCTTAATATTTTCAACCTTAATGTCCTGCTCCAGGGGCCTCGAACCTTCATCTTTAGTTTTCTGTGTAATAATGTACAGTTGTGAATTAGCCTAAGTCCAGAACTTTTTTGCGATCGCTGACCCTTCAGCCATTTTCAGCCCAGCCAATCATTTCTGATCAGTTCAGAGATCAGTCACATTGGAACAAAAGAAACCCATGGGATGACGAGTTTTCTGTCTCTCTTGGCTGACTCTGTTGCCTACATTATGGGTCCAGGCCAACTAAACATCCCTCTGGACCTGCTCTCTGTAGTTCTGAGGCCTGTACCTGCAGCTCTCTAACTCCGCATATCCTCTCGCATCCGCCAGGGGTTGTCTCAACAACAGACTATAGGCTACATCTGTCTGACGAGGCCTATCTAAATCAATCCAATTCGTTTTTCTATTTCTCTTGTCCTGGTTGAAATTTGTGGATCTGAAGGTTTGGAAGGACCTGTTCCTTAGTGCCGGTGCCTCACTGGTGGATAAGACCATAAGACGTAGGAGCAGAAATTAGGCCATTCGGCCCATCGAGTCTGCTCTGCCATTCAATCATGGCTGATAAGTTTCTCAACCCCATTCTCCCGCTGTCTCCCCGTAACCTTCGATCCCCTTACCAATCAAGAACCTATCTATCTCTGTCTTAAATACATTCAATGACCTGGCCTCCACAGCCTTCTGTGGCAATGAATTCCATAGATTCACCACTCTCTGGCTAAAGAAGTTTCTCCTCATCTCTGTTCTAAAAGATCTTCCCTTTACTCTGAGGCTGTGCCCTCGGGTCCTAGTCTGTCCTACTGATGGAAACATCTTCCCCACGTCCACTCTATCCAGGCCTTTCAGTATTCTGTAAGTTTTAATCAGATCCCCCCTCATCCTTCTAAACTCCATCGAGCATAGACCCAGAGTCCTCAAATGTTCCTCATATGTTAAGCCTTTCATTCCTGGGATCATTCTCGTGAACCTCCTCTGGACCCTCTCCAGGGTCAGCACATCCTTCCTGAGATACAGGGCCCAAAATTGCTCACAATATTCTGGTCTGACCAGAGCCTTATAAAGCCTCAGCAGCACATCCCTGCTTTTATATTCCAGTCCTCTCGAAATAAATGCCAACATTGCATTTGCCTTCCTAACTCCCCACTCAACCTGCAAGTTAACCTTAAGAGAATCCTGGACTAGGACTCTCAAGTCCCTTTGCACTCCAGATTTCTGAATTCTCTCCCCATTTAGAAAATAGCCTATGCCTCTATTCTTCCTACCAAAGTGCATGACCTCACATTTCCCCACATTGTATTCCATCTGCCACTTCTTTGCCCATTCTCCTAACCTGTCCAAATCCTTCTGCAGTCTCCCCGTCTCCTCAATACTACCTGTCCCTCCACCTATCTTTGTATCATCTGCAAACTTAGCCAGGATGTCCTCAGTTCCTTCATCTAGATCATTAATGTATAAAGTGAAAAGTTGTGGTCCCAACACTGACCCCTGCAGAACTCCACTAGTCACTGGCCGCCATCCTGAGAAGGATCTCCTTACCCCACTTTCTCTGCCTCCTGCCAGACAGCCAATCTTCTATCCATGGTAGTACCTTGCCTCTAACACCATGGGCTCTTATCTTACTGAGCAGCCTCCTGTGCGGCACCTTGTCAAAGGCCTTCTGAAAGTCCAAGTAGATAACATCCATTGGCTCTCCTTTGTCTAATCTACACGTTACCTCCTCAAAGAATTCTAACAGATTTGTCAGGCATGACCTCCCCTTGATGAAACCATGCTGACTTTACCTGATTTTACCATGCACTTCCAAGTATTCTGAAATCTCATCCTTAATAATGGACTGTAAAATCTTACCAACGACTGAGGTCAGGTTAATCGGCCTGTAATTTCCCATCTTTTGCCTCACTCCCTTCTTAAACAGGGGGGTTACATTAATGATTTTTCCAGTCCTCTGGGACCCTCCCTGACTCCAGTGATTCCTGAAAGATCACCACTAACGCCTCCACTATCTCTTCAGCTATCTCCTTCAGAACTCTGGGGTGTAATCCTTCTGGTCCAGGTGATTTATCCACCTTCAGACCTTTCAGTTTTCCTAGCACCTTCTCCTTGGTAATGGCCACCGTACTCACCTCTGCCCGCACCCCCCCACCCCCCCCACCGCCACCACCACCACCACCGACTTTCTTGAACTTGGGGATGTCACTTGTGTCTTCCACTGTGAAGACTGACGCAAAGTACCTATTCAGTTCCTCCTCCTTACATACAACCCCAAGCTCCATTAGTGTCTGTCATCCGAGATATCGAAGCATTACTGACAATGTTAACTTGATACGTGATCTCTGGGGTTCTATGGGCATCAGACAAAAAGTTTGGACCTTCCTAAATTAAATAACTCTTCTAAGAACTGATCAAGTCTCTAGATGTCATTATCATTAGATGCTACAAAATTTTTAGTGCTCCAGTCAGGCGGTACTTTGAGTACTGCATCCAGTCCTGGTCTCCAAGAAATGTGTCCAAGTGCTAATGCAGTGCAGAGAAGAGCTACAAGGTTGGTCCCTAGTGTAAGGAGTATTGAGAGAAGACAAATGAAACTTGGATGTTTCAACTTGGACAGGAGGTAGCTGAGCTCATGTTAAGAGGCAAGCAAGATTCTTAAGGTTATAGACAATATTGCTTCACATTACACTCAGGAGTAGAACAAAGGAACGTCCATTCAAACAACAGCAGTGTACGTTTTAAGATTGATATTGTGCAATTCTTCTTCATAGCTAGAGTATTGTGTGCAGTTCTGGAATCCGCATTATAGGAAGGATGTGATTGCACCAGAGAGAATGTAGAGGAGATTTACCAGGATGTTGTCTGGGCTGGAGAGTTTGAGTTATGAGGAGAGATTGGATAGACTAGGGTTATTTTCCTTGGGGCAGAGGAGATTGAGGGCGGACACAATTGAGGTGTATAAAATTATGAGGGGCATAGATAGGGTAGACAGGAAGGAACTTTTCCCTTTGGTGGAGGGATCAATAACCAGGAGGCATAGATTTAAGGTAAGGGACAGGAGGTTTAGGGGGGGTGTGAGGAAGAATTTTTTTACCCAGAGGGTGGTGGGAATCTGGAACTCACTGCCTGAAAGGGTGTGAGATACCCTCATAACATTTAAGAAGTATTTAAATGTGCACTTGCGGTGCCATGGCATACAAAGTTATGGGCCTAGTACTGGAAAATGGGATTAGAATAGTTAGGTACGTGTTTGACCGGCGGGGACTTGATGGGCCGAAGGGTCTTTTTCTGTGCTGTAGACCTCTATAACTCTATGACTATGACTCTATAGTGATTAACATGCAAGATGAGCTTCCACTTCAAGTAGTGGAGGGAAATATCTTGGAATCATTTAAGAAACAGTTGGATGCTACATTCAGATGGGGAAAGAGAATGTTAGTATATCTCTAGATTGATGAGGGAAGATGGGTCGAATGGCCTTTTCCATCCATAATTATCTTAACACGAGTCGCATTTAAAATGAGCTGAGTTGGAGCAGGTTAATCACTTTGTGGCTTTTTTTGCGTGTGTGTATTCCCAAAGAGCCCTACACTGTCCGTGAAGCCCGGATACATGTGCGACACATCCGAGACCTTCTGAAGAGCTTGGACCCGTCCGATTCCTACAATGGCGTAGACTGCAATTCCTTGTCATTCCTGAGCATGTTTACTGAGGGAGATTTGGGAGGTAAGAAGGGAACTGACAGTGATGTTTATGTATGAGAAAGTGAAGGAAGTGTGTGTATCCCTAAAACGGTGTCACGAGATTATGCAGAAATGCAGCTCCTAGCAGGGCGTTGAAGGTTGCATTAAAAATTTAATTTTAAAAGCTGTCCTCTAGTAATTTGTGTTCAGACTATACAAGTTACCTGAAATGCAAGATCAGTACCTTCCTGTACCATCCTTTCTCAAAGTAATGCGTTACTTTGCAGCACTAGGTTTTTAGGTGCCTCATGCTTATTTTTTTTCAAGCTTCCCAGATGGTTTAGTGAGTTAATACAGCTAATAGTTAATCTTCACAAAGCAGGAAAGATCATTGGTCTGTGCTGAGACAGCTCTGCTCTCAGTAGGGGTGGCACCAGGGAGGGCTGCAGTTGGCCTCTGCAGAGGAATAAAGAGAAAGACTTTCATTTATGTAACACTATTTCCTGCCACCACACAGGAACAGGAAGTTGGTGCTGCTGACATCATCAGTGTGCACCTGGAACGGGAAGTCGGCAACCACTCCACCCGTGGGCGCACGCGTGATGCCGCTAATGTCATGGTTGAACACTCAGAACCCCACTTGCTCACCTCACTCACCTGCTTTACTCGCCGCCCAGCTCCCAACCCTTGGCTTCTTCATTCACCGTCCTGCTCCCTGCCTGTAGACAGCGAGGGAGCAGGGTGGTGAGCGGGAGGGAGGGAGGCCGTGAGGGATCGGGAGCTGGGCAGCCAGTGAGCAGGGCAGGGAGCTAATTGCAATTGTGACCCTGGGATTTTTAACTGGTGTTTTGGGAATCAGTTTTCTGTGAAAACTGCAATCCTTAACCATGATGGGGGGAAAAAAAAACACATTGATGTTGCACTTGTTGAATTATATTTGCACAGCTCAATATTATGGATGGTCCTATTCTTTGGTGTAAGCAGCTACCTGTGGCTGGCAGTGAGGTCACAGGGAATGCGACTGCATGTCCAGTGAATGCACCCCCTGTAGTTACAGTTACAGAAAACACAGCCTCAACATTGGCCAAGGCACTGGGGATAAGTCCTCTGCTGTTCTTCAAAATGGCACCATGGGATCTTTTGCATCACACAGGTGAGGCCTCGTTTTGACCTCTCATCCGAAAGACAACATCTTCAGCACTCCCTCAGGACTGCACTGGAGTGCCAGCCTTGATTTTAGAGCTCACACCCTGAACCTGGAAACTTGGTTCAGGCAAGAGTGCTACCAACTGAGCCACTACTGACATAGCTGAATGTGATCGAGGGTCCTGCTGCTGATGCCTATCCAGTCACCTTCCCCACCGTCTACCCACTTTACTGGAGGTGTGCGCAGGCATCAGATTATAATTGGGGTATTTGATGCTGTTGAATAACCTGGTGCCATTGGCTGTCAAGACTTGCACATGAATAATGGCCACTTCAGTGAAGTATTAGAGAATGATGCTTGTGGAGGTGTATTCAAGCAACTCCTTTAGGAAAGGAGAAAATTGTCAGAGCTTTTTTATTAAACTCTCGTGACAAAATATTGGTGCTGAACTATGAAGTGACCACTTTTTTTTTATTTCCCTGAAGTCTGAAATGTTGACCATGATATGATGACATTGCATGATGGGCAGGGTAGGCAGCTCCAGTCTGCTTCGTTCAGCTGTTAAAGCCAAGTACAGATGTTTAATTTCTGCAGCTGGAGATTGACAGATGTGACAGGAGCTCGTGTTTCAAAAGGCAGTGGGGGACAGAGAAGTCATATCTGCAAGTAAATTGTGGATTAAAGTGCTTGTTCTGGGAATTCTTTTGACAATGACTTTTCCTATAATATAAGATAACCCTGATCCATTATTAACTAATCCATCGGTTTTATTCTACTGGGATCAGGTCACTGTGGGCAAAGGCAGCAGTGGATAAAGCGGTTATTGTGGCTTCTGATGGAAAGGAGTAGTGTTACTGATTTTTATTGCAATTTTGAAAAATTATTTTCAGAGACTGGAAAACGCAAAAGAAAAGGCTCTGAGTTGGAGCAAATTGACTGCACGCCCCCAGAACACATTCTCCCTGGCAGCAAGGAACGCCCTTTGCTCTTTCTCCAGCCACAGACCAAGGATGCAAAGGTAAAACAAAAGCAAAATATTGCAGGTGCTGGAAGTGCTGAAATTGAAATGGAAAAATACTGAAAATGCTCAGCAGGTCAAGCAGCATCTGGAGAGAGAGGACCAGTGTGAACGTTTCAGGTTGATGATAGGACACAAAAGCACTTATTTATCTTGAAGTGGTGTTTGATCTGTTTTTAAAATAAAGGTGAGCTGTGAGCACTGGTGCAGGTTCTATTAAGGTATTGGCCAGTACTGTAAACTGTCACAGGAACTTTAGTATGTTGTGACTTGTCATATTTAGGTAATGGGAAATTTCCCACTTCATAATTTCCTGTGAATGAATTTAGCAGGATTATTTTAAAGTTATGAATGGATGGGACAGCATAAGTGGAAGCAGTCTGTTTCCAGTAGTTAAGGGACTTCAGATTAAATGGATGGGATTTATAACAGAGACCAGGAGACACTTCTTTCCATGAGAGAGCTGTGAGGCTGGGAAATTCACTTCCAGGGTTTAAACGATTGAGGCAGAGTCAATATTCAAGATCAGATTGTACAGGTGGGTGAAGGGATAAGGCAACAGGGAGGATAATATGAGTTGGACTTGTGTTGTGTGGATGGTAAAGGTTTAGAAAGACTGGTTTGTTTCCGTGTTGTAACTTCTAATGTACTTCAGATGAATCAGGATATTCATTGTTCAACAGAGAACAATGTCGCTGCATGGCCAGGTTAGTTAATCATCGAATGTAGTACTGGGTGGTAGAGGGGGGTGTGGAAACTAGACATGTTACAGCTTGTGCAAGCTTTTATTTGTCAAGGACATGTTTCTGAGGCGACCTCTAAAGTGCTCAAACTAGAAGATGAACGGCTCAGAAGCGTTGGAAGTAGCTAAGAGATTTCTCTTGCAAATTGAATTATTTACAGTTCTCTTTTTTTTAGAAAAAGGAATTGATCAAATATCTAGCGTGCAGTTGGTTTCAGTTTGCAGTTTATAATTCTCTTGCAAGTAAAGAATTTAGTAACGGGTGTTGCAATGGGGAAGTTTGATTTGACTATAGGTTTTAGTCGGAAATATGCTTGCAGCGGGCGACCATACAACACAGTGGAACCTTACACCATGTCTGTCGTGCATACACGTGCACACAGCGCACGCTGTAATCAGGAACCGGAACCATGGCCATGCTTTCCACACCTTGAATGCAGAGGTTGCTGAGGCCAGTTACAGAACCTGCAATTCTATCCCTCAGCAGAAACCTGTCAGCATTTCAGGAAGCTTGGGAGCAACTAGTGCATTAGGAGTAGGAGAGATAATAGAAGACAAACAATGTGCTTAGTACTACATCATGTTTTAAAATTTGTTCTTGGGACGTGAACATCATTGGCAAGGCCATCATTCATTGCCCATCCCTAATTGCCCTTGAGAAGGTGGTGGTGAGCCACTGCCTGGAACCGCTGCAGTCCATGTGATGTAGGTACATCCACAGTGCTGTTAGGGAGGAAGTTCCAGGATTTTGACCCAGTGACAGTGAAGGAGCAGTGCTACAGTTCCAAAGTCAGGATGATGTGTGGCTCAGGAGGTCAGAAGGGCAACCTGCAGGTGAATGTGTTCCCGTGCATTTGCTGCCCTTGTCCTCCTTGGTGGTAGAGATCACGGGTTTGGACGGTGCTGTCGAAGGACCCTTGGGTGAGTTGCTGCAGTGCATCTTGTAGATGATACACGCTGCTGTCGGTGGTGGAAGGAGTGAATGTTTAAGATAATGGACGGCGGAGGATGCCGATCAAGCAGACTGCTTTGTCTTGGATGGTGTTGAGCTCTTTGAGTGTTGGAGCTACACTCATTGAAGCAAGTGGAGAATATAGCCCTTGAGAAGATGGTGGTGGGAAATGTTTTGTTATTGCTTAGGAACTAACATTTTCAGCATCTCGCCTTTGTATAGGACCTTTATAATGTTGGAAAAGTGTCCCCAGGCAGGTCGGAGGTATCATTTTAAAACGGGCGTTGAGTCCAAGGAAGCAGATGTTAGGTGATGTGACAAAAAAACTCAGTGTAAGAAATGAGTTTTAATGGCCAGACAGAGATGGAATTTAGGGAAGGAGCTGAAGACACAGCTGCCAATAAAAGAGGAAGGAATGTATGCAAGAGGCCAAAAGTCATAAGAACTGAAAGCTTGAGGAGCTGGGGGATATTGTAGTGCGGGAAGAGGTAGGGAAGAGCTGTTGAAGAAGGAGTGTTTTCAACTAGAGAATTTTGTATTTGAGGTGTTGGGGACCCTGTGAGCCAATCTGTAGATTTGTGAGGACAGAGGCAATTGGTGTGTGAGATAAGACATGGGCAGCAGTGTTTTGGAGAAGCTGGAGTTTACGGAGAGAGCGCAGGATAGCAGGCTTTCCAAGACAGCATTGGAACAGTCAAGTCTGAAGGTGACAAAGGCATTGAGAGTTTCAGCAGAATGGAACTGCATTAGGGGCATAGGTGATGAACATTGAGAGTTGAATTAGATGGTCTTTGTACTGGAGAGGATATGGGATCAAAAGCTGAGCCTGGGGTCAGGTAGGATGCTAAGGCTGATTCTGGGGAAATACCTGAGGTAATTGGTGGGGAAAGGGGCAAATTGATGACTCGTTTAAAGGTGGAAGTCAAAAATGATGACATCAATCTTCTCGATGGTTACCTGGAAGAAACTGTGACTTATCCATGGTTGGCTGTCAGATGAGCTGTAGATGAGGAAGAGGAGGAACTCCAGAGGTAAATCCTGGGGTGGAAAGATGAAAAATACAGCAAGATGCTCTTGCTGTATTGTGATTGGTCAGAGTGGAGCCACTGGAAGCACTTTCACCAATCTAAACAATAGGGGTGAGGGTGGTGTGGTCGACTGTATCAAATGACGTGGAGAAGATTAATGCACCATAGTCACAGAGGATGCCTTTTTTAACATTTCGGTTGGGGCTGTTTTTGTGCTGTGAGAAATTTTGATGCAGAATTGCTGCACCCTGATAACAGATCATGTCATGTGTGGTAAATTTCAAAAATTTGTGGGATATTGTGATATGCTAAATCACTTACTCTAACTCTGTGTGTATAAATGCACAGTTAATGCGTCCCCGTAATCTTGTTGCAAAGGCTCGTCATGTGGTGCAATGTAAATATACTATAAGTTGCGTAGCTGTATAAGAATTGTGATTTTAACCTGCTTCCCTCCCTTTCCACAGCCTCTGCAGTGCCTGAAAGTGTTAACTATGAGTGGCTGGAATCCTCCACCAGGTAACCGCAAGATGCATGGTGATCTGATGTACCTGTACGTAGTTACCATGGAGGATCGGCATGTTAGCATCACTGCTTCAACCCGAGGTTTCTACGTGAATCAGTAAGTTTTGTGTGTGTCTGTGTTTGCTTCCATGGTGGCTTCTCCCTTTCATTGTAGATTTATTTATCTCCTCTTCCCTTGTTCTTGCTTTATGCGGGGAAAGAGGGTAATGCATCTGATTTCTGCTTGGAAATTGCTCCATTGGGAAAGTTTCCCCAAGTGGGGAATTTATGACATAAACCAGTAAGCTTGATTGCAAAAAAAAACCTCATTACTGGAACTTGCAGGCCAGCGACTGCCTTGATCCGTACTTGCTTCCTGCTACCCACTTCAACTCTGATTTGAAGGAACAACTGCAGCTGCTAAGTGGGTGGGAAAGTTTGTATTTGTTGGTTTAACTGGCTGTAAAATTCAAGTGAGTTCCGAATTAGCCAGTTGTTGCCCACTCTCTATTTAAGTAAAAGGGAATGATTTGCAGAATTGAAGACTATGGCAATTGCAGATATAGCGAGTCCTGTATCACTGAATCAGGGGAGGCCATTGCCCTGCACCTAACCACTGCACCTGTTGCAGTTTCACACAAGCTAACACTCATAACTTGAGTATTGCTGAAAAAGAGATGTGTCTAAGTTTTTTGTCTTGTACTCACCAGCATACCCTGCAAGTATGCCAATATAAGCACAAAACAACAATTTATACTGTCTGTGAAGAGAGTGCCAACGAATCAGCGTGTTTTTATTCTTGCGAAGTGTCCTGATGAGTGAAAGATGAAAAGCTTAGACATGTCTCCTTTTTCAGCAATGCTCAAGTTCTGTACCACCAAACAACTACTCATAACTAGCACACCCAGTTGAATGGAATGCCAGCAGTCTGTGTCCATGCTGGCAGAAGGTATGCAGCAGTGGCCCGGTGGAGATGACCCTCTATGTTTTTATTTCCCTCCCTCCTTTCTCCTCCTCATCCCCTTTCTCCCTCTATTTCCCTGCATGAGAGTAATTCACTGACCTACACCACCATTACCTCTACTGAGAGAGTTTGTGACTCTGATCTGACATTTGCTTCTTCAGTTTCTTTGTAAATTCCTGAAAACACAAATTAAAATGACATTTATATTTGTAAAGCCATTGTACAGTTTGACTACAAGGTCCCTGCAGGAGGGGCATATTTAAGTTATCTCTGTCTTTTGGAGTCTGGATAGTGTTAGTTGCTGCACGCTATTATGGTGGGAATGAGCACTGGGTGTGAGCTAGACAAAAAAATATCCGGTAAAACGACCACTTAACACAAGCAAGATGATGTACAGAGCCTTCCTGAAGGAAATTGAGGACTGAAATCTCTGGGTCCAGGAAGTGTATTTTTATGTATGCGTCTGTGTGTGTAGTTTTGCTTGAGTTAAATCTGCAATGTTAAAACAACTTACATAACTTTTTAAATGCAATATATTTTTCACCTGTAGTACAACACTGATTTTTCTATTTGGAACAGGTCGACAGCCTACAGTTTCAACCCCAAGCCTGCAAACCCCAGTTTCCTTAGCCATTCACTGGTGGAGTTGCTGAGCCAGATCAGTCCTATTTTCAAAAAGAATTTTGCCACCTTGCAAAAGAAAAGGTGAGAGACTGGTGCCAATTGTCTTTTTTTGTTTCTTATAATTGCGTACATTCCTGAAACATAACTAACTTGAGAAATATGCTTTTGTTTCCCGTTAACTAACTTAGCAAGGGAGTGTAGAGTTCTCATAAAAGGTCATCGCGATCTGAAACATTAACTCTGTTTCTCTCCACAGACTCTTCTTACCTTTTTTTTAATTCACTTATGGGATGTGGCGTCGCTGGCTAGGCCAGCATTTATTGCCAATCCCTAATTGCCCTTGAGAAGGTGGTGGTGAGCTGCCTTCTTGAACCGCTGCAGTCCCTGTGGTATAGGTACACCCACAGTGCTGTTAGGGAATGATTTTGACCCAGCGACAGCGAAGAAATGGCGATATATTTCCAAGTCAGGATGGTGAGTGACTTGGCGGGATAGTTCCAAGCGGTGGTGTTCCCATGTACCTGCTGCCCTTGTCCTTCTAGATGGTCGTGAGTTTGGAGGTTGCTTCCTAAGGAGCCTTGGTGAGTTTCTGCAGTGCATCTTGTAGATGGTACACACTGCTGCTACTGTGCGTTGGTGGTGGAGAGAGTGAATGTTTGTGGATGGGGTGCCAATCAAGTGGACTGCTTTGTCCTGGGTGGTGTCAAGCTTCTTGAGTGTTGTGGGAGCTGCACTCATCCAAGCAAGTGGGGAGTATTCCATCACACTCCTGACTTGTGCCTGATGGTGAACAGGCTTTCGGGAGTCAGGAGGTGAGTTACTCACCACAGGATTCCTAGCATCTGACCTACTCCTGTAGCCACAGTATTTATATGGCTGGTCCAGTTCAGTTTCTGGTCAATGATAAACCCCAGGATGTTGATAGTGGAGGATTCAGTCATGGCAATGCCATTGAATGTCAAGGGGCGATGGTTAGATTCTCTTTTGTTAGTTATGGTCATTGCCTGACACTTGCGTGGCACGAATGTTACTTGTCACTTGTCAGGCCAAGCCTGGATATTGTCTAGGCTTTGCTGCATTAGGACATGGACTGCTTCAGCATCTGAAGAGTTGTGAATGGTGCTGAATATTGTGCAATCATCAGCGAACATCCCCACTTCTGTCCTTATGATGGAAGGAAGGTCATTGATGAAGCAGTTGAAGATGGTTGGGCCTAGGACACTATCCTGAGGAACTCCTGCTGTGATGTCCTGGAGCTGAGATGACTGACCTCCAACAATCACAACCATCTTTCTTTGTGCTAGGTATGGCTCCACCCAGCAGAGTTCCCTGATTCCCATTGATTCCAGTT
This sequence comes from Carcharodon carcharias, assembly GCF_017639515.1. Lineage (NCBI taxonomy): Eukaryota > Metazoa > Chordata > Chondrichthyes > Lamniformes > Lamnidae > Carcharodon > Carcharodon carcharias. The sequence goes on along the minus strand of NC_054476.1, from coordinate 155,415,994 downwards.
TTTCTAGGGGTCTTTGATGCCACACTCCATCAAATGCTGCCTTGATGTCAAAGACAGTCACTTTCACCTCACCTCTGAAGTTCAGCTCTTTTGTCCATGTTTGAACCAAGGCTGTAATGAGGTCAGAAGCTGAGTGACCCAATGAATTAGATCTAACGTGGCAGTCCTGCCACATTCAATCATGAATCGTGGTGAACAATTGAACAGCTCACTGGAAGAGGCGGCTCCACAAATATCCCCATCCTCAATGATGTAGGAGCCCAGCACATCAGTGCAAATGATAAGGCGGAAGCATTCACAACAATCTTCAACCAGATGAGCTGAGTGGATGATCCATCTCAGCCTCCTCCAGAGGTCCCCAGCATCACAGATGCCAGTCTTTAGCCAATTCAGTTCACCCAAACTGAGCATCAGTGAGCAGCTTATTGCTAAGGAATTGTCGCTTGAAAACACTTGATGACCCCTTCCTTCACTTTACTGATGATCGTGAGTAGACTAATGGGGCAGTAATTGGCCAGGTTGGATTTGTCCTGCTTTTTGTGTACAGGACATACCTGGGCAATTTTCCACGTAGCCGGGTAGATGCCAGTGTTGTAGCTGTACTGGAACAGCTTGGCTAAGGGTGCGGCAAATTCTGGAGCACAAGTCTTTAGTGCTATTGCCAGAATATTGTCAGGGCCTATAACCTTTGCAGTATCCAATGCCTTCAGCCATTTCTTGATATCATGTGGCGTGAACTGAATTGGCTAAAGATTGGCATCTGTGATGCTGGGGACCTCTGGAGGAGGCCAAGATGGATCATCCACTCAGCTGATCTGGTTGAAGATTGTTGTGAATGCTTCCGCCCTATCTTTTGCACTGATGTGCTGGGCTCCTACATCATTGAGGATGGGGATATTTGTGGAGCCGCCTCTTCCAGTGAGCTGTTCAATTTTTCATCACGATTCATGATTGAATGTGACAGGACTGCCACGTTAGATCTAATTAATTGGTTGTGGAATCGCTTAGCTCTGTCCATCACTTGCTGCTTATACTGTTTGGCACGCAAGTAGTCCTGCTTGTAGCTTCACAGGGTTGACACTTCATTTTTAGGTATGCCTGGCGCTGCTCCTGACATGCCCTCCTGCACTCTTCTTTGAACCAGGGTTGATCCTGTGGCTTGATGATGATGGTAGAGTGGGAGATATTCTGAGCCATGAGGTTACAGATTGTGGTTGAGTACAATTCTGCTGCTGCTGATGGCCCACAGCAGTCTTGAATTGCCAGATCTGTTCAAAATCACCCCATTTAGCATGGTGGTAGTGCCACACAACTCAGTGGAGGTTATCCCCAATGTGAAGGCAGGACTTTGTTTCCACAATGACTGTGCAGTGGTCACCCCTTACGATATTGTCATGGACAGATGCATCTGCGGCAGGCAGGTTGGTGAGGATGAGGTCAAGTATGATTTTCCCTCTTAGTTCCCTCACCACCTGCTGCAGACCCAGTCTAGCAGCTATATCCTTTAGGACTCGGCCAACTCGATGCTACCAAGCCACTCTTAGTGATGGACATTGACGTCCCCCACCCAGAGCACATTCTGCACCCTTGCACCCTCAGTGCTTCCTCCAAATGGTGTTCAGCATGGAGGAGCACTGTTTCATCAGCTGAGCGGGTGGGGGGTTGCTGTAGGTGGTAATCAGCAGGAGGTTTTTTTGCCCATGTTTGAACTGATGCCATGAGACTTCGCTGGGGCCAGAGTCAATGTTGAGGGCTCCCAGAGCACCTCCCTCCTGACTCCATACCACTGTGCCATCACCTCTGGTGGGCCTGTCTTGCCAGTGGGACAGAACATACCCAGGGATAGTGATGGTGGTGTGTGGGACATGATCCATAAGGGTATGACTTGCTGAGTTTTTCCAACATTTCTTTGCTTTTATTTCAGATTTCCAGCATGCACAGTACTTTGCTTTTGTATTGGGGAAATAAAGCCTCTTGGGTATGAAAACGTCTTTGACTGTCCCCAGAAAAAAAGCACAAATGTGAAAATAATCACTCTGAGTTTTGTTGCCATGTTCAGTGATTCATTTCCTCTGCAATTCCAGTAAAGCCTACAATTACAGCATGAGGCCCAGTTTATTATCATGGAGTTAGCAGCCAAACAAAGCACATTACTACAGAGCTAAGATGGAGGAAGATAATTGGGCTCTGAGGCTTGTGTACAACAGGACTGAATACAAAAACAAGGAGTTGACGAATCTGCACAAGACATTGGTTAAGCCACAGTTAAAGAAAGCAGTGTAGAGTTTTGTGAATTCCATTATAGATAGGTATTTGGAGCATTGTAATGGAGTAGCATGGTTTTATAGGGGATTAATTCTGCTGCCCGTGTCTTACCTCACACCAAGTCGTGTTCACCTTTTGTTCCTGTGCGCGCTGACCTATGTTAGCTCCCAATCAGGCAACATCTTGACTTTAAAATTCTCACCCTTGTTTTCAGATCTCTCCGTGGCCTCGCCACTCCGTATCTCTGTTACCTCTTCCAGCCCCATAATCCTCCGAGATACATGTGCTGCTCTACTTCTGGCCTCTTGAGCATTCCCGTTTTAATGTTTCCACCACTGGTGGCCGTGCCTTCAGCTGCGCAGGACCTGAGCTCTGGAATACCCTCCCTACACCTCTCTACTTCACTTTCCTCCTTTAAGACGGTCTTTAAAACCTACCTGTGACTAAGCTTTTGGTCACTTGACCTAATATCTCCTTGCGTGGTTTGGTGTCATGTTTTCTTTTATAATGCCCCTCTGAAGTGCCTTGGGAAGTTTTATTATGTTAAAGGCGCTGTACAAGTACATGTTATTATTATTAAATTGGTCTGCATTGCACCTGCTTTTCAGGCACTATGTGACCTCAAAATGGCAAGACAGGAAGGTTGCACATGGTTACAACCGAAGTGCATCACCTGCCATATTGGGCAAAGAGAAATGAGTGGTGCCATTTACCCATACTAGAAGTAGGTGTTAAGCCAGCCATGTACACAGGCAAATAAGGAGCCTAAAGCCTGCTTCAGGTCTCTGATGCACTGTAGATTTTCCGAGGCAGCCACTTAAATATTACTGAAACTATATTTTGCGCAATTATGCAATTGCTTCCAAGCATTCTAAATATAGAGTTGTAAGTCATGCATTGAACCCTGAAGTACATTGAAGCTTCTGTGGTTCATTTAATATTTAATTTGGCGTACCTTAAGCAAAAGCTTAATTTGGAACTGTCGCTCGGTCAAAATCCTGGAACTCCCTCCTCAACAGCACTGTGGGTGTTCCCACATCACATGGGACTGCAGCGGTTCAAGAAGTCAGCTCACCACCACCTTCTCAAGGGCAACTAGGGGTGGGCGATAAATGCTGGTCTAGCCAAAATACCTGCATCTCATGAACAAATTAAAACACTGTAGGATGATGACTATTTAATGATATATGGCACTTTTGTGATTATGTGTTTAAGTCTTAGTTGTGTTGGATGTTCCTGAATTCCTGGGGCCAGATCTTTATCCTGGCAGAATACAATACTTCACATGCTTTTTATTTTGTGCAGTTCAGTTCTGTGGAGAGTGACGCCAAAGTGATCGCTCTGCACCATTCTCCCATTCTAAGCCTGTCAGCACTCTCCAGAACCTGACCTAATGGACAGAGGAGATAGTTCTTATTTGCAGGACTGGAGCTGCATAAAAATTATATTGAACAGTGGTGCCTGCATGATATTTTGCATCTGGAATTGGCTACACGTGATCTTGAAATGAATGTAGTTCCACGATGCCTTTGAGATGAGCCTACTTGCTGTTTAGTTGGGTACAATACGATGTTAGTGGTGTGGGCGCGGGGTGGTACAGTAAAATATTTGAACCCTGGTTTACTAACTTGTGTACCATTTGATGCATAGGGTTCAGCGACACCCGTTTGAAAGGATAGCAACTCCTTTCCAAGTGTACAGCTGGACTGCACCCACAGTGGAGCATGCCATGGACTGTGTCCGCGCAGAAGATGCATACACTTCACGTTTGGGGTATGAGGAGCATATACCAGGCCAGGTACCAAGACTGATCAATGCACTATAGCAAGCCAAAGTGTAACAGCCTCAGTCTGTCTCCTATTACAGCCTTCCTCTTTTCTTTATTCTCCAACCAAATTGTCTCTGTGCAGTTGTGTATCCCAGTCACCCTGATGCCACCTGATGAAAGACGACTTGCACTCAGGTTGCTATCACACCGATTTTGCTTCCCTTATTGACTCCCCCACTTCAGTGGAAAGATGCCTGGCCTCTGTTCACATTAATGCTTAGATCAGCAGCCTAGTGAACCTTGGCCCTGCTTTGAACATCTCTCTGCTTAATAGCTCACTCACGTTGTTTGGCATTTAAAAGTAACTCGTGCTGTGTATTCATTTCATTATCAAATATTCATTGTGCTGCAAATCCTGGTTTTTATTTCACCGTAACTGTGAAGACGGCACACAGCTGCTTTTTCAAGACCACCATTTCAACACCCAGCAGTGTTCCAATGATCTGGTTACAACTACTGTATGCAAATAAACATGTATAGGTTAATTTATGCTATGGGTTAATTTTTAATTGTGTAGTGTCAAACCGAAGACAAAGATGAGTTTGTACATTTGCGGCATCTGACGGTAATACATTGACAGAGCTTTCTGAGTAAGAAAATCACACTGCTTTTACTTCATACTTATGTACAAGGAAGGACTGGAGGTGTTGCAGAGTTACACAGATCCTTGGGTTCAACCTTTTTACTGGGAATGTGTTTACAGCCAGGGTAGCTGTCAGGGTGCTACAGTTGACCTCAGTGCCACTGAGGAGAGGAGTGGAGGGAACTTGCCATCTGCCATAAAGCAAAAGAAATGCCATTTGCCAGCTTGGCTCAGTTGGTAGTGCTCTCACTTTGGAGTCGCAATGGTGCGGTCTCAAGCCCTGCTGCCAACTTCAGTAGATGATCCAGGCTGACCCTTCAGTGCAGCACTGTTGTATATTGATAAGGTGGTAAACTGAGACCAGGGTGTAAAGAATCCTATTCAGAAAAGAACAGAGCTTCCTCCTGGTGTTCTGACCAACATTCACCCCTCAACCATGTGTGCCACAACTCGTGTCTCAATTGGCTGCCAGAAGTTGCCTACATAACAGCTCTACGCCTTTTTTTAAAAAAAAATAATTCTTTGATTTAAATGCTTTGGGACATCCGGAGGATGTAATAAGATGCTAACTAAATATATAAACAGAGCTTGCAATCTACTCGGGGTCACTGCTAGCCACCATGTACCCTGTTATCTGGTTCACTTGTAAACGTTTGGGGCTCCCTGAATGTCTTTTTGATCAGAGTATGATTTCGCTGACTTTGTTGACTATTTTAGGGTTGCAATCACTATAAGTGAATACTCTCCTTTTTATATAAGTTTCCTCACAATCTGTTCTGGGTGTCTCCAGACAAGGGACTGGAATGAAGAATTGCAAACAACCAGAGAGCTCCCACGTAAGAACCTCCCCGAAAGGCTTCTCCGCGAGCGTGCAATTTTCAAGGTAAAGCTGAATTTTTAATCATTTTTTGTTCATAATTAAAACGTGACGCTTCTCTGCATCGTTGTGTATTCAAAGCTTTCCTCTGATCTGCTATCGATTGTCGGGTTACTTTGACAAGTATCAAAGCTTTTGTGCAGTTTTTTTTTCCCATGTACCTGCCATCCAAAGTAATGGAAGTGTAGTTTGCGATTAAAAATGATAGCCTGGGGTTCCATGTTGCAGTGCATCAATGTGTCGTATCCGGGTGAGGGTCCAAACTTGAATTTTCCCCAACTATAGAAATCAGTTGCCTCCCCAACAAGACAGGAATGAATATAAGTCGGGAGAGTCCCCCCTATCTTGCAGTACCTGGAATCCCGGGTGCCTCATTGCGCCCAATCGTAAAGAAGTAGAGGGCTGAGAACCAGACAAAGCACCTCCTATTGTATCAATGTTCCATTCTTATACCTTGGTTTTTTCTCAATGGGGCTATCCATTTAGTTCCAACTTGCATGAGAACTATGTGTAATTTTGTGTTGTGTGCTCATGCCTAGGCACTGCTTTTTAACATCACCCAAAAGTATTTGCCAGGAGCCTCGCAGTTAAACAGAAGCCTGATGCCTCATTGTCCTGCAGTGGTGAAAGGAGAGCATGCTTCCTTGCCACTGTGTGCCAGCTATAATTTGGTCACCATAATTTGCGTGTCCACTGCAGTGATGACACTTAAATTTACTGTTTGCTTTTTCTTTCTGAAGGTGCACAGTGACTTTGCAGCAGCTGCTACACGAGGTGCAATGGCCGTGATCGACGGGAATGTCATGGCCATTAATCCAGGCGAAGAAACCAAAATGCAAATGTTCATTTGGAACAACATCTTCTTCAGCTTGGGCTTTGATGTCCGTGACCATTACAAGGACTTTGGTGGGGACAATGCAGCCTACGTGGCTCCCACCAATGACCTGAATGGAGTTCGGGCCTACAACGCTGTTGATGTAGAAGGACTTTATACTTTGGGGACTGTGGTTGTGGACTACAGGGGTTACAGAGTGACCGCGCAGTCGATCATTCCTGGTATTCTGGAACGGGAGCAAGAACAGAGTGTTATATATGGGTCCATAGACTTTGGTAAAACGGTTGTGTCTCACCCCAAATACCTAGAGTTATTGGAGAAGACAGCAAGGCCTCTCAAAATCCAGAAGCACAATGTACTTAACGACAAGAACGAGGAAGTGGAACTGTGCTCCTCTGTCGAGTGCAAAGGCATTATTGGGAACGACAGCCGCCATTACATCTTGGACTTGCTGCGCACTTTCCCACCAGACTTGAATTTCCTGCCAGTGGAAGGCGAAGAGCTCCCGGAGGAATGCAGCAAGATGGGCTTTCCGAAGGAACACAGGCACAGGCTGTCCTGCCTGAGGCAGGAGCTAATTGAAGCCTTTGTCGAACACAGGTAAGTGCAGAATTATGCATGAATTTCTGGTCATGATATTATGGGGCACATTGGCTTTTGGTTGAGGCGCTGTACTGAGTGACTCTTAATGGGAGCGACTGTCTTCTCAGCTGCAGGATGGGTGGTCTTATTTCCATCTCTTCAACTTGGGTAAATGTCATCTCCATTTGCCACTCTCTCCTCTGCATCGGCCCTGCCCCACAGTGTGAAGAGAATGAACACCTGAGAGTTCCCCCTCTGCAGCACTAATGCACAACTCTGGTGTCTCCTGGTGATTGCCCAGAAAGCACCAAAAGGCTGAGAAGCAAACGTCATTCCCATGGTCAGGAATTAATTTCCTCTCTGGGGAATAGGTTGAATGAGGAAGCAACCTGTCTCTGCAGGATGATGTTAGGCAATCCATCATAGTGAATATTCAAATGCTTTTAATTTGTTGCACTCAAATACTCTGCATTTTCAGGACACGATTCAGCAAGTTTCACTTTGTGACAGAAGAATTACCAACTTGGAATAGAATATAGTTTTTAATTATCTAGATGCATTTGATCAACAAGTCAGACTAACTTTAGCTGGCCTGTACTAACCATCATTAGCCTCCACAATAAATCTTACCTTCTGCATTTTTAGTGAGTATGCTCCTTGTACTATGTTAGCATGAGCCTGGGAAGTGTGGAAGGTAAGTGATCCTTGATTGCCTTGCCCCTCCCTATCCCTTTAATCTCCTCCAGCCCGAAAACCCTCCCAGTTACCCCTTAATTCTGTTTTTTTTTAAGCAGCCCCGATTTTAATCAGTCCAGCACTAGTGGCCATGCCTTCTGCTGCCAAGACCACCAAGCTCTGGAATTCCTTCCCTAAACCTCTCTGCCACTCTCACACTGCCTTTAAGCCATTCCTTAACACCTACCACTTCGACCAAGCCTTTGGCCATCTACTGTAATATTGCCTTATGTGGCTCAGTGTCAGACTGCATAGTGCAATTACATTACTGAAGTGCCTTGAGATGTTTTATGGACTCTGAATAAGTTGTTGTTACAGTGCATGCGTGTGACATGGCGCTGTGTGCGCGTGTGCATGTGTCATGGCGCTGTGTGTGTCTCAACATTTACCATCATAAAGTACTGGCAACATCTCCCATTCAGTTTTGCTATGTCAACTGTCGCAGTACAGTTGTGCGTTCCAGACACTAGGTGACTTTGTGGAGTCAGCTTCTGACGTCCCACTCTTAATTCCATTTCCATTGCCATGTTGTATGTTAACTGCTAATTATCAACAGACTGTCTGTATTCAAAGAATCGCTATTTTAATGGTCACTGGCCACTTTAGCATTGATAATGATCAATGAAGTCAGTAACTCCCTTTTGCTTCCTCCTCCTCCTCCTCCTCCTCCTCCTCCCTCCCCCCCCACCCCAATCAGGTATCTTGTTTTCATGAAGCTGGCTGCCTTGCAGCTGATGCAACAGAAGGCCAACAAGCAAGAGAAGGATTGTGCCACTGTGACCGAGAATGGTAGCTCTTGTCTAACCGAGGCTGTGCAAAACAACAAAACTGTGCCTGAAGATGGTAAGGCTGAGGAAAACCTTTCTGGATTAGATCAAGCTAGAGATCTTGCAGAGTCCATTGCATCAGAGGACAGAGCAGGTACTTTGTTGGAAGCTGTTCTGTTGAACAGCTGTGATCTCCTAATAGTTGTGGTGGTGGTTCTTTAATCAGGATGGCATTGATTGCTTTCAACACTAATTCTGTGGGTGAAATATCTTCATTCCTGAATTACCGCCTTCTGCCTGTAAATCAACGTGAATTCTGTCTAAAGGCTATGCTCTTTGGCTTTTTATTTTAAAAAAAAGGTCTTTCAGATGAAGCTGAGAGTTGACCCTTGGGACAATGTAATTAACACCAACTTGCATTTTCTGCTCATCACCTTCTACTAATGACATTTTCTGAAATGCATGTTCGATTTTTTTTTTAAGGTGGTTACTTCATTGTGTTTCTATGGAACACTTGCTGCGATTTTTTTTAATGTGCATTGCTTTTAGGAGTTACTTTGTTTTGTCTTTGATATTTACAGTTGACCCAAAGAGTAAGGAGGTTATTCTGAATGCCTACAAAGCTGTTGGTTCTGTTAGCAATACGTCTTTTGATATTCGCTTCAACCCAGATATATTTTCACCAGGTACGTAAGAGTTATAACACATGTCTCGTAATATGACTTTGTGCTTCTATAGATTTCAGAGAAAACACATGCATCTACAAAAAAAATCACTAATAATGCTGATGTTGTTTTAACAAGGGCTCTTGGCAAGAATATGATATTTTTGTCAATTACTCGAACAATAACTTCTGCAATTAAATTGTCTAGGACTTGCTTTGATTTGAATCATGAACGTTGGAAAATATTCATTAGGAGGCTATTGAACTTTGAATCAATTGAAATTCTGCCATCTCTATCTCGATATAAATGGCAAAAATTGATTATCATTGCTAGAACTTCTAAAAAAAAATATGTTGGAAGAACCAAGATCTTTGACAGTAGCTGATGAACAGCCAGTTTTTCTACCACGAGGAAACTGAGTGTGGTGAGATTTTCCTAACGGGACTTAGTAATCGTGTGGTTTTAATATATTTTAATACATTGCATTTTCCCATTACCACAAGGATTGCAAATAGAAACGGGAACAAAATACATTTAGTTAAGACTCTTAAATATGCCCATTAATTTTGTTGATCTGAAGAAGGAAGTCCACATTTTGCATCAACATTTGGTGTAAGAAGAGATTGGGTCAACTAGGCCTGTATTTACTGGGGTTTAGAAGAATGAGAGGAGATCTCATTGAAACATAAAATTCTGACAGGGTTGGACAGACTCGAAGCAGGGATGATATTTTCTCTGGCTGGGTGGTCTAGGACAAGGGGTCACAGTCTCAAGTTACGGGGTAGACCATTTAGGAGTGAGACAAGGAGGAACTTCTTCACTCAGAGGGTGGTGAACCTATGGAATTCTCTTCCATCGACAGCTGTGAAGGCCAAGTCACTGAATATATTTTTAAGAAGAAAATAGATAGATTTCTGAACTCTAAAGGTGTCTGGGGAGAATCTGGGAGTATGGCCATTGAGGCAGAGGATCAGCCATGATCATATTGAATGACAGAGCAGCTCGAAGGGCTCAATGACCTACTCCTCCTATTTTCTACGTTTCAAGGAAATGTTTCTGACGTTTTAGCTCCGAGTGTGTTGACTGATTTTACTTTAATTTGTCTGCTTTGTCTATTTCAGAACCCAAAATAACGTACTTACATTCATTAAAAAGTACTAAATGCCACTTAAGAAACAGCTTGAGTTTTTTTTAAAAGTTTGTCATTGCATAGCACTGTAATTTAATATATACTTAAATTGTTTACTTGGGAGTTATGAAATATTGAGAAACCCATTTGTGACATTTGGAAGATATAATTGTTCCTCCCCAGCCCCTGTGCGAAAAGCCTAATCTAAACATCTCAGGCTAAGCTTTTAACCATCTGTTGTCTCTTACAAAGACTTGGTGCCTGCTTCTTATCTCTTCTTTGAAGCATGGTTTTCTACATTAAAGGTGTTATCAATGCAAATTGGTGTGTTTTTTTTTTAACTGTGCTTTTGTCATCTCCCTTTCTCCCCTCTGCCTGGTGTTCACTTGCTGCCCACCATGTGTAAAGGGGCTGTTTAATGTAATGATTGTTATAGGAGTACTAAGTTGTTAAGCCTTGTGTTTCTGACACCATGTCTTGTTTTACATATAATACAGAGCATGTTTGCTCATGATGGCATTTGCTTATCACAGGTGTTCGTTTCCACGATCCCAATTGTGAAGACCTCCAGAAACAGAAGCAATTATTGAAAGATGCGGCTGCATTCCTGGTTTCCTGCCAGATTCCATCATTGGTGAGAACTGAACTCTGCTATGTTATGAATTTCTGCTGGGCAGACGCACAACCCAATTGCAAAACAACTAATTTGCTTTTACTTCAGCCTCGTATGATTAGGTCAATCCCATTAAGGCTGTTGTTATTTGTGTCGAAAATCGTTGGAGAAATTCATTTTCCCCATTTTGATGGGTTGAAGGACACTGATGTTGTGTGTGTGTGTGTGTGTGTGCGCGTGCTTCCTTTCCTTCTCCACTAATTTAAAACATATTCCCCACCCGAATCACCTTTCCTGGCCAAGGAAGTACAAGACAGCCTGCTGCCCTATGCCACTCTCAACCTGGTCCCCCGAGAAGCATGTCCTGGAGAGCCATGTGTGACCTGCTCTGTCCTCTTGTGCTTCAGCTAAAGGAAGAGAGTGGGAAAAGAGAAAAACAAAATAGTTGTGCATCAAGCAACTCAATTTTTTTTAATTGAAGTAGCCAAATATTTGGCTTCCAAAAGTGTCTGGACTCAGGCAGTTAGCTGGTTACGAATGTTTTCAGTCTCTGATACGACACTGATTTATTCAAATTAGACGGATGCCCTTTTTTTTTAAGCCCAATATCCCTTGATCAGCTGAATGTCTAGAACTGCTTTTAAGTCTATGATGAGGTGATTGAATATACAGAACGTTTATCAGTTGAGCTCAGAATTTCCTCAACTCCCCGTGGCTTTTGCAGACAGTCTCTTCATATGAGCTTTTGGATTGTTCAGCCTTATTCAAACATTGCCTGCGTGTACCTGACCTGGAAGAACGTACGTGTTGTTTGTTTAGATAAAAGACTGTGTTGATCACACTGTGCTTCCGATGGACGGTGCCACATTGGCAGAAGCCATGCATCAGCGGGGCATTAACATCCGTTACCTGGCCAAGATAGAAGAGTTGGTTTCAAAGAGTCTTGCTCGGCAGCAGTTGGATCACATTTACGTATGTATTTTTGCTTTTTGTTTTAGTAATTAATAACATACTATTGATGTAATCTCTAAAAGACAGCTGACATAAACTTTTTATTTAACCAGGAACCATTAACTAAAATTAATCTGAGTACACAACAGTAATCTTGTGTGTAGTCATGCAAAGCAGTATACAGCACAATATTTTTATTAATGAACGTGCTTTCAATTTTCTTTTAAACACTACAGAAACTTGGAGTGACTGAATTAATCACCCGATCTGCTAAACATATCTTCAAAATATACCTTCAGGTAAGAGCAAGTTCATAAATTTTCTCCTGGGGGAAGTGTAAATGTAAAAGTGAGCTTTAAACTGGGGCTGGAGTTGGGGCACAGATCAGGCATGATTCCCTTAAACAGAATCAAGGGGCTAAATGGCCTACTCCCGCTCCTATGTTCCTGGGCATGGCATGTAATGGCAGTGTAATGTATACAGCATCTGCATTAGCCCTGTGCTGTCTGAAAATAGGGCTAGAGGCTAAGAAATTGGTGGATGGTACATGGAAAGAGCTAGCACAGGCACAGTGGGCCGAATGGCCTCATGTTAGCTAATTTTAGTACTGCTTGCATTGGATGTGAATGCCTTCTTCAATAGCAAATACCTTTCTGGCTTAAACACTACTACTGCTCCATATAGGGCATCAGGACATTACTGCAGGAGTTCCTCAGTGTAGTGTCCTAAGCCCAACAATCTTCAGCTGCTTCATCAATGACTTTCCCTCTATCATTAAGTCAGAAGTGGGGTGTTCGCTGATGACTGCACAATATTCAGCGCCATTCGCAACTCCTCAGATACTGAAGCAGTTCGTGCCCATATGCAGCAAGACCTGGACAATATTCAGGCTTGGGCTATATGTGGCAAGTAACATTCATGCCACACAAGTACCAGGCAATGAACATCTCCAACAAGAGAGAATCTGACCATATGCCCTTGACATTCAATGTCATTACCATCACTGACCAGAAACTGAACTAGACTAGTCATATAAATACTGTCGCTACAAGAGCAGGTCAGAGGCTGGGAATTTGGCAATGAGTAACTTAACCCCTGACTTCCCAAAGCCTGTCCACCATCCACAAGGCACAAGTCAGGAATACTCTTCACTTATCTGGATGAGTGCAGCTTCAACAACACTCAAGAAGTTCGACATCATCCAGGTCAAAGCAGCCTGCTTGATTGGAAACCCATCCACCACCTTAAATGTTCACGCCCTCCACCACTGATGCACTGCAGTAACTCATCAAGGATCTTTCTACAGCACCTTCCAAATCAGCGACCTCTATCACCTCGAAGGGCAAAGGCAGCAGATGCATGGGATCACCACCGCCTGCAAGTTCCCCTCCAGGCCACTCACCATTGTAACTTGGAACTATATCGCTGTTCCTTGACTGTCGCTGGGTCAAAACCCTGGAACTCCCTCCCAAACAGCATTATGGCTGTACCTACAACACATGGACTGCAGCAGTTCAAGAAGGTGGCTCACCACCACCTTCTCAAGGGCAATTAGGGATGGGCAGTAAAAGGAAGTTGCTGGCCTAGCCAGCAATGTCCACGTCCCGTGAATGAATAAAAAAAAATCTTTCTCCCTCTTTTCTTGATTTACTCCCTCTCGAAATTGTTCAGCAGTCCACACAGCCAAAGAGAGCTTCCATCAAGAAGTTTAATTCAACCCTTTATTTGTTGCTCTTCTGCACATCTTTCAATAATAGCTGATATCAGTAGAGGTGATCCTGAAACTACCAGATTGCCCAAAAAAAACCCACCGGTTCACTAATGCCATTTAGATAAGGGCACCTGCCATTCTGGCCTACAAGTGACTCCAGACCCACTGCAATGTGGTTGACTCTTAGCTGCCCTCTGAAATGACCTAGCAAGCCACTCAGTTGTATCAAAAACCACTACGATGGACTGCAGTGGAGCGGTTCAAGAAGGTGATCAAGAGTAATTAGAGATGGGCAATAAATGTTGACCTTGCCAGGGCCACACTCATTCCCTGGAATAATGAATTAATCGATTTTATAAAAAAAAAAAGCAGGACCCTTAAGATAGCACAGGCAGCAGAGCCGCCTATGGAAGCTTCAGGATTCACTGTTTAGTGTCATCACCATCCCCAGCAGCAATATACACTTCCTTCCTGATCGCTGTCTCGCATGGTCTAGCGATACGGCTTTATACAAATTCCCCAGCCAAGGTGCACAGGTCAAACCAGGGTCGTGTGCATACACTTTTGCTGTTGTTTTGTTGTTGCAGTGTGAAATTTTGAAACTATCTTTAAGTCTTTGCAGATTAACCCTTGGCTCAGATGATCCCCTGACCTGGTTTTGATCAGCGAAAGGAGTCAGAGAGGAAATTTCCAGAGTATTCTTGTTCTGATTGGCTGTTTCTTTTCCCCCTCTCTGTTTATTTGCCTTTCCCCGGAGATTATATGGCTATGGGGGTGAGCAGGGAGCGGTGGGGGAGGCAAAAACATTATGTTTAGTCATCATGGCCTGGCCATCATCGCGTGAGCCAGGCTTGATTGATGAACCAGCTGATCTTTCCTCTGCCCCATCAATTTTGTATGTATCCATGTTGGAAGGTCCCAAAAATAATTTTTTTCCAACTTTTTTGTCTTCCTGCCTGCTTTAGGGAGTGGAGCTTTCTGGTCTGTCTGTTGCCATAAGCCATTTCCTCAACTGCTTCCTCAGTTCCTTCCCAAACCCCATTGCTCACCTTCCTACTGATGAGCTTGTCTCGAAGAAAAAGAGGAACAAGAGGAAGCCCCGGCACCTGGGGAACACAGACAATACAGCCTGGGCCAGCACGACCCCTCAGGAACTCTGGAAGAACATCAGCAATGAGACCAGGAGCTACTTCAGCTTCAGTATAGACTGGTACAGATAATGAGAACTGAGGTGTATGTTAGAAAGACAGAGCTGCATTTAGCAGCTGCATAAGCAGGCCATGGCACCTCACACTGTGGTATAATTGCTAAAGATGTCACTTCCCAGTTAGATATTTAGGTTACTCTTTCTTTCTGAAGGCATTGATTTTTGCCCTGGGGTACAGTTGCACGTTTGCTGGCAGCCCGTCTGCACAATACCCAAGTTTGTCAGCCTGTACAGTTGGGTGTTGGCAGGCTAGTTGCTCCTGGGGACTTCACAACCGAGCCTAATGCAGCCCTTACTCTGAGCTGCACAAACCTGAATTTTAATGCAGGGCTAACTGGACCAGGAGCAGAAATTCAAGCTTTTTGTTTTCCCCCCCTGAGCTCAGGAGTCCGAGGCCAATTTTAAGGCCCATGTCAGAGGACAACTTAACTCTTCACCAAACCAGGGGAGCTCTATGCAACATGGAAAACATTTTTATTTTGTTTTCCTTTGCAACTCCCACTCCCGCTCCCACGCCACCAGCAATGATATGAGAGAGTAGCCGAGGCTTCCTTACACCCTCGTTGTTCCAGCCTTCAGCCTCACATAGCATTTCGGTTCAGTAACTTGTATGCAAGTCTAATTAGACTTTAGCATCAATGTATGAATTAGCGATTTTTTTGGTTCATTAGGACTTAAAGTATTTTCTTTTTACATATTAAATACTACTTGTTATTTTAAATTGTAACACTTTTAATGAGCCTCCTAATGGCATTTTGAAGAGTTAAAGAAGCAAGTCAATTTGCATGTTTGTATCTGGTAGGCAATGTTCTGTGAGCAGGGGCCTGTAAATTGGGCATCGCACAGGGTTTAGTGATCCGTCTGATCCGATATACTCAGAATTAGCTGTCTATGTAAAGAGACCTGCAAAGTTCTTTTGACTGCTCGGTTTATTGCCCATAATGAATGTTTGGACTCCGTGTATAATGTTTGTGTTTCTCTTTCATACAGTGAGAGCGTGGATCAGGCTGTAGAGAAGTATGGCCTACAGAAAATCAGCCTCTTGAGAGAGATCTGTGTGAAGTCAGGTATACAGGTAAGAGCAGGGAAAGAGGCCATCTGTCTATCACACCTGTGCCAACTCTTTGAAAGAGCCACCCAATTATTCCCACTCCCCTGTTCCTGCCCATAACCCTATAATGGTTTTAGTTTTTTTAAGTATATGCTTATCGAACCTGCTTCCACCATCCTGTCGGACAGCGCATTCCAGATCATAACTCATCGTGTTAAAAAATTCTCATTTCCCATAGTTCTTCTGCCAATTACCTTAAATCTGTGCCCTCTGGTTGTCGGCCCACCGGCCAGTAGAACAGTTTCTCCTTTATTTATTCTTGTCAAAACACTTCAAAATTTGTAGCATCTCTATGAAATGTCCCTTTAACCTTCTCTGCTCTAAGGAGAACAAACCCAGCTCTGCTCTTCACTGCACATTATTGAAGTCCCTAGTATCATTCGAGTAAATCTCCACTGCACTCTGTGCAAGACTTTGACAACCCCCCCTAAAGTATGATGCCCAGAACTGGATACACTACAGTAGCAGAGGCCAAACCAATTTTACAAAGGTTTAGCCTAAGGATGGTGTCAATTGAGAATGGAGTCTGGCTTGTAATTATTTCAACCAGCAAATGTAGGAGTGAAGATCAATAAGTGACTAATAATAAGCTAAAAATTTTAAATTGCTTCATCATGCAAATTACATTTGTATTGTTTAGTTTAGTTGCTTGAAGCAGGACAAAACGAATGCGCATTGGCCTGATAGCAGGGCTAAAATAGTAACTGCAGTGCTCAATGTGAAAGTTGGTTGTACCAGTCCTGACAGGAAAATGACCTTGCGTTTAGCTTGTGGCCTGTGCTGAATTATCAGCACCCATGGTTGGGGAGGGGATGAAAGAGTCGGTCCATTTTTGATCACTATTGGATCGCAGGCAAGTGCACATGTGTGGACTTTGGATGTTGATCAGGTATGCCTGTGATGTCTCCCCGCTTCCCCTGTGGTTAAATAGCTTGCCACTGTTGCTGCCTAGCCACAGAGGGAAGACGGTGAAACTCTGTCCCGCCAAGAGCTGAGCACCTCAAAGCAAGAAAATACCATCAAATCTGCCCGTTTTGATTGCTAGGCCAAATAAAATATAGGCATTTTTTTGTTTAACTGCATTTATATCGCACCTTTCATGAACACAGAACATCCCAAAGTGCTTTACAGCCCAAGAAGTACTTTTTTGAAGTGTAATCACTGTTGTAATGTAGGAAACACAGAAGCCAAATTGACAACAGCAAGCTCCCGCAGACAGCAATGCGATAATCGCTAGATAATCTATTTTTGTGATGTTGATTGAGGGGTAAATATTGGACAGGACACTGGGCATACGGGTGGTGTCAATTGAGAGTGGAGTCTGGCTTGTAATTATTTCAAGCTGTAAATATACAAGTTAAGATCACTGAGTGACTGGAAGCTAAAAATCTTCTTTGAAAGAATGCCATGGGATCTTTTACATCCATTTGAAAGGGTTTAACATCCCATCCGAAGGACTCTCTCTCTCTCCCTCAGTACTGAGTCCCACTCTGTCAGTGCTGCACAGTAGAGTCAGCATAGATGGCTTTGCTCTGTCCTGGAGCGGGTCTTGAACCTGCAACATTCTGACTCAGTGTTTAGACTGCTAACAACTAAGCCACGACTGAGACATATAGAGGAAAATGCTACTGCTAAAGATGAATGGTGAGGAAAGATTCGGCCTAGAAAGAATGTAGTTAAGGGGTGATATTATCAAAGTGTGTAAAATGTTACTAGTCAAACTTCAGGGCATTGCATAAGGGAATTTAAATTAAATTTAGCCTCAGGTGAAGCAAGGTTAGAAGGCTCAAAATAGTTGGATGTGGGCAGGCAAATGTAATCCAGTCGCCTTGGTAAAGTGGGGAGAGGGTATAATAATGACCTAACAAGTTTTTACATTGACAGTTTCCATTATAAATGCAGATAGAGGAAACTATAATGGAAGAAATTGGCAGGAATTATGTGTAGGAGTATTATTAGATATCCATTTCAGATTAGGTAAATTATTGAAATTTTTGAAATTGGAGCACTGAAAATTGGTGCAAAGGGAATTTAAAATATATCAAAAAGAGGTAGTTTACTTCAAGTGATTAAGTGTTTGGAAAAGTTGGCATGTGCAAAGCCCCCATGGGGCTTGTTAGGTTGGAAATTGTGATGGGAGAGTTAATGTGCAAGAAAGAGAGAGCTTTGGTCTTTTATGCTCTCTGGTATTTCTTGGGTTACGTTGCTAACGAATGAGAGATGGTGTAACTTTTAAGGTCTTTTCCAGCATTCTTCTAGACCCTAGCTTGCTGCATTATGCTGATCAAAAGCTTTTGATTTTGTAGATTCTGCTGAAGGAGTACAATTTTGATAGTCGTCACCGACCAACCTTTACAGAGGAGGATATCCTCAACATCTTCCCAGTTGTAAAACATGTGAATCCCAAAGCATCTGATGCCTTCCATTTCTTCCAAAGTGGACAAGCTAAAGTCCAACAAGGTCAGTATCCGCAGTGTAGTGTCATGGACAAAAAGTATGTGCTATCTTACAAAACATACTGATTACAGGTGGTATGGAAAGAGGTGTGCTATTTCTAACCCTTGGAGTGCGTATTCCAATTAAATAATTCAGTAGCAAGCTTTTGAGAGTTTAAAACAAGGTTATTTATTCTCACTCACTTACCCCGAATTAATGCGATGGCAGACGCGCGCTCATACACCACGAAAGATTGGCTACAGATAAAGGTAGTGCACTTTTGCAGATTACAATTAACTCAGTCTCTGATTTGCAATTTCAATTTGCCTGTAGTTTCTTGAATGGATTTGATGATTTAAAGTTGAAGTGTGGGTCTTGTAAATTGAAGGACTCGCAGCAGGTTGCGAAGTTTCTTGCAGTCCAGTATCTAGGAGGTTGGTTTTCAGGTAAGCTTTGAAACTGGCACAGGCGAAGTGCTTTGGCTGCTTGATGACATGTAGCTAATTTCAGGGTCTGGTTCTTATACTGGCTGATGACTAATGGTTCTTAAAAGGCAAAGATGACACTGCCTTTTCTGCAATTGTTGTCTCTTTAATGTTTTTCTGCATACTGCCCTGGTCTCTAAGTCTTTAGATAAAACTCATTACCTGAAGCCTGTTTCGACCCTATCACCAATATTGCAATCGTCCAACCCGGATTGGTTTGGAAGTCCAAAGCTGTCACGACACATGAAGAGATAGTTGGTGGTCTTTCACACTTAGCTTGTGGATAACTGGTCTCGTTGGCTTCCTTTTGTTAAATTGCAAGCCTGGAGACATAGAGTCTGAGAGTACATTGATTCTGTGTTTTGGGTAAGCTTCAAACAATGGCAGGCATGGCTTCCACAGAGGAATGCTGTCTGGATATGTCCATTCAAGGGGAGGGTCCCCCACTCGGGGTGATTCGGTTGGAACTTTCTGGAAGCTTGGTCGTCTGTGTTGAATGAGCAGAAGTCACCTGACCTCTAGGGAGCCACCTTAACTTCGTCAGTGCCCATTTTCAATAAATAAAAGACAGTTCCAGAAGCTTCCATACGAGCTCAATCCATGTGTAAAGTTATGAATAAGACATGCCTTTACTGGGCATGACAGGAAGCATCATGAACTCATGCAGGAAGGGCTCTTTTAGTCTTTGTACTGTTCACTGTTCTCTATTTATGAGCCTGTTAATCAAAATTGAAGTAATAAGCTAAGACCCAATACAGTAATGCTGAGGTAGCACAGTGATACAAGTAAATAAATGATTCTTGTATTGCGTTTTGCAATAATTATCAGCTTGATCAATAATATTCTACTAGATGCCTAAACATTAGACTCAATCTATGAATTGAGGGAGGTTATAAATCAGTTTTTTTGTGCATTTATGTTTCCCAGCTGCCACCTTGGTGCAGTGCTTCGGTGACTAGGTTTTTAAAATTATCTGGCAAACTCTCTGCCTTGGCAGATCAGAGATGCAAAACATCCCGCTTCACAAGGTAGAGAGGAAGTTAATCTTGTGATTCCTACTCCGAGCAGGAACATGGTTGTTTCTCTGGCTTCTCAGTGGGTGGGTGCTGTTATGTTTTTATGCATGGAGGGACTTGATGCTGTCTCCATCACTATTCCTATCTCATCACCAAGCTACCTTTACGTAATAAGAACCAAATTGATTAATCCCAGGAAAAAGTGAGTGAGAAAAGCGCACGCTCCATTGTAAAATTATGCCTTTCCATTGTAACATGAAAAATATAACATGTTACTGTCTAATTGATTGGGAACTTTTCCATTCAAGAATTCCATTGTGCAATCATTGTGAAACGCAGTTCAAAGGTTGCTTGCATTGAAGCAGGACTTCCAAGGTCAACCACTGAAATCTGTGGTGTTTAATAGCAAATAAATTGGTCCGTAGACAGTAATGGCCAAGAGTCATCTCTAGCCCCTTTAACATACCATGCTAAAAGTGAAAGTGTTGACACAAGTATCCTTTTCTTCCCAGCCCTTGATTTTAACCGTTTATACTAAATTATCACAACTCACACATGGTTTACTTCATTCCTGTGTATTTATTGCTTGTAACGCTGTTCGGGCTTCTTTTTATAGAAGTTTAGATAATATATTCAAGCAATAACAACTAGGAACTCTTCCACGTAGGTTCAATGAGTTTAATTCAAAAGCTGAGGAGATGGATTTTGACGCACATGAAGGAAACTGACATATTTAACTTGTTCTGTGCAAATTTTGCCATTTAACTTATAAAAGACTTGATTTCTAATGTCAGAGACTGAGTTGTGAAAATGGTTGGACAATGTTATCCTTAACAGAAGAGGACCTTCAAAATATAGAAGTTTGGAAGTATAGGAAAAGTAACTGCAGAACACTAATTCAAGCATGGCAACATGATGAGCAAGAGGCATATTTGGGACTGACATCAGGAATCTCTTGATTGAGTGACCAACATGTGAGGTGACATTTGAATCGGCTCAGGGTCGGGGTGAAGACCTGGATTCATTCGCAAAGGACATTGTGATTTAGGAGGGTTTGTCGAATATCCTCCCCCGGGTCTAGAACCATGGGACACACTCTCAGATTAAGCGGTAGGCCGTTTAGGACTGAGGTGAGGAGCAATTTCTTCACTCATAGGATGATGAGTCTTTGGCATCCTTGACCCCAGAGGGCTGTGGACCTCAGTCATTGAATACGTTCAAGATTGAGATTAATGGATTTCTAGAGATGAAAGACATCGAGAGATGTGGGGATAGTGTGGGAAAATGGCATTGAGGTAGAAGATCAGCTATGATCTAGTTGAATGGTGGAGGAGGCGCATGGGGCCGAATAGCCTACCCCTACTCCTATTTCCAATGTGCCCATGCGCATCCTTTCCAATGTGTTTCTTATCTTGTAATTTGGTGAAAATATTTGTTTTACAGGGTTCTTAAAAGAGGGATGTGAGCTCATCAACGAGGCCTTAAATCTTTTCAATAATGTATATGGAGCAATGCACGTGGAAATCTGTGCTTGCCTAAGGCTGCTGGCTCGTCTAAATTACATCATGGGTGATTATAATGAGGTATGGCCTCCACTGTCATTCGTGTATGTTTTGTATCATAGTTGTTGGGACTGCTTCCTTCTGTTTTGTCTCATTATTTTAAACACTGCGGTGCACAAGCATTAATTGTAACTATGACAGAATCAGGACTCTAATGAGACATCACACCACATGATTCCAGTATGTGCTCCCCAGTTTATCACACTCCACATTCTACAATCCAGTACAAGTACAATGTACAGTGATTCACTCACAACTCTCTTACTAAATCTACCTTTGATCTTTACATTCCATACTACTAAATCACAGTATATCAAAGATACATATAAGTGATATTAGAATTAACAACACGGAGACAACAAGGTGCATTCAGCTCGTCTCGGTTGCTTCGAATCACCCTGTTGTGTGGCTATATGACCCACTTCATTTTATTACCATAAACACAGAAACCAGTTCAATATCTCTGAACATCAAGACATGGATTACTGATTTTCACATATTCTATCAGCTCCTCATCGCTGCCTCAGGCCCACTTATAGCATGTATCCCTGGTCCAGCAGAAAGCTATTTTAACTCACTATGTGCTGGTCCCGCAAACAGCCCAAGACAATGAGATACTCAGGTAATGTGAAGCAGGGTAGCTACATATGGTGGGACTAAACCTGGGAATCCAGGTTAGTATAAGAAACTGTAATAGCCTCCTTTTTACCTCACCTTCCTCCGTGGCATAGGCAGAATAAAACTGATTAAATCCAATCTTTCTACATTCTATCTACTTCTTACCGGTCAGTGTGAGGACAGGCTTGACAGTGACAACTTGAGGATCAGATCTCAATGGGTCAGATCAATGACATTACTGTCGCTGAATTCCTCTCTATCAACATCTTGGAGGTTACTATTGACCAGGGACTGAACTGGACCCACCATATAAAAACTGTGGCTACAAGAGCAAGTCAGAAACTGAGAATTCTGTGGCGAGTAACTCGCCTCTTGTCTCCCCAAAGCCTGTCCACCATCTACAAGGTACAAGTCAGGAGTGTGATGGAATACTCTCCATTTGCCTGGACCTGTGCAGCTCCAACAACACTCAAGAAGCTCAACACCATCCAGGATAAAGCAGCCCGCTTGATTGACACCCCATCCACCACATTAAACATTCACCCCCTTCACCACTGATGCACTGTGGCATCAGTGTGTACCATCAACAAGATATACTGCAGCAACTTACCAAGGTTCCTAGACAGCATCTTGCAAACACTGTGACTGCTACCATCTAGAAGGACAAGGGCAACAGATGCATGGGAACACCAACCCCATCCAAGCCACACACCATCCTGACTTGGAAATACATCACCAGTCTTTCAATGTCGCTGGGTCAAAATCCTGGAACTCCCTCCCTAGCAGCACTGTGGGTGTACCTACACCACAGGGACTGCAGCGGTTCAAGAAGGCAGCTCACCACCACCTTCTCAAGGGCAAATGGGGATGAGCAATAAATGCTGGCCTAGCCAGCAATGCTACATCAAATGAAAGAATAAATATTTGTATATATGGCACTTTTAACATAAATGAAGTCCTGACATGCTTCAGAGGTGTGATAAGGCAAAAGTGAATGCGGAGACAAAGATGGGGATATTTGGAAAGGTGACCAAAAGCTCGATCTAAGAGGTGCATTTTAACATGCGCTTTAAAGGCGAAGGGGATGGTGGCAGGGTTTAGGGGGTGAATATAGGAACTAGATCAGGTTAGGTGAGGCCATGAAGGGATTTAAAAATGAGAATGAGAATTCTAAATTGAAGACACTTCGGGACTTGAGCACCAGTGTTGGTCATAAGAATTGACAATAGGTGAGTTGATATCATGCGGAATAGGCTATGAGCAACAGTTTTGAAGTTTACAGAACCTGGAGGAGGGCAGGCCAGGAAAGCATTGGAATAGCTCAATATGAAGGTGATATAGATGAGGACTCTGGAAATAGGCTGAGGTACAGTTGAAGGTGGATAATGTCAGAGGTAGAAATAGGCAGTCTTTGCGTTGCTGTGCATAATGGTTTTGAACTCGGCAATAAACAATTCTTTAAAGTTGTAAATAGTTTTGTTCAGCCCGAGATCAGCTGGGAAGGGGAATTACAATCAGCGGCAAAGGAATGGGGTTTGTAGTGCGATCACGCTGAGCATCTCCCTGAGAAAAGCTAGTGTTAGTAAATAATTTAAGTCCATAAATAGAAGATGCATTATTATCGGTGGTTATGGAGAATGTAATCAAATTTTCAAAAACTGCTAGCCCTGTTATTTTGGGTTTAAGTAATAATTCCAACCTATTCACCAACTGCAATGGATGTTCAGGAGTGTGGATCAGAGAATTGAGGCTATCGTGTTACGGCCCCAACCTCCAACTTGCCCTCTCACCCAGTGAGGTTCTACCTTGAAAGTGGATCCTCGCTGAATTTGCCATGTATATACATTTTTTTAATGCATAGTATTTGCAGTTCATAATTTTCACTGTTTCTTTTGAAGGCCCTGAGCAACCAGCAGAAAGCAGTGCTGATGAGTGAAAGAGCACTAGGTGTGGATCACCCTAACACAATCCAGGAATATGTAAGTAATGACATTTTTAAAAATTAAGGGACATGTGAATGCATTAGTATAGTCTCTCTCACTGATGCAGCAGAGTTGAGAATGGGCTTCCAAACAAGCTGTTAAATCTGTGCGATGCATCTACAGGTTTAATTACATGATAAACTATTGAGCATTCCGTTTAAGAAGGGTCAGTGTGGTTATGTTGCAGCTGTAGACTATGACATGAAGACTTTAGGAATTTCATGTTTGTTATGCTGAGGCTTTGTAGCATTCTAGTGCTGGTGGAATGCCAGCATATCTAACCAGGGTAACTCCCATCACCTGTTACAATTGATCATATTGTACTCCAGCCTTATATTGGTTTTTTATTAAATATCGTTCTTGTGTCTGTTTTATCTGAATATATCATTTTATCAGCTGCTGCGTGTGATTATAGTGACAACAAAATAACCTGAGTTGAATGAGGTTGTTTGTCACCAGCAGTGCAGCCTGTCTTCACAATGTTGAATTACTGACAACTATATTACACCAGGAAGTATCTGAAGTACAAATTCATTCCAAACAGTATGTTAGACAATAAACTAAGACAGCAGGAATTCCCCAGAGGTTGAAATCAAGCTGCGACGTTTCAAGAAAAAGTTCGTTTGGCCTAAAAGAAGTCAGTAGGTGACACAACACTCTCTTTTTAAACATTTAAATGTAAAATCCCCTCCTGATAACAGGCTTAATCATTCAGTGCAGTGTAATCAAGGAGGACAAATCATTACAAATATTTTTTTTTAAATCTCTGGGACAACCATCAAAGGTTTAGCTCCCCAGTCTCCTCTCACCCTCAAAGTTACCGGTCATTTGAATTCATGAACTCCATCGGGCCCAATTCCTTCATGTCAGCTGGACTTGAGATGCATGCTTGTAGCTAAAGAGCTTACAATGTTTTGTCCTGGACTGTCCATTCACTTAGCCAAAAAAAACAACTCCCAACAGGATTTGTCCGCCCACCTTGTCTGTTATGGAAGTTGCTGTCATTTCCTTATCCAGCCAGTTATAACACAAGAGAAATCACTGAATTATAGATTTTGTCGCGAGAGGTATGGAATATAAAAGCCAAGAGGTTATGGTGAGTGACACCTTAGATCTCTGCCTTATGAGGGGAGACCTTAGATTATATAATGCCTTAGACCTCAGTTGGCATACCGTGTGCAATATTGGACACTAGACTGTAGACAAAAATATGGTGGTTTAGGAGCAGCGACAATGCCGATTCACTACGGTGTTGCCCTAGTGAGGAAATACAAAAGACGAGAAGAGTTAAATGGTGCAAAAAACGTGACAAACTGGAAAGGACGACGTTTAAACGTGCAATGGACCCAAAATTCTCAATATATTTCCATTTTTTTAATGCAATGTTATATTTAAAAGAAAACTGCTGTTGACTATTGTCTTGCTTTTTTTTAAAAAAGCATCTTTTCCCAAAAAAAACCCACCCTTTTTCTTCATTGTTCATTTTCTCTGTGGAGCTGCTTTCCATTTTGGGTGTGAAGTAGATCAGCCCATTGGGAGGCTTCCCATTGAAGAGGACCTCATGTGGGGTACATTACTCAGTGGCTGCCTATTAAATGCTGCTATGACAGGATTTTTGTCAGTTTTAATGACCTGCCAAAGAATCGATCCACCTGTGAAGCTGTCATTTTTATTTCTGCGTTTGGGAGACGGTTCCAAGAGAAATCCTATCAGAAGAAAATATGGTCCTGTTCTTTTAGTACAGTCTGGAGTAAAATAAACTGGGGTGATGTAAGAAATGTGACAGGATTTCATTGATTGAAGAATGAACAGATTTGCTTTCCAGGTGAAATAGTGCAGCCGCCTTAAAACCTATTTTGGTTTCCCCATCATTTTGCTTCTCCCCACCCCACCCACCCTCTCTTTGTTGGATAGCTGATCCTACAAAGACTTATATTCCAACTTTACACTCCAAAATATAAAAAGCTGTTTCATCTTGCCGATTTCCCCCTCTCCTGAACATAATTAGCTCTGTGCTTGGGCACATAATAATCAGCTTCCAGTACTTCCCCTATGAGGCCGTTAATGATTCTGAGTAAGCTATTTGATTATTGACCGTGGGCATCGCTGGCAAATCTGATCGGACACACACGGCTTGCTAGATAGCCTTCAATTTTCTTGCGTAACATTTCCCTTGGTAGCCCAGAGAAGCCGAGGTTAACCGTACTGTCTCTGCTGTGGCAATGACTGAGAACAGCTAACTTAGCAATATCGGAGAATCGAATCTGGGGCCATCCTAGTCTATGAGACTCCGTGACTCTTTGTGTAAAACCCATTGAGCCATTAGCTGAACAAGAAACCATTCCAACAAATACACTTTTTGTGTAACTTTTCCATTTGTTTTCCTCCCATTTTATGGGGAGGAAGGTGATGGGGAGGCAAATGTCTCCACTCAGTTCCCTTGGGGAACCTCAACTATACAGAAAACTGGAGATACACACCCTGATGACTCATTTTTTTGTTGAGAAATCAAATTAAACTTTATCTGTTTCCCTTTATCTAATGAGGCTTCCCTAATCCTTTTTTAAAAAAACAAGTGTTAAGTATTTTTGCAAATGAAATCCTCAAATGATTAAAACACCATTATCGAATTGTCAACCATTTACCATCATCGAGGTGTAAAACAGCAGCAGTGGGACTGTGTAGCCATCGGCTTTTGACTTAATGATCTGATGTTGGGTATGACGACATTGACTTGTGCAGTAAAAACTGCTCCGTACAGGTTGAGTACTTGTCGTGGTACACTAGGTTAGAAAATAGGACTCTCGGTTTTCTGGCTGTTTTTATACAAGTTGACTGTAAGTGGTATGTTTACCTTGTACAGTAGTAATGCATAAGTTCTGGGCAGGGTGGGGTAGGGGTGGTCGGTCATGTCCCACTCTGTTGACATTTAAAACATGCTGCCTGCGTAACACCTGTTCATATAAATGGCACAAACTCTGCATTTTCCAGCACTCAATTATTCATGGGCCCTGATGATTGCTGACACAGGAAATGCAAAGCCACCCCCAGTGGGCCCTGATAGCCCACTGAAAAAGCTACATGTGGAGAACATTGCACGCTCAGATGTCTGCTGTTCTTAGCACCATACCATTTGTATAAAAATGTCTTAAGATAGTTGTAAATGTTGCAGTTTATCAAGTGCAATTTATCTTCTTCTCCCCTACAGATGCATCTTGCACTGTACTGCTTTGCAAATGGTCAGCTCTCAACAGCCTTAAAATTACTGTATCGATCTCGCTACCTCTTGCTGTTGGTATATGGTGAGGATCATCCAGAAATGGCACTGTTGGATGTGAGTATCTGTGCAGTCTGGAGGAAACCAGCAAGACTGGTCATGTGAAATTGAAGGATGCCTCATTAGCAGAGTGAAAGATTTCCCCTTGCATGGCTGGAAATCGATGTTTAATCTTGATAAAAAGCAAAATACTGCGGATGCTGGAAACCTGAAACAAAAACAAAAATACCTGGAAAAACTCAGCAGGTCTGACAGCATCTGCGGAGAGGAATACAGTTAACGTTTTGAGTCCATATGACCCTTCATGAGAACTAAGAAATATAGAAATGAGGTGAAATATAAGCTGGTAGAGGTGGGTGGGACAGGTAGAGCTGGATAGAGGGCCAGTGATAGGTGGAGGCA
Organism: Carcharodon carcharias; assembly: GCF_017639515.1. Taxonomy (NCBI): domain Eukaryota; kingdom Metazoa; phylum Chordata; class Chondrichthyes; order Lamniformes; family Lamnidae; genus Carcharodon; species Carcharodon carcharias. Next base: position 155,388,357 of record NC_054476.1, on the reverse strand, counting down.
AAGAAGAGATTGCCAAAGATGTCATAGACAAAAGGACAAAGGGGTATTTTGTCCCTTTGTCTATGACATCTTTGGCAATCTCTTTGCCTCCACCTATCACTGGCCCTCTATCCAGCTCTACCTGTCGCACCCCACTCAACCAGCTTATATTTCTTAGTTCTGATGAAGAGTCATACAGACTTGAAACATTAACTGTATTCCTCTCTGCAGATGCTGTCAGACCTGCTGAGTTTGTCTAGGTATTTTTGTTTTTGTTTAATCTTGATGTTGGTTTTCAAGTCCAGGACTGAGCTTTTGGCCTTTGGATAGATCAGAAGGTCTCGGTGTTCATTATTGGAAACTACTGTAGTTTATTTTTTGCTAAATATTGGCTGTGGCTTTATCATGCTGTTTCCTCATTGTGATTAAGCATGAACCTAATGACTCCCCTTTGTTCCATCAAAGTTCTGGCTTTGTTTGCACATTATTTATTCTCAGGAAATGGACGATTAAAATAGGCAGATTGTCCATCTCTAAAGATTGAGGTGGAACTGCCTTTTGAATTAATTGCCCCAAGTGCTTTAAGAGTCAACCACCTAGACTAAAATGCAGTAATGCATGGACCAGGTTGAGTAAGGAATGGCAACTTCTCTTTTGTTGAGTCAATATTTAGTCAATTCCTTTCTCTCTGGTTCACAAGGACACTATTCGAGGAAGCACGAGACACTTGATAGTGAGGTATATGGAACAGACTTTAATACTACAGCATTAGGTGATCAATCTGTATAGTGTAAAAGAGAAGCTTCAGGTTCCTCTCTCTCTTTCAAGCTCTCCAACTAACTCTGGTAAATACTACTTATATACTTATTTATATACTTCAATTTGCCTACTTCAAAGGTACATTTCACAAAAAGACCTCATGATTTAACTTGCTTTCAAATCCTTTCCAGAACAGTTAATTGACAGATTATTTATCTAAATATCCACTCTATACCATGGGTAATTGATCCTTCTGCCTATATTTATTGTAACAGTCACTAAACTTATACATTAATCACTCATAATCGATATTGCCCCAGTCACTTCTTTCCCTGCTTAAGTACCCAATTGGTTTCCTGCTTACCTTAGATGATCTGTTGCTCTATGACCAGTTATCCTTATGCAGGTGAGTTTGATTTATTAACCCTGAACGGTCTATGGCCAGCACATGCAAGGAGGATATTAGTGAACCATTCTGGGGCTAACTCATGAGTTACCAGATTTATTGTTTCACATCATAACATGATGGGATTTTTCCCTGGGTTATTAATCCAGTACTGTAACCATTACATTACTGTATCAAATCCCTTTTTGTCACGAGGATATTAATAATGCCCTGATGCAAAGCTTTTAGCTCTTCTGCTCAGCAGTAAGTGATATCGTAGACCCATGGAAAGGATACTTTATTTTTCTCCCCAGCACCCCACCCCTGGCAATTTTTTCTCTGTTGTTTCATGGGATGTGAGCATCGCTGGCTGGGCCAGCATTTGTTACTCAATCCCTAATTGCCTTTGAGAAGGTGGTGATGAACCTCTGCAGTCCATGTGGTGTCGGTACACCCACAGTGCTGTTAGGAAGGGACTTCCAGGATTTTAACCCAGTGAGATCTAAAACATCCTTGAAATAAATTGATCCTTTTTTGCAGTTTATTCTAACCTGCCGCTCATGCAAGTAATGTACTCAGGTAGTGCTTTATGCTTTCGTTACAGAGTAATATTGGCCTTGTATTGCATGGTGTTATGGAGTATGATCTCGCCCTGAGGTTCCTGGAGAATGCTCTGGCAATCAATGGAAAATACCACGGAGCAAAATCCCTAAAAGTTGCCCTGAGGTAATCAGTTACTGTCATGTGCTTTTTATGTAGTTAATTTTTTGTTCTATTTTTGAATATCCCTTTGGGATTTTAAAAGAAATAAAGTAGTTTCAAGAATGAAAATCTGTGTTCTTCCTTCCCCTCCCCCTGCTCATCAGCCACCATCTGGTAGCGCGTGTCTACGAGAGCAAAGCAGAGTTTCGATCAGCCCTACAGCATGAGAAAGATGGTTATACCATCTACAAAAACCAGGTCAGTCTTGCACATTCAGCATGAGCTACACATCTCATTTGCACCTTGTCACCGTCTGGCTCAGTGTTAATGATGCCATCTGCAGTTTCTGTTCAGTGTATTTCAAACTGTTGGGGGGGCGGTATTCCATAGCATTACTTTTAGATGGTGTTAGATTTATGTCTGATTTTTTGAGTCAATTTCTCCAGCTATTTGGGTTTCCCTTTCACATGTTCAGTTCATTTGCCCCAGTGTTACTCTCTGACCCATCCCCTTGCAAGCCGGCTGAGAGTGGCTCATTGTGACCAGCTTGCTTTTACCCTTTATAAATCGGTCCTTTGGCTTGTGTGATGCGCTCTGTAATTATATGTTGTCACCCGACACCTGTAGGTTTTGTTAGAAGCTGCTTTTTTTTTGATAATGAGAGAGTGTTGAGGGCTTGGGAGCACTGAGGACATCGAACTGGTGTTTCTCTACGCGTTAGTGTCACAATACACTGAACTGGCCCAGTGTGTTTAACAGGCCAGAAGAGGTGACTAATCCAATTGGAAAAAATAACAAGCTCATACAACTCATGTCTGCAGCTGTCTGTTCCTGATTGGGTTTGATTTTGTAGCTGAAATGCACACCCACAGTCAGTGACACTCCGTGAGAGAAGCATTTTTATTTTCTATTTAATTCTGCCTGTGAGGAATCAGAGCACACAGTGTTGCTTCCCAATTCGGCAGTGCTTTCTGTTAGAGTGCCGTTGCATTATTGGATCACTTTGCCAGCACAGCATATCCTAAGTATTAGTACCAGTATGCAAAAGAAAAAAATTCTACTTACGCCAATGGGTTTGTAATATATTTTTTCCCTGAATTCATTGTCTCAAATTGCTCCCGTTACCTTCATCAGAAAAGAGGGTTGCATAACCATTAGCACTTTATGCTGCAGTTACGAGGCTCAATGCTCAAACCCAAACAAAGATTTCCCACACCCGCCATAACATTGTCCTGAAAGGTCCTATTTTATTTGAAGAGGCATTTTTATTTATTTTTGTTGTAACAGTTTCCTCTTTGGGTCTCCGTGCCCATTTTCAGATCGGGCTTCAGTTCAGACTAAGTGGAGCCTCAAATGATTTCCTGAATTTTGATCGTGTTCTGATACAGACTGCCTGTCCACCTGTCCCATCAGCATTCATTTCATCATCGTCGAGTGTCTAATCATTTCAGAAATGTCTTGGGTGTTGGTGCTTTCCACATAATTTTATACAAAGCGACACTCCTGTGTTTGGTGCCAATTAGACCCCCCATATTAAACGAGCATGTCGAAAAAATTGACACGGTTATAAACAGAATAAAATTGGATACAAACAGCAGAACAAGGGAGTGAGGAAGTGGTTAATAGAAATGTTTCAAAGTCAGTGTGAAGGGAATAAAAGGATTAACTCGCTGTCTGTTCACATTTAATGTATTCATGGAACTAATTGGATGTGAAAAGGTTTGGATGTATTTGCATATGAAATGCAGGTTGCAGGTTAGCTGAGGTGCAGTAATTGTATAACCAATTTTGCGCTGGGATGAAGTATTATGAATTGTTTAAAAGGGTGTGGCACTATGAAATTGTGCAGAAGTCATTTAAAATATGAAGATGATAAATGGATTTGTTGTAACCTTATTTTAATGAACCCTTCCTTCCTGAGTTGTATTAAACTCGCCTGAAAACTACAATAATAGAACATTCCTCATTTGCTCAGCTTTGAGAAGGGCCAAGAATCTGAAAAACGTGAAAAGTCCTTATAGAAATTAATTATCTCCTAATGACTTGGTCTGCTGTTTTCCACATGGCTTTTTATTTCTGCTACAAACAAAAAGATGCCTATTCTGCAGTCGGAGTGGTATGGCAGCATGAGCACTTCAGGCACAGTGTCATGAAAGCTGCCATTCCTCCCACACAGCTTACCCCACCTCCCCCCTCAACCCCCGCCACTTCCATCAACACGCTACTCCAAGTGGAAGCTTTTTATTTCAGAAACTGCAGAATGAGCTGTAATTGTAATTTTAGTAGCCTTTATGGCTAAGTGTTCCCTTTGTAACAGTTATTTTGAACGTAGGCATGATTTATTTTTGAAAATGCATTTATCTTCGGGGTGTCTACCTACATTTACTCAAGCCAGTCACAAGTCATCACAAGCGCTGTCACCTCCTGCTAGTTGCTTATGGGGTGGGTTAGCAGTTCCAAGTCTCATAGTTTTCCTGTCGTCTCAGCTGGAGAGCCAATCAGAGGTTGAAATAAATGGGAATGAATGAAGGAGAGGGATAATGAGGGTGGTGTATCTGCTGCTGAGACTCGCTTGAGAGAGTTCTGTCTGTGCTGCGCTAGACAATTGGATGCAATAGCAAGGGGCATCGAGAGGGTACATCTCGAGCAGAAAGTCGAGAGAAACCCTTTAACTCCAGCTTAATGCTGTCTGGCTGTACCACACCTCCATTTAGGTGGAAGTGGGTCAAAGGCAATTACGACAAATTGGTGTGGGCAAGATGGTAAAAGAAAGACTTGCATTTAGATAGTGCCTTTTATGATCACTGAATGTCCCAAAGCGCTTTACAGCCAATTAAGTACTTTCTGAAGTATAGTCATTGTTGTAACATAGGAAATAGGGCAGCCAATTTGTCCACAGCAAACTCCTACAAGCAACAATGTGACAATGAGCAAATGATCTGTTGTTGCGCTGTTGGTGAGGGATGAACTGGACACTGGCGATAGCTCCCCTGCTCTTCTTTGAACTAGCGCCATGGGGTCTTTTGCATTCATCTGAGAGGGCAGGCGAGGCTTGAAAGACAGCATCTCCGACATTGTAGCACTCCCTCATTACTGCACTGGAGTGTCAGCGCAGGTGGATTTTTGAGGCCAAATGCTAAATAGCGTGCTTTTGTCAAGTTTTCAACCCTAAAGGTGAGTGTTTCTCCCTTTGTGGATGGCTAATTGTTCATGTTGCTGACTGGCTAGATGTGTTCATTTAATAACTCCACAGAGCAGCACTAAACAGAGGAACAATTGGAAAATTCTCTCTCTTACACTGATCCTCTGCTGAAGGGTGGTTTGGAAGTAAACAGTCAAGACTCTAATCGGGAAATATTGGGTTTCCCCTAATGGCGTGGTGGGTTAATGCGTAGTATAATGTTGAAACATTTAAACCAGGAATCAGGTTGTGTATCTTGATAGCAACAACCACATTCATTTTTATTTATATAGCACTTTTAACTCAGTAAGAGGTTCCAAGGTGCTTCCCAGGAGGATTTCCCAAAGATGTAGGTTTTAAGGAGGAGGAAAGAGTATTTGTGTTGAGCCTACGAAAGTGCTGCAATCAGTCTTAATGTCCTTAAGTTTGGGAGCTGATACGTCGGATAGGATTTCTATTTCTGTTTGCTGGTTGGCAAATTACATGGATTGACTGTTAGAAATTGGATAGGAACAGTAGGATAAAGAGTTTTTGAGGTTTGAGCATCAAGAGTCGGTATGTGAGGGTAATACCAGTGCTTGTGAATCTCTGCCTTAGTATGAGTGGTGGCCTAGAGAAGAGGTGGAGGAGAAATATTTAAGGTGTTCATAGTGCAATCTGCACCACATCTGCTCAAAACAGTATCTTAAAATAAAAAGAACCTTGTTTGTTGTGCTGTTGAAACATTTGCACAAGGCAGACAATTGAAGTGATTTGGTTAATCTACATGCCACATGGGGTGTCTCATGAAACAAATGGGATTTTTTATTTGCTCTTGCCTGATGCTTAAGGGTTCACTTTAATTATCAAATATATGACCAGGGTGATGTGGAAACGGAGAGATGCAATTATTTTCACCGGCAATTCATCACCTCAGCTAATTCTACAATTTAAATTGAGATAAAACCTAGGAGAATGCTAATTTATTTTGTTTCCAGTGTCACACATTGGGAATTTGCGTTGAACTGTATTTATTCTTAAAAAAAAACGTTCTACAACAGTATCAGGTGCAACTCACAAAATGTCTTGCATTGGTCCCATGTGAATGTATATTTTAAATCTGATAATAAATTGCCTTTATTCCCTATCCTATTAGTCCCCTTAAAGCCAGGCACCGACTGCCAAGCTGACAGGCTGATGACTTGGTCCCAGACCATAAGTCTGTCTACTGTGTTGTGTTTTTAAGCTCTACGCTAAGCAATATGGATTATATTACTGTAATCCAATCGTTTGAAACCCTGTAAATTTATTTGCTGATTCCCTTTCTACCTCTCTCTCCAGCTGGGTGACAATCATGAAAAGACCAAAGAAAGCTCGGAGTACTTGAAGTACCTCACGCAACAAGCTGTAGCTCTCCAACGTACTATGAATGAGATTTACAAGAATGGATCCAACGCCAGCATTCTCCCACTCAAGGTAGGTCGAACACCGTCGATAAAATTTGCTTACTCGCAGGGGTTTGTTGTCACGGACTGACCTATTTGTGATTCACCGTGTGTAATAAGGAAAGTAAATATTTACCCTCTGTGTGTTTGCCATTAATTGGGATTAGTAACATGTTATGTTTTATACCTTCCATCTGATGTGGGAACTTGTGGCCCACGTTATTCACTACTGCTACATCGCCTGAGCGTGTTACACTTGGGAGCTGCATCAGCAAGCTTAGCTTGGCAGCTCCGACTTGGGGATTATGCTTCCATCGCATTGTTGTGGAGTTTCTAATCTGTGTTGAGAAAGGGGAGGAGAAGGGAGTTATGAAAGACGAGGAGAGGTGCAAGATGCTGGCCAGAGCCCAGCTTCTTTCCCTGAGGAAGGATGCCTAAGGGAAAAGAACGTAGTTTGGTCCATTCTAACTCATCCAGTGAGAGAATCTACAACACACCCGCACACAGCATCCAAATGACTCTTACGTTATTGTAGAGGTTTTATCTCTACCAACCCTCACAAAGTTCACTTCGCTCTTGTGAGTTTGAAGATATTCCTACATCAGTATCTTGTTTATCTTCACCCTCTTCGAGCCTCCCTTGCCTTTAACTTCCTTCCCATCCTAAAGAGTTTCAGATGGTTTACTATTTTGAAAATTTATCTATATATGGAGTCCTGCTCTTAGTCACCTCATTTCAAGAATAACCCATGTTTTTCCTGTTTTCCTCATCATTCAGCCTCCTGAAGCTCACCGCTGTGTAGTTCCTTAGGTATTGAACACATAATAGAACACAGGTATCGGTCACCAAGCAAACCGGTCCTCGTTTTTGTTTTTATTCATTCACGGGATGTGGGCGTCGCTGGCTAGGCCAGCATTTATTGCCTATCCCTAAGAGCCGCAGCCTTGAACCGCTACAGTCCATGTGGTGTAGGTTCACCCCCGGTGCTGCTCGGGACGGAGTTCCCAGTGACAGTGAAGGGACGGTGATATATTTCCAAGTGAGGATGGTGAGTGGCTTGGAGGGGAGCTTCCAGGTCTTTCTAGATGGTAGCAGTCATGGGTTTGGAAGGTGCTGTCTAAGGTGTTCCTGCAGTGCATCTTGTAGATGGCACACACTGCTGCTACTATGCATCGGTGGTGGAGGGAGTGAACGTTTGTGGATGGGGTACCAATCAACCAGGCTGCTTTATCATGGATGGTGTCAAGCTTCTTGAGTATTGCTAGAGCTGCACTCATCCAGGCAAGTGGAGAGTATTCCATCACACTCCTGAACTGTACCTTGTAGATGGTGAACAGGCTTTGGGGAGTCAGGAGGTGAGTTACTCGCTGCAGAATTCCCAGCTTCTGACCTGCTCTTCTAGCCATAGCCTCATGTTCTCAGCTGACGGACGCGCTCACTTCCCAGCAAATCATTTCCTGCTCAGTTGCTATTTTCTCTTTTTTCACTAAAATGAAAGCAAAATACTGCCAATGCTGGAGATCTGAAATAAAAACAGAAAGCGCTGAATAAATTCAGCAGGTCTGGCAGCCGAAGAGTCACATTGGACTCGAAACCTTAACTGTTTCTTTCTCCACAGATTCTGCCAGACCTGCTAAGTTTTGCCAGCACTTTGTTTTTATTTGTTCTTTCTCTCCTCCTCTTTCCCCATCCTGCCCAAAGTTATGGAGGACGACTCTAGTGTGCCTTTTCCACCATTCTAGCTGAGAGTTGTTAATTCAGTATACGCCCAGGATTTGAACCTTCCTAGGTGGTTTGACTCAGTTCCAGCCAGGTTCATGCACTCAGCAAGGGAGCTGTCTGGGGAGAGACTGTCAAAATAGCTTCCTGTTATGAACGCTGCTCTGGGGGTAAAAAGGATTTTCATGCCCATTATTCAGAAGACTACAGTGTTCTGTTAGTTCATGCAAATTCTACATCAATAGCATAAGGTGTCCCGACCACCAGTGTTTCACCACAAAGCCTTGCAGTAGCCCAGAGAGAAGGCCGTAAGATGTTTTGCTCCAAACTCTTTAAGGCCCATATGAGCAAAAGCATTATACTCTTTGTAAAACCATCCTTCTAAACTTGACAATTCATATTGGGAAAAAGAACTGCAATTACAAGGGAAGTTTCTGTTCTGCTTTCACATGATGAGCTGGACAACATGGATTATGAGACTGCAGCTTGACATTTGATTCCCCCGGAAGGATTACTGTCTTCCTCGTAGACACTCAAGTGCCTCTGAAGCTAAAAGACATAAACACTTGTGAGGAGAACAGGAGTAAAATTCTGTGGCCCTTCACTGACCTATAACGACGAATGTTTTAATAAATTAGTCTTTGACACATTCCTGCTGAATCTTTTGGTTTTTTTTAAATTTTCTCTTTTGTGGTCTCATAAACTGGGGCTGTTTCCTGATGCATCTTTAAAGCGGCTCTCTCTCCTGCTGCCGAGTAATTTGACAGGCAAGTAAAACCTTGCCAAATGTGCTGTCTCAAATTGAATCTGTATTTATTTGATTTTAAAGTCTTGGAAGACCATAAATCTTATCGGGTTAATTTTTTTTTAGATGTTGGTATCTGGCATTCATGGCGGGATGATTCAAAAGCATACTAAGAAAGGCGTGAGTTTAATTTTGGCAGCTTCGTTTTCTCCTATTTAGATCACACCCGACTGCATCTCTCTGACTGAGGGGTTTGGCTGCTGGAGGTTACCATGGCAGTGCCAGATTTTTTTCTTCCTCTGTCTCAGCCTGTTTGTATGATTACCATAGGCCAGGGATTAACAATTTTCACCTGGGGAAACCCAGGTGTGACTGTCAGAAATGTGGCTGTCTGCCATGTTGCCTAGCGATGGTATGTATTGTCTCTGAAACTTTGTTACCCAGCAGAGTGTGATATGATGTCTGAAATAAATTAGATTGTGAACTTGCGCAAAGCCTTACGCAGCCTAATTCAATTGACAAAGTTGTGTGTACAAAATTGCTGACCTTGCTTTGTTTTCGACAGTTCACAGCTCCCACCATGGCTAGTGTATTGGAGCAGCTCAATATTATAAATGGGATTCTCTTCATTCCCCTCAGGTAAGGAACTAACCTTTGTATTTTTCCTCCCCGAGCCACAAGGCACACTGAAGTAAAACTGAAGCATTTCCTTCCATCCTCATTTTTAAATTAATGTACCACATTTATGGAAATGCAATGTGCTGAAGTGGGACACAAAACTACACCAGTCATCCCCCCTATTGTGTGCTCAGCATGAACCCCACTGATGATTTGGCAATATTTTCAACTACTAATAACAGATGAAGTGGTAAGTGCTGTGTTGGGACTTCTCAGTACCACCATCTTAAGTGCAATGCAGATTCAGTGTTTTGTGTCAGAGATTCTTAAAGCATATTGGAAAATCTCACCTATATTCACATGCCCTCAGTGGGCAATTTAGCCCCTCTATCCTGTTCTGCCATTTAATGAGATCATGGCTAATCTGTGACCTGACTCCATATACCTGCCATTGCACCCATCCCTCAGATTTTTGTTAAACAAAGGTGTTATCAATCTCAGATTTAAAATTAACAATTGACCTTGTATCAGTAGCCATTTGCAGAAGAGGGTTCCAAACTTCTATTACCCTCTGTCTCTCTATCTATCTCTATCTGTTCCCCTTAATATCTTAAACATTTTCACCAAATCACCTCTTCTGGGTTGCAAACCATGAGAGCAGAACAGCACTGAGCCATGTCCCTGAAGATACTGAGAGCAGGTTGAGGATTTTTTTGTTTCTTTGCCAGCCAACTTTCTCATCGCCACCTGAAAATCTTGGACTTCTTGTTAGCGTACCTTGAGCTATTTTGCTAGAAGGGGCAAGCCCTTTCTTGCCTTCGCCCAATATCTCATGCACCAGCCTCAAACAGCTAGCAGCCCATAACAATCTGGAAGGAGAATTCTGATCATGCTTCTTGTCACTAGCATGGGTTAATTGTAGTGGCCTAACTGCTTGCATCTGCTGGAATAGTTAACATGGTTGTCGGAGCACAGTGGTGACTCAAGTATATGGTTGGGATGTGTAGATTCTCCCATTCTCCCAACAATTGTATGCCCTATGCTACTAACTTGAAAGGAGTGAAGGTGTTACAGCAGTGCAGAAGGAATATGGAGATTGGGATTGAACCCAAACTGTTTCTAGACATTTTAGATATTACTGATGAGCACAAGTTGAGCTGCTTGTGTTCCCCGCCTCGCACCCACACCTCAAGACAATGCTGTTTGCAAATGTTTCATTCCTTTTTTTCATATTCCAACAGCCAAAAAGACCTGGAAAACCTGAAAGCTGAGGTCCAGCGCCGGCAGCAGCTGCAGGAAGCAGTGAAGAGTGTGGAGCAGGAGGAAACCACAGACGAAAAGGTGACCGAGCCACCTCACGGGGAGAAGAGCCAAGCAACTGTCGAATCGTCCACAGAACAGGCTTCAGCGTAAAAGGCCTGTTTTTTCAGAACCCTCCAGGAACTGAAGCCTGCTTAAACCTCAGCAAGTTTTGCAGGCTGTAGGAGACTTGTTGCAATAAACTTTATCTCTTGCGCGCACACAGAAAAATGCACTGGTACATGGAAAATGTGTTGCATTTAATGTTTCTTTTTTTTTAAAAAAAGGAAATCCTGCCATTAGCAGATCTGAATAATATCAAAGCCTTAGCAGTGGCATTGACTGCGCAATGTGTTTTTTTTTAAAAAGAAACTATATTTAAAAAAAAAACTAGGTGTTTAGAAACAGTTACTTGTAAAGTTATACAACTCAACTTGTACAGTCAATAAAAACAATCAACTGTTTGTAAAGTACATGTGTAATAGTCTAAAAGAAACTGTACAGATGACAAATTCCAAATGAATGAATCTTGAAAATACTTAAAATACTCAGGTCATTATATGTTGTATAAGGGCACCAACCAGAAAAGAAACATTTAAGACTTTGGTATTCAGAACCAATTTTTTTTTCAATTTTAAAGCTAACTATGATAACAGTTACAGCCCCTAATGAACACAAAGTAGACTTAGCTTAATAAGTCAGTTATTATTCAAGTGGTGGAACCTGTACACAATTGTGAACATGTGCAGTTAACAATTCTTGCTTGAGTTTTTGTGTTGATTTCCAGTTCAATCAATTTTAAAAGCTGATGACTTTTACATTGTGAAAACTGTCAGATATTTGGAATTTGTGCGGTTTGCCATTGGTAACTGGATCGTTTTCTCTTAAACATTTCCCTCTCCCCGCTGTGGGAACACTCCCTTTCACAATTAGAATTGGAAGTGTCTTCAAACCAACATGGAATAAGTGGACGAAACGTGTACTTTGATTTTTTTTTGTTTTGTATTGTGCTGTGACGCGTTTCAGAACAGTAAGTCTGAAGGATGGTGGGATTTTTAGTGCATTTAAAGCATGTGTGATGAAGCCACTTGTACCAAAAGTGCTGACATTGTACAGTGTACTCACGGGGAAACCTTTTTTTTTGTTCCGGTGAATGACTGTGACCAAGAGAGATGATGAAAGCCATTTTTTAAAATTAATAACCCTGTAAGCTGTGTATGTACGTTGTGGTACTGACGAGACAAAAAGATACATTTATGAAAAGAAATGAGTGCTATATAGTATATTCTCAAATTGTATAATCGTATTTCATGTGATGTGATAATGGAATCATTACACAGTAAATTCCTCCCATTAAGGATGTGTAATAAATGCTGGAGTAAGTTGATTTTCTTTTTACCTGAGTATCCACAGTGATTGTCCATAAGTTGCTTCCTGAGCTACAGTGTGGGTGTATCTGATTAATGCAAAATCATCTTAATTGCTGCACTGCCCCCTCTGGATGTTAACATTATGCTAATAGCTTTCAAATTTTTCTGTCACACTGATGTTGCCCGTATGCTGAGGTGGCTGTGAGAGTGTGTGGCAATTGTGTGTAGGGAGGGGAAGGGAACAAGAGAAGGTGAGGCAGCATCTTCATTGCAAAGCAACTTGTTCTTAAATTATTTGAATTTACTACCAAGTGTTCAATAAAAGATGAACAAGAACATACTCGTTTTTTTACTTCCAAGATTTTGTTTTCCACATTTAGTTTGATTCCAAAAGCGGTGGGAAAAATAGAATTCAACATTGTTACTAATGCAAATGAATTTAACATATTGTGGTATTCATTTTGTTTATAATGACGTAAAACTTGGCCTAAATTTTAATGCTTCTTGATTCCTTTTTTTTATTTTTGGATTCATTCTGGTTCACATTAGGAAACAGAATATATGCCAATATGAATAAATCCGAAACATCGAGCTCTTTAACTGATCTTTAAGCTCTTTTCTTTATTTTAGATGAGCATTTGTTCTATAAATGTGTAATGCGTTCTCCTGACAGTTCTCCTCCTCTTTGTCCTCATCTCTTCAGCCACTTTGCTGTTGAGAGACTAATGATTAATGGTTGCTTAACTCAGGTACTAGAGCACGATCTGTGCTTGTGAAACCATTTCCCAACAAGGACTCGGTGCCTTTAAAAGGGATGGAGAGAGGAGAGACGACCGTGGTAAAACCTCTCAGATGGCATTTTGTTCTTTGTGCCATATGTCATTCCACAGCCAACAGAGTGGATAGCTGATGTGCTCTTGGTCTCATCTCCTCAGTAAATTGCCCCTGGCATCTACAGGGTGAATTCCCTTTCCATTCTCTGCTCCAATTCCCCATCACCACTGTGCCCCAATATACTCCTCCAGAAAAGTACTTTACATTTGCCTGGCTGGGACTGTAGAATAGTAGACACCAATGCCCAGTTCACTTGTCTCACTTGCTTTGTCGGTATATTTTTAAATATTAAATTAATTAAAGGAAGCTGAATGCTGCAGCTTTAAAACTGCATCATTGAAAATATTCTTGTTCCCTCTTTTATAGCTGATCTGGCTGTGTATAATTTTACAATGCTCTCCTGCATTTATAGCAGGTTGGAACATTCAATGGTCTATGTGGATGAGGGATTGAGCTGCTTAACCGCACTGGTGTATATTGTGCTCTGTGATGAGACAAAAGAAGCACCAACATTCAACCATCCAAATTATAACTTTTATTACCTGTCTGAGCTCCACCATTTAAATATCCACCCAGTTTTAATTCTTTCGTGGGATGTAGGCATCGCTGGCAAGGCCAGCATTTGTTGCCCATCCCTAATTGCCCTTGAATTGAGTTGTTTGCTAGGCCATTTCCAAGGGCAGTTAAGAGTCAACCACATTGCCGTGGGTCTGGAGTCACTGGCAAGGCAGACCGGGTAAGGGCAGCAGATGTCAAGTTGGATGGTGAAAAATTACACTGCAGCACTTTGCACAAGCTGAACTCCTGTCCAGATATAATTACAATTAAAAATAACAATGAAGGAGAAAGTAAGGTGGTGTGCAGGACAATCAATAATTCACACACACTGAATGCTGAACAAGAGTATGCCAATTCTTCCAGCACCTAACTTGAAATTACACAGGCTCTGGATAGATAAGCAATATCCTTATGCATGTTTTGGGACTCAATGGTAAAGTTGAACAGTAGCCTGACAAAAAGTTCCAAAAAAATACCCTTAATAATCAAGCAAAAAAAAAGACAAGTTAACGATCTTCATACCTTGTTATGTTCATAATAACCTCATTGGCTTCTGCATCATTCCAGCCTGCTTATTTTCCACTTGTGCCAGCTGGAAATTGTAGTATAAGAGTCTGGCACATAAAGGGTTAATGTAGGACTGCGTACTGAATACAGTACTGCCCACACAGTGATGTAAGAAGGCACATGATCCAGACCCAGGAGTCTGCACATTGAGCAGAGACGATTAAAGATCTAACGATGGAGATAGCCCCAAGCTTGTAGCCTTTACTGTACATGTGTAATTAGTTCTAGTTAATATAGACTTACAGTTAACCTACTAAAGAATACAAAGACTTCTTTAAGACACGCCATTCTGTAACCCACACCCTCCGAACAGAAATAAACTTTTTCTGACAAGAGCTGCATCTATCAACACTTCAATCCTTGTGTCTCCACCACCCCCAGCCTTCGCCCTATCATCTGAAGGGTCTTCTATCAGCTAATTAACTCTGCTTGCTTAACACACAAGGAGTGTTTCTGGCCTAGCATGCTGTATAGGATAAACAGCCTTAATTATTATACCCCTATTTGTGCTACACAAAATGGAAGACCAATTTCTACGATTACATAAAGATCCCTCTGCTCTTTAATAACGTACCAGTTGTGGTGGGGTTACCTCATACTGCACCAGGATGACATTTCTATCTTTGTACTTAAGCCAATGTTTGGACAAGTTTTCAATGTGCGTTGAAGGTTCATACCACAAAACCAACCAGTTTAGAAACTTGGCAATGCTCTCAAGAACTCTTCACTACTCATTCTTGCAACCACCGAAAAGTAACTTGCCCATCCTATTGCATCAGGTTGAATTGAATTTTGAAGATGGTACATTTAACCACAGCAGAAAGGAAAAGAGCTTGAAATGACAAATCCTCTCAAGGCCAATTGCCTCTTTGAATAAAATAATTCCCATTTTCCCTCCATCCTTAGAACGTTGGTCATTGAATGTGAAGCCATTGCTTATGTGTTAGTCAAGGTTGTCTTTTGTAAAGAGCACTCATAAATACACAATTTACTGCAACGAGTAATTAGGAGCATTGTTCGTGTCCACCCCCCTGAAATATTGAGAACAACTTTTCATAAGGAGCCATTCTAAACTATATAAAATTTCTGAAGATGTTTGGTAAATGCTGAGATGCTGTTTCCCTTGGCTGGAGTGCTTCGATCTAGAGGGCATCATCTCAGGGTAAGGGGATCTGCCATTTAAGACTGAGATGAGAAATTTCTTCACTCTGAAGGTTCTGAATCTTTGAAATTTTCCAATGCAGAGGACAGTGGATGAATAGATTGTTGGGCAATAAGTAAATTGCCCTATTGTAGTTAGAGGGTGGGAAACAGGATTCAATTATAGCTCAACCATGATCTTATTAATATCACCACCGCCATCTACAAGGCTCAAGTCAGGAGTGTGATGGAATACTCTCCTCTTACCTGGATGAGTGCAACTCCAACAACACTCAAGAAGCCAGACACCATCCAGGACAAATCAGCCCGCTTGACTGGATGGCACCCCATCCACCACCTTAAACATTCACTCCTTCCACCACTGATGCACAGTGACAACAGTGTGTGCCACTTGCAAGATGCACTGCAGCAACTCACCAAGGACCCTTCAACAGCAGCTTCCAAACCCACAACTTCTACCACCAAGACAGACAAGGGCAGCAGATGCATGGGAACACCA
Source organism: Carcharodon carcharias (assembly GCF_017639515.1). Lineage (NCBI taxonomy): Eukaryota > Metazoa > Chordata > Chondrichthyes > Lamniformes > Lamnidae > Carcharodon > Carcharodon carcharias. The sequence continues at coordinate 155,372,557 of NC_054476.1, read as the reverse complement.
CGACCTATAAGTTCCCCTCCAAATCAGACACCGTGCTGACTTTAAACTATGTTGTTGTTCCTTCACTGTCGCTGGGTCAAAATCTTGGAACTCCCTCCCTAAAGCACTGAGTGTGTACCTGCACACATGGACTGCAGCAGTTCAAGAAAGCAGCTCAACGCCACCTTCTCAAGGGCAATTAATTCCGGCCCAACCAGCGACACCCTTGCCCTGTGAAAGAATTTTTAAGAAGACAGAGTAGGCTTGAGTGGTTAGTCTATTCCTGCTCCTATTCCTTACATCTGTTTTTATAACTGATTAATTGCTAGAAAATGGAACTGAATGAGAAAAATACGCTTTCCATTTGAGTATTAATGAAGCTAGCAATTTCACATCCTAACAATCATGTCAGTATATACTGCAAATGTTGCCTTCACTTTGTAGAGATGCTGTCTTAGTCAGAATGTTTTAATTTCAAGTCCTATTCCGGAGATTTAAGCACATAATCTAGGCTGGCACTACAGTGCAGGACTGAAACAGTACAATAATGTCAGAGGTGGCATTTTTCAGTGCAGATTTAATTTGAGGCTCCATCTGCCTTTTCAGCTACATGTAATGACAGTATACTGAAGAAGTTCTCCTGATGTCCTGACCAATACCTTTGAGCTAAATTATTTTTTTTTTTGGAAACAGCTGATCTTGTCATTCATTATCTCATTGCTGTTTGTGGAACTTGCTGTTTGCAAATTGGCTGCCATGTTTCCTTATGTTACAACTGAGACGATAGGTGCAAGTTTTCTGAGGCAAGGGGAGGTGGGTTTGCCTGGGTGCAAGGGGTTAAATCCCCTACAAGTGACACCAGATTGGGATCCCGACATCATCTTGCTCTCTTCAGGATTTTATGACATGGGATTATGGTGACCTCTTGGATCTGTCAGGAAACCACAAAGGTATTTAAAACATCAATTATGTACTAAAATAAAAACAGAAAACACTGGAAAAACTCAGCAGATCTGACAACATTTGTGGAGAAAGAAACAGAGTTAACATTTCGAGTCTATATGAGCCTTCTTCAGAGCAATTATGTCAATCAGTCAATTATGTACTGTTTTGTGCTGGATTTCAAAGCCAGGGCACCTGTTTCCTGACCTGTCTGCAACTCGCCGGGGTCATTTAGGTAAGTACACCACTGGAAGAGGTTAAGTGAAACTGACAAGCTGGGAAGGCTTTGAGCAATTGCACCGAAGAACTCCTGCCATGGTCAGGTGAGAGGCTGCTGTTCAAAGCACTTCTCTCAGAGGTTGCCAGCACTCCTTGGCAGGTGATTGCCAGTTTCTTGAAAGCACTTGACCTGTTTCGCACTTAACCCACCTTGAATTGTACTTCCCTGCTGCCAGCCTTCAACATTGTTAGCAGATCCAGAACTAGCAGCACTAGCTGCCTTCTCCTGAGACACATGCCCCTCCAAGGGATGAACATTGGGATCCAGCCTGAAGAAGGTGAGACTAATCCCAACCTCCTCCCCCCCCCCACCCCACCCCACCCCACCCCACCACAACACAGGGTCTACGTGTAGAGGATCAGCTCCATCGACATTCCTGAGCACCCATCCTCGAGAAGCTTGGGCTCTCATGACAAGCCACTGCTAACATCTGTAGCCTCCCAGTGCAAGGTTGCCTTCCCAGTGGAGCAGGTGAGCACACAAATTGCCAGTGGCCAATAAGATGCCTATCACTGGAGGGCCACCCTGAGTCTCTGCTTCTCACCAAGTTGTGTGGTCTCTTCTGCAAGAAGAGAAATCAAGGAGATGTTAGTGTTTGGAATGACTTGTGTGGAGAAGAGGGTAGGACATTTCTGGAGGGTAGCTGTGAGGGATGGTTGCGTGAGAGAAATAGGATGAGCGTGAGTATTGACTGCTCAGATGGTGAGGTGTCTGAAGAGAGAAGAATGCTTGGAGCTGCAAAGTGAGTTAGGCTGAGGAGTCCTGTATGACAGAATGCTGGGCAAGTCAGAGTGCATCTGAAGGTGTTGTACATGTCCTCCTGAGGTCCTGGATCTGCTAGGGGCACTACCTCCAGATTAGAGGGACCACAAGTGTGTTGTTGACTATTATGGCACAGCAGGTGGTAAAGGCTGAGATGTTTAAATCCCAGAGGGAAATCTGAACAACTAACATAATCTATATTTTCAATTGGTATGTTTGAGATGCAGCTCTGAATTCAGGAATAAGAACACCGAGCCTCGAAAGGTTTTTTATATAAAACTAAATTAAACATTTATTAATTTAAAAACAAATTAAACACACATACATGTCTACAAATCACTACCATAATAACTTTTAAACAAATCCTCAAATTAATCTCTCCCAGATAAATCTTCACCAAGGCAACAATAACCCATAGGCTTTAAACAGACACCAGCCAAAGCACATTTGACCTTATGAATTCAAGATGAGGTTCCTTTCCTTTGTGCAGACAGTTGTAGGTTTACAGGCTGGTTCGATCTTAAATTCCTCTGCCCCCTCCCCCCCCACCCCCACATACAAACTCCTCTTGGTTTAAACCTAGCCTCCCCTTTGAATGTAAATTTTCCATTGCATCCTGGGCTTTTAACATCACACCTTCTAACAATAACATTTTCATCCCATCAATTTTATTAGTAATATAAACACATTGCTTAGCAGCTCCCAGCTGCGTGCAAAATTTCACCCATTCTTTTGAATGCTTTATTTAAAAATGCAAATTTCACGTTACCTTCTCCTCCTTACATTTATCTAATTAACATCTCAAAACTATTATACATCAAAGCACCCAGACTAGCTGGCTTTAAACTAATTAAGTCACACAGTCAAACACATAGGCACAGACCCAACTACAATTCCATTTTAAAAATAATTTCCAATAACATTGTAGACATTAATGTTTCTTTATGATATTGATTTCCTTGGCCACTTCCATCCACAGCTACTTGTTTGTCCTATTCCTCCCTCCTTGATAAAGCTCACTTCATCATGGTCTTCACCCTCAGCAGGATATCCAGATAAGTGTGAGAAGCCTGGGAAGCAGCTTTCCCCAATCTCCTGGAGATAAAAACAAAAAACTGCAGATGCTGGAAATCCAAAACAAAAACAGAATTACCTGGAAAAGCTCAGCAGGTCTGACAGCATCTAGTTCTGTTGAAGGGTCATGAGGACTCGAAACGTCAACTCTTTTCTTCTCCGCCGATGCTGCCAGACCTGCTGAGTTTTTCTAGGTAATTCTGTTTTTGTTTTCCTCAATCTCCTCTCCATTCCTGAGGTTGCAGCAGGCTCAAAAATAAAAGGTGTGGCTATGGGTACCCGCATGGGCCCCAGCTATGCCTGTCTCTTTATGGGTTATGTGGAACATTCCTTGTTCCAGTCCTACTCCGGCCCCCTTCCACAACTCTTTCTCCGGTACATCGATGATTACTTCGGTGCTGCTTCATGCTCTCATCGGGACTTGGAAAAATTTATTAATTTTGCTTCCAATCTCCACCCCTCCATCATTTTCACGTGGTCCATCTCTGACACTTCTCTTCCCTTCCTTGACCTCTCTGTCTCAATCTCTGGTGATAGACTGTCCACCAATATCCATTACAAACCCACCGACTCCCACAGCTACCTCGACTACAGCTCCTCACACCCCACTTCTTATAAGGACTCCATCCCATTCTCTCAGTTCCTTCGCCTTCGTCACATCTGTTCCGATGATGCTACCTTCAAAAACAGTTCCTCTGACATGTCCTCCTTCTTCCTTAACCGAGATTTTCCACCCACGGTCATTGACAAGGCCCTCAACCGTGTCCGGCCCATCTCCCGCGCGTCCGCCCTCACGCCTTCTCCTCCCTCCCAGAAACATGATAGGGTCCCCCTTGTCCTCATTTATCACCCCACCAGCCTCCCCATTCAAAGGATCATCCTCCGCCATTTCCGCCAACTCCAGCATGATGCCACCACCAAACACATCTTCCCTTCACCCCCCCATTGGCATTCCGTAGGGATCGCTCCCTCCGGGACACCCTGGTCCACTCCTCCATCAACCCCTACTCCTCAACCCCCTCCTATGGCACCACCCCATGCCCACGCAAAAGATGCAACACTTGCCCCTTCACTTCCTCTCTCCTCACCGTCCAAGGACCCAAACATTCCTTTCAAGTGAAGCAGCATTTCACTTGCATTTCCCCCAACTTAGTCTACTGCATTCGTTGCTCCCAGTGTGGTCTCCTCTACATTGGAGAGACCAAACGTAAACTGGGCGACCGCTTTGCAGAACACCTGTGGTCTGTCCGCAAGAATGACCCAAACCTCCCTGTAGCTTGCCATTTTAACACTCCACCCTGCTCTCTTGCCCACATGTCTGTCCTTGGCTTGCTGCATTGTTCCAGTGAAGCCCAACGCAAACTGGAGGAACAATACCTCATCTTCCGACTAGGCACTTTACAGCCTTCCGGACTGAATAATGAATTCAACAACTTTAGGTCTTGAGCTCCCTCCCCCATCCCCACCCCCTTTCTGTTTCCCCCTTCCTTTTTTTTCCAATAAATTATATAGATTCTTCTTTTCCCACCTATTTCCATTATTTTTAAATATTTTAAAATCTTTTATGCTCTCCCCACCCCCACTAGAGCTATACCTTGAGTGCCCTACCATCCATTCTTAATTAGCACATTCGTTTAGATAATATCACCAACTTTAACACCTATGTGTTCCTTTGTTCTATTGTTGTTGACATCTTTTGATGATCTGCTTCTATCACTGCTTGTTTGTCCCTACAACCACACCAACCCCCTCCACTTCTCTCTCTCTCTCTCCGCCCCCCCGCCCCCCCCCCCCCCCCCCCCCCCCGACACACACACCTTAAACCAGCTTATATTTCAACTGTTTCTTGGACTCGAACTCAAGTTCTGTCGAAGGGTCATGAGACTTTTTTTCTCCGCCGATGCTGCCAGACCTGCTGAGTTTTTCCAGGTAATTCTGTTTTTGTTTAGTAATTTGGGAAGTTGTGTCTGGGGTTTAGGTTTGTGGAGATGGCCTGAATTTGTCACCTCTGTTTCCCTTATCTTCTTTCTTTATAAGAGTCGGATGCACTAGCCTTATAATATACTTGTTCCAGTGGTATGCTGGTACAAAATCATGCCTGATCTGTAGTGTTGGCAAGCCCTTGTAACCCATGTCATTGTCCCCTTAGATAAAAGCAAAATATTGCGGATGCTGGTTTTATCTCTACCTTTTAGCCTATTTTGATCCCTCTCTCTCTCACCATCAACACCTCTTTGTCCTTTTGTCTATGACATCCTTTGGCAATCTCCACCCATCACCGGTCCTCTATCCAGCTCTACCTGTCCCACCCCCCTAAAACCAGCTTATATTTCACCTCTTTTCTATTTTTCCTTAGTACTGTTGAAGATTCATTCAGACTCGAAACGTTAACTGTGTTCCTCTCCGCAGATGCTGTCAGACCTGCTGAGATTTTCCAGGTATTTTTATCATTGTCCCCTTAATTGGATAACCTTCCTTTGACAGAATGGGCACACCATCCCCTCTTGCCTGCCCTAATTGGTCAAGAAACCTGAAGCCGGGATACTTGAGTATCTTCCAGTATCTCTGGGAAAGAGCCTCGGCAAAGCCCGCCAATCAGTCAAACCCGTTCCTGACCCGCAAATGATTCTGGCATTCCAGCAAGGACTTAAATCCGGAAAATTCTGCCCTATACTGAAGCTGTAAAACATTTTGGGATAACCTGAGGTCATGAAAGGTAAGCTCTTCCTTACTAACCAATCAACTGAAATGAGTAGAGTCTGAGTGAACCTTGTTCTTTAAATGCTTGAGACATCCTGAATTTTGATTTGGCAACAAAACACTGGCCTGTAACTGGGAAATTCCATGCACAAGCTATCATTTTAAAATGGACTTGTAATTTGTAGAGCTACACAGCATGACTTAAAGAAATTGTTGCTCACATATTTATTAACTGAGAGAATGCACATGTGCAATAGTCACCATATTAAAAAGTTACATTTTGTCTCAGACCAACTGAGGAAATTTGCTCTCATGCTGCTGTAGTACCCACCTGTTACAAGAGGGTGGCGATATATAGCCCCCAAAACAACATCCCAAATACTAAAAATGTTTCTAAATTGCCCACGTTTCTACTTATTACGCCATTTGAATGTATAATATATATATAAAATATATAAATGATCAGTATAACATAGGTCTACACATTTTCAGTAGTGACTCCTTTTTCAGTGGGGGTGGGGAATAAATCTTGGTTTTTCACTTTGTAAGAAAAGTTAATTCTAAGAGTATAAAATGACTTCTCTTTTGCTCACTACCTTTATCCTGATGGGAGTGGAAGTGGTGGGAGGGGAGAAAGGTGGGGAAAGGGGAATGCTGGGTGTGGAGGGTGGAAGGGAAGTGCTGTGAATGCTCCTAGCTCAGGCACCTCTGTCATTAAGGGGGAATGAACGGACTCAATGTTTGTCTGTGAAAAAAGCCATTGGCCCTAAATTTGTCCACACAAATTTACAATGACTTCACTAATAAGTGTACATACACCAAATGATAGTGATAAGTTTATGAAATTTACATCTCACCCCCCCGCCCTTACCCCACAGAAACTAGACCAAAAATATCTTCTAAATATATTTTGCTGTTCAAACAATGCAGGGTTAAAGATGTCAATAAACCTCTTAGCAAATGCTAATTGTTTGCAGGGAATTGTGTACCTTCATAACAAGGTAGGTGCACAATCAGAGACTGGGCTTGTGGCTTACTTGGGGATTATATTGGATATACGGCACAGAAACAGGCCCAATCAATTCATGTCAGTCTTTATGCTCCATTTGAGCCTCTGCCCATCTTTCCTCATCTAAATCTACCATCGGAACCATGTGGTCTCTTCTCCCCTAAATGTTTGTCTAGCTTCCCCTTAAATGAATCAATACTATTCACTTCAACCAATCGCTGTGGTAGTGAGTTCCACACCCTCACCATTCTTTGGCTAAAGAAGTTTCTTCTGAATTCCCTATTGGATTTCTTGGTAACTGTCCATATTGATGGCCTCCAGTTATGCTCTTCTCCACAAGATGCAGAAGGGTTGGTCATTAAGGCGAATTTTCATCAACAAAACAAATTTCTGAATACAAGTTATACTGAATCTGTATCCACTCTGTCAAAACCTTTCCTGATTTTAAAGGCCTCTATCGGGTCAGCATTAGCCTTTTTCTTTCAAGAGATAATAAATTCAGCTTGTCACTCTTTTCCTGGTGTGTATACCCTCGCATGTCTGGTATCATCCCTGTAAATCCATCTGTACCCTCTCCATTGCATCTATATCCTTTTTATAACATGGAGTTCAGAACTGCACACAGAATGCTTAAGTGTAGTCTAACCAAGGTTCAATACAGATTCAGTATAACTTGTATTCAGAAATTTGTTTTGTTGATGAAAATTCACCTTAATGACCAACCCTTCTGCATCATAAGATGGAAAAATAACTGAAATAAGATTACCTGCATAAAAGACTTTTGGGTTTTGGTTTATATTGTGGATAACAACAACAACTTTTGTTTATATAGCACCTTTAATGCAATAAAAGCTCCCAAGATGCTTCAGTGGGGTATTATTAAAAAAAAACAACACTGAGCCACATATTAGGGTGGATAATCAAAAGCCTGGTCGAAGACCCAGATTTGTTGGGTAAGGGAATCAAAGGTTATCGGGGGTAGATGGGAATGTGGAACTTGAAACACAAATCAGCCATGATGTTATTGAATGCTGGAGCAGGCTTGAGGGACTGAGTGTCCTAATTCTGCTCTTATTTCATATGTTTGTAGGTTTTAAGGTGTGTCATAAAGGAGGCAAATGAGGTAGAGGTGGAGAGGTTTAAGGAGGAAATTCAAGACATTGGAGCCCAGGCAGCTGAAGGGATGTGGCCATGGCGGAGCAAGTAAGGTCAGGGATGCTCAAAAGGCCAAAATTAGAGAAGTACGGATATCTCAGAGGGTTGTAGGGCTGGAGGAGATTAACAAGATAGGGAGGGGAGAGGCTGTGGAGAGATTTGAAGACAAGGACGAGAAATTTAAAATTGAGGCGTTGCTTAACGGGGGGCCAATGTAGGCCAACGAGAACAGAAGTGATAGATGAGCAGGAATTGGTACAAGTTAGGACAAGGCAAGAGTTTTGAATGACCTCAAGTTTATGGAGGGTAGAACATTGGAGGCCGGCCAGAAGATTTAGCATTTTCAGACAGCCTACTCATTAAACCAGAATATCCAGTCTTAAATCAGACAGGTATGAAATGTAATTTTATATTTGTTACTGACAGATATTTTTGGTTATGATATCATAGCCCTGCACTGTCAATAAACAGTTGCATTTCTGTAAAATGTTTGGGAGGAGTTGACTAGTGTGAGGATTGCACGGTATCCACATGTATGAGCATTTGCGAGCCCCTGCACTGTACACTCTACTCTCTGCCTTCCACAGAGTTTAATTCTGAAAATGTTTTCTGTACCTTTCACATATTTTGTGGCAGGTGCAAGTTCTGTTCTCCAGCAAAAAGTATGTTGATCAGCAGCGGCACCTTGCATTTGCACTTCTGACATGCAGCCTTGTTAATGTGCTGGATATATTAACACTGATCTAATAAGCAAGCAGGTTCACTATTTCCCTGAGCAATCAAAGTTGATGCACTGCAGCCCAGGGAGCATAGCAAACACTTTTATTTCAGTGACGTGCATTAGTCACATGAACCTGCTACTTATTAAAGTCCCCCAAGATGTCTACTGTTGGCCTTATAATAATAAATCAGTTGTCCTCCAGCTACTCATTCACATTGTAATGGGCAGTTTTCTAATAATATTGGTGCTCATATAGTGCTTTATTACGTCATTGCATGTCTGGAAAATGCATTCATTGTTAGGGTAGAGCCAAATGCAGCAGAACGAGGAGGAGTTTGTTCCTGTGAAGGGGGAACCGGAAGCCTGTTCTGGATGGTTGAGCTAAGTTGGTCTAAATGGCCGTCGTTGTCTGTATGTGCCTTGTGGGAGAGTAACTTGAAACAGGGATTATTATTGTGCTCATTAAAGATTAAATACGGACACTACAAAAATATGTATTTATCTTATAAGCATTGGTAATTTCACAGATTATCGTGGAAAAATGTTCACACCAGTGAAACTAAAATTACACAGATAAAATTTCACCAGAACAAACACTGTTCATTGTGTTCTGGAGCAATGTGATGCCAGCAGAACAACATTCAGAAAAAGCAGTATGCTGGAGGCTTTCCAAGGCTCATTCCTTCCCTTGGTATCCACTATTACAGTTGGAAAATACAACTGCTCTCTGAAAATAAAAAATTGTTCTTTTTGATATAACTCAATCTTTGCATTCAGAACATTTCACTCCCAGGAGCAAAAGACCAAGCTTAGCAGCTATGAAATGAGCACTCCACTGAGTGACCTGTACTGTCATTCTAATGTTCCTTTATTCATAAGACAAGGCTTTCACTCAGCTTGAGGCACATCTGCCCTAACAGATTTTAAAATTAATAAAAGACCATAAGTGACTGTTAACTGCAAAAAAAATATTTTTTTTCACATTTCTTAACCCTCCTCCTCTCTTCCAGAATCAACCCAATGTACAATTCCCCTTCAGCTGGCAGGATGAATCAAGGAACCTTCTGTGTTACCAATATCAAGTGTTTCGTTAATTTCATTAATCACGGTAAAGCATTCTACCTGCGCAAGGTAGCTCACTGGAGAAGAATAATGCCCTGTTCCACGTAAATTATTTATAAAGTGGGATTGAATTCCATTTTGTCAATTTACATTTTACTGAGGTCAAGTATTGAAATATGTATTTAGTAATTATCGGGAAACGTAGACTGGACAATAGAGCAGCTGATATCCAATAGCCATTGGGCAATCACTTTGTTTAATATTGCTTGCATAATTGGCCAGACCAGTCCATAACATCCAATTTCGAGTTTTCTGATACATTTGAAGCAAATAGATTGTGTAAAGGATTCCACAATAACAGTTCCAACACTTACCCACTATATGAAAGAATTGAGGTATACAGTGATAAAAACAAAAAAACTGCGGATGCTGGAAATCCAAAACAAAATTCTGTTTTTGTTGAGGTATACAGTGGTTTCCTCTGCCATTTTTGGCCAACTGGTTAACGTATTTGTACTAATTATCGAATATTTCTATTTTAAAGAATTGCACTGTGTCCCCACATGAAAAATAAAGTGAATAAAAATTGCATTAATATTAAACACAAGGTAGAGAGGAAAAAGAGGATTCAAACCTTGAATCCAACCAGAAAGTGCAATAACTTTAGATCTCAGAGCTTCCTATAATATTCTAGGATGAGTTCTACCCTTTTGTAGTTGGGCTACTTCATGGATCCCATGTCAAAATAGTATGGTCCATTTCTAGGAAAGAAAGGTGGAGGGCAAAGGAACAATTCATGAGATTCAGTTTGTAGTTTTTGCCCATAGTCTGTCGTTGTCCATCACTGGGTGTCACTGATTCCTGATATGATGAAGTCTGTTGCTGAAGAGAATGAGAGAGAAAGCATTTGTAAAAATGTTACTATTTGCAAGCTTTGCTTTTCTTTCATGCTCTCCCAGAACAATCACAGCAGGTTTCTGAAGAAATTTTAAATAATTTTCAGCAACTAATTTGTCCACAGTGTAAATTATACCTGTGATTAAATAGTATATGTTATACTGATTCCTGTCACTTTCTGGTTCTGCACCGTTGAGTATCATTTGATGATGAACATGCAGTGATTATCTCACTATCATTAATTCTTCAGTGTGAATATCATTGTGTTTTAATGGCATGAATTGCACAGGCTGTTTACACTTATCATGACAGCTGCTGTCAGCCAAAAAGCACTAAAGCAAGTTCTTGTGGCCTCCACAGCAAAAAAAAACTGAAAAGGACAATTCGCCAGGATAATTTTGTGGCTGTAATCTCATGTCAGAGTTTAGAAATTCTACATAAACCCATACCTTTCTCTTTTAGAGTTGATCATATCACCAATTATTTTCTGCATCACCATAACAATCACAATTCAGCTCTCTGCTTTCCCCCAATTCTCCTTTTAGGTCTCATAGTCTTCAACTAATGTCATTTCAATTCTACTTATAGCTGTCAGCATTTATTTAATTGAGCTGAACCTCAGGGCAAAATTAACCAAATATAGAGCAACCAATTAGGCTGTAATTTTGGAGTTCAGAAAATGTTCATGAGCCATGAAAGAGGGCATCATCTGACTGAGTGACAGCCTTATTCACTCTCTAGCCTCAACAGTCTATTATTTAATAAATATAACAGATGCTGGTTAGGCCCATGGGCTTTCATTCTAAAATTAATCAGAAAAATGAATTGCACATTTGTGAGGCGTGTCCATTTGTCTACTTCACATATCTTTATGAGCAAGAAACACTGCTGTTAGCGTAAAATATTTATGGCACTGGTTGAACGGTGGCATTGCTAATAAACAAAAGACTTATCTTTATTCCATCGATATCTTGCTTGTTTCATGCTTTCTTTCCATCTAAGATTATTTGCTCCTCTAGCTTTTTATAACAATCAAATCTGTATTCGTCTGCAATTTTTTTCTCAATTTGTCTCTGTATAAGTCTGTACTTATCTCTGTCTCCTCTCTGTGTGTATCTTACTCTCTCTGTGCCTTTCACACAATTTATGTCTTTGACTCTCTCTTGTCTGGCTGTATATATGTGCATCACATAGTTCCCCCTCTCTGTATCATGTCACTTCTTTTCTTTCATCTGTTACGGGGACTTGGAGGCCGACATGGGACTAAAAATCTGTTTCATTGATGTTAGTTGACATAAATATTGGCCACTAAACAGGAGAGAACTTCCCAACTCTTCGAAAAGCGAATCTTTCATATCCACTTGAAAGGCAGTTGGGGTCTTGGTTTAATGCTTCATTTGAATGACAGCACCACCGGCAGTGTAGTTAGTTCTCCTTCATGAGGAAATGAGAAACAACGTTGAGATAAATACCTTGGAGCACCTGGTCACACAATTGCATTGAAAGCTGGCTGGGAATGAGCTACTTGCCCCTCTCAACCTTTAGCTAAGGATTGCAAAAGAAATGAGAGATTAGGATGGCTATTCAGCCCATCCTCTTGCTCTGCTTGATTTCTCTGCCCAAACCTGCAGCACCACAACATTCACCACAGGTAGAGCCAGGAGGCACGTCCCGAATCCACTGCAGTGGGATTGGGGATTGAAACCTCTACTGTTGGCACCAATCTGATAAAAGCCAGCCAACTGAGTCAATCCCCACCCCCATCAAAAAGGTGTCCAAGTTGCTGTGGCAAGATACACTTTTACTTTTTTTTTGCAAAAATATACTTTAATCATAAAATATCTTCAACCACATTTCAAAATCACCATTACAAAGGTACAATCAGGTTCAACTTTTACAACATGTATCACAAAATGCATCAGTACAAACAATGAATATTACAATCATTTGCAGACATACATTTTAATCTGTACAGCCTGAGGGGCTCTTCCCAGTTCCCAGCACCTCAGTGCACTGTGGCAGAAAGGTCTTAGGCAGCGACCCTTCCCCATTGCGCCTTTGCAGTGGCTGCCCCAAGCTTAACTGTGTCCCTCAGCACGTAGTCCTGGACCTTGGAATGTGCCAGTCTGTAACACTCGGTCAGGGACAACTCTTTGCGCTGGAAGACCAACAAGTTTCGGGCACACCAAAGAGCGTCTTTCACCGAGTTGATGATCCTCCAGCTGCAGTTGATGTTTGTCTGGGAACAGCCCGTAGAGCACAGAGTCTTGTGTCACAGAACTGCTCGGGATAAACCTCGACAGAAACCACTGCATCTCTCTCCAGACCTTCGTTGCAAAGGCATAATCCACAAGGAGGTGAACAATGGTCTCTTCCCCACCACAGCCACCTCAAGGGCAATGTACCGAGGGGGTGAGACTCCTGGTGTGTAGGAAGGATCTGACAGGGAGGGCCTTTCTCACCACCAGCCAAGCTACGTCTTGGTGCTTGTTGGAAAGTTCTGGTGATGAGGCATTCTGCCAAATGACGATGACAGTCTGCTCGGGGAACCAACCCACAGGATCCACCCTCTCCTTTTCCCTCAGGGCTTCTAAGACGTTACGTGCCGACCACTGCCTGACGGACTTGTGGTCAAAGGTGTTTCTCTGCATAAATTTTCCCACAAGGGACATGTGGTATGGCACGGTCCAACTACTTGGAGCGTTCCGTGGCATCGTGGCCAGACCCATCCTTCACAACACCGGGGACAGGTAGAACCTCAGCATGTAGTGACACTTGGTGTTTGCATACTGAGGGTCTATGCACCACTTGATGCAGCCACACACAAAGGTGGCCATCAGTATGAGGCCAATGTTGGGCACATTTTCCCCCCTTTATCTAAAGGCTTGTAATCGCATCCCTGCGGACACGATCCATTTTCAACCTCCAGATAAAGCGAAAGATGGCTCGGGTGATCACCACCATGCAGGAGTGTGGAATGGGCCAGACCTGCGCCATGTACAGCAACAGCGAGAGTGCCTCACACCTGATGACCAGGTTCTTACCCACAATGGAGAGGGAGCGTCGCTCCCACATGCCCAGTTTTCTTTGCACCATAGACACTCGCTCCTTCCAGTTTCTAATGCGTGCCCTGGTGCCTCCGAACCATATCCCCAGCACCTTCAGGCCATCAGCCCTGACAGTGAAGGGGACAAAGGATCGGTCAGCCCACTTCCCAAAGAACATGGCCTCGCTCTTCCCACGATTTACCTTGGCTCCCGAGGCCAGTTCGAACTGGTTGTAGATGTGGATCAGTCTGCGCACCGACAGCGGATCTGAGCAGAAGACGGCGACATCGTCCATGTACAGGGAGGCTTTGATCTGAGTGCCTCCACTGCCTGGGATCGTCACTCCTCTTATGCCTGGATCCTTCCTGATGGACTCAGCAAAGGGTTCTATGCAACACACGAAAAGAACAGGCGAGAGAGGGCAGCCCTGCCTGACTCCAGATTTAATAGGAAAGCTTTCTGATTCCCACCCATTGATTGAGACTGCGCTATTGATGTTAGTGTAGAGCAGTTGGATCCAATTGTGAATTCCATCCCCAAACCCCATTTTGGAGAGCACATCCACCATGTAGGTGTGCGATATTCTGTCAAAGGCCTGCTCCTGATCCAAGCTGATGAGGCAGGTGTCCACACCCCTGTCCTGCACACAGGCAATCGTATCCCTGAGTAGCACGAGGCTGTCAGAGATCTTCCTGCCCGGCACAGTGCAGGTCTGGTCAGGGTGAATCACCAATTCCAGAGCGGATTTGACCGGATTGGCGATGACCTTGGACAGAATCTTATAGTCCACATTCAACAGTGAAATGGGTCGCCAATTTCTAATTTCCTCCCTTTCTCCCTTGTGCTTGTAGATGAGGATGATGATGCCTTTCCTCATGGATTCTGACATACTGCCGGCCAGGAGCATACTGTCGTACACTTCTAGCAGGTCTGGGCCGATCTAGTCCCACAGAGCCGAATACAACTCCACTGGCAAGCCGTCGCTTCCGGGAGTTTTACTCTTCTCGAAGGACTCAAGGGCCTTAGTCAGTTCGTCAGGAGTTAGCGGTTTGTCCAGGCTCTCCCTTGTACAGTCCCGTGATAGAGGACAGGAAGGACTGGGAGGCCGTGCTGTCTGTGGGCTTCACGTCATACAATCCGGCATAGAAGGATTTGCTGATCCTCAAAATGTCAGATTGCAATGACTTTACTGAGCCGTCTTCTTCCTTCAGGCTGCTGATCACAGAGCTCTCTCTGTGTACCTTTCGGAAGAAGAAACGTGAGCACGTCTCGTCCTGCTCCACGAAGCAGACTCTGGAACGGAAGATGATCTTGGAGGCCTCTGAGGCAAAGAGCGAGGCTTGCTGGCTCTTCACCTCTTGGAGTTCCTCCTTGACATTGACCCTCATCGACTGCAGCCGGAGCAGATTCTGCATGTTTTTCTGGAGTCGGGACATTTCCCTGTTCCTTTCTAGCTTTCTGGGTGCCTTTGAGAATGAAAAACCCCATGATATTTCCCTTGATCGCTTCCCACCAGTGTGTCAGGGACTCAAAGAGGGGTTTCATGGTTCTCCAACCTTTGTCATCCCTCTTGAGCTCCTCAATGTTCTCTGGGGTCAGCAGTTGCATGTTTAGCTTCTCCAAGTGGCTGTCAGCCAGTAGGAGGCAGTGGTCAGGGAAAAACGGATCTGACTGCGAATGCACGGGACACAAACAGGAAGTCTATCCTGGAACAGACGGACCCGTCTGGCCGTGACCAGGTGTATCTACGATGCGCTCCGTCTGCAGGGTTGCTGAAAACGTCGTGCAGCTTGGCATCCTTAACTGTTTCCCTGAGGGATCTGGACGTAGCGTCCAATCTGCTGTCAGCCCTGCCAGATCGTCCAGCTGCATCGATGATGCAGTTGAAGTCACTGCCCAGAATGACTGGCCTGGAGGTCGCCAGCAGCAGTGGGAGCTGCTGAAAAACCTCCAGCCGCTCACCCTTTTGTACCAGGGTGTACATGTTAATTACCCGGAGTGGAGCATTCTTGTACATTACGTCTGCTACGAGGAGGCACCCGTCCACCACCTCCTTAACCTGGGAGACGGTGAAGTTGCCTCCCTGCAGCAGAACCCCCAGCCGGAGGAACGAGAGTCGTTTCCTCCTGACCAGATCGATGGCCCTTGGGACAACCATCGTGACCATTGCCTGTAGGAGCTGAGGTGCGGTATCACACACTCCTGCAGAAATAACAGGTCAGCTTTGACCTTGGCAAGGTAGTCCAAGGTCGCAACACATCGCGTAGTAGATTTAATGCTACGCACATTTATGAATACAATCTTTAAACCCATTTTAAAGCATTTATTCTTTTACCAAACCAGTTGTCTCTGAGAGTCCCAGACCTTTAGTCTGCTCCTTCATACCTGTAGTGTGCTCAAATTGCCTCACTTTGGATGGGCTGAGGAGATTATCCTGAACCTCCCCATTGGCGATGTTCTGCTCGGGTGGCATCTGGGGGTCCGTGCAGCGAGCGGGGTTTGAAATGTCCTCTGTTGGAGAAGTCTCTCCGATCCTCTCCCCCTCTGGGGCGTTGCTGCTCCCGGCTTCCCGGAGCTGGGGTGCGCTGAGCGCCTCACTGTTCCCAGATTCCTGGGGCTGTGGTGCACTGGCCTCTTCGGGTTGTGGGCAAAGTTGGGGTGCGCTGGTCTCCTCATTGTCTCCAATGTTCTGGAGCTCGGGTGTCTCGTCCTCCAACTCCCTAGAGCTTTGCCGCTTCTTCTGTTGGCGCCGCCCTGGCACTTCTTTGTCCAAAGAGCAGCTGCCCTTGGCATCCATGTCAGATGGGAGATGCCTCTTGCCTCTTGTCTGGGAAATGGCTTGGTTCCTTCTTAGCCCCTTCTTCCTTTTGGCTCTTTTCACCAGCTGCCACTCCCCCTGCTGCTTTCCCACTGCTGCCTCCTCCTCCTCCATTGATTCGCTCTCCTGAGGAGTGGGAGGTTCAGGGGGCAATGCTGTTGATTGGCTGTCTGTTGCCCCAATCTTTTCCTCCACCTCGTCTCTCTCTCTGTCCTCCTTTGTCCTGTTGTTCTCCCTGGGGAGGTTGGAGTGACACGAGGCATTTCTTCTGCTTCCCCCTCATTGGCTTTGGCTGCCTGTGCATAAGTACGGCAACATTTGGGGCAGGTCCTGTAGAGGTGACTTGCCTCACCACACAGGTTGCAGCACTTAGTCTGTTTGCAGTCCTTTGTCTGGTGCCCTTCCTGTTTGCAGTTCTTGCAGAGGACGGCACTGCAGTTGGCCGCCACATGACCAGACCTGCCGCATGAGCAACAATGTTTGGGTTGCCCAGCGTAGACATGGTAGCCACAGCTTCCCCCGATAGTGAAGCTGGAAGGAGGGTGGAAGGTGGATCCCTTACCATCGGTCTTGAGCGTTACCTTAACCTGGCGTTTGCATGTCCAAATCCTGAAGGCGTCTCTAACCTCAGTGCAGCTCCCAACCTTGTCGAAGTACCTGGTGAGGAAGGTGAGCACGTTGGTGACAGGGACGTAGGGGTTGTAAAGATGCGCAGTCACCACCCGGTCCCGTTGCACCGGCAGAGCAAAGACCGGCCCCACTGTCAGGATCTTCATCTTAGGCAGATCTCTCTTCTCCTCGAACACCTTCAGGAACTTGACGCAAGCTGCCACTTGCTTGAACGTCACATTGAAATATCCAGCGCTGGGGAAGTCTTGCAGGGAGTAGATCTCCGCAGCTTCGAATCCACACACCTTTAACAGGATCCTCTTGATGAAGAAGGCCCGATCCATAGGTGCTCCTCCTTCGCTGTCCTTCACCGTGACTTGGACGGTGTTAGGTACCCCATGGTATGGGGTTCGATTGGTTATAGCATTTGCTTCACAACCTTGCCCTGGCAGAACCATGATCATGGTCTCTCCCCTGCCAGGTAAGATACATTTTTACATGCAGGTTATAGCCTGGAGCTATGGATAATGTTGGTAGAGGCTCCAGTCTCTTTCCATCACATGGTTGACCAGAAACCTCTCCCACTCTTACTGCCTGCAATTGACATATGTTGCAGGATGATACTCAATCTTATTGACAGCATTTTGAACACACCTTCCTTGGACCTCAAGTCCTGGAGTGACATTTGAACCCAGAGCTTCTGGCTCAGAGGCAGGGATGCTTCCCATTATCCCATTATTCTATTCCATCCATCCAGAAATAATTTGCATATGTCCCAAGGCAGCTCCCAACTGGTTCTTAATGGTTCCACAGTATTTGCCTCCAGTATCCTACCCATTCCATCCCACATGCTGCTCAGCTCTTTGAAGAACTGCCTAGTGTTCATTTGCCTTTTGCTTGAACCTGTTGTCTAACTAAAAGCGTGAGTGTGATGTAGTATTCTAGATTTACCTAGTCTATACCATTCATTCAAAGATCAAACGGCTGCTTTATGTCACCTCCTTTCAAGTCTTCCAGTCTTTAACTCAGCACAATGCTCTGATTGAAAGAGCACACTTTTCTGCATTGCCTGCAGGCCTTGAATATTTCCCTTGTGCCCCGAACTGGGAGCAATACTCAACGTATAATCAAAGGGTGGCAAACGGAGAGCCTGCGGAGCTGAATAATGATTATATGCATGGAATGGTTGGATGTTCGAAGCCCAAGTGATTTAGCACTTGTCTGAACATTCATTGGGGTTACATCCTTGAAACCACTCTGTGGTTTCTTTTCAAGTTTCTGTCCACTCCTGAAGGTAGGGATTAATGTTTAGGCATAGGCCTATAGGCAACAGTAATCCTCCATTACCTCATCAATCATCATATGGGGCCCTAAGTAGTCAGTACCATCAAAGTATTCTACTGTGGGAATCATCGCTTCTGTTCAGATCTCCAAATTTACTGAGGTCAAGCGATCAGGAGTAAGAACCCTGGCTGATTACCTGAAACTTTGTGGCTGTTACAGATTTCATCTCCCTACTGGTGATTTCCTTTGCTGATACTGCATTTCATTGCTTTTTAGCACTGATTTGCCATTGCACTAAGCTGAAGATTCACTTACATTTGAGTGACATACAGAGGACAATGTGAGCAGGTTGAAGTATGTTTGCCAAGATTACCATAAAATTGAAATATTAATTCAAAGGCAGTTGAGGGGAGATTGTTAGCCTTGTACAATATTATGACAGGTTTAGATAAAGTAGACAAAGAAAAAGCTTTTCTCATTAACTGATGATACAAGGACTAGGAGACACGGATTTAAAGCTATGGGCAAGAGATGCATGGGGGATTGGAGAAATAACTTTTTAAGCGGTGAGTGGTAATGACTGGAACGTACTACCTACATGAGGGTGGTGGAAGTGGAGATGATCAATGATTTCAAAAGGAAATCGATGGGCACTCAAGGGAAATAAACTTGTAGGGATAGAGCAGGGGAAGGAAACTAACTGGATTGTTCTACAGAGAGCTGGCAGGGACTCAATAGGGTAAATGGCTTCTTTCTGTGCCATAATGTCCTTAAATATTGCTAACCTCTAGTTGCCTGAAAAGGGGATGTGTACCTTCTCCTGAAATCTTTGTGGTGATTGGCTTCTCACAATGCTGTGAGGGGTCACTGTTTTGAAATTAGGGGCCACCCTTTTAGGACAAAGATGAGGAGAAATTTTTTGTCACAACTTTGGACCTCTCTACCTTAAAAATATTGTGACCCTACTTCCACTGCCTTCTGAGGCAGAGGTAGATGGATTCTTGTTAGCCAAGGGAATCAAAGGTTATCAGGGGAAAGATGGGAACGTGGAATTCAAAACACAAACAGATCTTATTGAATGTTGGAGCAGGCTCGAGGGGCCGAATGGCCTACTTCTACTCCTACATTCGTCTGACACAGACCCAGAAACTACTTGGCCCTGAATGCTGTCATGATCCTTGAGTGTTGTTGGAGCTGCACTTACCCAAGAAAGAGGTGAGTATTCCATCCCACTCCTGGCTTGAGTCTTTCAGATAGGAGAGGTGCTTTCAGGGTTCAAGTGAGCTGCTCATCACAAAATACCCTGCTTCTACCTTAGTCATTTAGCCATATTATTGAGCTGATTGGTCCAGTTAAGCTTCTGATCTATGGTGACTCCCAAAATATAGTTTGATGGTGGGGTACGTGGTGGACTTTTCCTTGACCAGAAAGTTACCAGCTACTTGTCGACCAATGGCTAGAATGTTAGCCAGGCTGCACTTTACGGGTTCTACAATTGCAAAATACCTACAGGATTGTAGAGTGCAACATACTTTTATACTGCTTTGTTACATTAACTTGAGTTACTGGCCAAGCTACATTCTTTATTTTAGTGGTTAATGTGTATCAATTTGTTTCATACTCAAAGGGCCAACTGTTGTTTTCCCAAAAATAAAAACAATGGCAACACATTATTTTAATTGTAGCATTTTAAGGGGAGACAAAAACTTCGAAATAACAATTGTGCTCCATATTTTAGTTTTGGCGATAGTTCGATTATTTTCTATTCCTCCCTCCCTTGATAGCACCACCCTTGTTGCTTTTTTGCCATGACCTCATTCAGCATGTAGGCCATGAACCTCGGCTGCTGCAGCCAGTGAAGTTCACCACAGAATCCATCAACTCTGTTCTGAAGTTGCAGACTGGAGGCAAATTTTGTGGAACAAATCGTTCCGTTGGATATTGATCCTCTGCATTCATCCAGTTCCCACTCTGCTGTTGTACAGCATTCCCCACCAAGGCAACACAACTGCCAAAATTTAGGAAAGTCACGGTATTTCTCAGTAGCCAAATCTAAAGTACCTTTTTTGGCAAGAACTGTATCAAGAGCTTTTGCAGCTTCATATTCTCAGAGATTAAGAAAAATAATTTTGCCTCATTCATTATGTAGGGATTCTTTATAATTAAATAACATTAATTATTAATTCAAACTCTCAAAGACATTTGTCAAGTGGAAGCATCTTCAGAAAGTAGCTTGATCAGTTCATTCCATTCTGCAGAGTAAACAACAGGAATCAGAGGCTGATGCAATTCCAATATTTATATGCATTGCCCGGAAATCACCTCTAGGTGGCAATTCAGGAGACTCAAGCCTGAGTCACCACCCCGGCACGCATCTTAAAGCAATTACTCTTTTTAGTCTCATACGCTAATGATCTTCAGTATTCCCTGCACAGATTTGGCTTTGCCCTTTCCTTATAAATGCAATACTAATAATTGTCCGTGTGGAATTGTTGAATCTTGACCTGCTGTAAAAATGTGTGTGCGCACATGCCTATTTTCCTTCAACAACAACTTCTATCTATATAGCACTTTCAATGTAACGAAGCCTCAATGCGCTTCACAGGATCATTATAAAACAAAGTATGACTCCCAGCCATATATGGAGAGATTAGGTCAGATGACCAAAGCTTGGTCAAAGAGGTAGGTTTTAAGGGGTGCCTTAAAGGAGGAAAGTGAGGTAAAGGCGGAGAAGTGTAGAGAGGGTATTAGAGAGCTTGGGGCCAAGGCAACTGCGGGGACCAAATTAAAATTGGGCTGCCTAGGAGGTCCGAATTGGAGAAGCACGGATATCTTGGAGGGTTGTGGGGCTGGAGGAGATTATAGAGATAGGGATAGGTGAAGACATAGAGGGATTTGAAAACAAGGATGAGAACTTCAAAATCAAGACATTGCTTGACTGGGAGCCAGTGTAGTTCAGCAAGAACAGGGGTGATGGGGAAAGGGATTTGCCAAGCACGGGCAGCAGAGTTTTGGATGTTCTCAAAGTTACACATGGTAGAACATTGGAGACCAGCCAGGAGCACATTGGAAAAGTCAAGTTAAGAGGTAACAAAGGCATGAATGAGGAATTCCACAGCAGATAAGCTGAGCCAAGGGGATGTTACAGAGGTGGAAAGGGGTAGCCTTAGTGATGGCACAAATATGAAGGCAGAATCTCATTTTGGGATCGAATGTGACACTAAGATTGCAAACAGACTGGCTTAATCTCAGACTGTTGCTGGGGAGAGGAATGGAGTCAGTAGCTAGGGAATGGAGTTTGGAGCAGGGACCAAAAATGGCTTCAGCCTTCCCAACATTTAATTTGAGGAAATTTCTGCTGATCCAATACTGGATGTCAGATAAGCAGTTTGATAATTTAGCAACAGTGGAATCAAGAGAAGCAGCTGTGAGGTAGAGCAGTGTCGTTGGCGTACATATGAAAACTAATGCCATGCCTTTGGATGATGTCGCTGAGGGGCAGCACGTGGATGAGAAATAGGAGGGGACCAAGGATAGATCCTGGGGGATACCAGGAGAAATAATTTTGGAACAGGCAGAGAAGCCAATTGCAAGTGATTATCTGGCAATGATCAGGTATATAAGAATGGAACCAGGTGAGAGCAGTCCTACCCAATGGACAATTGTGGAGTGGTATGGGAGGATCCATTGTGAACCGTGTCAAAGGCTGCTGACCGGTCGAAAGCAAGAGGTGGGAAAGTTTATCTTTGTCACAGTCACATGGGGTGTCATTTGTGACTTTGATAAGAACCATTTCAGTACTGTGGAAGGGTGCAAATCAGATTGGAGGAGTTCAAACATGGAGCTCCAGGAAAGATGGGAATGGATTTGGGAGATGACAACATGATCTTTGGAGAGGAAAGGGGGAGG
Organism: Carcharodon carcharias; assembly: GCF_017639515.1. Classification (NCBI taxonomy): domain Eukaryota; kingdom Metazoa; phylum Chordata; class Chondrichthyes; order Lamniformes; family Lamnidae; genus Carcharodon; species Carcharodon carcharias. Next base: position 155,350,309 of record NC_054476.1, on the reverse strand, counting down.
TTGGAGATGAGATGGTAGTTTGCAAGGATGTCGAGGTCAAGGGTTGGTTTTTTGAGGAGAGGGGTGATGATGGAAGATTTGAAAGGAGAGAGGGACAACACCTGAATGGAGAAAGCAATTTACAATATCAGCTAACATAGGTGCCAGGAGGAAAAGTCAGGTGATCAGCAAGTTAGTGGGAACAGGATTATGGAAACAGCAGATGGGCCTCATGGACAAGGTGAGCTCAGAAGAGAAAGATGCAAGTTCAGGGCTATGGCAGGGGGAGCATTAAAAGAAGTTTGGCTTGCTGGGCTGGTGGAAGGGAGGGACGTGGCTGAAGCAGCTGATCAGATTGTCGTGATCTTAGTAACAAAGAAGTCCATGTGCTCCTTGCACTTGTTAGAAGTGAGGGTGGAGGGGACGGGGAGAGGGCTTTAAGAAGATGGTTTGCAATAAAGAAGCTGGGGTGGTGGGGGTTTATCTTTGCATTAGAGGAACAAGCTCCCTTTACAAACAACTCCATGCACTTCACAGATGTATAAATAAAGCACGGCAGCTCAGCTAAAAACGATGATCTTAGGAAGGATGACCAAAAGCTTGCTCAAAGAGGTGGATTTTTTATAGAAATGTCTTGAAGCAGGTGAAGCGTCAGAGGAAGGGAGGGAGGGAATGCCAGGTTTTCGAGAGCGAATGCCAGGTTTGGTGTTGAAAATTTCCAAAAGGTATCAAGGCATTCAAGCAATATGACAGACAATTTAGAGAACTGGAATTAATAATTAAATTACAAAGAGACAAAAGCAATGTAGCAACGAGAGCAGTGAACTGCAGAGGTGTGAACCCCTAACTCCACATTGACGCAAGACTGAAGATGCTGTAGAAAAAAGATGCAATTCAGGCCATTCAGAGAGAAGGGGCAACCAACAAATGTCCTACCCCACTCTTCAGCGAGTTAAAAATTAAGTAAGCTAGAAAGCATCTATTAATAGCATCTATTAATAGCATCCCCACATGTAGACATGTGATTGAGCTCCTGCAGTTTTTCACTACCAACCCATTAACTTGTTATTTAGCAGCACGACTGATAATTATCTTACCCGTATGAAAAACTGCTGGACTTCAGTAGTCATTATCTGAGAGCAGCATTCACAATTATACTGTGACAAAAGCCTTTTTAAACAGACAGATGTTACTGTTATTAATACATTGCAGGTAGAAGATGACTTCTCAAAAATGCTTAGCCTTGCTAGTTACCAGTATAACTCCAAAATTCCAAGAAGCGTTCAACAGTGCAGCTATGAATCAGTTTAGCTCTTGTTGGCTGCAGACAAAATATTTTTCTCAGATTTGTAGTCAGTTCAGAAATAAACTAATGAGCATGATAAGGTGGTTTGTTCTTGAATACCAGGGGTGGGATCAAGCAGTTGGTACGCTACAAGGTTTTATTGCAGTTGGAGTTCATGTACAAGCCTGGCCGGACCCGAGGTTATGGCGCAAACACTGACTCCTCTTCCTGCAGTAGTACTCAAGTCCATACATCAGCTTTACCAACTTACTTTGCCCCTCACTCGGCACCATTACATAGGGTTCTGTGCTTTGTGTATACAAACTCAAATTCAACATTAATGACCACTTGCTCAACTGGCCACTGAGTTGTGCAGAATTTGTGAAATAAAATGTAAATTATGAGTGCTACAAATCTGAAACCAAGTATACTGGGATTATGCAGCCTATGCAAAGATTGAAGAATCTTTTTAGATTCACACTCTTCATCAGAATTAATGTTGAGTTTATATTTGTCAATGTGTCATTGATATCTGTTTACAATTTCTCCAATTCCTTACTTGCTCCTGACAACCACTGGGGTCAAACTTGAGATTCATCTCACAACTGATTTTGGGCTCCATTTTCTAATGCAATCTGACATAAAACTCCCCCATGTCATTGCCACTAATTTCATGCAAAGACCACCATACACTTTCAAGATGAACAATGCCTCTCCTTAACAGCTAGAAGCACTATTTTATGGTGCAAAGGCTTGGTTAGAAGCTGTAACTTGCACAAGGAGTAGATAAGGCAAGTATAAGATACATTTAAGGAAAAGCTAGATAATCACATGTGGGTGAAAGGAACAGAAGGCAACTCTCGATTGAGATGAAGAGTAATGGGAGAAGGTGTATGTGCAACAGAAACACCAAGATGACCAGGTAGGACAAATGGCCTGATAATGTGCTATCCACTTGAATGTAAACAGACTGAGTTATATTTGGAATGTAAAATCTCAAATAGACGCTTTGGATTTCTCTGGATACTCAGAATACCGGCAGGTTCAGCAATGGAATTCACCGATTCTGAAAAATTTGTAAATGGTACAATTTTCCAGAAATAAAAACACACAATGCTTATGTAGCTATAGCTCTTTTCCCTTCACATTAAATACTAATAGAATTTTATCCTAACATTAATGAAACCCAAGTACCTGACTCTGTACTGAGTAACTATTTTTAAAAAAAATTCCATCCTGTACATCTTGCAGTTCTGTAGCACAAGATGAATGAATTGGCATTAATGCAGCAAGCACTTTGCTATTCTGACCAGATCATTACAACAGAAATAATAAGAACCAAAGTGCACTAAGTGCAAGTTAAAGTATGGAAATGACAACTTTCTACACAAGTCTCGTGATTGCAGTATTATGAGTACAGGTAAAAGATTTCAGATTTGATGAACTAGCTAAACTATACAAAATCCCAGGGTGAACTCCTGATCAGTGCTGAGATAGCTAATCTTAGCTAGACTGGAAGACAGTGGAATTAGCTCCAGGTTCTGTATAGGTGAAAGTAAATCAGCAAGGATTCCTGCTTCCTATTCAAAAACAGAATTACCTGGAAAAACTCAGCAGGTCTGGCAGCATCGGCGGAGAAGAAAAGAGTTGACGTTTCGAGTCCTCATGACCCTTCTTCCTATTGCTGTTCCAGTGACTCTTCTTGGAACGTTCTTGCTTGGATGGACTGAATTCAACCTGATTGATGCATTTCACAGTCCAGACTTCCTTAAGGAAAATGACCATTTGGGTGAGATACTGGGGAGTTCTTTGCCCCCATGGGATCAGGCCCCAGCAGCAGTTAACATGCTCAGGAAAGGGGGAGGTGGGGGCAGGGGGAAGGGCGGAGAGTGAATCTGTTTTTAAAAATGTATGATGAATTAACAAATTCAATGTGTTCACATACTTAGTAAATATAGTAATAATGCACTCAGCACAGTGGGTAAATGCATGAGTGAGCATGGGACATTTAGACCAAGCAGATTTGTACTGCAGGCCTCTCACTCAGGGGCAATTGTAGAAATAATTCAATTAGTTTCAGCATCTCTGAACAAAGAGATGGGACAGTGTGAAATAGGGATAAAAAAAATCAAGTAAGGTTTCTGTTCCTAGTGGTCATCCACATTTTGAATGCACAAATATATCTTTGCATCATGGGTTGAGTTTATCCAGTGTGTAAAAGCCATCCAGATCAGGCAGATTCAAATTTCAATCCCAAGTCTCACTGAGGTAGTTGCTCTCAGCCAGAACACAACTGAGTGCTATGATTGGTTTCATTACTCCTGGATTGGTGGGGCAGGGGGGGGGTGTGGAAATGATCCATGGTTCCTGTATCAGGAACATCCACTGATGGTGCATATGTACAATGGGGGTGGGAAAGTTTGGGCTACATTGTAATGACTCCTGGGGTAAATATAATGCTGACATGGATGGTCAAGGCTCACATCTAAATGACCACTTGGGTGATTTATGAAAATGCTGCTGGACCCACGGAATTGTAGTGAGAGTTCAGGTGTACAGCAGAGGAGAGAAAAGATAGCGTAAGAAAAAAATGTACGTACATGTAATGCTGGAAGATATGTAATTGGGAGATCTCATGACCACTGTGAGAAAAAAAGTGATTGCAAAACAAGCATCCCTTTATTTAGGCTTCTGGAATTATTCAATTCAACAATTTCATATCTCAGGTGGCCTGTGTTTTTTTGGATGGAAGCTGACGATGATTACACCTCTTTTAGACCGATTTTTTGTTTCTTTACTTAACCATTTACCAGCTCTTTTTGCTTTGCACCATCATCACATTTGTCATTTAATCACTGCTGTCTTCCTCGCTCTTCCCTTTAGCTCTTCGACACCTCCCTCTGCCCCCTTTACTTGCTTGAAGCCTGTTACATCAGTTCTGATAAAAGGTTATTGACCTGAAACATTAATAGTTATTCTGCCACAGATGTTGCATAAAAAGCTGAGTATCTACAGTACCTTCTGGTGTTGGTCCAGATTTCTAGCATCAGCACTATTTTGCTTTTGTATCCTTCTATGCTAGCTTGCGTTGACCCGACTAAAAAATGTTTAAACAGCATAAGACTGAAAATCAGGCCTCTTCAGTTAAAGACAATACTGAACCCCAATAGAGTCGGGAACTGAATTAACCCTGCAACCATCACTAAGAATCTCCAAAACCAAACTCCTGAGAAATCAGATAAGTAGGTTCTTGAAAATGCAGATCAGTTAGCATTTGTCGGGAAAAAAGTCAAAAACAGTTCCCGTGAAATGGAGGAAACATTTTACTGTAAACGTCATTATGTTTTACACCTCTCTGGTGATGCCTGGCATTGCTGTGTATTCAGAGCATCTCCTACATTTCTTTAGGAGAATTTACTATTGCTTAATATGGAGCATACTCTCCCTGTAGGAACACATCCTTTTTTTACTTCATTCTTTCATGGGATATGGACATCACTGGCAAGGTTGGCATTTGTTGCCCATCCCTAATTGCCCTTGAACTGAATGGCTTGGCTCGCAAGGCCATTTCAGAGGGCAGTTAAGAATCAATCTGGAGTCACATCACATATAGGCCAGGTCAGAAACAGATAACAGGTTTCCTTCCCAATGGTTTTGTGGACCAGCTTTATATTCCAGATTTATTAATTAGATTTCAATTTCAATTGTCATGGTGGGATTTGAACCCTTGGCCCCAAAGCATTAGCTTGAGCCTCTGAATTGCTAGTCAATTGACGTTGCCATTACATCACCACCTCCCCTTACCTGTGGTCAGAGAACTTAAGCATTGGTTGGCAACCACTTAGCTTAAGAACTCCAAATTTTAATTGATAGAAACACATCTTACCCCCACTCCTCCCAAAATTTCCTACTGCTTGTCCAGCTTGCATCCAGCATCTGCAACACAGGACCAACTTGGTCCTTACTCTATTCACCAGGCTTGTCATTTTAAAACCAACATGAGCCCAAGAAAATTTACTTGGCTTCTTTTCCTCTCCCAAATGGTGTAGTCGCATTCATCCTTGAAGGAATGCTGGATTAATTAGATATTATCCCAATATTAATTCACCTCCCTCTCAGAACCGTTTCTGTTCAGACTCTCAAAGAGACATGAACACCACTTACACACTTTTCTGTCAACCCCACACACAGTAGTATGTTAATGACAGTATAAGTTCTCCATAACAACTTCTTCATCTATTTTGTTAGCATAGCAATTGTTAGTTACTTGCTATTAATGAAAACTAGAACTTGGAAATAGCTGAATGGAGGACAACCCATCAAATCAAAAGCACAACACATTCAGGCACAGCACAATGTTTAAATGAAAATAACTGCCCCAAGCAACGCAGTAGGAGTTGACAGATCATTTAGCCACAAATAATTAGCTGAAATTTCCAGTGGGGTGAAAAATGATATAAATGACATTTTGGTCCATTAGGTCAGTGTCTTATGTACTGAATGCTTCAATTGCAGAAGTGCTTTCAGCAGAATAATAAGGATGTAGACTTGTGTAATGGTAAAAGTGTTATATGAGTATCACTGTTTCAATGTGTTAAAATGTTTTAAGTATGGAATTTAGGTTTTATTAAGGGAAAAGCACCTTTGTGAAACTGGAAAATGCACTGTTGGGTTTAGTCAATATAAAGGGTTCTGTCTAGAGAAGAAATTACTGAACATTTACAGCATTTAGTAGATCATTGATGGCATGTTCCCAAATTGCAATCTCCTCATTCTAAAGGCTTTTAAAGTAATATTAAATGAGAAGACAATAACTCACATTTTTATAGCATCTTTAATATAGAAAATGATTACCAAGACACTTCAGAGGTCTAAGGAAATAACTGGACCTGGCTGAAAAGTAACGTTAGGGGTGATTATTAAAAGATTAAAGAAATGGGTTGAGGGAGACCTTGAGGTAGTGGAGACTGGAGGAGATTAGGGAAAGAATTCCAGAGTGATGGAGCCTGATGGGCGAAGGCATATCCACTGATGACAGGGAAAGGGTAACACATAAGTAGTTAAACAGCAAACAAGAGTTAGGAGCAATGCAGAGTTTGGTCAAGTTGTAGCAAGGAGTGAACACTTAAGGATGAGAATTTTAAAAGAGGTGTAGGCTAGTGACTGGCACTGAGATATAAACATTTTAATAACACAAATTGAAACAAATCTTTATGCTTTTAAAACTTAGACACAGTATGCTTAAAACACAGGGGCATATTTAAACTGCAAGCGATTTTGAAAAAAGAACTTACTGGGATGGGAGGCTAGCATAAAGTGATATAAATATTTCTATTGTAACAGAAGTAGCCTCAATTAATGCAAATGTTTTCAACTAACATGTCTTCTGGTGAAAACAAAGGATCAAATATTACTAGTGTTTGACCAGCAATGAGGATAAACACAAAGGTTAAGTGCGTGAGAGTTCCATCTCAATTCACTTATCATATTGTGTTAACCATGTTTGAGGAAAGATAAGCTTACATTTATATAGCACCTTTCCTGATTGCTGGACACACCAAAGTGCCAATGAAATACTTTTGAAATACAATCACTGTTGTAATGTCGGGAATCGGGGCAGCCAATTTGCACACTGCACGGTTCCACAAACAGTAATGAGATATAACAGAATTTACCACACAGAAACAGGCCATTCAGTCTAACTGGCCTTTGCCAGTGTTTATTAGCCTCCTCCCACTCTACTTCATCTAACCGCATGAGCAAAGAAGCTTAAAAAAAGTCACAGGCTCACAAACACTGCCTGCAACCATACATTCAGATTGTATACAACACATGAAAATGGTGTTGCTGACATCTCATAATAAATGCTAACTATTAAATGTTATCACAGAATTATGACTATGGAATCCATGAAACCAATGAGCATATAATCTGCTTTAAGTGATGTTGGTTGAGGGATAAGTATTGGCAGGCACACAGAAGAACACTAAAGAGCTTGCCACTAGCACAATGATACACACAATCCCTTGTAAGATTTCAGGAATTATTTGAATTTAAGGATGATGAAATAAAATTCTTATCTTGGATTTCTCAATTTTTTGGGGTAAAGAATGAACCAGACCTTGCCACCTAAACATCCTATTTTACTGAACTAAGCTACAGAACCCATAGCCTTGCATCACAAAGACTTTTAACTTCTACATCCCCAATATTGCCTGCCTGTTTCTACTTTAGCTGCTCTACTGCTGAAACTTACTTGCCTTGGTCATCTTCATTTGTAACTTCTTAGTGTTTGTTAAAAGCCTCAAATTCTTGGGGGGCCTATTATGCTGCATTTTGGGCACAAATTACAAAGGAATCAGGAAATATCTGTAGAGGGGATGTCGCAGGGCTTCATTGGTTCAATGGGGAGTTATCGAGTATTGATGGTCAAGCAGCTGAAGGCTTGAAGCTGTCTTAAATTTGATTGTTTCCAAACACTACATGCAAGTGATGAAAAGCATATTTAATTCAATTTTAATTTGGACCCTGTTGCAGCACCAAGCTTCCAAGGGGAAAATGTGGTAAGAGTAACCATATTGTTACATTCCAACTCCATCAGCTAAACCAAGGTTAACAAAAATTAATGTTAAGTCTGGATTTCAAGAGGGTTGGATTCATAAAAATGGGAGTGGACTTCAATTGGATGGCCCTACCTGGACTCCGAAAAGGGGGGCCATGTCTTACCAAATTGGTTAAATTTTTTGAAAAAATTACTAAATTGGAAGATATAGTCAGTTTGACATTGTAGACCTAGATTTTCAACAAGCTTTTGCCGAAGTACCATGTCATAAAATTACTAAACAAGTCAGAAGTCCTGTAATATTAGCAAGCTGATTTTGGATTAAGGAATTAATTGTACTTGTAGGTGTTTGTTATTAATATAAATGGCTGCACAGGACATTAGTTGAGTGGAATCCTGCAGGGATCAGTGCTTGTACTGATGCACTTCAATCTTTATTAATGATTTTGAGGTGTTAGCAAAACTGTTAGAAAGTTCATGAACGATTTGAAAAAGTGATCAGACATTAGAAGGGAGGTGGAGGGGTAGGCAACTGCAAGCAATTCAAATTATTGGGGAAAAGTCACCATCTAAAACTGTCATTTTAGATTACATTTTTCTATAAAAGTACTGTTTTTATTTCAGGTCTCTAGCATCTGCAGTACTTTGCTCTTATTAAATTTAGTTATGCACATGGATTTGCCTGACAATCATGTGTGCATCTTACAATGCTCAGAGCTCAAAACTATTGAGTGCAGACTTCACTGCATGAAGCTTTTAAATACCTCATGACCTTCAGCTATGTCTTTACCCAATCTCATCCACTCATTTATGTCCCTCTGAAAATTCAATCCCTCTTGTACAGTAGTCTCCACACCTCACTACTAGCAAGAATCTACAATGTGGGTTCTATTCTTATATGCTTTCCTTAAACCCTTCCCTCCTTTTAAAATACTGTTGACCAAGCTTCTGGTCACTTCTACCGTGGCTCAGGGCTTTTTTTTATACATATATATATTATATATATATATTAAAGGTACCATGTTGATATAAAGGGAAATATATTGTTTTAATGTTGCATTTATATAGCATCTTACAAGCACTCCGGTTATCTCATGTACTCTGAGCCTATTAATTACTTTTTAAGTGCACTAACCAATTGTGTAGCTAAATGGGAGCAAATTTGCCAAAGCAAATTCCATAAACAAGAATGTGATAAATTACCATATGATGTGTTTATGTGGACTTAGCTGGTGGACAATTGTTGTTGAGCACAGTGGGAACTCTTCTCTTTCCAATAATATTTCTTGAACAGATAGGGTCAATTGTTTAATGGCTTATCTGAAAGGTGACACCAACAGTGCAGCACCCCCTCCTTTCTTCACAAAAGTGGATTATATGCTGTAGTTATACATTAGGGCTTAAAACCACAATTTTGACGCAGGAATGGATGCTCCCATTGAGTTGCACTGACAGCTGGTAAAATATTCTTTCCTTGCCATTCCTGTATTACACGCAGATACCTAGCTGAAAGCATGATAGTAAACAGATTATTAATACCATTCTGCAAATGACTGCCACTAAAATGGATATCTCTACAATAGCACAGCTGAGGTTGGAGGAGAGAAAACTTGTTTCAACAGTCAAGAGGTGGGAGAGGTTCTCTTCCTGCACTGTTGTTGAGTGAAAGAAAGATGGGTGAATAAGGAAAAGCAATCCTAAATTACAGTATATTATGTTTAAATAGGTGCCACTTCCATTAGTCACTTTTCTTTATTCCTCATTCAAAGATATAGATTTCATAGACTCAGCTGAAAAAGAAACAGCTTTTGCAACTACCCAAAGCAAAAGTCATTAAAATAGCATAGTGCGAAAGATAATTAAATAAAGCATTAGCTAATGGTATTTTCAACAACAAATAGGCTTTCTAAGCAGAACGATTCTTTTCAAAACCATTTACCATTTTTAAAAGGTATGGGGTTTAACTAAGGAGACGAATATACTTCAAATTCAAAATTAAATGTTCATCAACTGGTGCCTATCTAGTGGTATCAAAAATTTATTCAGCCAGTGGAGTTATAAACAATGACCAACTGGTGAAAATAATCCTTTGAGATTGCAGAAGCATTTCCACTTGAAAAAATTGAAATATTAGAACGTTTACAACAGTTGAACACTGTTGAAACTAAAGAAAGAATTGAACAGTGGAAATCTCAAGATGTCCTCTGAAAGTAACAGGTGACTATTTCAGGTGGCAATCTCTTCAAAATTCATGAAGTCATATCTCAAGCTGTTATAATTCTAGGTTTCTACTATTCATAGCCTCTTTTCATTGCTATCTTCCACGCAATGTAAGCATGTTTTTAGGATGACAGCAGTCCTTTCATCAGAAGGCAAGTGTCTTCGAGCTTCAAGTCAGACCCTTTATTAAGGCCATTCATGACTCACCTCATTCTTTGCCATTTTTCCTGTCTTTTGAATAAATCAATGTTCTGTAAATTTTTGCAGTTGTCCTGAATATAGCATTTACAAAAAAACAACTTTCACACATTGAGAACATGGAGTACCTGGAATAAAATTATAACAATGCAGTCTGCCTGCCCGATTATCTTGTATGTGTGCTGTAGTTTTATTTATGGAAGAAAAGTTATTTGATCTTTATACATAACAAATCAGACAGGATAGAATATACCCAAAATGAATAACCAATTATTTTTAGCTTCTAAAATAATTTTACATTTTCCATTAGCTATAAAGTAATTTCACAATCAATGGAATAATTATTCCTCAAAAAAGACAAAGGGAGATAGAAAATGATCAATCCATATCTTCATTTTCAGTACTAATGTCGTGAAAAGTCAATTTTATTGTAGTGAAACACATGACCAGTTTGTTTCTCTTACGCCTTCCCCAACACACCTGTAGACTTTTGCTTTTATTATAGCAAGGTAGAGTGCGCGCGCACACACTCACAATTACTGATCGTCAATTACAAACATCCATCAATAAGACCATGCTGTGGACTCTGCCAAACTGAATAGCAGTGTTGTTGCAGGACTAGAACCCAAGGTCGGTCTCATTTCTCATTAACAAGTACACTAGCTTTTTAAAAAGCTGCACAATTCCAGGATCGACATCTTGACCAGTGATGTAAAAGTATCAGTATGGTCCAAGACAGTTGAAAACAATGGATTTAATTTTTAAAAATCCATCACATGAAGAAAAAAAAGCACAGCAGTTTTGTATGCATTTTAATAGTCTTTACCAATCGGTACATTAAGATTTTAATATGCAGAAAACATGAATAAATCTTGTTTTACACAGTTTGATAGCAACAAATCTTACTGTAAAACACACAGCAGTATATACATTCCTTAACTGATTGCTTGTACTGTGTCAATAGCTCAATTATCTTCTCACAGTCCTGGTACTTATAATTGCACCCTTTGCTTCTGCTTGTAAAATTACTTCTTGCCATAGTGTCAGTGATGAGTACAACGTCTACTTGGAGGTTCACTACTGGTCTTCAGGAACACCTTAGGAACACTTGAGGGAAAAGGCAGGACTAGAAAGCAGCCAATCACATGATACAGTGGGAATGGCAAAGGTCAATTAACAGCCAGTAAAATAGCTGACAAAACAGAGTCTGAAGGGTTAAAAATGGCTCCAGTGGGAATGGTCATTTAAGAGGAGTTTGAACCAGGCAATTCACAAAAGGAGGAAGAGGCAAATAGGAGAAGCAGGGTACTGACAGTAGACTGGGCTTGGTGAGTCTATAACCAAGCTTTCAAAACTACAGTGCTCCATAGCCCCTTACACTTGCTAGCTACTAGGTTTGTTTAGTGCCTTGGACATAGCATTGGTCACACTATACACGCACTGAAGAAAGCAGGACGGTTTTTGTTGTTTTAAAGTGCAAGATGCTATACAAGTTTTTTTTTTCAACTTCAACAAAGGCCAAATCGTACTAGATGGTTTCAACCAATATATATTGAAGCGGTTATATTAAAGTCACCCACGATTTGGAATGGGGCACATGGGTAGTTAAGGGCTCATTTCTGGAATGTGTAATTGGTTTAAAAATGATTTTGGTTCATGCGTTTCATTTAGCGAGTGAATATACAGGTTACTCCATTTAAGAGCAGTTTCTTCATTAAAACAATTGTTTCCTATGTACACATTTTTGGATTAAAAAATGGAAAGGCAAAAGCAATTTTGGTCAAGACAGTGAATTTTATTATTGAAAAATTCTACATGCTCCTAAAAGGAATGAACTGTATTCCACATGTAAGCAGGTTATAACGATGTTAGATTGGTGTGTAAATGAACATGAAGGTAGCTCTTTTAGGCCTCAAGATAAATCACTTGTTCAGAAAATATTTTTTCAACACTTAAGCTAAAATAGTTGCAAACGCTTCAAAGCTGAGCTACCACAACTACTGTTTCAATTTCCTTACAGCACCATAAGCTTTAATATCGTACCACTGAATCATAATTATTGATACATGTGCTAGCATTCTCTAGTTGCAAAGTATCCAACAGGAGTGCCATTGTCAGTCAAGTACGTTCATTTTGACAGAAAAGTGCTTTTAACAAAAATTACCAGCAAAAAACACTGAAATGTGACTGGATGTTTCTGACTAACACAGCCACAGTGCCATAAGCTGCCTGTACTTCACTTGGTTGATTGGACTTCGCTTTCATTGTAAGGCTTCATGCGAGGCAGTGACCGTAATAAGCATTTACTAGCTATTACGTGTGCATGCAAGAGCATGTTTTGAGTTCTGAAAGCAGCAAAATTGCTTTTGAATCAAGTTTGGAATCTTGGAAGCATTGTACAAATTGACATTAGTGTATTTTTCAGTAAGGGAAGAAAAAGGAGGAAAAGAGGAATGGGAGCTTATTTAATAACTTGATTTTGTGCTAACAGTTACGGGCACCTTTGTTACAATATTTAATCTGGAATGCAACCACATCAAACATAACTGCCAGAGTTGAAATCTATTTGCCAGAAGAAATACCAGTAAGCAAACTTTATACCATGCTTAGACATGAAATGTCACATTTCAACTCATTAAATGTTTATGATGAGGCTTAATGTGGAATACATGGAATAACCTGAGCTGCAGTAGAAGGCATGGAAGTGTTGAGAAAATGAATTTTTGGCATATCAACTCCTGTAGGGTAATAGTATCTTTTGCAGGTAACAGTTGCTACTGTCCAAATCACCAGGTTTCAGATTTTTTTTGAAACCAAATTTTTTCCAGGCAGCACCATTTATATTAGACATGGAAACATTAAACCAGTAGCAGATGGGATTCTCGTTATCAGACGCTTGCAGTTAGTTGCTTGACAAAGGCTTTGCATTAGAATTGCTGCTAAAGTGTGATTTCTTTTGCTGCACCAGTGTATTGCAGATTTTAGGAAGAGCGAGCCACAAATATAAGTTCAGAATAAAAGCATAAATATACAAAATGAACATTGCAGCTCACTTATCAAGGCCAACTTCATTAGAATTTTGATTGGCAACTGGGAACTTAACCCTATGCAGCTTTAAATTCTGCATTCATTACTAAAAGTTTAAAATATTACACGTGATGCACTGCATGTAATTTACGCAGCTACTGTGAATTACCTGCTAATGAGCACATTGTTCTTTCCAGAATTGATGTTCTGTTTACAGATTCTCAACACTGGAATTATCTGGCTGTTTTACTGTTACTGCTATTGAACTACAGAAGTTATAATGGCAGGCGGCCACAGAATTCACAAAACAACACTGCACACTCTCCAGAATGAACAAGAAATTGCATTGATTGGACACGACAAAGCAGAACTTGATGCAATTCCTAGTGCTGATGTGACATTTTAAGTTGCACTTTATTTCTCCTTCGACACTGGCTCCTTCATAAGCTATACATAATTCTTTCTTCCAAGCGAAAAGTTTTCAACCAAAGGCATTTTATATATGTACCAAGGAGAGAGAATTTGGTGGTGGTTGGGGGGAGGGGGAGATGGTGAATGGGATGGGGGGGGGGAAGAAAGAGGTGTTGCTGTGGGTCATGTGCAAAAAGGATCAGAGAAATCATAAATAGAAGTGTTTCCAAAATAAGTTCAAGGACAGTCTATAAACTGGACAACTGGCTTAAAGTCTAGATTTTTTTTGTAAAAAGCATGGTGCACATTTCACTGCAACAAAAAAGAGCAAAGGGCTTTTTTAATGATTCATTATTCTAAAGCACCATTTGAACTGATAGATGCTGCAAATAGCCTTCAACAAAGCAGATTTTACACTATTCTGTCCTAGAAATTATTTTTCTTTTTACTATTTCAAGTCAGAGTATATCCTTCATAAAATAAGTGGCTCCTGCTTCAAGCAGTGTGTGTTAATCAGATTAGGCACAAAGTTTTCATATGTTTTAAATAAAAGGACAGCTATTAAAACAAATGGCACTAGTTGCTACAAAATCTTTCAGCATGTTTTTCTAGACATTTACAAAAAATGTCAGTTTAAAATGGCTGGGTATCTTAGTTAAAAGTGTTGCATATTTAGTGGTTTTTTTCATGGTATGAATAATTGCCACTAAAATCTTTCTAAAACATATGAATGCAATGTGTCTACTATGGGAAATGGTGTTACAAAGCTTGTCATTCAAAGCATCAATTTTGGTTTTAAAGTTAGTTAAGTATCCACTTGAATTTTCAGTTTTAAGGTTAATGTACTGTCCAACCATATCTAGCTAGCTAACGGCGTGCACTAAAGGAGACTTATCAATGCTCAGATGCAGTGCTGTCTGAAGTGCTTTTAATCCTTGGATAGTACACACCCCAGACAGTACTTTTTGATTCTCAGTTTAGTTACACTGTAACCATAAAGCAGTTATCTTTGCAGGGGTCAAATTGAATCAATTTTCTTTAGTAGTCACTAGTTAGGCTTTGTTTTTGATCATTGCTACTGTATTTCAAGATTGGGGAGCAAGACATGAAGGCTTAAAGAGATAGAATAGTCTCATTTATTACATATCTTGAAAGCCAATTTTAAAATGTAATTATCTGTGAATGTTAATCCCAGCCTGAGTGGGAAGTCTAACAATGGTCTTCAGAATTCACCCATTGCAACTGAGTTCACTGGATTCTTGGTTGTAATCCTTTATAAGGGGCTAACAGATCGGTAGATAATTTATGGACAACACCTACACACTCCTCAAATGAACCCTAGTACTACACAAAGTGATTTAAGGATTGCAGAATCAACACATTTTTTTGTGCTTTAGACTACAATGACGGTGAAAATAAAGATCATTTCTGATAACTGTTGATATAATTTCAGTCCTATTCAGTGCCCTAATTATCCAATCAACTTCTGCTTTCCAGGTCTAATATGACCAATGCTAGCCCTTGTTCTTTACCTATGGTACTTCTAGACAACGTATGTAATTTACAGTATACAATTCGGATTCACCATGCATGAATACTTTTGTGTAACATTTAATAGCTCAATCTACATCCAGAATAATTTACATGAAAGGACAATAGTTATTAAACAGAGCTTGATGGGTAACCATGGTAACTGAGTGCATCCGGAGGTCGGGGAAGGGGAGGGGGGAGGTTTGGGTTAGGGTTATTCGGAAAGGGAAAGAAGGGGAAGGAGAAAAAAACCAGAAGATCATTTCTATCAGCGGCACTCCCAGACCTTTACCGTTTGATCTACGCTTCCAGTGACAACAAATGGACCCGTCTTGTGGAAATCTGTGTAAGAAAATGAGGATTAAAAATGAGACAAAAAAGTCAGTTCATTGTTTCACTGACATCAAAACAATTCAAAAGGCACCTTCCAAATGAAGCTGACCACTGAAGGATGAACTGTCAAACATTTGTGTTCCTTAATTCATGAAACATAGTTGAAGGTCCAAGGACTACAAAATTGGGCAATGCAAGGGTTGAAAAGAAAATAACAGATCAGAGGGAGAGATGCAGTGATTACCTTATGCTAGCTGAAACACAGGTACTAAGGAGTTCAATCATTTTAAAATATTAAGAAAGAAGGATAGTAAAAAAGGTTCAATGGGTCCCAAGTTCAACTGTAGTGTGAAGGATGCAAGTGTAGCATAACAGATTTGGAACTCAGGACAGAAAATAGAAAAATTAGATTAACGACAGCTACAATAATTCTAAAAGACAAAGTTTCTATGGAGATGGGTTACAGGACAAAGGCGAGAGAAGCATCACCTAAATGAACAACAACTTCCTTATCTTGGAGTGCACAAATTACTGGAACACCTCCAGATATGGAAATAGTTTAAGGCAGTTCTGGGCTTCATAATTTGGCAACCTGTTGAGGAAATGAGCACCACAAGAGGAAATTTCTTCAAGGTGGTTTTAGGAATGGAAATGTGGGATTATAGGAGATAGGGAGCCCAGCAATAAGAGAGAAGATGAATGGTTCAACTAAAAGTAAAAGATGGTAGATGTTGTTAGGATTGGCTTATGTTAAGAAGCTGTTTCTTTGAAGAACTAAAAGTCAAGACTTCAATCACATTGCAATGGTGGGAGGGACATCAGTCAGCTTGTAAAACACAACAATTTATTAGAGCAACAAGAACTGGGACCTGTTTACAATCACAACCATCTCGATCAAATCCGATCATGGCAAACCCCTCCCCACTCAAAAAATCTATAGTGCTACGTAACATTACAGCAACATTCCAAAAGATTTATAACTTTAGAATGGAAGCTTCCTCTTATTAGTGAAATGTTAGCTATGCCCGATTGAAATTTATCTTTTAAAACTTGAAATAAAAGCCTTCCCATCAAATCAAACTGCATTATATGAAATCAAATGCAACAGCAACATTCCATAATTTGACTGGGACACCATTACAAAACTAAACAAACATTACGTCTACATACAAAAGTGGCTGCAGTACAAAAATCTTGAGGAAAAGATCTGGCAGCATAAATCCTCAACCAAATGTTAAAAAACAATCATATTAATTGCAGCAAAAATTGTGATTATGCATCTTGGCCAAAATATTCAATCTCAACACTTATTAAATTAAATCCTCCTAAAAAGAATATGATGAGTAAATTCAAATATTTGCAGGCTTATATGTGCCCTAGGTAAACTGGGTAATTTTAATTTGGGGCAGAGATAGCAAGACAAGTTCGGTTGCTCTTGGCTCCTAGAGTATTAGTTTGAGGGTAACTTAGACTTTGCTAGATAACAATATATTTGAGATCAACAGGGTTACCTTTTGTGGAAAAAATGTATTCATTCACAGGATGTAGGCACCACTGGCTAGGTGAACATTTACAGGGCACCATCTGCAAGGGACAAGTTAGGAGTGTGATGGAATACTCTCCGCTTGCCTGGATGAGTGCAGCTCCCACAACACTCAAGAAGCAGCCTGCTTGATTGGCACCTTATTCACAAACATCCACTCCCTCCATCACCGACACACAGTAGCAGCAGTGCGTACCATCTACAAGATGCACTGCAGGAGCTCACCAGACAGCAGCTTCTAAACCCATGACCACTACCATCTAGAAGGAAAGGGCATGGGAACACCACCTGGAAGTTCCCCTCCAAGCCACACACCGTCCTGACTTGGAAATAAATCGCCGTTCCTTCGCTGTCGCTGGATCAAAATCCTGGAACTCCCTCCCTAACAGCATGGTGGGTGTGCCTATGCCATATGGACTGCAATGGTTTAAGAAGGCAGCTCACCAACACCTTCTCAGGGACAATCAGGGATAAGCAATAAATGCTGGCTGAGCCAGTGATGCCCACATCCTATTAAAAAAAATAATTTATTGCCCACCTCAAATTGCCCTTGAGGTAGGTGATGGTGTGCTGCCTTCTTGAACCACTGCAGTCCACGTGTTGTAGGAACACCCACACAGTACTACTGGGAAGTGACCAGGATTTTGACCCAGTGACAGCGAATGGGCGGCAATTTAGTTCCAAGTCAGGATGGGATGTGGCTCAGAAGGGAATTTGCAGGTGGCAGTGTTCCCATGCATCTAATGCCCTTGTCCTTCTAGGTGGAGGTCACAAGTTTGGAAGGTGCTGTCAAAGGACCTTGGTGAGTTGCTGCAGTCCATCTTGTAGATGGTACACACTGCTGTCACTGCACATCAGTAGTGGGGGGAATGGATGCTTAAGGTAGTACATGGGGTGCCAATAAAGCAGGTTGCTTTGTCTTGGATTGGGTTGAGATCTTGAGTGTTAGAGTATATTCCATCACACTCCTGACTTGTAGGTGGTGGACAGGCATTGGAAAGTCAGATGGTGAGTTAATCACCACAGAATTCCAAGCCTCTGACTTGCTCTTGTGGCCACAATACTTATATGGCTGGTCCAGTTCAGTTTCTGGTCAATGGTAACCATCAGGATGTTGATAGTGGGGGATTCAGCAATGTTAAGGCATTGAATGTCAAGGGGAGATGGACAAATTCTCTCTTGTTGGAGATAGTCATAACCTGGCACTTATGTGGCACGAATGTTCCTTGCCACTTATCAGTCTAAATCTGCTTATGGTCGCGAACTACTTCCAATATCTGAGGAGTTGCAAATAAATGGTGAACGTTCTGCAA
This sequence comes from Carcharodon carcharias, assembly GCF_017639515.1. NCBI lineage: Eukaryota > Metazoa > Chordata > Chondrichthyes > Lamniformes > Lamnidae > Carcharodon > Carcharodon carcharias. The sequence continues at coordinate 155,331,908 of NC_054476.1, read as the reverse complement.
ACATCAGTGAACATTCCTACTTCTGACCTTATGACGGAGGGAAAGTCGTTGATGAAGCAGCTCAAAATGTTTGGGCCTAGACACTGGCCTGAGGAACACCTGCAGCAATGATCTGGGACTGAGGTGACTGAGCTCCAACAGCCACAATCAACTTCCTTTGTGCTAGGTATGACTCCAACCAGCGGAGAGTCTTTGCCACCATCTCCACCGACTACCCCCCCCACTGTTCCATCTGCCCTCCCGCCACAGATTCCCATTGACTCCAGTTTTGCTAGGGCTCCTTGATGCCACACTCAGTCAAATGCTGTCTTGATTTCAAGGGTAGTCAGTCTCACCTCTAGAGTTCAGCTCTTTTGTCCATGGTTGGACCAAGATGTAATAAGGTCAGGAGCTGAGTGGCCCAGGCGGAACCCAAACTGAGCATCCATGCGCAAGTTATTGCTGAGCAAGTGCTGCTTGATAGCACTGTTGATGACCCCTTCCATCACTCTGCTGATGATTAAGAGTAGACTGATGGGGCAGTAATTGGATGGGTTGGATTTATCCTTTGTGGATAGGACATATCTGGGCAATTTTCCACATTGCCCGGTAGATGCCAGTGTTGTCACTACTGAAACAGCTTGGCTAGGGGTATGGTTACTTCTGGGGCACAAGCTCTTCAGTATTATTACCATAATGTTGTCAAGGCTCATTGCCTTTGCAGTATCCAAGGCCTTTAGCTATTTCTTCACATCACGTGGAGTGAATCAAGTTGGCTGAAGAATGGCATCTGTGATGCTGGGAACCTCAGTAGGAATCCGAGATGGACCATCCACTGAACACATCTGGCTGAAGGTGATTGCCAATGTTTCAGCCACTCAGCACTTCTGGCTGAAGGTGACTGCCAATGCTTCAGCCCTGTCTTTTGCACTGGGCTGGGCTCCCCCATCATTGAGGATAGGGGTATTTTTGCATTCTTCTCCTGTTAGTTGTTCAACTATCCACCACCACCATTTATGACTGGATGTGGCAAGGCTGCAGAGCTCAGATCTGATCTGTCGGTTGTGGGATCACCTATCACATGCTGCTTCCGCTGTTTGGCATGCAAGTAGTCTTACGTTGTAGCTTCACCAGATTGACATATTTTTAGGTAGGCCTGGAGCTACTCCTGGCATGCCATCCTGCCCTCTTAATTGAACCAGGGTTAGTCCCCTGACTTGAAGGCAATGGCAGTGTGGGGGATATGCTGGGCCATGAGGTTACAGATACTGTTGAACACTATTCTGCTGCTGCTGGTGGCCCACAGCACTTCATGGATGCCCAGTTTTGAGCTGCTAGAACTGTTCAAAATATATCCCATTTCGCATGGTGGAAGTGCCACACAACACAATGGAGGGCATCCGCAATGTGAAAATCTGCAAGGTTTTCCAACAGTTGAATCAATTGAATTATATCAATTATTCTGCAGGCTTAAACAAATATTAAACATAGCTGGAAATGTTGGAAATGTGAAAATATGTAACAGCTTTTGTTTGTTACACCAATGTCCTACAGTGAAAGGTTAATTTATGGCACAACACCATTCAGCTCAGAGAACATGCCAGCTCTCTGTCGAACAAGATAAATCAGTCCCATTCCCCCACTCTATTCCTGTAGCCCTGCAAGCTTATTTCCTTCAAGTGGCCCATCCAATTTCCTTTTGAAATTGACAGTCTTTGCTTCTACCATCCTTGCGGACAGAGTTTCTGAGGCTCTATTTTGGGTCTATATGTTCCCATGTCACATTTTATTATGTGTAGGTCATTCAACCCCTCAAGCCTACTCTATTATTCAATTAGATCAAGGCTGGTATGGGAACTAATTTTGCCCATTTTTGCTCCACATCCCTTGATACGCTTCCATCAATAATCTTAGCCCTGAAAGCTCTCCAGTTGCCCCAGATCCATGGCCGTTCAGTGGAGAATTCTTGATTTCTACTACCCTTTGTCTGAAAAAATGCTTGCCCCAATTTTGCTCCTGAATGTCAGAGCTTCAATTTTATGATGATGTCTCCTTGTTCTTGATCTTCAGAGTGGAGGAAATAGTTTCTCAATATCTACTTTACCAGATCCCTTTAAGAACTTGCATTTATATAGCATCTTTAACTTAGTAAAACATCCCAAGGTACTCACCTCATGAGGAGGTATTAGGACAGCTGACCAGAATCTTAAGGAGCTGGGTTTTAAGTAGCAACTTAAGAGGAGGAAATTGAGGTCGAGAGATATAGAAGCACAGGGTGGAAGCTGCAGAGGAGTGGGCCTAGGATGCCTGCGATTAGTGAAATGAAGAAGTCAGAATTGGGGGAGTGCAGAAATCTTGGAGGGGTGTAGGCCTAGGAGTTTTTTTTTCATATTTCAACGCCAAGAGTTCCAGTGTCGCTGGTGAATCTGGGGTATGCCCCTTCCAGCACCGGACTCCTAAATCTCTCTGCTCCTCCAAAGTTGCACACCATTTAGAAAATAATCCACTTTGTTTTTTTAAGGTCCAAAATGAATGGGCTCAATCTGCAATGATTTTCCCACTCCCTTACCTATGTTCCATTCACTGCTGCTCCCATTTTTACTATCCCTCCTAACTTGGTAACAGCTACAAACAAGAATGTGTGACACACTGTTCCATCAACTAAGTCATTAATAAATATGGGGACAAGTTCAGACTCCAGAACAAATCCCCAGCAACATCACTCATCAAATCTCATCCTGATTCTCACTGCTCTGTATCTAGCTTAACCTAGTGTGCTGTAAAAGCCTAGGTGTACATTTGGAGACAAGTTCTGTATTGCTGGTTTTCTGCAGGATGGGGCTCCTGCAGTAAATAATGTCCAAGAAGAACAAGGGAATCTCTTACTTGGAAATGCTGAGTGAATTTGAAGAATTGGTTCATAACACTAGCAGCTAAAATGTGCACGAGCAAAATCAAATGACATGAAGTGCTGAGTGTGCTATTTCTTTTAATGTTCACATTAAATACATTTTTGCTGAATTTATCAATTCTCCATAAAGCTAGAAAAAATACAAAACACAAATTCAAAATTTCATAGTTTGCATTTTTTGGTTCTTTCACATGTGGGCGTTGCTAGCAAGGCCAGCATTTGTTGCCAATTATTTATTGCCCTTGACCTGAGTGGCAGCTAAGAGTCAACCACATTGCAGTGGATCTGTCGGTCAGGCCAGGTCACGACTGCAGATTTCCTTCCCAAAAGGACATTAGTGAACCAGGAGGGTTTTCACATCAATCTATGATAGATTCGTGGCCAATATTACTGAGTCTAGCTTAAAATTCCAGATTTTTAAAATTGATTAATTACATGAATTTAAATTCCACTAGCTGCCCTGTTGGAACTTGCACCTATATCTCCAGAGCAGTAGCCTGGATCTCTGGATTACTGGTCCAGTGATATTACCACTATGCCACTGTCTACTCATAAGTGTGAATGGGTTGTGATAAACCAATAGATCTGAAATTACTGATGAGCAGACAGCAATATGTAATTAAAGAAATAAGAGAGGGTTAGCCTAGTATACATTCGGAATGCAGATTTAAACAAAAATTAGCATATGAAACTTATTAAAATTGCTCATCAAGTTCTATTATGAAGTTCGTGAAAAATCAAGATACAAGTTTATAAGCCTACATGGGAATCTAAAATAGGCATCAAATTTCAACATATTTAAACAGTAGCTCACACAAAGGACAGGGAAGCATCAGGTAGAATTCCACTCATGATGGCAACCCAATAACCTCCACATGCATGAGTGGACATCACAAGGCTAGTTCAAGAGTCATGTATATATATAATAACTAACCACCTGGCCAAAGTAATCAAATTTCACCTCAGTGAGGGGACACTTACATTAGAGGAGGTGAATAGGGCCCTGATGCAGCAAGTTACTTGACATCAATCTGCACAGCACTCCATTTGTAAGCCCTTGCCAGATCAACAGTCATTAAAAGCCACCCTTTCTCTGGTTTGTCTAATTTTCAATCCCACTTAAAAACTTGTCTCTTATCCCAAGTAATCCTCTCTTGCAGATAAATGGGAACGAGGTACAATATCAAGAGCCCTACTGAAATTGAAAACTGTATTGTCATCAACGAAGTCAGTAAATTTGAAATCCTTGCTAATTCTTAGGACCAAACCAAATCTAATGAGATATTTCATTATCCCCTCTGTCAGCAATAAACGTTAGCTGTCTGCATTAACTCTGGCCATTTTAAACTGATATTTTATCTACTTTTGTATCTTGTGTACTATTTCACTTTCTGAATATTACATTTGGATGTTGACAAGGCCACAAAAGGGTTTGCTAAGGCAATCATATGGGCTGAGCACCATGTGCTTTCTTTAACTTCTTCTGCCTGCCAGTCACCAGCTTATTTAAAATTTCTGTTTAATTCAGTACTTTCTCCCCCAGCTCAGCACAAATTCAACTGATGCACGAGGGAACGGGCCCATGGTCAGTTTAGCATATCAGAAACAAAATCTTGCTTGTTATCCCTTGGTCAATCATGGAAATCGAGGCTGTGTACTATGCTCCCTTCAAAGCGAATAAGAATGGGATTGATCTTAGCCTGCACATCTTGCATGAATTTCCACAATATTACCCATTTAACTTTTCAGGAACAGTTGATTTCCTCATACTGCACACTATCATGCTAAAATCATTATGATTTCATTATAACCATGATATTCCTTGCTATCTTAGCCATTTGTCCATGCAGTGACATAGCCAATCTGCTTCTCTCTTATGGCATATTCTGCACAAGTTATCTCGAGCTTACTAACCTTGAAGCCCTGCACTATATTTTAGTACCTAGTCACACATTTTTACAGGAGTTTTTTTTTTCCAACTGCTCCACTGTATTTCTTACCCTAGCATGTGATAGGCAACACCAATTCAAAACTTAAAAAGCCACAGAACTATGGCTTATTACTGGTTCCTCAGCCTCCTTCTTCCCTTGTGGGTAGTGACTTACTTCCTACCTGCTGCTTCAATACTTCTACCTTGGATTACTAAATTCTGCAAAATGTCTTACAGAAATGTTTCCTTTCTTCATATTTTGGAGTGCATTTAGCTTGTCCTCAACCTCAGCATTCTTCTATTTGAAGAACACAATTCCAATACTTGGTGCACATTTATTCCTTGTGGGTATTTCAGATTCAGATCCAGAGTGTCCAGTATTACAGATGCTAGACACTACTTAATTCTATTATGCAACACTAAGATGAAGGCTTGGCGGTTACAAGGTCATAACTAGTGAAAGTACTTATGATGAATTATCACATACATATTAAGAAATTAAACTGCATTACTTTAGTGATATTTTCAACAGTACTAATAAATTGAAGTATTAAGTAAGTTTAGTGATAACATTATTACATATCTGCTTAGAAGCTTCCATGAATGAATAAACCAAAATGGGAGTGACAAGCTGAACACTATTTGAAATTATTTTCAATTTTGTAGGTTGTCTTTATAAAGTAATCACTTCTGTCTGAACTAGTACTGAGTTTGTACCAATAAGCTATTTAGGTGAGAAACATTTTTCACAAAGCAAATAAATCTATATGGAAATGCAAACGACCGTCCTCCCTAATAATGACTTAAGCTATTGTAACCATACATACCAAGAGAGGTTACAAAGTGTTCATGTGCATTCAGGGTCTTCATGCACCGTTTGTTCTTGTAGTCCCACACTCTAATGGTTTTGTCATCAGCACAGCTCACAATAAACTTTCCACCAGGATGAAACAGAGTACCGCGTACCCAGTTATCATGGCCAACCTAATTTTAACAGAACACATCATTAGGGAGTTTACCACTTTGAAGACTGCCAAAATGTTGCTCCGACCATATTGTGCTAAAGAAAAATGGACTAAAAATTGTGGTACATATAATAGACTTGGTTTTCTACCTTTGGCAAATTGGAAACTTTTTCCTTTAATCTAGGCTGGTATGGGCCATTGGCTTACATAGCCATAATCAGTGCAATTTCATATTAGAAAGCACATTTTACAGCCTTCAAAATTTATCTTGCTTCCTGAGGTACCATGGCTAGGTCCAAGAAGCAGCTAACTGCTCGAACAGAAAAAAGGCGCACTCATTCTTCCTTACTACAAGCTCTTCAATGGATTAGAAGTATCTACTTCGAAGATGCAGGCAGCACAAAATGAACCAAGTAGTGAAAACCTAAATTCTAGTGAAAAGACAGTATTTTAAGTAAGTGCTTTGATGCTTGCAATATGTTACAGCAACTACTCACTGTTTCCATTTCAAAAGAAAAAGTTCACAATCCTTAAAGTGAGAAATCTTTAAATCTGCAGGGTGAACGGAGTATTCATATGCGAACCTGTCTGATTCAGATAGCTATATAAAATTTAGCATAGGTCAGATCCTTGCTGAAATAATAATTCACTTTATGTTTCCAACTCTCCTCCCTGTGCCCCCCACTCCCCAATAGCAATCCAAAACTAAGTTGTTACAAGTGCTGTGCTTTGCAGGAACTTAAAAGCCACTGTAACTTTGAGCTTCCTTGGCTTAGTGTTAGTAAATGGTCACTTCAAGTAAACCATCATCCCAAATTATACTGGAAGACAATGTTGGTACCGGTCGAAGAATTAGAAATACAATTACAATACTTTAAGGTCTCAAAGCAATTAATACAAAGCATTTTTTGGCTATCATACACCACAAGAATAATGGAAGTAGCATATGTTCTAATTTACTGGCAACGAGGTAAGTAACAAATTCAGAACTTGCAGCACTGCATTTTAAAAATAATGAGTTACTGCTGACTATGCAGTCAACATTATGCTGTTAGACTGGGTGAGTACTGGTGGGCTATTCAACAAGGGAATGAAAGAAAAATTAAAGCCAAACTAATATGAATTCACTGAATGACCATATACTTGGCACTTTAAGAGGTCAATAGGAGCAGAATCCTAACTAACTGCTCTCTTTTCTTAGCTCAGCAGTAATAAAATTATATGGCCACTTCTAACATACTTAAGTTGGGGTCAAGCTCTGGGTTTTCTCAGTCCACGTGGTCCAGTGCATTGAGCCATTGGCGAAGGAACTGACCATGTCTACTTAAATTCTATAAACTATATCCAATATGTATTTCAACTTGTGGTGTACACTCACCAGTGTCATAAGGCACATTCCAATGCTAATATCCCACATCTTAATAGTCTTGTCTCTGGATCCTGACAGCAGGAAAGGTCCAGGTTTGCCACTCTTTTTAGTCTGGAAGGAACAAAAGTGAAGGTGCTAAAAAATGTGTAGTAAAGTACATTATTGTAAGGAAGAGATACAATTTTCTGTTATTTCAATACTACATGATGTTTGTCGAATTATATTATTGGTTATTTGCATTTGGTTTAATTTCCCAGATTATGATAATTATTCATGGGGCCATTAATTTGGACAGAAGTCAGAGTAGGCTAGTTAATGACAACATTACATAAACATAGGTCCATGTGATACTTGCAGATATTGATCACAACACAACAAAGTTATTACCATAACTACTGCATAATGCACATTAGCATTTTGTAAGATAAACAATCCAAAATGACTGTTTAATAAAAAGCATAAAGCCAGGCTGAAAACATTCACCTCAACCTGGGAACCAAATGCATATTTCACTAATTTTATTTAATATAGCAGATATGCCAGTTAAAAAATTGAGATTCAGAAGTATTATATAAAACCTTCACGGCATCTCACACAGGATATCAGTTGTAAGTCAAATAGTTGATTGTTCTAATAATCCAGTATCTTGAAATAGAAATTCAGTCAAATAGAATATCTAAACTGTTGACCTAAATTTTTTATTCAGCATGAAGCAATGCAGAATGCACAATGACATCATTATTTGCTGAAGTTAAAGGGCTCAAGACAGAAAACAACAGCTGACATAAATGAGAAATCTAACTAACAAACACTTATGACCAAAAGTGGATTTTACTATCTGTGAACTTCTAATTGACAGCCTGGATAGTAGGAAAAAATTCAGCTAACAGCAGAGAAGGATAGTGGCGAAGTGGAAGCCATAACATGCTTTATGTACCCAGAAGACTACAATGCACAGGACAGAAGCCCAACTACAAACTGGATCACAAGAGTTACAGAGCTGCCTAATCTTGGGAGGTACAAATGCATCTTTGCATTACAAGCTAAAGAAAGCAATTTACTTTGATTCTAGAATACTAATAATTAAAACAGCAATTTATGCTGTCATTTCCGTGCAGTGCTGAGTGCTGCACTTTTGGACGAGACCTTAAACTGAAAGCCCACCTGCCAGCCTGGGTGTATGTAAAAAGATCCCATGGTGCTATTTCAAAGGACAGCAGGGGGGTTTATCACCAATGTCCTGACCAAAGTTATGCCTCAATCAACATCTCTCAGCATGATCACATTGCTGTTTGTGGGAGTTTGCTGGGGCTCTGCAACTTGGCTCCCAAGTTTCCTACATTATAACAGTGACTACAATTCATACATTATAACAATGACTACAATTATGACTGCAAAGCACTTTGAGATGCCAGGTGGTCGTGAAAAGCGCTATATAAATGCATGGCTGTCTTTACCCAGCTCCAGTACATTAACATTTATTAACACGCATTTAGATAACGCTTTTCACATATAAATGCATCTCAAAGCTTGGTCAAACAGCTGGGTTTTAAAAGGAAGAGCTGGAAATGGAGAGGCAGAGGAGTTTAACGAAGCAAGTGTTAAGGATGGGATCCTAGGCAGCTGAATGCATGCCTCTGATAATGCGATGCAAAGTGGTGGCATGCAAAAAGCGTGAGACAGGCCTGCATGAGGTTTTGCAGATAGGATCATAGCCATGGACATTTAACTACATGAATGAGGCTTGGCGATACATGGGCTGCTTGGATAAACTTAACGTGGGTAAGCAAGGACAGGCATGGGTGAGTAAGAATTGGAGTGGGATAGGATACAGGTTGCAGAGTTTTGTTTGAGTTGAAACTAGAGGATGGGAGGTTGGCCAGGACAGCATTGAAGAAAATCAAGTCGGAGGGATAAAAAGGCATGAATGGGAGCTTCAGTTGAGACATGCGATATTTGAAATGGAAGGCTGAGTGTTTCCAGCATTTTCTATTTCAGATTTCTAACATCTGCCGTGTTTTGCTTAAGTTGTGGGTAGTCTTTGTGATGGAGAAGATATAGTTCAGCTCAGGAGAAATTGAGGGAAGTCTGATTCAACCCGAGATGATGGCCTGGGAGGTGCATGGAGAGGTCAAAGACAATGGCTTCAGTTTCACAGTGTTTAGCTGGAGAAAGTTACAGCTTATCCAGGGTCGGATGTCAGGCAAGCAGTCTGATAGCACAGAAGCATTTGAGGGATCAAAAGGGGTGGGCAGAGGTGGGTCTGGGAGTGGTCATCATTTGTGACAGAAAATAAATATACCTAATGAAAGGAAAGTTGAACCATAAAAAAATGCATGCATTTATATAGCAGGTTTAATTAAATTATCTCAATGCGATTTATACAATAGGCTTTTTAAACTAAAGTTTAGTTGCCTTTGGCAACACACCCAATGCATTACTTATCACCACTATCAGATATTTGTTTGTTCAGTTTCATTTATGTCATGAAGTTGAACATCAGGATTTGGCGGGGATTAGCAAGAGAGAGCAATAACTAATATTTTTTGTGCAAGAAACAAACCTTCTCAAAGTTCAGGTATAGTGTAACTCTGCCTTGTAGATACTCCCTCAATCTTTAATTTAAAAAAAAAGGCAGTGCACTATCTGAACAAATCTCTCAGTAATTAAAAGGGTCTAAGGAAGCTGCGTTTTCCATTTCTACCAGTACTACTCATTGAAGTACATATTAATCTTGTTTAATGTCTGCATAATTAATTCTCTAGATCTCTATCATCTGATGTGAGGGGGCACCATTTTAAAAGAAATAATTGCAAACTTGGTATTTGAGTGCTAATGTTGGATTACATTACAATGAACCCATACCAACAATAAAGGCTAAGAACAAGAATCACTCAAAACATTGCAGCTTTGCAGGATCCTTTCCAATGCACATTGGCATAGTTTAGTTTCTTCATAAGCTCCTCTTCCACAGGCCCACTTGGTGTAAATTCAGCAAATGAGGACTTTTCCTATATGCAATTTTATGTAGGCCCTTTTAGTTTTCTGAATAAAAGTTGATGTTCTCTTGTCTCCACTCTACAACAATTTTTAAAAGAACTTTCAATCACTAATTCTGAAGCTTTGCCGGTATGTTAGCAGCAAGATACTGTTTTGTCATGATAAAGTGCTGCACTATACTAGTGCAGCACATTTAGCTTGATATTCAAGAAAATATTGAGTGTGTATTGACCCTGAAAATGCAGCAATCGGATTGCATATAAGGTACTTAAATATGGTCCAAGTGACTTACGTGACAACCAAGGGAGTACAGAAGCAAAAGCAGGATAAACAAATGATAACTGAGTGCAAAAATCAGAGTAGATCTAGAAGGTAAAATGATAATTAAGGATTTAAATGTGTTTCTCTCAAAGGTGGCCTGCCTTCACTGGCTAGCTGGGATGACAGTGAGATTCATTTTCAGAAAGACCAAACTTTTTTAAGGACTAAGAAGAAAGTTGCAATTAGGAACAAAGTTTTGTCATTGTACCAAACCTACAACAGCAAAGTTCACCGTTTTTGCAATATGGGAAATATATGACTGATACACCATAAAGATGTTACATAACATATACTACTACTTACAGGCAGTAACTTATGAGTACATTTCTGAAGTTATAAGATGTGAAATTACACCTGAAGTTACATCAAAAACTATGGCCTGGATTTCGTGGTCAGCGGAGAAGTGACGATGCTCACCGCTGACCTCGAAGAAAGCTGCGCACAAAGATCTAGATATCTCTGTGGAGTGGATTTCCCGTCTCTTGACTTCAGTTTGAATCTGGTGCCAAGTTAAGGGGATCTCCAGGAAACCAGCAACAGTGATGTCTTCGAGCAGGGTCTGCAATGAATCATAATTCAAATATTCACACTGACAGCAAACCAGGAAGTAAAATACACTGAATTTTTCACCTTTAATTAAAATTTTTTTTTTAAGAGTTAACAAAATAAACAACTGGGAAATAAACAGGATTCAGGATTATGATGATGAAATGTGAAACAAATTTAAGTAATTAAAGAAACAGCTAAAATATATAGAGAAATTTGGCAGTCCACAAATAAAAGGATTAGCTCATCAGGATCTGAGGCTATTGATTAGTCATTATGAAGTTTGAGCTCTGGTTAAAAAAAAAGTTACATCTCAGTCAACAAGGTGAAACTTTTTCAAGCGTTTTTGCACCAAGTCTAAAAGGGCACACTTCCATTAGTTCTACATTGCAGTTTGAGGGAGCTTCAGCGAACCCTTCAGTGAAGCAGAGAACCAGTGACTGCGCATCTGGATTCCTGCATTATTCCATGCCATGTGCAGACTCCAGAGGTTGCTGCTGGCTTCAGTGAAGTAATGACAGTGAACGCTGACAAGTACGCAAAACTCCAGGCCAAAAGCAAAAATCTACATTCCCTGAAAGCTCAGATGGCATAAGGAGGTTCAGTGAAACAAAGGAAGATTCTATCAAGTACTTAGCTGTATCAAGGAACAATAGCCTCATAAATTGATGTGCGGCATAAGGAAACAGAAACATCCGAACTCTCATCAAACCACTGCTCAGAGGTTCAAATCTACTGAAAATTACAATATTTTACACTCAGACTAGAGGTGTGCAATTCATTTTTGCTTTTAGTAAGATAGCATTGACAGGTATATATAGTTTGATGATAGAAATCAGATACTCATTAAATTGACACTGCTAGGGATGTGCTAGTATAATACTTACAAATTGGCATGTTAAAGTTAGATTTATTTTACTATACTAATAGTGTAGATATTGCTAAAAGTAGTTCATTGGCAGCACTGGTTCAGGTCCTTAACATTTTTAAGATGGGCCATGAGTTATTGATGTCTGCACTGTGGTACAACTACAGAACGCTGGGCTGTGATCATTTGTTGGATATTTAACTGTATTTTATGTAGGTACAACTTAAGATCCAGGTGATATCATTTTTAAAAATTCCTAAAGCGATTTCTCCTGTAGTACGAATATGTTAACCAGTGAATTAATGTAAAACATGACCAGTGGTTGCACTGGTTCAGCAGACTTCATGATAGAAAGAAGGCGCTTGACAAACTTTGAACAGGTTCACAAAGCCAGTTGTATGAAGTTCAAGAAGCAAGCTTAACATTCAAACAGACTGTACTTCCATCTACGCCAGCAGTTTGCTTCCAAACCAGAACTGTTTTGTAACAGAGCTAAGACTTCTCACAATATTTTTATGAAATAAACATAGCTATTAACTAAAATTTTAAAAACTGGACAAAGACTTCAAAAAGGCTGAAGCTATGTCTGCCTGTGACCCTGACAATAGGAGCTAATCTAACAGTATCAAAGGAATTGCACCTTGTTATCTCTGAAGAGACTCTAATGACCCTGTGGCTGCAGAAATCAAATTCAAAGCAAATTATACAAAGACCACCTAATTTTCCTAAACCAGGCCTAGCCAACGGAACAAAAACAAAAATAGCTGGAAAAACTTAGCAGGTCTGACAGCATCTGCGGAGAGGAACACAGTTAACATTTCGAGTCTGTATGACTCTTCACGGAAACTACACGTCTGCTAAGACAAAGGACCCTGCAATCTCCTTTCAAATTTTTAATGGTTGAAACATTAACAATCTCAGGAATCCAGACAAAGGAATATACGCCTTTTGTCAAAGCCAAAGTGAACAGGAGGGAGTCATGTGACATGACCCCCTAGCTGGAGGAACCAGTATTGCTATCTTGCCGATCAGTATGTCATTTTCCATCAAGCGAGCAGCAGCTCAGAACATGGGCTCGGTGAATGCCTGATACCCACCTCCCTCATCTAGACCGTTTCTACTGGAACTTTTGTACCAGCACTCAAGATTAATTAATCTCTGTGCCTACCCCATCTGGAAGTAATCTCTATTGGAAAAATGAATGATCCAGCCTTCAGCCTGCCCACCTCTGTGAAAGAATACACCACTGGACTTGGATTCTCAACTCACGTGAAACAACAAGTCTTTGTTCTGTGGTCTTTGCCCTGTAAATCTGTTGTTCTCTTTCTTTTTTTGTATGAATGCACTGGGGACTACATAACACTCCCCCCCTCCCCCACTGCGTTGAGTATGAGAGAATCAACTAACCCTCTGAGTTTACCCTATCTCGAGTTTGCTGTGAGGTTATTAGTAAATTGGGTCATGTCAAAACTGAAGGGTTGGGAAATATGGCACCACTTGAAGGTGGGGGAAATCAAAATAAAAACACATCTCTGTTTACGGATGGGAGGAGAGAGGAGAAATTAGGGCTGTTTAAATTAAAATCCTTCCTCTCCGTAACAGTATCTATTTTTTGATTTGATATTTAAAGCACGTATTATAAAGGACCTAAGAGACATAATCATGAGAAATTGTTTTCTTGCTTTTGAAGCAGTGTGCTTTTACTCTTATTGCCCCTTTTACTGCCTCTTACCAACGGCAGAAAATAATTTGCCTCAAGAGAGCCCTCCAAACCCCTGGCCAAGGCCACCAAATTCAGCAGAAGCTCCATTTCACATCCATCCAGGGAGTTCGCCAATCTGAAGTTTTTTTTGGTAATATACTCAAATGAACCAAATGGCCAAATGTACGTGATCAGCTATTTAACTTTGACAATATCCCTCTTCCAACCAAGCTTTGGGGATATATTACCATTCATGGCAGTGTTTTAGCCACAAATTCATTTTGTACTTATTGATGCAAACTTCAGAGCCATTGGGACTCTCTGTTGCCTACCAATTCTTCCTGCAAATCCAAAAAAACATGCTTTTACTCTTACTGCCTCTTACCAAAGGCAGAAAATCATTTGCCTCAAGAGTCCCCTCCAAACCCATGGTCAAGGCCACTAACTTCAGCAGAAGCTCCATTTCATATCCATCCAGGGAGATCGCCAATCTGAAGTTTTATTATGGTGGCTGATAGGGGAATGACTGCAGCAATTTATAGCAGATTTTATTCATCAAACCAATAAAAATATTTTAATCAGAAAAACAGGTTCAAGCTAACACACCTATCGCACCCACTTACAATTTCTAGTAACAGCCATAGCAAAAAAGAGTTTACATTGTGAAAAGCAATTTTAAATGTACAAAGGTTTGTCATTCAATTTAACACTCTTTGCATCATTAACCATATTCAATGGATGAAGTCAGCACATGAAATAATGAAAAACACTAATCAATGAAAATATGCAATTTTCATCTTTATTTTAATAGGACTGTATTGGATTTCAAAAAAAGATAACCAAGGACTGCTGTTACCCTCACCAATTGTTTAACAACTGTATAGAAAAGCCTTAGGGAAGAAAGTGGTTTTATTTATGCATCTTGCTTCAAGTTCAATCACAGTATGGATTACTCCAGAGTCAGGGGTTATTGGCTGTCAATCATATCTGACAAAGTGACCTTAGATTACCTTCAAATGAAAATGGGTTCAGGCTCATGTGTAACTGATTGCATTCTGCATCAAATATATTTTTGGAAAGATGGGGAGAACACAGAAGAAACTCAATTATTAAGCCTGAGAAACAAAATGTTTATTAACTGTAGACTGGTTCCATTAAAATTGTCCTTTAATGCTGATCAATCTCACAATGAAACGTCTTGGCTGTATATGCAATCAGTTTCACTTATTTCAATCTTGCCAAGAATTAATTTGGGAATTCTCAATCCAATTCTCAAAAGACAAACAGAAATATTTGCAATCTGGCAGTAGATAGATAGTATTAAAGGACTTATGGATAGGCAGAGTGGAAAGTGAAATATTGCTGGGAAATACATCATAATTCAAACAAAGATCCAAACTATACCTGCCTTCTGCACCGCTTGACAAATTTACTTGAGTCATCCGAAGCATTCCCAGCAGTCACCTTTTACTAGAACTTAAAATATTTTGGATCAAGTTTAAAATTTCTTTGTACAGTACCCTTTGAAGCCAATGTAAATTCTTCTAGAATTGGTGCTTAACTACCAAAACCTTAATGCAACCAGTTTTCCTTGGAATGAGAATGGCTTCAGTTCATACTTTAAGTCATTTGTGACTTCAGATTTAAACAGGACCATTCCAACTCTTAGAATCTTACCTCAGATCCTGTTGCTTCCAAAATGGTTGGATAGGAACTCTCCGGTGCCCAGGAAATGCATTCTACGACATGTTCATGCTCTCGAAGTTCAGCTTTGCATTCCTTTGTTGCTACCACCCATACACGGACAGTCTGATCATTGGAACAGCTGGCCAAAAGAGTACCATCCTGGTTGGGTCGGACCATGCGCACCCATTCTCTATGTCCCGTGAAAGTCTTCACACAATAACTGTGAGCAAACAGTTACATTTATGAAAATTTGTAAATTAACAGAAGAAATTCATTCAGCAGCTCTTTTGGATTCCCTAATCACTAAGTTTAGAAATAATTTATATTTTAGGTATTTAAATTTTTATTCTCTGGGCTCTCACCAACACGGCTTGCTAGAGCTGAGGGTAGACAAAGATATCTTCAAGTCTTTTACATTTGTGTTTCATGCTCAGCAAATTGCTTTCAAATGCTCCCCCTCCTTAATCCATCCAAAACTTTGAAACAGTATTTCATAAATAACTAATGAAATTTTTGGTTCTCCTACAAGTCTCTGATTTGAAACGACCTTTTGAAAATTATTCAAAAGATGGTAACTTAACTTTCAATCTTATTCCCCTTTCTAAAATAAAAACCATCACTCTTAGCTTGCGTAAACAGTTGGAACTAGTTGAATGGGTGTAGCAGAGCCCTCAATCCTGTGAAGCTATTACAATTCCTTGAATTTCAAATACTGAAAACAATATGCTCTGTGCAGCGTCAGAAACCATCAATGTTACAAGTGGGCTCTGGTTCATGGGGCACTGGCACCAGTAGTGGGGCAAGTGGGGGCTGTACCATTGAGACGGTCTATACCTTATGTGTGCTGGGGCTGGTGTTCTAGCGAGCCACATAACTGGGGAAGTAGAGAGGATTTTAAACTAAGTGGTTGGGGCAAAGGATAAAATTTGGGAATATACGAAATGATAAACAGACTAGAGACAGGAAGGGGCAGAAAAATCAGAAGATAAGGCTGGACATTACAAAAATAATAAAAGGACAAAACTAAAGGCTCTGTATCTGATTGCATGTAGCATTCGAAACAAAACAGATGAATTCAGTGTGCAAATAGAAAGAAATAAGTTTGATCTGATAACCATTACAGAGTCATGGCTACAGGATAACTAAGATTAGGACCTGAATATTGAAGGGCACTTGACATTTAGGAAGGACAGGGAACTAGGAAAAGGTGGAGGGGTGGTGCTGCTAATTAATGAGGGTATGAGCATGGTATTAGAGAGGAATGGCCTAAGTTCAGGAAACCAGGATATAGAAGTGATTTGAGTTGAGATGAGAAATGGTAAATGCAAGAAGTCGCTTGTGGGAATGGTGTACAGGCTCCCTAATAGTATACGCTGTCCTACAGCGTAGTTATAGAAGAGATAACAGGAGCTTGTTAGAAAGGTACAACAATAATCATGAGGGATTTTAATCAACACACCAACTGGAAAAATAAGGTGGGCAAAGGTAGCATAGATGAGGAGTTCATGGAACATTTTCAGGATAGTTTCCAAGAACAGCATGTTCTGCAGCCAACTAGAGAGCATGCTATACTCGACCTGGTATTGTGCAACGAGATAGGCTTAATTGATAACCTCAGTGGAGGCACCCCTAGGTTGCAGCGATCATAATGGGATTGAATTTTACATTCATTTTGAGGAGGAGATGAGTTGGTCCAATGCTAGTATTTTAAACTCAACTAAGGGCAATTGTGAGGGCATGAAAGCAGAGCCAGCTAAAGTGAACTGGCAAATGAGGTTAAGGGATGGGTCAATAGAGGTGCAGTGGCAGACATTTAAAGGGCTATTTCAGAATACACAGAATAGATACATTCCAATGAGAAAGAAAACTTCCAAGGGGAGGACCCACCATTCGTGGTTAACTAAAAAAAGTTAAAGAAAGCATCAAACTTAAAGGAAAAAAAGCATACAATTGCACAAAGATGATGGCATGTATGAAGTTTGGACAGAATATAAAGAACAGGTCCAAGAAACCCTGGCATATTTTCTTATGCACTGGAAGTCAAGCTGTAATTGGATTAAGAGCAGAGTGACACCAAGGGTCTAAAGTCAGCAGTAAGTTGTTTTGATATGTTAATGAACCAATAGGAACTTCAATTAGAGTTTTACGAAGCAACAACAGGATTTATTTTGAATTGGGTTGTTGTAGTTCAAAGGCAGATGGATATATACAGATTGTAAAAGGTGTAAATAAGGTAAAGATAGATTGTAAATACAAACTTACCCTAAGAGCTAAAGTACAGTCTAATCAAATCTGTGAAGAAAACATTTCTGAAGAGATTGGTTGAGACAACGGAGAAATCAAAGGGAAGGAATGTATTTAAGGAAATACTGATGCTTATGGAGGGGTAGCTGCTTAGATCTCCCTGAAGCTAGCAGGGTAGCTGGTCAGAACTCCCGGCAGACTGGTGTGAACAAGGCCAGACATGAGGACCCAGTTGCTGTCAACCTCAGAGGACACCCCAAGAAAATATCACTGTGGTAAAGAAAACACTAATTCTATAGATTTTAGAATCCATAAGGAAAGTGGCTGAACAGAAAAAGGAAAGGTTAGCTCGGAGGGTAGTTAAGATAAGATTGGTGGAACTGTTTTAAGGTACTGTTTATTGTGTGAAGCCTTTGTTGTATTTAAATGTAATTGTGTTTTTTCCCCCTTTAGTCTTTTAAATGTTTACTTTTGTACAAAATCACAAGCAGTCAGGGACATAATTTCCGGAGTTCAGAACCGCTCTTCATACTATGCAAATTGCAAAAACCATTTTGGCAGCTGTTTCAAGTTTCCTGCTGGGATTTCAGCAGCTCAACATTTACCATCAGCCAGGCCATAACAAAATCAAAGAATGACAAAGACTAATAAGAAAGGATAAATTAGAGTACGAGAGAAAGCTAACTAGAAATATAAAGATAGAAAGTAAGATTCTCTGTGGATATTTAAATAATAAGAGTAAACAAAGTGAGTGTTGGTCATATAGAAAGTGTGTCTGGGGAATTAATAGAAAATGAGGAGATGGCAGATGAATTGAACAGGTATTTTGCATCAGTCTTTCCTATAGAGGATCATGTAACATCCCAGAAATAGCTATTTTTTTTAATTCATGGGACACGGGTGACACTGGATAGGCCAGCATTTATTGCCCATCTCTAATTGTCAAGAAGGTGCTGAGCTGCCTTCTTGAACCGCTGCAGTCCATGTGCCGGAGGTACATTCACAATGCTGTTAGGGAGGGAGTTCCAGGATTTTGACCCATCGATAGCTAAGGAACATTTCCAAGTTAGGATGGCAAATGGCCTGGATGGGAATTTCCAGATGGTGGTGTTCCCATCCATCTGCTGCCCTTGTCCTTCTAGATGGTAGCGGTCGTGGGTTTGGAAGGTGCTGCTTACGGAGCCTTGGTGAGTTCCTGCAGTGCAACTTTTAGATGGTACACTCTGCTGGCACTGTTAATCAGTGGTGGAGGGAGTGAATATTTGTGGATTGGGTGTCAATCAAGTGGGCTACTTCATCCTGGATGGTGTCAAGCTTCTTGAGTGTTGCTGGAGCTGCACTCATCCAGGCAAGTGGAAAATATTCCATCACACTCCTGATTTGTGCCTTGTAGATGGTAGACAGGCTTTGGGGAGTGAGGAGGTGAATTACACATCATAGGATTCCTAGCCTCTGATTACCTGCTCTTGTATCACAGTATTTATATGGCTAGTCCAGGTCAGTTTCTGGTCAATGGCAACTCCTAGCATGTTGATAGTGGGGGATTCAGTGATGGTAATGCCACTGAGTGTCATAAGGCAATGGTTAGATTCTCTCGTTTGAGATGCTTGCACTTGTGTGGCATGAATGTCACTTGCTACTTGTCAGCCCAAGCCTGGATATCGTCCAGATCTTGCTGCATTTGGATGTGGACTGCTTCGGTATCTGAGGAGTCACGATTAATGCTGAACATTGTGCAATCAGCGAACATCCGCACTTCTAACCTTATGATGAAAGATCATTGATGAAGAGACTGAAGGTGGTTGGGCCTAGGACACCACCCTGTGGAACTCCTGCAGGGGTCTCCTGGAACTGAGATGATTGACCTCGAACAACCACAATCATTTTCCCTTATGACTCTAACCAGCAGAGAGCTTCCCTGTTGATTCCCATTGACCCCAGTTTCACGAGGGCTTCTTGATGCCACACTCAGTCCAGTGCTGTCTTGATGTCAAAGGCTGTCACTCACACCTCACCTCTGGGGTTCAGCTCTTTTGTCCATGTTTGAACCAAGACTGTAATGAGGTCTGGAGCCGAATAGCCCTGGCGGAACCCTAACTGAGCATTAGTGAGCAGGTTATTGCTAAGCAAGTGCCACTTGATACATTGTTGATGACCCCTTCCATCAATTTACTAATGATTGAGAGTAATGGAGCGGTAATTGGCCAGGTTGGATTTGTCCTTTTTTTTCTGTACAGGGCATATCTGGGCAATTTTCCTCATTGCCAGGTAAATGCCAGTGTTGTAGGTGTACTGGAACAGCTTGGCTAGAGGCATGGCAAGTTCTGGGGCATGTCTTCAGTGTGCAAGTTTCAAGAACCTTGGATAACGAAGGATATTGTGAGATTAGTCAAAAAGAAAAGGGAAGCAGTCATAAGGGCTAGAAGGCTGGGAACAGATGAAGCCCATGGAGAATAAAAAGAAAGTAGGAAGAAACTTAAGCAAGGAGTCAGGAGGGCTAAAAGGGATCATGAAAAGTCACTGGCAAACAGGATTAAGGAAAATCCCAAGGCCTTTTATACATATGTAAAAAGCAAGAGGGTAGCCAGGGAAAGGGTAGGCTCACTCAGAGACAGAGGTAGGAATCTGTGTGTGGAGCCAGGAGAAATGGGAGATACACCAAATGAATACTTCTCATCAGTATTCACCAAAGAGAAGGACTTAGCGGTCATTTTGTCTAGGGAAGAGTGTGTAGATAGCCTGGATCATGTTGAGATCAAAAAAGAGGTGTTAGGCGTCTTGAAGAATATTAAGGTGGATAAGTCCCCAGGGCCAGATGGGATCTACCCCAGAGTACTGAGGGAGGCAAGGGAGGAGATGGCTGGGGCCTTGACAGAAATTTTTGTATCCTCATTGGCTAAGGGTGAGGTCCCAGAGGACTGGAGAATGGCCAGTGTTGTTCTATTGTTTAAGAAGGGTAACAGGGATAATCCAGGAAATTACAGGCCGGTGAGCCTTATGTCAGTGGTAGGGAAATTATTGGAGGAGATTCTTTGTGACAGGATTTACTACCATTTGGAAGCAAATGGGCATATTAGTGAGAGGCAGCATGGTTTTGTGAAGGGGAGGTCGTGTCTCACTAACTTGGTCGAGTTTTTCGAGGAAGTGACAAAAAGATAATCAACGATGGAAGGGCAATGAATGTTATATACATGGATTTTACTAAGGCCTTTGACAAGGTCCCTCATGGCAGACTGGTACAGAAGGTAAAGTCGCAAAGGATCAGAGGTGAATTGGCAAGATGGATACAGCATTGGCTTGGTCATAGAAGACAGAGGGTAGCAGTGGAAGGGTGCTTTTCTGAATGGAGAGCTGTGACTAGTGGAGTTCCGCAGGGATCAGTGCTGGGACCTTTGCTGTTTGTAGTATACATAAATGATTTGTAGGAAAATGTAACTGGGCTAATTAGTAAGTTTGCAGACGACACTAAGGTTGGAGGAGTTGCAGATATTGAAGAGGACTGACAAAGGATACAATGGGATATAGATCGATTGGAGACTTGGGCGGAGAAATGGCAGATGGAGTTTAATCCGGACAAATGCGAGGTAATGCATTTTGGAAGGTCTAATGCAGGCAGGAATTATACAGTTAATGGCAGAACCCTTAAGTGCATTGACGAGCAGAGGGATCTGAGTGTACAGGTCCACAGGTCTCTGAAAGTGGCAACGCAGGTGGATAAGGTAGTCAGGAAGGCATATGGCATGCTTGCCTTCATTGGCAGGGTTATTGAGTATAAAAGCTGGGAAGTCGTGCTGCAGCTGTATAGAACCTTGGTTAGGCCACATTTGGAATATTGCGTGCAATTCTGGTCACCACATTACCAGAAGGATATGGAGGCGTTGGAGAGAGTGCAGAAGAGGTTTACCAGGATGCTGCCTGTTCTGGAGGTTATTAGCTATGAGGAGAGGTTGGAGAAACTCCGATTGTTCTCGTAGAGCAACGGAGATTGAGGGGCAACTGATAGAAGTTTACAAAATTATGCGTGGCATGGACAGAGTAGACAGTCAGAAGCTTTTTCCCAGGGTGGAAGAGTCAATTACCAGGGGACATAGATTTAAGGTGAGAGGAGAAAACTATAGAGGAGATGTGCGGGGCAAGTTTTTTTACGCAGAGGGTTGAGTGTGTCTGGAATTCGCTGCCAGAGGCGGTGGTGGAAGCAGTTACGATAGTGGTGTTTAAGAGGCAGCTTGATAAGTACATGAATAGGATGGGAATAGAGGGATACGGACCCCGGAAGTGCAAAATGTTTTAGTTGACAGGCAATATGATCGGCACAGGCTTGGAAGGCCAAAGGGCCTGTTCCTGTGCTGTATTTTTCTTTGTTCTTTTGTTCTATTGCCAGAACACTGTAAGGGCCCGTAGCCTTTGCAGTATCTTTCACCGTTTCTTGATATCACGTGGAATGAATTGAATTCACTGAAGACTGGCAACTGTGATGCTGGGGACCGCCAGCGGACGCCAAGATGTAACATCTACTCGGCACTTCTGGCTGAAGGATGTTGCAAATGCTTCAGCCTTATCTTTTGCACTTATTTGCTGGGCTCTCTCATCATTAAGGATGGGGATATTTGTGGCATCTTCTCAAGTGAGTTGTTCAATTGCTCACCATCATTCACAACTAGATGTGGCAGGGCTGCAGGGCTTGGATCTGATCCATTGGTCGTGGGATCACTTAGCTCCATCTCTTGCTGCTTATGCTGTTGAATGCACATAGTCCTGTGTTGGAGTTTCGAATCAGAAATGGAAGACAGGAAGTCAGGAAAATTACAAACATTAGGGAAGCGGGCTTTGAGCAAATTGTTGGAGCTGCGGGCTGACAAATGCCCTGGTCCTGATGGACTTCATCCTAGGGTCTTAAAAGAAGTGGTGAGCGAGATAGTCAATGCATTGGTTTTAATTTTCCAAAATTCCCTAGATTAGTTTGGAAAATAGCAAATGTAACTCCTTTATTCCAAAACTGAGGGAGACAGAAAGCAGGAAACTATAGGCCAGTTAGCTTAACATCAGTCATAGGGAAAATCTCAGAAGCTATTAAAGGTGTTATAGCAGGGCACATGGATAAAAACAAGGCAATCAGCATAGTCAACAAGGTTTTGTTAAAGAGAAATCATGTTTAACCAATTTAGTGGAGTTCTTTATCCATATGTGCTGCTGATACTGTGGATGTACTGTATTCAGATTTCCAGAAGGCATTTGATCAGGTGCCACATCAAAGGTTATTGCCAAAAATCAAAGTTCATGGTGTAGGGGATAACATTGGCATGGATAGAAGGTTGGCTAGCTAACAGGAAGCAGAGTGGGCATAAATGGGGCTTTTTTTCTGGTTGGCGGGATGTAACGAGTGGTGGGATCAGTGCTGGGGCCTCAGCTTTTCATACTTTAAAAAATGACTTGGATGAAGGGGCCGAAGGTATAGTTGCTAAATTTGCTGATGGCACAAAGAGAAGTAGGAAAGTAATTTGTGAAGAGGACGTAAGGAGGCTACAAGGGACATTGATAGGTTAAGTGAGTGGGTAAAGATCTGGCAAATGGATTATAATTTGGGTAAATGTGAAATTGCCTATTTTGGCAGGAGAAATTTAAAAAAAAAAGCATGTATCAAATGGTGAGAGATTGCAGAGCTCAGATTGAGAGGGATCTGGGTGTTATAATGCATGAATCTCAAAAGGCTAGTTTCAGGTACAAAGAATTAGGAAAGCTAATAGAATGTTATCATTTATTGTAAAAGGAATTGAATATAAAAGTAAGGAGGTTATGCTTCAGTTGTACAGGACACTGGTGAGACCACATCTGGAGTACTGTGTACAGTATTGGTCACCTTAAGGAAAGATGTAAATGCATTAAGCAGCAGTTCAGAGAAGCTGTACTAAGCAATCAGGAATGGGCAGGTTGCCTTATGAGAAAAGGTTGTACAGGATAGACTGATATCCACTGGTGTTTGGAAGAGTAAGAGGCGACTTGATTAAAACATAAGAGCCCGACGGATCTTGACAGGGTGGATGTGGAGAGGATGTTTCCTCGTGGGAGAATCTAGAGCTGGGGGCACTGCTTAAAAATAAGAGGTCATTTAAGACAAATGAGGAGAATTATTTCTTTGAGAGGACTGAGTGTCTTGAGAGCTCTCTTCCTCAAAAGACAGTGGAAGCAGAGTCTTTGAATATTTTTAAGGCAGAGCTAGATAAATTCTTGATACGCAAGGGAATGAAAGGTTATCATGGGCAGCTAGGAATTTAGAGTTGAGCTTACAATCAGATCAGCCATGATCTTATTGAATGGCAGAACAGGCTTGAAGGGCCAAGTGGCCAACTCCTACTTCTAATTCGTATGTTACAAATAAGGTGGTTACAAGTGGACCTATTGCCAAAGGGGGGATGCCGGTCATTAATAAACCAGACAGTAAAAATGTTCCCCTTACCAAGATAGCAATCAATAAGATGAATTGTAATAAATATAACCAGTAGCCAGGAAGATGACAAACAGTGTCTAGAGCAACAATAACATTTTAAAAATTGTAATGGCAACAGTCTTGGTGACCTCACTACCTTCTTCAGTCTGCAGGTGAAATCAATTTAACTGCTCAACCGATACCATTTCCTGGGGATTGTTTTCATTATAACGGTAGTTGATTAGCTATCCACCTAACAGTAAAAGGACCATAGAAGGTTACAGCACAGGATGTTGCCATTTGTCCCACTAAATCACTGCCGATTCTTTACTGGAGAAATTCTGAAGTCTTATATATTTCTCTACTTCAAATATTTATGCATGCAATCACTCCCTTTGGCAAAGTATTGTGTTTTCATAATTTTGTTTAAGAAGTTCCTCCTAAACCCTCTCCTCACTATGATAATTCTATATTGATGACCCCTCGTCATTGACTCCCCCATCACAGGAAACTATTTACTCTCACCAAAATACTTGGGATTTTGAAAAACCTCCATCAAGTCTCTTCAACCTTCACTGCTCTGTGGAGACAGTCCCAGATAGTCCCCCTCATTCTTTCTGGAGGTATAAGTTTCCATACCAGGTGTCAACCTGGTCAATCTGCGTTATAGGTTCTCTAATGGTTCCCAATGCATTTTCAACAATTCATTGCCTAAAACTACTGACAGTATGCTGTGCCTAAACAATGTTTGCAAAAATTGATAATTACTTGATTCTTGTACTCTATGGCCCATTTATAATACCCAAAATATTAGGAGCTTTTAACGGCTTTATTTACCTGCACTCAGTAATTATATTTTTGAATACTTGTATAAAAACTCTAAGCGCAACCAAAATTATATTTGTGCATCCATTAAAAGCATAATATTAAAGTTATGCTGGTCCAGGGCTAGCATTCACCTCCTTAAAAAGGAAGTCAAACAGCATAAGTAATATTTGAAAACCAAACAAATCCCAAATATACTATATAATGCTTTTCAAAGCATCAAGTGAATTTAGATGTTGAACCATAAAAAACTCAGAAGTTGCTAATGGTAGCTCCACCCTGATGTGCTAACCAGGGAATAAACTGCAGAATAAATTATTCATTTTGATATATACAAAATATTACATGTAACTTCCAAGGAATACCTTTACTGTTGGAATTATCAAGGTAGACAACTTCCATAGTTAAGTTAACTGATTTGAATACATGGCACTAAGGTTCATTTCAATTTAGTTACTAAGGTTACTGCACATAAAATTGCTGCTGAACAAGTGTTTACCCCCAACATCTCATCCCGTTCCATGGCATCTTCTCACGCAATCGGAGGTGGTGTAACACCTATCCACTTTATCTCCTCCCACCTTACTGCCCAAGGACCCATACACGCCTTCCAGGTGAAGCAGCGATTTACTTGTGCTTCTTTCAATTTAGTCCACTGTATTCACGGCTTAAAATGCGGTCCCCTCTACGTTGGGGAGGCCAAACACAGGCAGGGTGACTGCTTTGTGAAACATCTTCACGTAGTCCGCAAGCATGACCCTCAACCTTATAGTCACGTGCCATTTCAATTCACCATCTTGCTCTCAAGCTCAGGTGTGCGTCCTTGGTGCTACAATGTTCCAGTCAAGCCCAGTGCAAGAACAGCACCTCATCTTTCAGAGTCTTCTGACCTCAACAATGAGTTCAACAATTTCAGACCATGAATTTTTTTCTCTCCAAGTGCCAGTCTGTGTCTTGTTCTCATGTTTATGCTTTCAGACAACACTGACCTTTATTCTATTTACACATTTTATTTTGCTTTCAGACAGTGCTCAACTTTATTCTACCACTAACAACCATTCTTAGAGCAATGCTTTGTCTTTAATAAAATTATTACCACTCCCTTTGCCTTGTGTTCCAAGACATTTGTTATTTAATCTCCCCTGCCTTCTAACCTACTCCTGATCTTCTCTTTTGCTCCACCTGCCCCTCCGTTTTTTCACCAGCATAAACCCATCACATCCCAACCTCGAGTTCCAAAAAAGTAATATTGGAGTCAAAATGTAAACTGTTTCTCACTCCACAGATGCTGCTGCTGAGTCTTTCTAGCACTTTGTTTTTATTTCATATCTCCAGCATCCGCAGTATTTTGCGTTTATTATAGATTCTACATATAGTCTCCACAGTGACAGATCATCTTCTACAATAGTGTCCAAAATGTATTGTTCTGAAATTAAACTGAGTTTTTAAAAAATGTATTTTGTTTGTCCACTTACCCAGTTTGCACCTCCCACATTTTCATGGTTTTATCCCTTGAAGCAGACACTATATGATCTCCATTAGGCATGATAGCTACTGATGAAATATTATGGTCATGTCCTAAAAGTGAAACAGGATTAAGTTAGTTTGGGATTAAAAAAACCAAAATGCCATTAGCATTCAACAGTTCAGACAGCATCCGAAGGAGAAAGAACATTTCAAAAGCAACCCATTATAAACACTGAAAAACGGTCCCATCCAAAAACATTAATTCCTTCTCTTACATGCTGTGTATTTTGGCCATTTTCAATCATTCTGCATTAATTCTTTTTCTTTAAAAAACCACCTTAATACACAAGCACTTGCTAGTCTTAGATTCCTTTTCTTTCGAATATTCTTATTGCCACTGCGCTGCTAAAAGGTTTACACTTTTGAAAGACCTACTCTTATATACTGTCTCAGCAATTTCAGAGATATCCTAAAGTACTTTAAATATACTTGATAGTGTACACAAGCACTTCAACCAGTGAGAGCATGGCAGCTCGTAAACAGATGGAATAGCTAGCCTGTTTTCAGTGGTGCTGGTTGAAGGCAACTGATCTTATTCAAATAGTACCATGTCCACTTAAAGCGCTCTGATAAGTAAACCTGACATTGGCAGAACACCTCATTCGAAGGGCAGCAACTCAAAAGGCAGTGCTCCTTTCAGTACTGCACTAGATTGTCAGTTTGGTTTATATACTCAAATCCTGGTGTAGTGCTTCAACTCTCTGCCTTCCAACTTGGAGAGAGAAAAGTGCTACCAATTAAGCCTGGCTGACAGGCATTTAATTTTCATTATTCTGCTGGAATTACTGTGGGTATACAAGTCTGCTCTGCAACTCCTGTAACATTCAAGAGATTTTTAAAAATCATACAACACATGACAAATGAATACAAATATCCTCAAAAGTTAGTTTCATGTAAACTAGTTGGAAAAATAATTACAATTGCTGTAATGTCATTCATCCTGCAATACATTGGGGAGATGACGATAATGTTTCCAACGATGTGTTTACATTCCTGTGGGGTGTCATGCATCATCAGACCACATTGTCAGTAACCAATCTAGTTATGCAAGGATGGCAGGTTGAGTTTGTGTTCATGAACATAATTAAATGGACAGTAATCTTTGCAAATAAAACTGTTTATTATATTTCAAGGGTGAATAACCAGGGTCGTCATTGGCAAAGCTAGATGTAGCACAAAGCAAAGATGAAATGGAATTTTTGACTTTGTATCCTAACACTTTTCTTGTTGGAGTCTACTCTCTTCCTGAAAATGTGTTGAATCACAGAAGGCAAGTATGCAAGTACAACAAGTAATTAGGAAAACTAATAGAATGTTATTATTTATTGCAAGAACAACTGAATACAAAAGTAGGGAGGTTATGCTTCAATTGTACAAGGCACCAGTGAGACCACATTTGCAGTACTCTGTACAGTATTGGTCAACTTATTTAAGGATGTAAATATGTTGGAAGCAGTTCAGACAAGGTTTACCAGGCTAATATCTGGAATGGGTGGGTTGTCTTATAAGGAAAGTTGAACAAGCTATGCTTGTGTCCGCTGGAGTTCAGAAGAGTAAGAGGCAACTTGATTGAAACATATAAGATCCTGAGGAGTCTTGACAGGGTGGTGTGGAAAGGATGTTTCCTCTTGTGGGGGACTCTGGAACTAGGGGTTACTGCTTAAAAATAAGGGACACCCATTTAAAACAAAGATGAGAAGGAATTTTTTCTCAGAGTCCTGAGTCTTTGGAACTCTGCTTCCACCACCTTTTCAGGAAGAGAAAGTTTGAATATTTTTAAGGCAGAGGTGGATAGGTTCTTAGTAAGCAAGGGGGTGATAAAGGGTAGGTGGGATGCAGGTTTCAGGTTACTATCAGATCAGCCATGATCGAATTAAATGGCGGAGCAAGCTTGAGGGGCTGAATGGCCTACTCCGGTTCCTTGTTCATAAGTTGTTGGCAACAACAGAACGAACCAGCAAAGGAGGACTGCAAACACAAGTAGAACTAACTAAACCATGGTTCTTCATATTGCAGTATGGACAATCATTGCTTAAACAACCCAAATTCAAAATCGTGCTATTTCCTGGATAGCCCCTCTGCCTCAGTGGAATTCTAATCGTGCATTCAAAATTTTAATTATAGCCATTAAAGTCAGCACAGCTACTGGTAAACAATTACAAAAGCATGAAACAATATCTAAAAATGCATTTGGACAGCAGTAAAATTGCAGTGTGTAGAACTGGGCGTACAATCCTGTGTGTAAACTGCAACTGAGCTCTTGTGAAGATGTGTTCTCATTGTGGAAAGGGGTCAGGGAGCAAGGCAGAAAGAATTCAAGACATGACACTCAAAAATACTTTCCCACACATCCAGTGACTATTTTTATTTCGAAGTGGTAAACAGCTGGAAGTATATAGTATAGGATTTCTGGAATAGAAATGCTGCTCAAAGCAATGTGTAAAGGGTAAAGTTGTCAAGCAGGAATTTCACCATAATAAAATAATAAATTATTTGAAAAATTTGCAAAAGCAGTGCACTCGAAAAATTCTCCGTGGTCTTGGAATTATCATTTTTGACAGTGATGAATGAAATTTACTATTAGATTCATAAAATACTATTCTGCTTAAGATGCAATTTATGGAAAAATTGATTTTTACCTGCTTCACAAAAAGGATACTTAAGCTTATCTTACAATGCCACCACCTGCACCCCCACCATCCCCCCACTCCAAGAAAAGAAATCAACTCTTACCATGCATGGTCCTAATGCATTCAAAGCTCTGAAAATCCCAAAGCTTGATGGTCATATCAGCAGAGCATGATGCCAACAGTTTGCCAGTCTGATCGAAGGAGATATCTTGTACAGAGTCTGTGTGGCCTTTCAGTGTACGTTCAAAATCTCCAGTCTCATAGTCCCAAACCTATCAGGTGAATACAAAACTAGAGTTAACAAATTGCACGATTGTTTGCCAATTTTACGTTCTCTCATTTACACACAGCAGGAGAGTTCACCATCTTTGTGAATAATTAATTCTCTTGAGTACTGTTCCACAATATAATCCATGCTATCGCTGAGGAAGTAATATCTGAAGTGGTATCAAATTGTTATGCTGGGTTCCAAATGAAAGCAAATCAGGTTTTTCATTTATTCCAAATGGACTTGCAGGCAATTACTCTTCTGAATAAAATTTCTATCCAAGACTAATGATATGCAAATAGAAAGTGGTAATTAGAAAAATCAATTGCTAATTTAAGTAGTTTCATAACTATCTGCTGGATCTTATTGTAGGTTATGGCACAGTCTTTCTATTGAAAACTGTAACTGGTAATGTAGCTCAGAAATAAATTATTTATTTACAACAAATTCTATTCAAAAAATTTCAACAGACAAATCATTGTACTTATATGGCAAAAAACATGAGGTTTTAAAAACCATAGGACTGAAAGGCAAAAGGAACCACCTCTTCAAAATACAAGTTCTTGCCTTTTTCCTTTCAATACCAGCATACTTTTCTTTTAAAAAGCAGCTTAATCTGCTTCCAGTCTTATGGGCATAACCAGTGTAATATGTATCTGTACTAAATACTGAAAGCAAAGAAAGAGGATTGTACTGCAGGCAGCATAAAATTTAGAGAGTTACAAATTGATATCCCTATGCAGGAAGTTGTGGGGAAAGCTGTAAAATTTCCATGACATTTGGTGGGCAAAGCTGTGTAGATCCAAAGATTCTATTTCATGACAAAAACCAGAAAGTGCTGGATAAGTTAACAGGTATGGCAGCATCTGTCTCAGAGATAAACAGAGTTATGTGTAGAGTTGAATATGACTTAACTGGAACTGATTCAAAATGTTAGCTGTTTCTCTCTCCACAGATACTGCCAGACCGGCTGAGTTTTCCAGCACTTTGTTTTTATTTCAGATTTCCAGCACCTGCAGCCTTTTGCTTCAATTTTGTAATGAGCTTCCACTCCGGTTAGCTGGTCTGTGATTCCTGCTGTGAAATTTGCACATGTGGATGGTGGATGAGGATAGTTTCGAGCTCAATTCCTTTATGAAATAGCCCAGTACGTTTCTGAAGGTTGATGCGTGAACAGACACTTGGAGGCAAGCTATGGAGCTGCACTTCAGATTTTAACAGCTTTCTTAAAGGAAGCGATTGGAGAATGGAGGAAGCCTACCAATAGCATTTAATGGATAAAATCTTGTCTAAAAAAAGGCCAAGATGCTTGAAATTATTCTATGTGCAGGGCTTTAAAATTGACCATAAAAATAAATCCACGAGTCAGGTTTTTCTGCAGCTTAGAAACCCTTTCAACCAAAATTTAGAAAAAAAACAGCACAGAGATGGCATGTTATAAAACCCACAGATTTATTATTGTCCTGATAAAATTCACCTTGATAAAGAAAATTCTGTGCCAATGTGGTGGCCATATTAATGAATATTTCTCATCTTGGAAACAAATGTTCGCTTGCTTCTAAATCGGCAGCCAACTCATCCTTCCACAAAAGTTACAAAATGTATTGATTGCCATCTCTATCATTCCTTCTTAATAAATACTAATCTACATGAATATAGATCTATGGAGGTTATAAAATAATGCAAATCGCTTCCCCCTTTTCCTACTCACTTCATTTAATATTGTAAAGTATTAGGGGGAGGGGGCAGGACAGGTGAATAGGACACAGATATTATCTGTCAGCCTCAATTAAAACAATTGTCTTTTTTTGAAAGGCAAATGCTGTAACAAAGAGCCAGAAGAGGAGGATAATTTTACTCTATAATTTGGACCTGTACAATTAGAAAGGCTTAAAACGCATTTATATTCTTACTAGACATCATTTAGCAAGCTAACCATATGGCGATCTTCAAGTGATGATTCCCTTAAGAATTCTATACTTGATAATCAAAATTGCAAGCACAGCATAGAGAGATGTCAGAAATTACCAATCTTGCAGAAGACTTGCCTTCCTGGAATAACTTGCCTCCATTACACAGCAAGTCTAAGAATGCATGCATTATTACACCATTTTCACTTTTAGGTCCTCGGACAAAGTAGGGTAACCCCTGTACACACCAGCCTACGCCAGTCAAATTGCTCTGTGGTAGCATGAGTTCATGCAGCAAAGAAAATCACTGAACAAATGTTAAGGAAAATAGAAGTCAATCTGAACTGTAAGCAATTTGTCTTACAATGCTGCAACAACATACAAATATTTTGCTAAAGTCAGGATACTGTTCAGGAAACTCCCTGCAACATAAAAATCTACTGTTGTTAAAAAGTACCACAAAAATACTACAAAATGTTCTTGTTCCTCTTTTTTGTCATTTCCACAACTCCTCCTGAAGATGTAGTGTCCTTAAATGGTCAAATTGTTCCTTGCCTTGATTAGAACAGGAGCCACCAGTTCGCAGTATGCATACACATGTCACGTGAATATAGAGTTGGGTCAGGCAGTGATTACCCTCCAGTTCAAAACCTGACATTCATTGTCCAAGATCATGCAAGGATAGACATTTGGGGATAAAATAAAGGGCAGCTGGTGTGCCAAGTACGAAATCAGTGCCTTAAGGAGTGATGGGTAGAAAATTAACCAAAGAGCTAAAAAAAAATTAGACATGCAATGTTAAACTGTAATAGCTTTAAAGCTATACAATGATTTTCAAGAACATCATACACCTGGGAGCAATTATGAGACAGTAACCATAGACTCCTTCAGCTAACACCAAAGCACAATTCCAACCAGGTGTATTGGCCAACTGAACTAAAAGCATATAATTCATGTACTACTGAGCATAATGTTTTCAAATTTTACGCAGCTGTTGGGTGTGTGGTCTGTCTTGTGCCAGTACTGATTGGATATGCACACTGTATCCAATGTTTACCATATCTTTGATGCCCTTTCATTACCATGTTTAGGGATCAGCAATAACCAAGCCACCATAAATGCACATTTACAAAAAAATCTACAGTTCTCACAAATGAGAAGAACTCATTTGCCCAAAAGGCATACCCTACTCCTTGTTTGTCATATAGAATTTCCCAACTCATGAAAAATAGACACAACAGTAAACACAATGAAAGCTCTAGTTTTTCCTCAAAACAGAGATAATTAATGAAGTGCAGAAATTTAACTCAGTTAAACCTCATTCGTAACTCTGCCTAACTACTTCAAAAAGCTACCTGCCTAGGGTATCCAATTATTACTCTGAAGATCTATTTCAGTAAATATGACTGTCACACATGCTGTCTAATTTAAATCACCTGTAAACGAAAGTGAAGGAGTCTCACTTGATCTTTTAATACAATTGCTTAATTCAGACAGGATAATAAAGTCTCCTCAACCCTTCAGTAAAAAAAACTCCATTAACAGTAGACAGTATTTTTATTATCCAAAGTCAGTACTTGCAAGAATACTAATATTGTTATGCGCAATTAAAGAATTGCAAATTCCAAACTCTCATACTTCAAAAACAGTTCATACAAAAAGATGCTGTACTGTCTGAATTTAAAAACTGTACTGTAGATTAATATTTTCTCAAATGCATGTTCCATTCAGAGCCAGTTAATCTCTCATCATGGGTATGGCTAGTTAAGCAATGGATCCAAACCATAATTTGGAAACAGTCTATACCTGGAAGTAGAATTAGGCACATTTGTCCTGTGGCTAGGCTTAACTTCATTTAGATATTTTTTAAAAATATATTTTCATTCAAAGCATTCTTTACCTTTATTGTGGCATCTTCAGAGGCTGATACCATGACACTGAAGACCGGATGGAAAATGACCCGTGTGACTGGACTTCTGTGCCCACTCAGAGAGTATCTTTCTGGGGGACGTGGGATCCATTCTTTTGGGTCACGCTTTTGACCCAGAGGGCCAGCTGAAGTGAACTCCTCTTTTGCTTCGTTGAGTTTGGATTCTAATTCCATAACCTTTTAAAACAGAATTAAGTAAATCTCTTCAGGATTTTAATATAATTCAGGAAAGGTAAGTTTATGGGGATCAAACCTCGAAACTTGGAAGCATAACTGGATGAAAAAAAGTGACAGTCCTAGCGGTAGCAGTGTGAGAAGTCATTTCCATTAGGATGAAAATTTAAAAAGGACATTTTGAGAACACGAAGCAACAAGGGACACTTCACTACTGAGCGTGGGTAAATACCTCATGGAGTACAGGGCCTATTACATGCAAGAAAAAGTATTTTGTAGCTGTGAGATAAACAATTTTTTTAAAAAAAGGTCAAGTGATTTTAGGGAGAAATTTCTTATATTTTCAAAACACAAGACCTGTATGTTGAGTGTTTTGAGAGAGGAAGCTTAATATAAATAATTTATTCTACTAGATATTGAACAACTTCCTTATAAGGGAAATGCAATTTAGGTAACAAATTAAGACCAAGGTTTAGTTCGGTAACAGGACATCTTCCTTATTCCCAAGCTGCTACAATCTCTCAGAACGCAGAATTCAAGCAAACTAAGTTGGTCTCTTTCCACTGTTCATCCTCCAAATGAAACTGAACAGTACGCTTGGCTAAATGTTTCTGGATTGTAAAGGTGGCACATCTATAAAAAAGACTGCAGTCAACAAAACAATTGCAAGCAGATAGGTACACTTGAATCAATTTGAGACATTCATATAACTCAAGGGCTTGGATTTTAAAAGGATGGGGAGCAGTGGCATAGTGGTATTGTCACTGGTAATCCAGAGACCCGGGGTGATATTCTGGGGAGCTGGGTTTAAATGGTGGAACTTGAATTCAATAGAAATATGGAATTAAAAGTCTAATGATGACCATGAAACCATTGTCGATTGTTGTAAAAGCTCATCTGGTTCATTAACGTCCTTTAGGGAAGGGAATCTGCCTCCTTACCTGGCATACATGTGACTCTAACCCACAGCAGAGTGGTTGACACTTAAATGCCCTCTGAACAAGGGCAATTAGAGATGGGCAATAAATGCTGGCCTAGCCAGTGAACGATGAAAAAAAATTGTGAAAAATGTATATGAAATTGAAAATCTCATCAAGCAAACCCTTATTTTATTAGATGCCATTTCAGGAAAGCTGAATTTTGATTTGCTGTCTTCTAGATTAGATTTTCTCAAAGGGTGAGGGACATTTGTGCCTGCATTTTCCAGCCCCCTGTGCAGCAGGTTTCCCACGGTGGGGCCGGCAAGCCATTGAAATTTCTGCTCACGGCAGCGGGACTGAAGATTCCGCTGGCATGAAGGGCAGAAAAATGCTGGTCTTGGAATCAGATTCCAGAGGTTCTTAAGGTTGTTTTAAATGCGCTTTTGAAAAATTAAGAGACTTTAGCCTTCTTTGGGGCTGCCTAATGGCCTGAGAGTCAGAGACAACACTGGAATCTTGTAATGACTTGAGTTTTTTTTTGGCATTGCTCATGAGCTGGGTGGTAGTACATGAGTTAAGGTCAACAAAAGTGGGGACATGGACCTGATGGTGTTTTCTTCTGACAACTGCCCAACAAATTACATTAGGATGTTACGTTGCCTCCCTGGTGCCAGGGTCAAGGATGTCACAGAGCGGCTGCAGGACAATCTTTTGGGAGAGGGGGAACAGCCAGAGGTCGTGGTCCACATTGGGACCAATTACATAGGTAGGAAAAGGTTTGAGGTCCTGAAAGCAGATTTTAGGGTGTTAGGAAAGGAATTAAAAAGCAGGACCTCAAGAGCACTAATCTCAGGATTACTCCCAGTGCCACGTGCTAGTGAATATAAGAATAGAAAGATTGAGTAGTTCAACAGGTGGCTGGAGAATTGGAGTAGGAAGGAGGGTTTTAGATTTCTGAGGCATTGGGATCGGTTCTGGGGCAGGTGGGACCTGTGCAAGGAGGACCGGTTACACCTTAACAGGAGTGGGACTAGTGTCCTCATAGGGAGGTTTGCTAGTGCTGTTGAGGAGAGTTTAAACTGGATTGGCAGGGGGATGATAACCTGGGGGGAAATCCAAAGTGCAGAGGAGAAAAGCTGGCAGTGGGAAGTAGTGAAGTATCAACTGATAATGAGGATATGTCAGAGTTGCACCAAGGTAGACAGAATACTCGGAGAGTTTGATAGAATTAGAGCAAACAACACAAATTCATTAGATGGGGTCAGATAAGCGGGAAAGTAAAAAAGCCTAAATCAGGGCTAATGTGCATAAATGTGAAAGTATGGGATGCGATTAATAAGACTGGTGAACCGCAGGCACAGATTGACAAATGGAATTATGTTATTATGGCTTTAACAGGGACCTGACTCAAAGAAGGGCCAGATAGGGTGTTCCACATGTTCCTGGGTACAAGGTGTTTAAGAGAGAGAGAGAGACAAGAAAGGAAGTGGGGGAGGGGTAGAGTGACAATATTGTACAGTACTGGAGGGAAGGGATGTTCCAGGGGGGGGTCAAGGACAGAATCTGGAGCCAGTCAGAGCAACAGCAGGAGTGGAATGAACCTGGGGGTGAACAGTGCCGGCAGATCTTTTCAGTAAAAGCCTGAGGGTCGAGGCCCAGATCGAGCCAGGCAGAGCAGCAGCTAACCCCAACAGGAATCCCACCAGAATTCGAAATGGCTGACAAAAGTGATGGCAGCGCAAAGCAGAGAGCTGATTGGTAGGTAGTGGGTAAGTTTTTTTTCTCCACTTTAAGGCTACACTAAGGAAAGGTTCTAGCTTTGTTTTCTAAAAAAAAATGGAAGAAACTTAAATAATTTTCTACTTGGTTTAAATTTACGGCAAGAGTATTTTAACTGGAGGTATGGCAGGTGAGCTCAGTCCCATGTGTTGCATAGCCTGCAGTATGTGGGAAGTCTTAAGATGCTCCTGGCAATCTGGATGACCACATCTGCAGGAAGTGCCACCAGCTTGACCAATTTGAGCACTGGGTTTTGGAGTTTGAGTGTTGGCTGGAGGCACAGCAGTGCAACCATGAAGCTGAGAGTTATGTGGATAGCATGTTTTTAGATGTGATCACCCCACAGCTTAAGTGCAGTCAGAGAATAAATGGGTGACCACCAATCAAAAGAAAGGAGACAAGTAGGTCGCCAGGAAAGCCCCAGAGTGCATTTCACTCAAGAACAGTTTTTCTGTGTTGGAAGGCAGTGGGAATGACGGTTCCTCTGGGGAGTGCAGCCAGAGCCTAGCTGCATAAGGCAGGAGGAGAAGAGCAATATAGCGGTAGGAGACTCAATAGTGAAGGGTACAGACAGGAGTTTCTGCGGCCGCAGACATGACTCCAGGATGGTGTGTTGCCTCCCTGGGGCCCGGGTCAAGGATGTCATTTGAACGGCTGCAGGGCATTATGAAGGTTTTGGGGGGGGGGGGGGAGAGGAGAAGAGGGGTGTGCGAACAGTCAGAGATTGTGGTTCACATTGGTACCAATGCCCTAGGTAGAAAGAGGGATGAGGGCCTGCAACAAGAATTTAGGGAGCTAGGTAGCTGATTGAAAAGCAGGGTCTCAAAAGGTTGTAATCTCTGGATTACTTCTGGTGCCACGTGCTAGTGAGTATAGGAATAGGCGGATCGAGCAGACGAATGCGTGGCTGAAGAATTGGTGCAGGAGGGAGGGCTTTAGATTCCTGGATCACTAAGCTGGATCACTAAGTCCATTTCTGGGGAAAGTGGGACCTGTACGAGTCTGACGGTTGCACCTGAATCAGAACGGGGCCAACATCCTTGCAGAGGAAGAGTTTAAACTAATTTGGCAGGGGGATGGGATACAGAGTGAAGGTATAATAAGGGGTGATGCACAGGCAAGTGTAGAAGAAAAACCAAGTCAGTCTGGAAGGCAGAGCATATATAGTCAAGTTAAGACACAAGGGAGCATGACAAGGCTGGATGGCATTTATTTTAACACAAGGAGTCTTGTGAATAAGGCAGATGAGTTGAGGGTGTTGATTAACACATGGTGATATGATATCATTGCTATCACGGAGATGTGGTTGAGGGAGGGGCAAGACTGGCAGCTCAATATTCTGAGGCACAGAATCTTCAGGCAAGACGGGGGGGCAGAGGGTGGTGTCACAATATTGATCAAGGAGTCAATTACTGAAGCAGGGAGGGAGTGATATCTTACAAGGTTCCTCAAATGACGTCATATGGGTAGAACATAAAAACAAAAAGGGGGCAATTACATTGCTGGGAGTGTATTACAGACCCCCAAACAGTCAGGGAGAGGTAGAATGGCAGATATGTAGACAAATCTCAGGACTGTAAAAATAATAGAAGGGGATTTCAACTTCTCTATTATTAACTGGGCTAGACAAAGTGTGAAAGGCTTAGAGGGGCCAGAATTCTTAAAATGTATCCAGGAGAACTTAAGCCAGTACATAGTAAGACCTACAAGAGAGGGGGTGGTGCTGGACCTAATTTTAGGGAACGAAGCCGGACAAATGGTAGAAGTGTCAGTGGGGGATCATTTCGGTGATAGTGACCATAACTTAAGGTAGTTATGGAAAAGGACAAAGATGGACCGGAAATAAAGGTTCTGAATTGGGGAAGGTAGATTTTAATATGATAAGACAGGATCTGGTCAAAGTGGACCGGGAGCAGCTACTTGTAGGAAAATCTACATCAGAGCAGCAGGAGTTATTCAAAAAGGAAATGCTGAGAGTGCAGGGCCAACACATTCCCATAAAGATGAAGGGTTTGCCCAACAAGTCCTGAGAGCTGTGGATGTCAAGGAATGTACAGGATTGTATAAGGCAAAAAAGGGAAGCTTATGGTAGATATAGAGGGCCCAAAACAACAGAAACCCTAGAGGAGTATAGAAAGGGCAAGGGGGTTACTTGAAGGAATTAGGAGAGCGAAGAGGGGGCATGAAAAAATACTGGTGGGTAAAATAAAAGAAAATCCAAAGGTATCTTAGAAGTATATTAAGGGCAAGAAGATAACCAGGGAAATAGTAGGGACCAAAGTTGCAATCAGAGAGGAGCTGGAAGGCATAGATGAGGTTTTAAATGAGTACTTGGTATCTGTATTCACTATAGAGAAGGACAGTGTAGGTATAGAAATTAGTGAGGGGGGGCTGCGATATACTTGAAAAAATTAGCACAGAGGGAGGAGATATTAGAGGTTTTAGTGGACTTAAAAATGGATTAATTCCCAGGCCTAGATGAGATGTATCCCAGGCTGCCGTGGGAGGCAAGGGAGAAGACTGCAGGGGCCCTGACATTAATTTTCAAATCCTCTTTGGCCAAGGGAGAGGTGCCAGAGGATTGAAGGACAGCTATTGTGGTACCATTATTCAAGAAAGGCGGTAGGGATAAATCAGGGAACTATAGGCCAGTGAGCCTAACATCAGTTGCACAAAAACTTCTGGAAAAAGTTCTGAGGAATAGAATTAATCTCCACTTGGAGAGGCAAGTCAAGGATAGGCAACATGGCTTTGTCAAGGGGAGATCATGTCTAACAAATTTGATTGAATTTTCCAAGGTGGTGACTAGGTGCATAGATGAGGGTAGTGCAATTGATGTAGTCTACATGGACTTCAGTAAGGCTTTTGACAGGGTCTCACATGGAGACTGGTTAAGAAAGTAAGAGCCCATGGGACCCAGGGCAATTTGACAAATTGGATCCAAAATTGGCTTAGTGGCAGGAGGCAGAGTGTGATGGTTAAAGGTAGTTTTTGTGGCTGGAAGTCTGTGTCCAGTGGCATACCACAGGGTTCGGTGCTGGGTCCCTTGCTGTTTGTAGTGTACATTAACAACCTAGGCATAAATGTGGGAGGTATGATCAGTAAATTCGCAGATGACATGAAAATTGGTGGTGTGGTAAATAGCAAGGGGGAAAGCCTTAGACTACAGAGCAATATAGATGGGCAGCACAGTGGCAAATGGAATTTAATCCTGAAAAGTGAGAGGTGATGCATTTTGGGAGGACTAACAAAGCAAGGGAGTACACGGTGAATGGTAGGACCCTAGGAAGTACAGAGGATCAGAGGGACCTTGGTGAGCATGTCCATAGATCCTTGAAGGCAGCAGACAAATAGATAAGATGGTTAAGAAGGCATATGGGATACTTGCTTTTATTAGTCGAGGCATTGAATACAAGAGTAGGGAGGTTATGATGGAGCTGTGTAAAACATTAGTTAGGCCACATCTGGAATAGTCTGTGCAGTTCTGGTCACCACACTATAGGAGGGATGTGATTGCACAAGATAGGGTGCAGAGGAGATTCTCCAGGATGAGAACATGCACGATTGGACCTGGTTTTGGGGAATGAGTTGGCCCACATGGATCCAGTATCAGTAGGAAGCCTCTAGGGGACAATGACCACTGTATCATAAGGTTTAGGTTAATCATGGAAAAGGACAGAAAACAATCTGAAGCAGGGATAATTAATTGAGGGAAAACCAACTTTGATGGGATGAGAATGCACCTGAGCAGAGCGAGTTGGAATCAAATGTTGGCAGAAAAAACAGTGGCTAAACAATGGGCAACCTTCAAAGGAAAAGTATTGCAGGCAATGTCAAGTTATATTCCCTCAAAGGGGAAAGGTAGGACAAATAAATCCACAGTGGATCCCTGGATGACAAGAGAGATAGAGGTAAAGATGAAATGGAAGAAGTGCGCGTACAACAGATGCCAGGTAGAAAACACAATGGAGAATCTGAGAGAAGAGTCAGAGAG
The DNA here is from genome assembly GCF_017639515.1 of Carcharodon carcharias. Taxonomy (NCBI): domain Eukaryota; kingdom Metazoa; phylum Chordata; class Chondrichthyes; order Lamniformes; family Lamnidae; genus Carcharodon; species Carcharodon carcharias. The sequence goes on along the minus strand of NC_054476.1, from coordinate 155,292,006 downwards.
GAAGTGAAGAAACTAATAAGAAAAGCAAAGAGGCTGGCAGCAAACATAAGGAATTCCAAGGTCTTCTATAAGTATGTAAGTAATAAAAGGGTGGTAAAAGAAAGAGTAAGGCCAATTAGGGACAAAAAAAAAAGGACTTGCATGTGGAGACTGGAGAAATAGCGGAGGTGTTGAACGACTTCTTTGCACCAGTCTTTACAAAGGAAGAGCTTGCTACTCAGGGCGAGGTGAGGGAGGGGGTAACTGATACACCAGAAGAACATACAATCGAGAGTGGTGGTGTTGGAAAAGTTATCTTTATTTAAAATAGATATGGTGCCAGGACAGGGTTGCACGTCCAAGGGTACTGAGGGAAGTGACAGAGGCACTAGTGATAATTTTCAAGTCTTCCTTAGGCATAGGGGAGGTGCCAGAGGACTGGAGAACTGTGAATGCTACACCCTTGTTCAAAAAGGGATGCAAGCATAAAACTGGCAACTACAGGCCAGTCAGTTTGACCCCAGTGCCAGGGAAACTTCTGGAAACTATAGTATGGGATAAAATTAATTACTTAGGCAAGTGCAGGATAATTAAGGAAAGCCAACATGGATTTATCAAGAGAAAATCATGTTTAACTTACTTGGAGTTTTTTTTTTTGAGGTCAGAGAAGGTTGATAAATGAAACGCTTTTGATGTGTGGTGTATATAGATTTTCAAAAGGCATTTGATATAGTGTCACACGACAGACGTGTGAGCAAATGGAATAAAAGGGAGAGTAGACACTTGCATAAGAAATAGGCTGAGTGACAGGAAACAGTGACAAATGGATGTTTTTCAGATTGGAGGAAGGTTTATAGTGGAGTTCCTCAGGGGTCAGTGTTGGGACCCTTGCTCTTCCTGATATATTAATGACCTAGATTGGTGTACAGGGCATGATTTCAAAATTTGCAGATGACATAAAGTTTGGAAATGTTGTCAACTGTGATGGGGATAGTCTTGAACTTCAAAACGACAGACATATTGGTGGATTGGGCAAACAAATGGCAGATCAAGTTCAATGCAGAGAAGGTGATTCGTTTTGGCAAGAAAGAAATGGTGGACAGTATAAAATAAAGGGAGAGCCTCTAAAGGACGTGCAGGTACAGAGGGGCCTTGGTGTATATGTACAAAGGTCATTGAAGATGACAGGGCATGTTGAGAGAGTTGATAAAGCATATAGTATCTTAGGCTTTATTAATAGGGACATTGAGTACAAGAGTAAAGTGGTCATGTTAAACTTGCTTAAAACACTACTTCGGTCTCATCTGGAGTTCTGCATCCAGTTCTGGGCATCATACTTGTGGAAGGATGTGAAGGCATTGGAGACAACTGAGAAGATTCATAAGAATGATTCCTGGGATGAAGAACTATAGCTCTGAGGAGACTTCACAGAGGTATTCAAGATCCTGAGGGGTACAGACAGGGTAAAATGAGAAACTGTCCCCGCTCAACAGAACATCAAGAACTAGAGGGCACAGATGGCTATGGGGATAGGGCAGGTGAGTAGGACTAGGTAGAATGCTCTTTCAGAGAACCAGTGCAGGCTCGAAGGGCTGATTGGCCTCCTTCTGCATTGTAAAGATACTGTGATTAGATAGTCACCTTCTTCTGTAGTCTTATCACAGAGGTCCATTTTTTCTCCAGCAGTCCAGCATATTTCTTGTCTAATTCTTCATTCTAGAGAAGAAAAACAAAATTAAAGACAAAGTCAGAAAATTATATTGCAGTTTCAGTGGATAACAAATCTAAATTTTCCTATAATCTTTAGCTCATTTTTAAAAATAGTTAACATCTCAAGTTTTCTGGTTAACTTGACCCAAAATTAACACCTTCGCTTGTCGCTTGGCCTCCTAATCCAAGCAGGTGAAAGAAAAAAATCTCACATCTTGTTCAAGGCGTGTGAATTCTGTAATTGTGGGAACTTCTCTGCTTGGTGTCCATTTACTTGCACATACAGCATGCATCACTTTATTGCCTATCAATGTATTTTTGTGTCTTTTTAAAAATTTATCACAATTTCTGCTTAGAACAACAAACACTTGTCCAGGATCTGAACTTTGAATGCTTTTCATAGCTAAATTTGGACAACATTTTTTATTTTAAAAGGTAACAAAGTTCTAGTTTGGCAATTACAATTTTTTTTTTTTACTGTTTGTGGAACTTTGGTCATGCACATCAACAAAACATAAAATTCTCGATTTAAGAAATGTGTTGACTCTGTTGAAAGCAAAAATGGCTAAAAATTTGTTCAACAAAAAGACTGCGACTGACACACCAGGCATCCAGACCGAGGACAGGTAGGTCTGAAGTATACATGGTGAAGCATAACAGTTTCATACTTGGGTCCAACTTGCACAGGGCATCTGGATGGAAGCCCTCCGTACATGGTATTGAAATCCACATTGGTATTGGAGCCTCAGCAAAAGTTTGTCCGTTGATCATAAAGCCATATTAAAAATATGCCCCACAGGAATGTTTCAATTTTGAATTAAAGTTGCAATATTTTAAGTAGTAACGTGAACTCAAAAGCCATTAAAGTTGTGAGTGCCTATGAGCATGCATAAAACATATTCGATATTTTTTTGTAATAATATAAAGTGCAAGAAACCTGTGCGCAAGATTTGAAAAGGCAATATTATACAAAATTGCATTTCTTTCCCTTGTAACATCATGCAGAGTATCAGCAAAGATCATGGATAAGCATCCAGCTAGCTCATGGCAGAGAATGTGCAGCTTGGGACTCTAATTAGACAACCTTCAACAAACCTTGCTCCAGACAGACAAAGCAAGATAATGTGTGGCTAGGTCACAAACTAAGGAAAATTCTCAAAGGTTGCATAAAAGGTTTCATGGAGCAGGCTAAAACATTTCCCAATCCCCATGTTAGTGTTAATACATTTGTCCTTTGAGCCTTGTTGCCTCTGCTGAGAAGCTATACAGGCATGTGGAGTTTACACAGCTTTTTATACTCTTCTGTTCAGCAAGTATCAGGTAGAGAGATTATTAAAGAATGACACAAAACAGAGCTCCAGACAATTTTATTTTTCACTTGGGTGGACATGTTGGCTTTGGTTTCTGCTGTCACACTGCAAAGATCACCTGGAGGAACTCAAAATAGTGTGGCTGCAATTCAGGTACAGGTCTCTTGGGTGATAACAAAAGATGCCAAATTTTGTCATATCAGGCTGTCTACCAAGATCAGATATCAGGCTGTCTACCAAGGTCAGATATTGCCTTGATTGAAGCCTTTTTCAGAGAAAAAAGAATGTACTGTATGAAATGCCATTTCGCCTGTTATTAAGGTACAAAAATGCAAGATGTAAAACAAAGCAACTTATTTTCTCTTGTTTCACTGAATTTCTAATACAAAGGCTGCAGAAAGTCCCAGTCAGAATGCAAGTCAACAGAAAGCAAGCTCTTCACATCAGCCCACCTGATTTGTGATGTTTCCTTTCCAGCAGAAAAGGTTAGCACATTTGTAGCAGCCAATCCACACTTGCATTTCTCTAGCAATGTTCATCATTGCCTTATATTAAAGAAGCATGGAATAAAAACGGATGCTATACATGAGAGGAAATGTGGCGAGTTCAAAGAGGGACTTTAAGTACAGTTTTCTGAGGTTTTGAAAGAAGGCATAGTGACCTAGGCACCAAGATCCAGAGGATAACAGCATAGATTAAAGTAGCTATCGACAGTGAAGCAGAGGAAAAGCAGCCACCTGGTATTACACCTGTACAAGATGAAATACAGAAATGCAAGTCTGCTGAGGGTCACCAAGGTCATGTGAGGTGAAGCAATGAGGCACGGATTTAAAGTGAGGGTGAAAATTTTGAACTTGCCTTGCTGAGGCACAAGGCTAGGAATGGATGCAAGATGGAAGTATGTAGGGTTTTGTGTGATTGAGGCATACTGAATGAGTTGTGAACTGATGGAAGGTTAAGATGGGAGAAAATTAGACAAGTTAAAGCTCAATATATTGACTGTTTGACCAAGGTTTTGGTACTGGTAGGGGCAGATTTAGACAGACAATGAAGAGAAGCCCCAATAATGAAGCAGATTTGGTGGAAGGTGTTAAGTATAATTGGGCAATACATGAAGATTCTAAGCAACTGGGGCAGCTTGATGGGTAACCGAGCAGATTGTTGGAAACATAGCTGTCCATCACCATATATGTTCTCATTTTTCTGGTATGTGGAAGCTTTTGACAACAATTAAATTGCCTCACCTCGGTGCAACAGTGTTGCATGCTAAGTTACCAAATTCTTTCACACCCTTCAATGGTAAATTGACAGACAACAATTTCTCACACACTTTTAGTATCGACTAAACTTGTGAATAGCAAAGCAATTTGACTTACCATATCTAACTCTGCCTCCTTCTTAAAAACTGAATAAGCCTCTTCATATCCATTAGAGCGAAGATAGTCAGCTATAGCTCGATTTCTGAAAAATAAAGTTGTATTTTAAAAAGCATAAAGATACCATCATTTACTGAGGTTTAAAAACAACTTGTACTTCATAGTGCTTTTCACAACCACCAGATGTCTTATGAAGTGTTTCACAGCCAATTAAGTACTTTTGAAGTGCAGTCATTGTTGTAATGTCGGAAAAGCAACAGCTAATTTTGTGCACAGCAAGCTTCCAAGAACAGCAATGTTATATTGACAAGATAATCAGTTCTATTGTGATGTTGATTGAGAGATAAACGTTAACCAGAACACTGGGATAACTCCCCTGCTCTTCAAAATAATGCTATGGGATATTTTACATCCATTTGAGCAGGCAGATGGGCCTTGGTTTGCTATCTCATCTGAAACACAGCACCTCCAACAGGGCAGCACTCTCTATGTCCTGCAAGTGGAATGTCAGCCTTAATTTTTGTGTCCAGACCTTGAAGTGGAACTTGAACCCAGGACCCTTGTGATTCAGGGACGAGAACGCTACCAACTGAGACACAGCTGACACTCAAGGCAAAAGGAAACATGCGATAATTTGAAGAATGACTATTAAAGAATTTTTCTTGAACCCCAGAACTGTTGAGGCCAAAAGGAACCAGAGATGCAAAAAAAACCTAGCCACTAGAAGCTTGCATCTACATACCATGACACAGAAATCATTTAACAAGCCTTTTACCTTATAAAAAGTTGATGTAGGAGCATTCCTCAACAGCTGTGACAGCGGAAATGTGACAGATACTATTGAGGGCCCTATGACCCACAGTCGAGGAAGAACAGGAAGCAGTAATATTAAAGGTGGCATCACCAGAGCACATACAACGTAGACTGAGAAACTGGGAGAATGAAAGAGTCCTTACAGAAAGTGGAGTGGGAAAGTGTGTAGCTATGGGAGTTGATGGTGTTATGGTAGAAACTGGCTGACAGCCTATCTCCAGAAATAGAGAGAGAAGTCAAAGAAGGGAAGCGAAGAGTTGGAATTGGGCCATGAAGTTATTGCTAGAGAGGAAGTAAAGTTGACGTAATTTTCCAGTTCAGGGCAGGATGAGGAAAGGACACTGATACAATCATAAATGTACTGGACAAAGAGATGGGGGCTGAGGAGACATGAATACAACTGGAATGAAAGGCAGGCATATCAGGATTTTCTGCAATCGAGGACTCCCCTTAGTTGTGTCCGCCTCATTTCCTGAACTTCTGCCTAACTACTTTCCTTCCCAGAGCCACAATGCAGTTTCCCCTTGCCTGCATCGTCGACCCCACCAGCCTCCATATCAATGCTCCCTCTAAACTGTCCAAGCACATTGCAGTTGGGAATTTCTGTGCAGAGGACAAACAGGCCATGCACAAGCAACATTCCCTTTAAAATGCATACATGCATGCCCCTGTGGCAATCTTAAAGCCACTATGCAGTGCAACAAGTGGGTCATGCGCAGCAGAAATTAACTCGGGAACATTGCTCCACATTACATGGACAATCTTCCACCATTTCTATCACCTCAAGTCTGATGTCACGACCAAACATATCTTTTCTCCCCTTTCAGGATTGCTAAGGAACTGCTACTCCATGACACCCTAATTCCTAATCTGCTTTCCTATCACCTGGAACACCACCTCCCCGTGCAAGTGTTGGAGACGCATCACCCCTCCTTTAACCTACCCGTCTTCCCACCATCCTGGACTCCAAACACCCCTTCCAGGTGAAACAGTGATTTATTTGTACCTTGAATTTATTATACTGCAGTCACTTCTCATGACATGGCCTTCTCCACACTGGATAGACCAAACATAGATTCAGTAATTCCTTTGTTCAGTCAACAAGTGTGACCCGAGTTTACAACTGCCTGTCATTTTAATTTTCTGCCTCATTCCATAACTTCTGTTCTTCCCTTATTCCTTCTCCCCTTTACCCCCTCCACTCCTGTACTTCCTTAAAATCTGTTATATCTCAAGTCTTTTCCATTTCTTATGAAAGATCAGTGGCCGGAATAAACAACTGTTTCTCTCGCCACAGGTGCTGCCTGAGTATTTCCAGCATTTTCTCTTTTATATATTTCCAACTTTTGTTGTATTTTGATTTTGTATATTTTCTCAAAATTGGGCAGATTACCAGGTTCCCATAAAATAATCAAAATAGAGGATTTCAAAATAGGGCTATAAGCAATTTGTAATCTATGAAACAGGAGTTGGAAGATAAGAAAGGTGTTTTCTCCTAATCCTGAGAATTTGATTTCTGTGCTGCTTCCAAAGGCTTCATAGTCAATCATTGTTTTTTGCTGTTTACATTCATTCACTCAAGTCTCAAATGATTTGAGGTTGAACAACTTTTAATATTGAAAACTTAGAAACCACATAAGCCAACTGTGTTTTGAGGTAGCATGTTTCATTATGGACTTTAAAATTAAAGACAATATGGTTTTGGAAACTCCCTATAAAAACAACTTGCGCATCCTCATCCCAAGTTTTTTGTCCATTAATTTCACAATGTAGCAAAGTTATGCTTAAATGCTGATGGCACATACAAGGTTAGAAACCTGGTGACTATGGGCATATAGGTGGTGGGGAGTAGCTAACATGAAGGAACGTGTGGAAATTGGATCCTAAAAGTTTGAACGAGATTGAGTGGGGAGGTGGTGGCATAGTGGTACTGTCACTAGACTAGTATTCCAGAGACCCATGGTAATACTTTGGGGACCCGGGTTCCAATCCCACCACCACAAATGGTGAAATTTGAATTCAATAAAAAAATCTGGAATTAAAAAACTCTAGTGGCCGCCACTGTTGATTGCTGTAAAAACCCATTTGGTTCACTGATGTTATTTAGGGAAGGAAATATGTTGTCCTTACCTGGTGTGATTCCAGACCCACAGCAATGTGGTTGAATCTTAAATGCCCTTTGAACAAGGACAATTAGGGATGGGCAAAAAATGCTGGCTAGTGACACCCACATCCCATGAATAAATTAAAAAAATGAAAGATCGTTTCAGCCCCATTCGCATAGCATTCGTATAGAATTCCTCCCCAATCCTACCAGATCCCAACTGCCACTGATCCTTTCTCAGAATTCATTCCTTCTCCACTCCACCCACCAGCACTCCTAGTCCCATAACCACTAATCATGGATCTCAAGAACACACTCAAATTCCACTAGATCCTGGGAATCTCCTCCCAGCAGTGTCAACATCTTTGCCGTGTTCCTCAAAATCCTCCCCCTGCCCAACTCCAGAGTTCTTGGCAACTCCCAAAGCCTGGCAGGCTGCCTCAAAGCACTACTCAACCACAAAACACCCTCCCTCCAAACACTGCCACAATCACCTTAAATGCAACGCTCCTATTCTTATAAAACTATTCCCATAATTGTGGCTTAAGAACATAGGGTGATGAGTAGGATCAAAACTTCTTCAATCACTAGAAAATAAATGTTCTCAAAACTCACATTCTAGTTGAGAATCTGCATAGGTGGAAGCTATTATTAGCCTCTCATTTTAAGTCTGGGCAGTGGTGTAGTAATGGTAGAACTCCCTGCAGGAGCATACTACTAATATAATTTGTCAACAAATTTTATTGAATTCAAATGTTATCTAGTGTTAATTTGAGAGCCTAGAAAATAATTTTAAGTTACAAATGGAATCTCAGTTATCCTGTATTTTCAGGTACAAGTGTGCTGAATTAGATTCAAAAGCGACTTGTCAAAAAAAAAGTCAAATCACTTGAAAAAAGGTTGTTCATACTAGAGCTGTTTCATTTCCAAGTTAACGCTCCATACTGAAAAGAAATGGGATAACACTTCAAAAGCAGTTTAAAACAATATTCACCTATGCTGAAAATATATAGCATCACCTTGCAGAAAATGAAGTCAATTTCAGTTGTCAACAACAATACTTATACAGGAGCTGCAGCCAATCAGGTTACATTATAGATTCTCTCTCTGTGCCTTGGGCCAATTTTACTCCCACTTTGGAAGGTAAACATTCCTTGTTGAGACAGTTTCACAGGACCAAGGCTGCCTTCTGGTAACTCAGTTAAATAACCAGTGTGTGAGAAATGAGCAAAATAAGATAGATAACTGCAGAAGGAGCATCACAACAGAACCTGACTTTGTCCACCAGGTACACACATTCAAGTTGCATTGTGGGGTTGTTAGAAGGCAATCAGGAGTAGAAATCCTCTTTTCTCTCCCCAAATCTTAGGGAAATGAGTAGCCTGGTAGAGGCTCCCACTGAGATTCTGATGCAGATTTTTCCTCAACATCCTTCCTGGTCTGTACAGGTTGGTATTGCCCCTCCCCTCTTTTTACTGCAGAACAGTATGCTCTTTTCATGTGACAATTTTGTAAGTTTGCTCCCAATTCCAGTCTGGATCAGGCCCCCTCCCATAACTCTTCTTTCAGTACATGGATAACCATATCGATGCTACTTCATGCTCTCGTCTGGACCTGGAAAAATTCAGCAATTTTGCTTCCAATTTCCACCCCTCTCACCTTCACATGGTCCTTCTCCAACACTTCTCTTTCCTTCCTTGATCTGTCTCTATTTCTAGTGATACAGTTGACCAATATTCATTACAAGCCCGCCCAAACTACCTTGACTACAGCTTCTCACACCCTGCTTCCTCGAAGGACTCCATCCCATTCTCAGTTTCTCCACCATCTTCCAAAATGGTACTTCTGACATGTCTTCCTTTTTCCTTAACCTACAGACCCCCGCCACTGTGGTTGACAGGGCCCTCAACTGTGTCCGGCCCATCACCTGCACCTCTGCCCTCACCCCTTCTCCTCCCTCCCAGAACCATGATAGGGTCCCCCTTGTCTCCACTTTTCACCCCACCAGCCTCCGCATTCAAAGGATCATCCTCTACCATTTCCAACATGATGCCACCATCAAATACATCTTCCCCTCACCCCAAGTCAGCATTCCATAGGGACCGTTCCCTCTGTCACACCCTGGTCCATTCCTCCATCACTCCCAACTCCTCATCGCCTTTCTATGGCATTGCAGAAGGTGCAACACCTGCCCCTTTACGTCCTCCCTTCACTTGCACCTCCTTCAAATTGGTCTACAGTATTAGCCGCTCTCAATGCGATCTCCTCTACAATGGGGAGACTAAACAGACTGGGTGATCGCTTTGCAAAACACCTTTGCTCAGTCCACAAACATGACCCAAGTCTTCCTGCCTTTTCAACACACCATCTTGGTCTCATGCCCACATGTCTATCTTTGGATTACTGCAATGTTCCAGTGAAGCTCAAAGCAATCTGGAGGAACAGCACCTCATCTTCTGACTAGGCACTTTACAGTCTTCTGGGCTTAACATTGAGTTCAGCAACTTCAGACCATGAACTCTCGCCTCCATCTTGACCCTTTTTAATCCTATTTTTATTTATTTTGTTTTTTCATTTCATTCTTTTATTTATTTGTTCGTTTTTAAAATAATTTCCCTCCCAAACCCCTTCCCCCCTCACAGGGCCATCCGTCACTTGTTTCTATATTGTGCTTTCAGAGCACTGACCCCTCATTCTGCTCTTAACACCTTCTGCTATCTTACCTTTTTGCCACCATCAGCACCTTCTTTATTCTTTACCACTATCATTAACACTCCTTTTGTCTGGTTTCCATGGCACATTTGTCAATCTCTCCTTAGCTGTCACCTATCCCTGACCTTGCATCTTGCTCCACTCCCTCAAACTGTATAAAATCCATCACATCACATTTCTACTCTTAAGCTCTGAAGAAGTCATACAGGCTCTAAACGTTAACTGTTTCTCTCTGAAGCACCTCGTGATCCATGTGTAAAAGTTGAATATGATTGCACTTTTTGTGATGGCCATTTAGAAATTTTTTGTAATGTTCTTTCATATATTTTATGATTAAAGTATATTTTTCCAAACAAAAACTCTCTCTCTACAGATGTTGCAGACTTGAGTTTTTCTAGCATTTTCTGTTTTTATCCCAAATGTAAATGTTTAGATTTTTAACAGTCTCTCAAGGTCTGAGCAAATTAAGCCATTCAACAGTCTAGCCAATATTTCCCAACTTCTTTCTCATTAGGGCTGGAAGCTCTTCAGTAATGCAGAGGATGCTTTTTTCCTCTTCAATTTCTAATGCAAAGCACATTTGCAAGTTAGTCAGCAATTCTGCAACTTTCTTCCAGCAATGGGTGTGGCATCATTCCACAACAACAAAGCAGTTGATGTGTTGAGTGCTTACAATTACGACACTAGCACCTAAAGCCAATCAATGCTCAGTTTTATTAAATGTTGTTACGGACATCATAGTTCCCCCATTCAATGATCTGTACTTTAAACTCAAAATTAAAAATCAGAAGATAGTCAGAGGTACAATTATGGTCAATTATGATAGGATATTGTTACTGCTGCACTGCAGCCTGAACGCTGATGTATGGTTTAAAATGGTGAAAGTAGATTCCGTAATTGATTTTTTTCCCAAAACCTGAAAGCAGCTTCATACATTGCAAATGGATTTTTTTAACACCAAGACAAGGTTAATGATACAGCTCACTCTCCTTCCCTTGGTTATGCATTACACAAACTGTAAAATATACAGACACCTGTTGCAAATATTTGATTTCATAAGTCAGGTATTTTAAAAATATAACTTTTCATTTAGGAATTGGACTTTTAAAAGCTGAAAATGGAAAACCCAATTGAGAAACGGGTAAACTTCTAAAGTGAGTACAAATTAACCAGGGTTAATTAGTTCAAAGGTGAACCTGCATTTATTTTTCACGGTCAGAGTTGGAAGAACACCTTAAACAATGGATGATTCTCTCAGAGCCTCTTGGTAGGGTCAGGATGCCTCCAGTTATCTCAGTAAAGGATTTAAATTATTCATGCAGTTACCCAGTGAAAAAAACTAAAACTAACTTGTAAACAAGGGAGTCTCCTTGGCGGAACCAGCAAGCCTGGGAAAAGGGCTGTTAACCCCATTACAGTTGGTCAGTAGTCAGCTTGGTTGGAGCTTGGAGAAGGCAGAGGTTTGAATCTGCCAGGAGCTATAAAACTGCTCTGACACCAGGACCAGCAATACAGGAGCTGTGGGAGCAGACTAGAAAATGTAGTCTGTGGCTGTCCAAAGTCAGGACAAGGAGCAGAGAGGTCATTAGGAATCAGAGGTGTTCCTGAATTTTAAATCACTACCAAAGGCAGCAATGAGGCTCAAGTTTGAGCTCAAGATTGCTCAAATATGTGCTTGTGAAGGAGAGTTGAAGGGTCACTTGCCAATAGCTAATGCAAGGATCCCCATGAAATCTCAAATTGCAAAACAGTTGGAATACGAAGGGGAGCGCAAAGTGAATTCTGAAGTGTTATGGCATACCTTGGTTTGGTCCCAGAAGGAGAAATGAATGCACTCTAAAGGAAATTTAAAATAAGAGGACTCTTGGATGAAATTAAAAAGTAGAACAGGGATTGGATTCCAAGTCTTTACAAACTATTGTGCCAAGTTAGTGTGCTTGCTTTGGTTTAATTTTTTCATATTCAGTAAAGTTTGTTCAGTTTAAAATGTGAAATCTTGTGGCACAGTTCTCTCATGTCATCACTGGCAGTTTGAATTTCACTTCAAACATTAACAGTCTCTACAGGGATCCTAACATCTTATAGCTAAACATGTAAATGAACACTTTCTGCTCAACATTTGTGGCAGAAAGTTGTTTTATCGGTCAACAAAGAACATAGTATTTGTATCCGTCAAAAACCAGTCATGTCGAAAAGTTACTGCTTATATGAAAAAATGGGATTAATTAAGCTTCCTTCATTGTGCAGAAGTTAGACACAACCTGGTGCAACACTGAGCTATAAAACACAGGAGTTTGGAGGTGTGGTTGTTGATTGTGTCATTAGTTGCTCTGAGTTATGGAAGGAGGGAATGTCTGGGGAGAGGTTAAAACCAGCCAAGACTCCCAGTACTGATTAAAGTCCCATTACCCCGCTTTCTGAAAGTGCTTCTATGCCGATGTCAGGCAAGAACAGAATCAGGGTCAACTGTAATGGCTTCTCGTAATCTAAATCTATTTCAGTTTACATCTGGCCTCAAAAATGCACCCCAGCGAGAATCAGCATCTTGAGAGAGCTCTCAATATTTTTAAAAGAATTGCCTGGTTTCAAAGTGAACATAAATACTGTATTCAGTGTTTTCATAGAATCATCCAGCATAGAAGTTAAGCAATTTGTCCCATTGTTCCAGCGCCGACTCTTTTAAAAAACTGATTAATCCCATTCCCTTGCTTTGTCCACAAAACCTGCCCCCACCCAGCCACTCCTGATGAACTTCTGGCACTGTTCCATAGTCAATGAAACAGATAGGTACTTGTTCGCATTTCAGTCACTCTATTCAAAAGACTAAACAGGGAGCATTATTCCAGATTTTGAGATTCTTTCTCCTCACCTCTGCTTAATGAGGCATTGAAAAGTTTTGTCTGAAAATAGATAATGAATCTGGCTGCATTGTAATGCTAAATGCTGATGGGGCAGGGGAACGTGTGAGAACAGAACAGACTATTTGTACGTACACTTACATGTTAACAGCCCTGGAGAGTTGGTCCAAAATCAGCAGAGTAGATTTCACTGGTACAAAACCCATGATCATTCCACAAGGATAAATTCGCATGGCAAAAGATATTTACTAGAGCAAAAGTGATCGAAAGACACCATAGAACACCGCAATATTAAAAATTATGTACTGGCCTTATCCATAATCTGCATGAGTCACCTAAACATACATGCTCCCAGGCCTCTGATCATTGACCATGGGGATTTTTTCCACATTACCAGAATTCACAAAATGCAGCAGTTCTGCAAGCTAGCTCAAAACAGGACATAAAACTTGTGAAGGCTGAATATAAGTGGAACTTCATTCAGAAGTAACAGTGCTCGTGGGGGGGTGGTGGGGGCAGCAGGAATCAAAACAACACCCAGAAGTTAAAACTACCAACCAGAGCACTATCAACAGAGTTTCTTTCAACATTTGAGTTGACCTTTTCACTTATGTTTTCAATGTTCCTTAAATTATCTCCCTGGATATGCAGAAACTAAATCGGCATTTAATTTTGCAAAAAGCTCTTGCATGGCCATAAATCGCAGATTCTTGACCTCTAGTTTGGGATTGAAACACTTAATATTTACTGATTTATCCAAAAGAAAATACTTTGAGATTCTGCATCTTCCATATTTAGGGATCAAGCCCAAACTATTTATAGATTACAAAACTCTTTGCTAGGGGAAAATCTGAACACAAGTAATCATCCAGATGCTTGCAAAGACCATGCATTAGCCATCTAGAGCAGAGCTGGCAGAGGCTTATGAGCAAGTAACTCATACTCGAAAGTTGATGATTGGTTTGCGCAAATCTTAATGAGGATGAAGAAATTACATTTTAAAAAGGATAAAGAGCCCTTTAATGGTTCAATGACCAAATTCATGGAAAGACAACATTGTAGGCAGGTGATAGCTTTAAGCAAAAGGGTAAATTATCAGAATTAAAGCCTAAAAGGAGTTAATATTCATGCAACAAATTCTGCATTTTCTACAGAAACCACGACATTGTTGCAAAATTAATAGCAAATGTAGTTCACACTTCAAAATATAACTATTATGCTGTTTGACTGTTAAAAAAGATGTTTAAACATTAATCAGCAATACAAATTTTCAAACATGTATTTGGATATAGTTTCAAGTTAGTCAACTATGCATTCCAAAAGATATTATAAAATAAATGACATCAAAAAGCACTAGTGGATAGTGTATGGAAAACTCAAACTCAATGGATAGCAGAATTTGTGACAACAGCAAGTAACGTGCTGAGTCACTAAATAGCTCAGAGGTGGTTTGTCATCTTGCAAAGGAGAAACATTTTCAAGCTTACTCATCTTAGATTGTGATTCCCAAGAGTGCAGAGTGCCCTTTTTGCTGGAAGATGTGCAAAAGCTGGGATCAGAGAGAAATGGTCATAACTTGCAAGCTTCACAGTGTTGTCTGGGGGGGGGGGGGGGGGGGGGGTGAGGTGTGTGTATGTGTGTCCGGCGGAGGGGTGCCCCAAAGATGCACTGGGGAATCCACTTCTGAAGTTAACAACTAAGGTTTGCACAGCAACTGCTCAGGTGCAACTTCCCCAGGGTTATTGCCCAGCACTGGGAACCATCCAAAAATGAGGTTTAAATCATAAACTTCAGGTGGTTCTGTCTGGGTTACATCAATAGTTACCCCAGAAAAAGTTATAAGAATTGAAACATCTTCTAAGCTCCAGGTAGCTATTGTTCAGACCCACGCTGACCCCTCATGGGTCTCCCCCCAAAGCCTCAACAATTCCTCACATGGGACACCTCTAACCCTCACCCCAAAAGGACTACACAACCCAACAGGAATTACCCAAACCACAGGATTCCCACACCTCCCAAGCCAGGCCTGACTGACACCGCTCCCCCCCACCCCCACCACTGAGCCCCCAGCCCTCTCCCAACCTCCTTCCCCCACCACCTCCCAAATCCTACTCGCTTACTCAATACACTTAACTTTTCCCTGGCCTGTCAATGGGCCTTTAACTTAGCTGGTGCCGTAAAAAAGATGTGGCCTTTTTCCCTTCGAAAGAGCTGCCCTTCAACATTAGGGCCCCAGGGACGCACTGCGCTAATTGGATCTTGCCTGGCCTGAGTTGGAAGGTTGGGCGAGACAGGCTGAGAGAGAAAAAAAATCAAGTAACAAACTAGGAGTGGAGAGGCAATCCAACACTGAATGCCACTCCGAGGAAGTTCAGTTTCAATAAATATGTCAGCAAAAGCGTCTTCACTGTCTATCATAATTCTCGTATAACAACCACATTAAGGCTGAATTCACTCCTCATTACTCTACCAAGAATAGTGGAAATCTACCCATTCGAGGAAATCTGGAAGCTGCTGAGTACACTTTGCAGGTTATGTTACTGGGGGTAGGTAAAAGTGAGAAAAGAAAAAAAAAACAATATATTAGCATGAAGTGTCAAATTCCAATTTGAAGTCTTTGTGCTGTTGAGGAAAAAACCCGTCACTCATGCTAAACATCAAACAGCTAGTCTCCGTCAAAATATCTTGTCTCCATCAATTTGCATTTATAAATCAGAAAACTGCATAACAAGTACAATAAGTGACACTAATCTTACTGAACTGTGAACCAGTGTCTGCTTCAAGTAAAAGCAACTGCCTCAGTATCCCGGACATAAGCCAATCAGGTTTCACACTCTCACTTTTCCGCTTTCCACCCCTTTTCTTACTGAAATTATATTGCAAAATGCAATAGCAACAGTTCTAACAAAAGGTCATCAACTAGTAATGGTATGTGTTTCACTTTCCACAGATGCTACCCTGCTTCCTGAATATTTTTAAAATTTTCTGTTTTTATTTCACTAATTGCTAATCTCTTTTGCCAAATTTAAAATCCACCGTAATCTGTGAATCTATTTTAGAGACGCATCAGACAGAGAAAGATCGTGAATCTTGTGGAAGATTTGGCTGAATTCAACCACAGAACCACAGAGAAATTATGCTACAGAACGAGGCCATTCAGACCATCATGCCTGCGCAGCCAAAAAAGAATGAAAAAACGAGCTGCCTGTTCTAATCCCACCTCCCAGCACCTAGCCTGTAGCCTTGCAGGTTGCAACACTTTTAGGTGCAGATCCAGGTACTTTTTAAATCGAGGGTTTCTGCCTCCATCACCAGGCAGTGAATTCTTAACACCTACCATCCTCTGGGTGAACAAGTTTTTCCTCACGTCCCCTCTAAACCTTCTACCAATCATCTTAAATCTGTGCCCCCTGGTAACTGACCTCTCCGCTAGGGGAAACAAGGCATCCCTGTCTACTCTATCTAGGCCCCTCAATCTTGTACGCCTCAAATCAGGTCACCCATCAGCCTCCGCAGTTTCAATCTTTCCTCTTGGCTGCAATTTTCAGCCCCTGGCAACATTCTTCTAAGTCTCCTCTGTACTCACTCCAGAGCAGTATGCCCTTGCTGTCATGTAGCAACCAGAACTGTACAACAAATTCCAACTGTAACCTAGCCAACCTTTTATACAGTTCCAACATTATATTCCTGCTTTTGTATTCTACACCTTGTCCAATAAAAGAAAGCATTCCATGTGCTCTCTTTACCACTTTATCCACCTGTCCTGCTCCCTTCAGGGACCTGCTGACATGCACTCCAAGGTCTCTCACTTGCTCAACCCCTCCCAATATTCTCCCCTTTATTGTGCATTCCCTAGCTTTGTTTAGCCTCCCCAAATGCATTACCTCACATCTGTGGATTGAATTCCATCTGCCACTTTCCTGCCCACTCAACCAAACCATTGATATAATTCTGGAAATAACAGCTTTCTTTTTCACTATTAACTACACAGCCACCATTGTGTCATCAGCAAATTTCCCAATCATGCCACCCACAACTCCAAATCATTAATATAGACAACAAACAGTAAAATACCCAACACTGTGGAACACCACTGGAAACCGTGTTCAATTCTCAAAAACATCCAACCATTACCCTTTGTTTCCTGTCACTGAGCCAATTTTGGATCCAACTTGTCACATTCCCCTGTATCCCATGGGCTTTTACTTTCCTGACCAGTCTGCTATGTGGGACTGTGTCAAATGCCTCACTAAAATCCATCTAGACAACATCCACTGCACTACCCTCATTAATCCTCATTACTTCAAAAGATTCAATTAAATTTGTAAAGCATGAACTTCCTCTAACAAAAACATCCCTGATTAATCTGTTCCTCTCTAAGTGATGGGTTATCTGTCTCAAGAATTGATTCTAATGATTTCCCGCCACTGAAGTCAGACTGAACAGCCTAATTATTTGGCCTATCCCTCGCACTCTTTTTAAACAATGGTACAATGTTCGTAGACTTCCAATCCTCTGATACCTAGCCTGCATCTAGTGAGGATTAGAAAATGATCCTCAGAACATCCACTATTTCCTCCCTGGCTTCCATCAACAGCCTGGGATACAATCCATCCAGCCATAGCAATTTATCTACCTTCAAGGATGCCAGTCCCTTTTGTACATCCTCTCTCATTATGCTTATTGTACCTAATATTTCACACTCTAACTAGAATATCTACATCATCCCTCTCCTCTATGGAGGCAAGGTACTCATTGAGAACCCTACCCACATCTTCAGCATCAGCGTACAAGTTACCATGTACATCTCTGATAGGCCCCAACATTTCCTTAGTTATGCTCTTGCTCTTAACGTACAGGTAAAACGTCTGGGATTTCACCTGCCAATATTTTTTCATATCCTTGCTTTGCTTTCTTAATTATATCTTTTACTTTACCCCTGTACTTTCTATACTCCTCTAGGCTTTCTACAATATTAAGCCTTTTGTGGCCATCATAAGCTTTCTTTTTCTACCTTATCTTACATTGTATGCTTCTAGGTAACCAGTGAGCTCTAGATCTGGCAGTACTGCCTTTTTAATTTGTGGGGACATGCCTAGACTTTGCCTGTAGAATCTCATTTCTGAATGCCTCCCACTGGTCTCCCACTGATTTCCTTTCAATTACCTGGAACCAGTCATCTCTTGTCAGATCACCTCTCAGCTTTGTAAGATTTGTCTTCTCTCAATTTAGAACTTTTACTCCTGTTCTATCTTTATCCTTTTCCATAATTATGCCAAATCTAACTGTATTATGGTCACTATCTCCTAAAGGCTCACTCACTGCTACTTCATTCACTTGCCCAGCTTCATTCTCAAGACTAAATCTAGACTTGCACTCCTTTTGTTGGGCTTGTTACGTGCTGGTTGAAAATGTTCTCTTGAATGCAGTTCAAGAATTTTGCACTCTCTGTGCCTATTACACTGTTCGTAACCCAGTTGATGTTAGGGTGGTTGAAGTCCCCAACTATTATTGTCCTATTGTTTTTGCACTCAGAAATTTGCCTACGTATTTGCTCTCCTATCTCACTCTCACTATTTGGGGGTCTTTTGTACACTCCTAGTAGTGTAGCTGCCACCTTATTTTTGAGCTCAATGATACACCCCCCCCCTAACCTTTTTTAGCCTCCTCTCTATCCTTCCTGAAACCCTATATCCAGGGATGCGAGCTGCCATTTTTGCCCCTCTTTAAGACAAGTTTCCATTATAGCAATGATATCATGCTGCCATGTATCAATGTGTGCCCTCAGCTCATCGGCTTTGTACGCTATATTCCTTGCATTTAAATAAATACCTTGTAACATTGCCACAAAGAGAGATTTGGGTCAAGATCATATTGCTGTTTGAGTGAGTTTGCTGATTGCAAATTAGCTGTGTTTCCTACATTGCAACAATGACTACTTCAAAAAGTGCATGAGCTGTCCAGTTATTGTGAAAGTTCTGTGCTGCAAACATTTTAATCTTTGCTTGTTCTGTCTTCAGCCCTCAGGTTTCCACCCCCCTGCCAGTCTAGTTTAAACTCACCCCAACAACACAAGCAAATCTCCCTGCAAGGACATTCATCCTTATCTTATTCAGGTGTAGACCGTCCGGCTTGTACAGATCCCACCATTCCCCAGAACCATTTAGGACTTGCAACTTATCTGCCTGAAAACCTTAAATACAATGGTAAGATATACTATTTCAAGCTGCAAATTCAAATTTAGTTTGCAGACATAGGGGAAACCAAATAGCACAATGACAAGGTTCTGATGCTCAGAGGGAGAGAAGGACAGCAAAGATAAAAAGCACCATCAAAAAACCTTAAACACTCATCTGGAATAAATTGTGCTCAGACACACTGAAATTTCAGAACTGATAGGCTTTCCCTTTCCCCTTTTTAATTTCAGAAGGTAAATTACATTGTGCTAATGGTTAAACCTTCATATGGAACAGAAACAATACAAAATAATGTAATATTGATGTACAAATACACACCACTGTCATACAGGCACAGGTAAATCATATTAGTTAATGGCACAAAAAACAACATACTATGTACAGGAAATATTCCAAGTTCAAGCATTGATACTTCTTTCCTCTTTCTGAATAAAATGAAAGGGCAAAGATTTACATCTGAAAATAATTTATGTAGTCAGGTAATTAACTGATTCACCCAATTTTTGAGATACGCTTATTTCAAAGTACACAAGCTATATATTTAGTGGTACAAAGCATACAGTACCACAGAAAAGCTTCCTAATACAAGCTGAGCATTGAATCAACATAAGAGGCCAGACATTTCCTTGCATATTTGTAAACTAAGCTGATGGTCACAGCTGGCTTAGGGTACCTGGAAACATTCGCTGGGCTCTTTCAACACCAGAGTAAAGTCTGAACAAGTGTTGTGTGGTTAAGTGATTGAGGACAAACACTATTTAATTTTTAAACCTAACATAGGTTGAAGCCCGTTACTGAAGCTGAAGATAGCACTTGGCATAATTTAAATTAACAGCATGAGATATACAACCTGTTCAGTGTGTTTCGTTGTGTATTCAGAATTTATTTAAACTGGTATTTTGTGCTGGTTCTGTACTGTACTGACCCATGCTTTAGTAACTGTTTTCCTTTTAGACCATTCCTTTTCATAAACGCAGTAGCTATAATCCAGAGGGCCTCTGTCTTGTCTATAAGGACAATCCATACTTGTCCATAAATTTACTTTTCCCTTGAGGAAACACTGTCTCGTGCTGAACTTTCCCCTCTCCTCTCCCTATTAGAGGTGAC
Organism: Carcharodon carcharias; assembly: GCF_017639515.1. Classification (NCBI taxonomy): domain Eukaryota; kingdom Metazoa; phylum Chordata; class Chondrichthyes; order Lamniformes; family Lamnidae; genus Carcharodon; species Carcharodon carcharias. The sequence goes on along the minus strand of NC_054476.1, from coordinate 155,271,840 downwards.
TATAGGAATTTCACTCCATCTTAAGTGTCAACTGTGGCTCAGTTGGTAGCACACTCACTTCTGAATTCCCAGGCTCCGGATTCAACTTTAACTCCAGGGCTTAGCACAAAAACCAAGGATGACTTGCCAGTGCAGTCTTGAGGGAACTGTCTTTCAGGTGAAAGATTAAACCGAGGCCCCATCTGCCTGCTCAGGTGAATGTAAAAGATCCCATGGCACCATTTCAAATACGAACGGAGAAGTTATCCCTGGTGCACTATTTATTCCTCAATTAACATCACAAAAACAGATTATCTGGTCATTATCATATTACTGTTTTTGGGAGCTTGCTGAGCGCAAATTAGCTGCCATGTTTCCTACATTGCAACAGTGAACATACTTTAAAAAGTACTTTGAGTTGTCCAGTTATTGTGAAAAGCACTCTGCTAAACGCATGCAAGTCTTTTGTTCTTTTTTGCATTGTACTGATCATCACACAGAAAAAATGAAAGATTTTTAAATAACCAACTTAAAGTTAAGGCAAAACAATTTATAAACATCTCCAAAAAGTAAACAATCTCCAAAAGGCAAATAACTATTCTGTGTAGTATGAAAGAACAATGGCACATTGAATTAAGAAGTCCAAAAAGGAAGAAAAATTGAGGTTTCTTGATGCATTGCAATTTCAGCCCGTTATGGGCCCTCATCCTTTATGCTCAAACACACATTCCACAGTATTCAGCCTTCGGTCTGCCAGAATAAAAATCTGCCACAGCTTTAAAAAATGGCAGCCTTTCAGCAGACTGTTGAAGACCCATAAAACAAGAGCAGCTATTGTCATCATACAGCGTGACTAAAAGGAAGTATGTTACTCCTTGTGGCATTACATCATCTCCCAAAACAGCGCAAGTTCAGATCCTCGTTGCCAACGAGCTCCAACCTACAACTGTCTGCAAAACCACAGCAACTCCAGTAATTGCATTTTAATTATTGCATTTCACATTCACAATCAAAGCTTTTCAGCAGCCGTTACTCAGTGGCGGCTAACAAAACTCCCACTGGGATGATGAAATTAAGCGAACTACTGCTTGTTCTGTAGTACTGAAAGAGGAGGTGAATTTGAAAAAAAAACTCGTTTCTGAATATTTCAGAGGACACTGGAGGGAAGAATAGAATTTCCTTTATACTATACATCAGAATTTCTTAGAGCAGATTAATACAGGTATATTTCAAAGAATTGGACGACCTATTATTCATTACGTTTGTTGAAAATACTACTCTGGTGAACTGAAGAGCTGTAAATATTTCAGGCACAGAACAAAAACGAAATTCATTCCAGTGCGCTTGTTCTGATTTTAAAAAAAAACAAACCAGGTGAATCAGAACTAATTTTCTAATGGCAAAAATGTTACACAAGGACATACATTTGCTTTAAAAGGATTAATATGTTCTGTAGACTGATTTTTTTCTTTTCCCTGTTTGCTAAATAGAAAGCGGCAACATGTACTTTGTATTTGTACTGACGTTTCCCACTAACTTTCATGAAGTGAGAAAAAAAAAAGCCAATGCAGGGGTGCTCACCTAAGGAAAACAATGCCAATGAGGTTAGGCAAAACATGGTCACACGAATAGCAGAGATGCCTCAACCAGGGCACAGGACCCTCTGCACGAGCATACCAATTTGCAACTTCTCACACCCTTGACCTAAATCTTTCAACTGTTCTGAATAAAAGGCATTATTGTAGTGTAAATTCGTAACTCCTACAAAACTGGAATTGCCACAGATCATTTATTTACCACTTGGTCATCTTGCAACCATATTCTCACCCAGAAGTTACAAAACACTGCACCATCCATTTCTCCTTCCCCCTCCCTCCCCACATCGTCTTACACCTTAATATAATCAATCTCACGCATTAAGATTTAGCATACGTCTCTGAAATGAGCACTCCACTCCCCACTTATTTTGATCCTTCTTTCAAAAAAAATTTCAACAGCAGTACACTTTTTCAATAAGCTTCTGATATCTAGTGTACCATTTGAAGGATATCTAGCAGGCTATCCAAACCCATACATGTAACAAACTCTAGGGCATCCAGTAACAGTAATAAGAGTTTTAACTTGAAGGCCAAAGTTCAAATGCAGCCTATATCAATATTTGCACTTGGGCTTCTCAAGGGCAGGGGTCAAATGGAAAGAACTGAACACAGTGTTGGATCTTTTCCCGTAAAATTTACTTTTAATATTATGGGAGATTAAAATACCATAATGTAAACAGTAAGCTCACTGATAAAAAGCAACAGATTGATACAAGTCTGTCATAAAAATTAATAAAGAAATATAAATTATAATGGTGTGGGGTTGTTTACATCGTTAAGAACTTGACAAATTGTTGAAAATGCAGAAGACTCCACAGCAATATCAAATCATCCTGTGAAGTTTATATTCCTTCATTTTAATTGGAAAAAATCAATCACAAATATTATTTCTTGAACAAATGGAATTTTCACATTTTCTGATACATCAAAACATTCTAGCTTGAGATTGGTAAAAAGGGCCAATTTTCTCTGCAGTTACAAATGATTTTTTTTTTGAAAGGTGTGTTACAACTTGCAGCAGGTAAAAGCTCATCCCATTCTCCTAATTAGCTAAGAATCAAGTTGGCAAAAGAATCATGGCAGGATTTAATATGGGCAAGGACTTCCATTAGACCCACAAACAAGAAAAATGAGTGCATATAATACCACTCATTCAAGATACCTAGATTTTGCAGCCACACTACCAAGGCATACTGGTTAAAGTCATATTCCTGCCCTAACACAACGCCCCAATGTACTTTCTATACATCAATTAGTAAAATACTGATTCAATTGGCTAAAAAAAAATTGACCACTGGAACTTGTCTTCTAAGTACCAATTTCTACAACGTGGGTATTGCTTTACTATAGGGGTGCAAAGGAAGATGAAAGCACGTTTAAAAACTAAAAATTGAGGACAAAACTACCTTAAAGTCTGGAATAACACATTTTGGTTAGAAATAAAACAAGATCACCGTAACCTCTCAAAGCAGAATTCTGAAATCCAGAAACACCAGTTGTCTGGAATTTATATATTATTTGAGTGCATATGCAATTCCAGGACTGGCCTCTTGTGGCACTGAAGAGTTATAGCCCTAATGGTTATTGCTGGCATCACCGGAGGTTTGCCAGGTACTTCTTGAATGGCCTTTGTCAAGTACAAGTGTCTGTAACATATCCAAGCAGGGGGAGGGGAGATGGAAGAGGATGCAGTCGAAGAGATATGTTGCAACGAGTTTTCTTGAGGATGTGCAGAGATATGTTTCCCACACTGTAATCAGGCCCTCCACCTGCCCATGGTAATCAGGCCATGTGCCCTGGTACACACATTGATCAGTTCCTCTGCCAACCCCCAAGCCCATCTGCACATGCACACACAAATCAGCCCCCCTCTCTCCCCACCTTTTGATCTAGCTAGCAATGCACATGACTCAGTGTCACAAATCCAGGGTATGAAGCCTGTACAACAGGCAGATAGGAGCAGAAACACAGTAAAGTTTGAATGTACTAGTCATCTCCCCAACTTTGCCGCATGACCTCCCAATTATTCCCACACTAAGTCAGAGTTACACTTGCTGGCTTGTGACTGTGCCAAGTCAGCACACAAATATAGCGGGCCCACTCAGCGCTCGTTCATAAATGTGTTTTCTAACATTAAAGAGCGCAGTACTTTGGAAACATGGACAATACAGAATTTGGATAAATTTTTTTATTACTGCTTTATAATGTTATGTACCTAAGTCATAAAACAGTGACATATCTATACCCAATTCACACACTTGTGAAAAGGCATTCTAACATTATTCTGAAATCCAGAAAATTCTAAAATCCAGAAATGCCGTGGTCCCAAGCATTCCAGACTAGAGAGGTTACAGTGTACTGTCAAAATTAATAGTTAATTGGGAGTGGGAAGAACAATGTGTTTAGATTTTTGCAGTGTTAGTTGAATAGAGAGTTAATGCTAGTTTCAAAACTTCTTAATAGAGTACTATCAATCTCTACTATTTTAGTGTTTGCCACTGCATCACAGCCACTAAGCTGAAAACTTAAATGTATCGCTTGGAGAAGCTCAAATTTCTTCAAGTTGCTAGCGGTTTAAGAGATAAATATATTGGAAAGAGCTGAGGCATCACAAATTGGAACAAACAACATCAATGACACCTGACATCCATGTTTCTAAGTTCCAAACCTACAGACAGCCTTAGGTGTATGATGAATATTAAGACTAAAAAATATGCCAAATTGTTTATACATTAAAATCTAAGTTTTATTTGAATTTAATAAAAACATAATCATGCCTAGATTATAAAATGCTGACAAGAATATTAAAGGATTAAATTTGCTAGGAGGAACATTTATATTTTAATATCCCTTTTTCTCCAGTGAGCATTCATAGAAACCACATCATGTGATCCAACCTAATTTTTTGAAAATGGATAAGTTAGAGCCAATAAACACAACCACAGAAAACAAAGCTATACAGCTTGCAAACACAGACAAATTTGTTCCACATTTGTACAACAAAATAATATAATGGGATGCTTAAATTCATGTGTCCAAAAACAATCCAATGTAAAAATGAGACAAAAGCAAAATACTGCGGATGCTGGAAATCTGAAACAAAAATAGCTGGAAAAACTCAGCAGGTCTGACAGAATCTGCAGAGAGGAATACAGTTGACATTTCCAGTCCGTATGACTGTTCATCAGAACTAAGGAAATAGAGAAATGAGGTGAAATATAAGCTGGTAGAGGGGGGTGGGACAGGTAGAGCTGGAGAGTGGGCCAGTGATAGATGGAGGCAAAGAAGAGACTGCCAAAGATGTCATAGACAAAAGGACAAAGGGGTGTTGACGGTGGTGATATTATCTAAGGAATGTGCTAATGGGGACATCAAGGGTAGCAAGCAGGACAAGCAAGTGGCAGATGGCCCTAGTGGGGGTGGGGCAGGGAGAAGGAATTGAAATGGGCTAAAAGGTGGAGATAAAACAATCAAAATAAATTTTAAAACAGGTGGGAAAAAATATAAATTTTAAAATTATAAATTATTGGAAAAAGGGGGATAGGAAAGGGGGTGGGGATGGAGGAGAGTGTTCATCATTATCTGAACTTGTTGAACTCAACATTAAGTCCGGAAGGCTGTAAAGTGCCTAGTCGGAAGATGAGGTGCTGTTCCTCCAGTTTGCGTCGAGCTTCACTGGAACATTGCAGCAGGCCAAGGATAGACTTGTGGGCATGAGAGCAGGGTGGTGTTTTGAAATGGCAAGCGACAGGGAGGTCTGGGTCATGCTTGTGGACAGACTGAAGGTGTTCTGCAAAGTGGTCACCTAGTCTGTGTTTGGTCTCTCCTATGTAGAGGAGGCAGCATTGGGAGCATGCAGTAAAAATGAGACAGTTGTTCATGAATATGTTTTTGAAGACTTGAGCCAACCTTATAGCTTCATTCAACATCAGTGAATGTAGCCAGATAAATAACACATGGTTTCTAATGACTTAAACAAGCCTCGTAACAAGCTAACAATTTAGCAGCAATTTGCACACATTTTAAAAGAATCCCAAAAGTGTTCAGCTACTATCAGGGAAAAAAAAGCTTATTAATGACAGTGCATATCCAAAATTATGCACATGATTTATTTCTCAATCTAAGCTGGATGGGCTACTAGCATAGACATTCTACAGAACAACTTCCAAGAAATACTAGCAGTCTATAAGTTGGTTGCGCTTCTTCACTCAGTTGAGTGTCCCAACAGGCCTCCCTTTTATCAAGAAATGAAATGAAGTAAAAACAAAAAAACTGCGGATGCTGGAAATCCAAAACAAAACCAGAATTACCTGGAAAAACTCAGGTCTGGCAGCATCGGTGGAGAAGAAAAGAGTTGACGTTTCGAGTCCTCATGACCCTTCGACAGAACTTGAGTTCGAGTCCAAGAAGGAGTTGAAATATAAGCTGGTTTAAGGTGTGTGTGTGGGGGGCGGAGAGAGAGAGAGGGGGGTGGAGTGGGGGTGTGGTTGTAGGGACAAACAAGCAGTGATAGAAGCAGATCATCAAAAGATGTCAACAACAATACTACAAAAGAACACATAGGTGTTAAAGTTAAAGTTGGTGATATTATCTAAACGAATGTGCTAATTAAGAATGGATGGTAGGGCACTTAAGATCTAGCTCTAGTGGGGTTGGGGAGAGCATAAAAGATGTAAAAAAAATAAACTAAATAAATAAATATTTTTTTTTCTTTTTATAATGGAAATAGGTGGGAAAAGGAAAATCTATATAATTTATTGGAAAAAAAAGAGAAAAGGAAGGGGGAAACAGAAAGGGGGTGGGGATGGGGAGGGAGCTCACGACCTAAAGTTGTTGAATGAAATGAAGTAACTTACCCAACAAGAGTCAGTACACAATATGACATTATTTAAGATACAGAACCTACCAGCTTGATTGCTTTTTTAGAAACCTCAGACATCGTCATAGTTTGGAAGCACAAAAAAGGCGAAGCAAGGCAAAGAAGTCACTGCACTGATCATATCCAATCCACAGATTTGGCATTAAAATAAAAAAAATAGCAATTTCTCAAAATCCTTTAATCAGAAGAGAATATCTTCTGGTTTGGCACTTCCCATCAAGGTGGTGCACCATACTGCTCAGAATTCTTTTAAGCATTTTGAGGAGCGCTTTTACTTAATTATTTTGAAGTGTTAAATAAATGATGTAAGGGATTAAGTTTTTCAATGGTAAAGTGGGTTATTGACCTCAAATTTTATTCAGAGATGCAATGAAAGCTACAATGCTTTGATAATGTTTGGTACCAGTTTTTTAAATTTAATTTCCAACTGACTACTGCAGAGGTTTTTGTCTACTGTATGTTAATTACTGAGCTTTCTTTCCATTCAATTATTGTTAATGTAATAACATATGTATCAGACAGCAAATGTGAAAATTTCAGGTTTTACCAAATAAATCTGCCTGCAATTCAGCAGTTCAATTATAGTAAACCAACTGAATGTTGAAAACAAAGGAATTTGACAGTCTCTGTAATATAAAGAAGTGTTAACATAGAAGTAGCTTAATGAAATACTAGATTGCAATAAATTCTGAGGGTGAATTCTAAAGCCAGAGAAAAACAAATTTTAACTGCTTAAAATACTCTGAATTCATCCCATCTCTCTATCCTATTCTGTTATTGTCTTCTTGTATTATATATATATATATATATTCTTTGTGAACTAAGCAAAGTTGATACTTAAAACTGCATATTATTTGAACTAAGAAACTCAGAACTAAGAACATAAAAATTAGTCTTTGGAACACTTGTTAGACGAAATGACTTCTACACCACTGATGGTTTAAGTGCAATATAATAAAATTCTCAAATAACACTACCACTGTAAACACATGTTCTTCGGCAGTCCCTCAGGAGCAAGGGTGACTTACTTCCACTCCAGTTCAAGGGGTTCTGAAATGGCTGATAAGGCCACCAATGTGCAATCTACAGACCCTGCCACATGTGGGGCAGGTGGTGCTCGAAGAGTTGGGTAAATAGGTTGCTTGGAGGTTTGTGTACCTCCTCTGATGCTTCGACTTCGTCCCTGCATATTCTCGATGTGTTCAGTGCCTTCCCAAATGGGCCTTCTCCATTTTAGTCGGTCACAAGCCAGGATCTCCCATGAGTCGATGGGCATGTTTGACCTCTTCGGGGATGCTTTGAGGACGTCCCTAAAATGTGTTCACCGCCCTCCTGGAAGTCTTCTGCCGTGACTAGGCTCAGAATAGAACTGTTGCTTCAGGAGTCTGGTTCAGGCATGTGAATGACATGTCTGGTCCAGCAGAACTGGTTTTGAGTGATTAGCACCTTAATGCTGAGCAAATTGACTTGGGAGAGGATAGTGTTGTTGGGCCACCTTTCTTCCCACTGGATTTGGAGGATCTTGCAAAGACATTGCTGGTGATACTTCTCCAGTACTTTAAGATGCCTATTGTTGGTTGTCCAAGCCTCCAAAGCATATAGCAGCATGGGGATCAGTGCTGCCTGGCAAATCATGACCTCAGTCTTGAGTTTGAGTTCCTGGTATTCAAGCACTCTTTTCCTTGGGTCAGCAGAAGGCCTAATTGGCACATTGGAGGCGATGATGAACTATAGCATCCTCTCGAGAATCACATAGCACAATTTCTGATGCTTAAATAAAAAACAATTTAAACAGCAGCACAAATTAGAATCAATAAAATAATTTAAACCTCCAAATATATTATTTCTACAAGACTGCAACTGAATTAACAACTCAACTTACATACCACCGCTAACATATGTAAACATCAAAATGCATTTCACTGGAGCAAAGAAAGACTGGCATTTATATAGCATCTTTCCTGACCTCAGGATGTCCCAAAATGCTTTATTGTTCGATAGGAATTTCAGAAGCTTATGAGGTACTACTGAGGACAGAAGTACCTCATGAGCTGAGCCAAAACACAACAAATTAGGATAGCTGGCTAAAGCTTGGTCAAAGAGGTTGGTTTGAAGGAGGGTATTAATACAGGAGAGGTGGCATTGTCTGAGCAGAGGGAACATTTCCAATGTGAGCAAACAGTGGGGCAAGGAAAGCTAATTGAATAATTAGGAGTGGGATGTGGAGTACATCTAAGGTCTCAAGCGTTGAACTTGGATATGGTGGAAAAGAATAGTGGACGAAGTTGAAGCAAGAGTGATTGAAAGGTTCAGAGCTTTGATAGGAAGCAAAGGAAGCAGAAGGCAGCTGAAAGAACTATGAATTTAAGGAAATGAAAATCTCAGCTTTTTCCTCCAAAAACTCAAGCAGTAACACCAACTGTGACCATGATTTGCAACAATGCCACCGAATAGCCCATTAAGCTAAGTTATCCGAATGGATCTGTCCTATGGTAGCTGCTACCTACCAATTAACCTCATTGATCATTAACAGGCCCCCAAAGTTTATTAAGCTTTTGATTCTCTCTACAAAATTTCCAAAATATCTTTTTGAACAAAAGGTTGTTTGCTGCACAAGTTGGCAGCTTATTCCATTAGCCAATCATTTCGCCGGAAATTTGTTTTATTCATGTATTAATTGCGAATTCAGTCAAGTCCTAAACTTCAGATTCAGTTTCATGAAAAAAGCTTTTGCATATACTTCATACAACAGATTTATCATTCTTGCCTTGCTGGTCTCAAATTTATCCCACTGCTCTCAAATACATCGATGACAAACTGTATGTGACATCTTAAATGTGGTCTTCCGAACATATTGAAGAAATGATTCAACATCATGGATTTATAACTATACTTCAGATATTCACCTAACTTTGTGAATTAATAGCTTCTCAGTGAACTCAAAAGTTCTCAGATGTCTACTGGTAAAGACAGCCTGTTACCAAATCATAGACTGAAAAGGGGCTCACCTTAGCCAGGTGGCAGTGAGCTTTGTGGAATTGACCTCTGTTCCTTAAATAGAAAGAGAAAGATTGGCCAGCACACTTGATTTTGATTTTATTCCAAAAACACTTACTGTAAAATTCACTTTAAATGTGAAGAGAACAGATCCAGGCTTTCTCCTCCCTAAACAGTCAAACTTTCACCATCAATGCTCCAATATTAACAACCACTTGGCAGATTCTAAAGAGTGAAAGGCACCTGTTGAAGCATACCCAATGATCAGTCACCTATATGCTCAGAAGAGGAGGAAGGAGAATACTCAGAAGTCCTTATTCTCTCTGTTACGCCCCTCTTCTGCAGCTATGTTCGTGGCCAGGTGTCCGTGGAGGAGTACACACAGTGTCCGCCAGCACTGTCGTGGCCTTCCGTGCTTGGTAGGCACCGTGGGGATTGGGGTGTTTTATTGGCCCCTTTAATCACATTTTGATTTAATGTTGCTAAGTTTCCTTTGCATTTTGTCTTTTTTTTTTACAGTTTCTCTTTAAGGGGCTGCCTTTTACTTTGTCCCTTGATTTGTTGATTTAGTTTATTTGTTTTGTAACAAAAAGAATTACATTGGTAGTCTAAAAAAAACATATTGCAGAGTGAAAATATTATTTCAAGAGTATTCATTTTGAAGAGTAGTATTAAGAGTTCAGTCAGCTGCTCTGTATAACATTACATTGACATTGGAATCTAAAATATAATTAGAGGCAAAAGGTCTCTTCCTAATTTTGAAACTATATTAGAAAGGGCTTGTTGCATAAAGTCAATATCTGGAAATGTCAAATTAAATCACCCAGTTCTACAGTTATAAAGTTGATCTATAAGCCACAAATCAATGTGATTTTAAGGATAATTGCTTAAGGCATTTTCTCTCGTGTTCCCTCATATTAGCACCATCTCCCACAGATAGCAATCTGCTTTCTATCCCCCACTTTGGAACTACTATTGACTTGATTTGCACTCAACAAATGCCTGGCTTTTGGTTCCAATGAAATAAGAACAGGTCACGTGAAAGGCTGAAACTACATCATGCACTTTTTCCCCCCTTTATAATCCAAGATATATGGCAATTCATATGTACAGCTGTTATCTTGAAGTAGAATAATTTGGAAATGCAATTTAGCATCCACACAAGAAGTAGCAGCAGAAGTAGGCCACACACAGTCTGTCAAGCCTGTTCCAGCATTCAATTAGCTCGATTGATCTTTGGCTTCAAATCCACTTTCCTGCCCACTCCCCATATCCCTTGATTCCCTGAGACACCTAAAAATGTCTATTCCATTAATATATTAAGCAACCACAACCCTCTGGGATACACAATTCCAAAGATTCACAACACTTTGAATGAAAACATTTCTCATCTCAGTCCTAAATAATCGACCGCGGAACCCTGAAATGATATCTCCATGTTCTAAATTCCTTGTCTAGATTCTCAGAGTTTACCCTGTCAAGATCCTTCAGAATCCTGCATGCTTCAATGAGATTGCCTCTCATTCTTCTGAACTTGAGAATAGAGGCCCAATATATTCAGCCTCTCAAACGATAAAGCTCTCACCCCAGGGACCAATCTAGTGAACCTTCACTCTGCTGCATCCAATGCAATGTATATCCTTCCTTGAATATGGAGGTCAAACTGCACCCAATACAATTGTAGCAAGACTTCTTTATTCCTGTACTCCAATCCTCTTGCAATAAAGGGAAACATGCTATTTGTCTTGCTAATTGCTTACTGTACTGTACCTACATACGTGTTCCTTGTATGAGCACACCCAAGTCTCCCTAAACATCAATATCTACAAGTTTCATGCCTTCTAAAAATTTTTTCCGCTTTCCCATTCTACCGATCCAAGTAGTAACAAGCAAGGAAATTATTCTTGGTTGTTTGCAGATCGGTGTGGCAACAGCTGTGCTCTTTTCTAAAACTCATACCCACCTGCACTTAAGGTGACAGCACTTTAGATATCTCCAAACTGACAGATCAAGATTCTCTTGTACCTTTTCTCAAGAAAGCTAAAGAATTTTCTTAAACAAATCAATACTAATTGAAAGTGTTACTTTACATTCAAGTAGATATTAAAAAGTGAACATAGGGCTTCATTGTCAAAGGAAGTTTAAAAGTAGAACATTAACTACATCACTACACTGCTACAGCTCAAGGGTTCTCTGCATAGCTGCAGTATCACCTTGCATCTTTAATAGTGACACAATTAAGGATAAATACAGTTGTAAAACTGTTAGTGTTTCAGTTATCCAACAAAGACAATTTTTAAACTTCAATATACAACTTGGAAACTAAGGTTATTGTAATTTAAAACATGAACCCATACAAAGTGATGATTATGTGACAAGACATGTATTGTATGCAGTCTTCATTCTCGAATCAACACTGGATTCAGCAAACTTACAAAGGAATTGAATATCCCAATGTAGTGATAAATATTTAGTCATAAATCATGACTATATAAAATTGTTGAGAGTGCAACTATTTGTTGCACAGCCAACAAGGTGCTTAATTTACTCCAGCTGATTAACAATTGCTTTGTGTACATATAAAGCCCAAATTATAAAATTCAAATTATGGAATGTGAATTAAAGGCTTTTATGAAGAAAAATTCAAATCAAATCCCTCCAAACGGAATTAGAGTTTAGTAACACAAAACAATTTCAGATTTGACAAGGAATAAGTTTATTACAAATATATGCACATGTATAAGTGCATTTAAAGCTTCACAACTCAATTTATTAGGCTTTAATGTTAATTATAATTACCTCTTGTAAAGCTCACCAATCTTTCTGAACAAGAAAAATAGACAACCTTTAGAATAGTTTGGTGACACTTCATGTCTTTTAGAATTAGGGTAGCTGAAGCTAGAAACTGAAGAAGCCAATTTTATTTTTAAAAAGTACATTAAATAGATGACAGACAAAAAAGCATAAATTCAATCAGCAATATAGTCTAAACATACACTATAATACATTTCCTGGAGTACTTACAGTTCATCTCTTTGTCTCTGTGACAACACCATTTTGATTGTGTGAAATCAAGTCTGATTTGTACAGCAGCTGCTGCCTCCTCCACAGGAGATCCAAATTCCTTGCAAACTCCTAATTTAGTATGAGTACTGCCACACAGTGGCCCTACGCCAACACAAAACACCTTCGCAGAAGCCAAATCCAAGAACCAAAAAGGGGACTCTGTAACATTCAGCAACCAATATTCATTTCACCTGCAAATTAAATTAGAAAGAAATTAGTCAGAATAAGCACGTACTATGCACATGAAACAGCAATTATCTTCAAAACACTTGCCCAAGATATAAGCATAGAACCATAAAAGAAAACTGTTGCAATCTGAGAATGACATTTACCAGTGGTCATAAGTTTCGTGATGACCTTTACATATAAACTGCAGCATCCTTGCTGTTGCTTTTGGGTGGACAAATGATATCAATTAAGTACTGTTTCTTATATAAAAACAAAATTCTGCAGATGCTGGAAATCTGAACAAAAACAAAAATTGCTGGAAAAACTCAGCAGGGCTGACAGTATCTGTGGAGGGGAAGACAGAGTTAACGTTTCGACTCCATATGACTCTTTTTCTTGATTGTTGGGGGTGGGGGCACATGAATCAGTAGATTAATAATACAATTGCAATATTGGTTAAATTATCTCTAATCATACCAGCTGGAACATGCAGATCATTTCAATCCAATTTACTTGTCTGCAAAACAATGATATTCTGTAGGTAATTAATCAGGCTAGAGCTATAGTAACAGCAACACTTAAACACTCAGCAAATAAAATAAAGTTCTTCCATCACTTAAAACATATCACATTAAAACATGGCACACTGCTCTTTTCTTATTGAAAATGTAGGAAGCAGAACCAACAAAATATCTAGTAATTTCAAGTTGCCGTTCTCACAATAGCTGAACACCAATCTCAGTCTCCGCTTCATAATAAAAAGTTGGAACTGGACCAAAAAGGATTCAGTAATACTGATGTTACATGTACAGTTATGCTTCATAGTGACAGTGACAAAATATAATTCAATTTTTGTTGATAAAGCTTTTCACGCATAAAACAGCTTTTCAGAGTGCTCCCTGGGAAGGGGAAAGGAGGTCACAGAGCAAGAAGCGAAATATGTTTGAGGCAGAGCTGGATCAAAAACAGAATCAGAGATAGCTACTCAGAAGTTCTTTCTGTAGCTGGAATGGGGAGCCCAATAAGGTAAATGATTTTGACAATAAATTCCAAAAGGATGATGCAAGTTGAAGGCTTTATGCCATGTATTAGACTGACAGGAGAAAAGGAGAAATATTGGAGGACATGGCAGGATGAGTTTAGGCGCACGTTTAAATCACTAAGAATTTCTCAATATCAGCTAAATGAAGACAAAAGCAAACAGATTTCAGCAAGATGATAATTTGTCACCCATGTGACCCACTGTGTTAAGTAAGATACCCAGGTTGGAAAAAGCAATGTGAGCCTGCCCAGGGGGAACCAAATCTTAAGACATTCAAAGCATAGAAGGTAAGCAAAGAAGTCATAACAGATGGGGCAGCAAATGCGGAGGGAGGGGAAGGGGTGAGGAGCTCATGTTTAAAGGGTGGTTAATACACAATTGAATGTAGGCAGACGCAAGTACGAGGTGCAAGTAGTAGTAGAGCCCAAAGTGAGAAGTCTTAAATATAAGACAATCAATAATAAATTCAGGAGAAACTCTTTACCCAGAGAGTTGTGACAACGTGAAGCTCACCATCATTGAGTAGATAAACATAAGTAGTTAAGGGGTAGCAACACGAGAGAGAAAATAATAAAAAAAAGTATATGTTTGTAGCGTGAGATAGGATAATTAGAATGGGATATGGCTGGTATGTGGTGTGAACACCAGCATACTGGGTGAAATAGCTTGCTTCTGAACTGTAAACGCTATGCAAGTTTTTCCTTAAAAATCTCAGACCTGCATTAGCTTTAAACGTGACTAAAATTGTGTTTAGGAAGAATCTACTCTCCACATCTTCAATAAAATGATTGAGGAAATAAAATTGTATTTCCAGAGAACAGTTATTCAACAAATCTGCAACTGCAGAGCCAATTATCTGATAGTGATCAGAGCATACAGACCTTGTTATGACAGTTTACATTTTTTTTATAGCAACTTGAATTGCCTTTGACAGTATCATTTACAGAACAGAAGCAGACAACAGAAAAATACAGTTAACAAAACAACTTCTGACTTGTAATATTTGTAATGCCATTTATGTACTGAGGTACAGAATACTGATTGATCAGAAGGGCAGATCAAAAAATATTTAAATAGACCCTATTTAATCTGTCTCTGTAATCTCAATTTAAATGGAAAATCAGGTGACACAATGCACAAAGAAGTTAGATGTGTTGCAATTAACTCTGGCCAAAAGTAAAATAACCAAAGTTTGAATTTTTTTGTTCATAGCACTATGCTTATTTTGTATTTTAAACCAACATTAAAATGTGGAATTTTGCAACTCCATGGGAAAACATGATAAAAATTTGTGGAGGTCTAATTCAATTCCTTTCGTGCATCAGTGCATTGCTGGCATACCAACAGTATTCAAAAAAGGTATCCATTTTGCATTTGTTTCTGTTTATCTTGAAAACATGTTTTATTTAAGATGCTGAGAGGCTGTTTCCACAGCTAGAGAGTCTAGGGGTAGAGGTCAGTCAAGGTAAGGTGGTGATCATTTGGAACTGTGAAGAGGAGAAATTTCTTCACTCAGGTGGTTATGGATCCTTGGAATTCTCGGCTTCAGAGGGCTAGGGTATTTAATCATTGAGCATATTCGAAATGGAGATAAATTGATTTCTGGGAATGAAATAAAATTAAGGAATATGGAGATAGGGGCAGGAAAGTGGAGTTGATGTATAATTTCAAACATGACCTTATTGAATGGCAGAGGAGACTGGAGGGGTCATATGGCCTACCCTTGCTCCTATTTCTTATGTTACTACTCTTTCTATTCTCTTTCTTGGTCCTTCTTGTGACTAAAAATAGATATTGGGAATGAATACCACTTCTCAAACATGTTGCTCTTGAATCAGTTGGTTTGTGGCATATGATAATTGCTGTGCAACTTGCCCTTCAGTTGCCACCTCCTATGTTGTATAACATATGTGATCCAAAACAACCTGGTTGAGATTGAAATTCATCCTGTACCAAATACAACAGGGGATTTATAATCCATATCCGTGGTTAGTGGATCTGAGTGTTGCTCTACAATAAAAGTTTTCACATAGTGTATCAAATTTAATGTGTCTGCAATTAACAAATAAGGAGAAACGCAGAGTGACGAACTACAAAGTACTCACTAAAATTACAACAGCACAAATTTTAGATTCAACCTGAATAAAACCCTTCAGGGTCTACGTATTTGCAATTCGCTCTGAAATCAATGGATGAGCAGATTCTCTTCTTTTGTTTTAGTCTACTAAAAGGCATCGAGACTTTTAATAATTGATGAAGGAGACGTCACATGGAACACATTCATCCTTTGTGGTGACAAACTAAAATCTTTCCCTTTTGAAAATGAGATGCATTTCTGTTTGTCTAAGTTTCAGAGAAAACTTTTCTAAAAATCAAATGAAAACAATTCCAAAGATGTATATCATTGGAAAAATGCAACAGGTTCACTTATGCCCTTCAGTGAACGAATCCCATCAGCACTGTGTCAGGATGCATGTGACTCCAATCCCACAATAGGTAATTGACACCTTACGTCCTCTGAAGTGGCCTAACAAGCCACTCAGTTGCTCAACTGCTACAAAACAAAGCAATGAGGAATATATCTATCACCACCATAGAGTGCAGTGGGTCACAGCAGCAACTTACCATTACCTTCTTAGGGTAACTAAATGAATGTTATATTGCCAGCACAACACAGATTCAGAAAATAAAAAAGTGACTTAATTTCGATACCATCCTTAGTAAGTACACATATTTGCAAATGTCAATTTCAGTTACTTTTGGTGAATTATAATCTTTAGAATGATCAACCTAAACAGAGTTGGTGTCTTTGGTGACCGCTTTGGTGCCTTTGGAGACAGTGTTTGGCCAATTCCCCTGGCAGCAAGAGGCAAATTGTGCTCTGGATCTCCCTGGCCGAGATGGTGTGGCGCTTGTTGTAGTGAATGAGGTGCGAAGCCTCGGAGGCGATATCGACAACGAAGGAATTCATAACACTCATGGCCTTGGACGAGATCCTGGTGGAAGGGTGGACCTGGGTCAGCATCCTGTACATGTTAAGTGTGTCATCAGCAATAGAACTGTATTCAACCACAATATTTGACCTCATGGCTCCCTTATCCAAACTCTACCATATATCGAGCCAGGTGTCCAACACTAATTCAATGAGTGAAGCGGAGCAGCACCTGGCACAAGAAAAGGGAAGTGTGTGTGAAGAGGGAGTACTGGTCCTCGAGTGAGAATTTTTAAAAAAATTCATTCTTGGCATGTGGGTGCTGCTGGCTAGGCCAGCATTTATTGCCCATCCCTAATTGCCCTTAAGGTGGTGATGGTAAGCTGCCTTCTTGAACCACTGCAGTCTATGTGGTGTACACCCACAATGCTTTAAAGGGAGTTCCAGGCTTTTGACCGAGTGACAGTGAAGCAACTGTGATATATTTCCAAGTCAGGATGGTGAGTGGCTTGGAGGGGAACTCCCAGGTGGTGGTGTTCCCATGTGTCTGCTGCCCTTGACCATCTAGATGGTAGGGGCTGTGGGTTTGGAAGGTGCTGTCTAAGGAGCCTTGGTGAGTTACTACAGTGCATCTTGTAGATGGTACACATTGTTGCCACTGTGTTGGTGGTGGAGGAAGTAAATATTTGTGGATGGGGTGCCAATCAAGCAGGCTACTTTGTCCTGGATGGTGTCAAGCTTCTTGAGTGTTGTTGGAGCTGCACTCAACCAGGCAATTGGAGAGTATTCCAAAATATTCCTGACTTGTGCCTTGTAGATGGTGGGCAGGTTTTGGGGAGTCAGGTGGCGAGTTACTCACCACAGGATTCCTAGCGTGGTCTTGTAGCCAGAGTGTTTATATGACTAGTTAATGGGGAGTTAATAATGAGAAATAAAGGAAACGATAGAAGCGCTGAACAGATACTTTGCATCTGTCTTCACTGTAGATGACACAAATAACATTCCAGAAATACTTGTAAATCAAGAGGTGAAAAGGAGGGAGGAATGCAAAACAATTACAATCACCAGGCAAAGGGTACTGAGAAGATTATTAGAACTAAAGGCTGACAAAACCCAGGTCCTGATGGACTTCATCCATGGGTCTTAAAAGAAGATAATATATGCAATGGTTTTAATTTTACAAAAATCCCAAGGTACTGGGAAGATGCCATCAAATTGGAAAACAGCCAATGTTAATTCCTCTATTCAGGAAAGGAGGGAGACAGAAAGCAGGAAACAACAGACCAGTTAGGCTAGCATCTGTCATAGAGAAAATGCTGGAATCTATTGTTGAGGTGGTTATTGCTGGACACATAGAAAATCTCAACACAATCAGGCAGAGTCAACATGTCTTGTGAAAGGAAACAGTGTCTTGACAAATTTATTAGAATTTTTTGAGGAAGTAACAAGCAATGTGGGTAAAGGGGAACCTGCGATGTGGTGTGCTTGGATTTTCTACACAAAATAAGAGTGCATGGTATGGGGAGGGGGTAGATGGGGTATTCACATGGATAGAGGATTGCTTAGCTAACAGGAAGCACAGAGTAGGGCTAAATGGGCCATTTTCAGAATGATAAGCTGTGGAGTGCCACAGGGATCAGTGCTGGGGCCTCAGCTACTTACAATCCATATAAATTATTTGGGCCAATGGACAGAAATTGCTGATGGCACAAAGATAGAAAACAGCGTATGTTGTGAAGAGGACATGAGGGTGCAAAGGGATATAGATAGGTTAAGTGAGTGGGCAAAAATTTGGCAGATGGGGGTAAAATGTGGGAAAAAGTGAACTTGTCCAGTTTTGGCAGGAAGAATAGAAAAGCAATGTATTATTTAAATGGAGAGAGATTGCAGAACTCTGTAGTAGAGGGGGATCTGAATAGCCTGGTACATGAATCTCAAAGTTGGTATGCAGGTGCAGCAAGTGACCAGGAAGGCAAATGGAATGTTAGCATTTATTGAAAGGAGAATCAAGCATACAAGTAGGGAAGTTTTATTACAGCTGTACAAGGCATTGATTAGACTAAACCTGGAGTACTGTGTATAGCTTTGGTCTCCTTTCTTAAGAAAGGATATAACTGCATTAGAAACAGCTCAGAGAAGGTTCACTTGACTGATTCCTGGGATGAAGAGGTTATCCTATGAAGAAACGTTGGGCCTGTATCCACTGGAGTTTAGAAGAATGAGAGGCGATCTTATTGAAAGAAAATCTTAAGTGGACTTGACAGGATGGGTGCTGAAAGGGTGTTTCTCCTTGTGGGAGATACCAGAACCAGGGGCCACAGTTTAAATCTAAGGGGCCTCCCACTTAAGACAGGGATGAGGTGAATTTTTTTTCTCTGAGGGTCATTAGTTTGTGTAATTGTCTTCCACTGAGAGCAGGGAGGCAGTGTCATGGCATATTTTTAAGGCTGAGTTACATAGATTCTTAATCTACAAGGGAGTTAAAGGTTATGGCAGATAGATAGAAGTGGAATTGAGAGCACAATCAGATCAACCATGATCTTATCAAATGGTGAAGCAGGCTCGACGGACCAAATGGCCTATTCCTGCTCCTGATTTGTATGTTCATAAATCTAAAAATGAGGTGTCAACCTGGTGAAGCTACAACACAGGACTACATACAAATTAAATAGTGAAAGCAGCATGATATAGACAGAGCTAACATTGTTGTCCTGCCATGTTCAGTTATGAATGGTGATGGAAAATTAACTAATGGGAGATGGAGGCTCCATGAATACCATCTTCCTTTTTGATGGCAGAGTTGAGTACAAGAGTGAAAAAGACAAGGCTGAAGAGCTTGCAACCATCTTTAGCCAGAAATGTCAAGTGGATGATTCACCTGAGTACCTCACATTAACAGAGCCAGTCTTCAGCTAATTCAATTCACTCCACGCTTTGACAATAAACAGCTGAGTCGCAGTATGCAACCCTGCAACATCCTGGCTGTAGCGCTGAAGACCTATGCTACAGATCTCACTACACCTTTAGTCAAGATGTTCCAGCACAGACACCACACTGTCATCAACCTGAAAGTGGAAAATTACCCAGGTAACTGTCAAACAAAGCAAGACAAATCCCACCCCATCAATCCAACTCTCAATCAAAATGATGGAACAGGTCATCAACAGACCTATTAAGTGATGCTTAATCACTATTAATCTCCTTGCCAATGTTCAGGATTGGGTGCCTTTAGGACCTTATTGACAGCCTTGATCTAAACAGAGACAAAACAGCTAAATGCCAGAAATGGGGTGAGAGTTACCAAGGAGCCTGAGTAAAACTGGCAATGCAGATCGGTAAAAAGACTTTCCACCAGCCGGAGTCATAGTCAGCACAAAGAAAGATGGTTGATAAGTGGCAAGTAATATTTACGCCACAAATTCTAGGCAATAATCATCTCATGAGGGTGTCTAACCATATTCCCATGGCATTCACTGGTATTTCAAATGTAACCATCAAGTCTGCCCCAGTCATGATAAAAAGCACCAAAACTTCCAGCGTTCCCTCCGACTCATTGTATAACCTTCTGAGAAGCAAACTAAACATAACATTTAGGCCAATAAATTCCTTTCCAACCCACTAAGGCCATCAAAAACAAGTTCCCGGAGGTTGGAGTAACCATGAGGTTCAAAGTCAAGCTCTGCATGCCTTCTGTCACAGAAAACTCAACATTTGAGCTGGCAACTTGTTCTAAGCATGTACAAACTTATGCATAAATTAAAAATCAGTCCTGTGCTTGTTGGGTTTATGGGTATAATAAACTCCTTATTTTCCCTAACCAGCTCAGATACCTTATCCACACATTAGTTTATTCAGCAGTGTCAAAGCTTCAATTAAACTGGAGTTAAAAGTTTCAACTTCCTAGGTTTATATGACAGCTCACAGCTTTTAAAGGTAGGCATCATTCTTGCAATCCTCCTTTAAAATGTTTCAGGATCTCCCTATTATCCACCATGTGAGGCCTAATCAGGGTCTAGTACATGGACACGAAAGCTATTTTAACTTGATACCAAATTATTGTGGTTCTGTATCCAAGTGCTCTATTTTACTTAGCAACAACCTGCTAAACCCTGGTTGTACATTTTAACAGTCTCACATTACATCTTGATTCTTTTCCTACTTCAAACTTAATTTTGTGCCATTCTGTCAAGCACATTCCTCCATCGCATCAAGATTAGATGTCGTCTGCTTTCCTTTATGGGTATCTATCAATAGCCCAAATCTGTGTCATCCACAAACTTCTGGACAATATCTGCACCTTCATCAAGGTTATTGTTGATCTAGGAGCACAGCAAATACAATATGAATCCCCGTCAAGTCTCTACTAATAACCAGTCTACACATCGAACCTCATCAGTACCTCTTCTGATTTAGCCCAGCACAGCATCAAGCTGGGGAGAGAGCTGGTAAGGAGCTGTTAACAGCATGCAACAACATTCTGGGGATGTGGCTGAATGAATCACTGAGAACTGGGCAGTCTGATGTCCCCAAGTCCTGCAAATGAATTGCTATACTTCTGCCCTTGGGAGAAAAAGAACACTTTCTTGAAAGCTGGACTTTGAAACATGAAAACTTGATATAAACAGTCTGAAACATAAAAAGTATCTCTCAATTTCCCCACTGCCTCTCTTGTGAACTGTTTTCCAACATCCAGTTCTGGATGAGCTTCCAGTTAAGCATTAAGATTGGGAAAAACCAAAGCCATTGCCTCCTGCCAGCCATTGCACCTCTCCACCCTCACTTACTTTCTCAGATGGAATTGCAAAACTCTCAAGCTTGGTGTCCCATCTGTTCCAAAACTGGGTTTTCAACCCCATATCTTTTCCACCGAAGGCTGCTTTACTTCCATCTTTCTCTACCCCCTGCTATTGAAACTCTAATTTGTGCCTGTCACCTCCAGATTCAATTATTCCAATGCTTGCCCATTTGACTCTCCAACTTAAATTCATCCAAATCTCTTGCTGTCTGCATCCTGTCTTGTACTTAGTCCCACTCACCTATCATTTGATTTCTCATTCTCTTATATGGGTGCCAGATTGCTGAACCACTCAAATTTTAAAATGTTCATCCTTGTGCTCAAATCCTTCCATGAGCTTGATCCCTTTGCTCTGTAATCTTCTCCAGCCTCCAATCCTCCAAAAAAACTCTGCGTTCATCCAAGTCTCTGTTCTTGTGCATTCTTCATTGCTCTTGGTCTATGGCAAGCCATGCCTTCAGTTATCTTGGGAGAGATCTGGAATTCTCTTCCAAAACTTCAGTCTTCACCTCCTCTCTCATCTCAAGACCTTGCCTTGAAACCTACTTCTGATAAAACTTTTAGTCACCCTTCCAGTTATTTCCTTCCCTGGCTTGACATTAGGATTATTTCTATGCAAATACAGGTAACATAAAAGTAAATACTATAGATGGACATCTGAAATAAAAAAGTGCTGAAAATACTCAGCAGATCTGGAAGCATCCGTAGAGAAAGAAAAAGAGTTAATGTTGAATCAAATATGACTCCACTTCTTCAGTGATATTTGATCGCTTACTACTTTCCTTTATTAAACTAAGTATCTAATTAAAACAAACTGCACTTAGATACATTTCAACATTTGGTCAACAGTACTTGATCAGCAATAAAAACAGGACGCACAAAAATATTAGCCATTTTGGAACCAGAGTAAAACTTTAACAGCATTACACTAGAACTAGAGTGCATAGATTTCTGCTTCTTAGGCTTCAATTGATAAATTCCAGGAGTCAGCATAAAAACTTTGGTATCAATAAAACCCAACCATCAAACCATAAACTTGAACAGCCCATGACCCATGTTTCTCTACACTTCAACAATTCAGTTTCTGGTCAATTGCAATGCCTTGTTGCCTTTATACCCCTTCCACATCTCAGCAGGTTGAATGGTAAGCAAAATTCTCTCAAAGCAGGATGGAGAAGAAGCCAGCAGCACAGAACCTGCTGGTCATTCAACTTATTTAAAAAAAAAGGTTTGTGAGGAGCAGTATAGAGTCCTGCCAGCATCTAAAGAGGCTGCCACACCTGCTGACAGCTACTAGATTACTTACACGTATTGGAATTTAGGAATTGAAAGACCAAAGTCCATCTAATGTACCTTCTATCACACTGGTAATTGCATGATGACAATAAAGGAATTGACTAGTCATGGCAATTTCTATAAATTAATCTACAACAAACCTATGCACGACAAAGAAAATTCCCGTTCATGGAAAGCTTTCTGAAGCACAGGTTGAAAATCAGCTGTTCACTTACATGTCATAGCTCAAAATTACTTATATTCCCAAAATATTATTTTCTTTTACAAAATCCAGTATGTAATTGAATAAAGCAACACTTTCACCTACTTCCTTACATTGATGACTCAAATAACTTTTTTTAGGTTAGGTTTGTGGTAGTTCACGGAGGGCTGTCTCCTTGTCTTGCTCTGTGCTTGATGCAGAGTGGTGCTCCTCAAGTTATATTACCACTTTGCACTCTCTAACAGACAGAGATGTCTGTGGTCCCTCATGAACAATGGCAAATTACTGTTGAAGTACAGGCTGCGTCCTCTGATCCTACTGAAATAGGTAGAATAACTGATTGTGGTTTCCCTTATTTAGCTCCTTTAGAATCCTAAAAAAGCAATATTACACCTGTCCATTCTAAGCTGCGCAGCCTAGCAACAATTAGGAAATGCCACGCAGTGAACAAACAGGCCACGCGTAAGCAATATTTCCTTTAAAACATGACCATGCTTTGACATTGGTCTTAAAGGGATCGAGCAATGCAACAAGCCTGCCATGCACAGCAAACAGAATTCAGGGGAAACATAGCTCTCAACAATCTCCTTTCCAGTGAGAACATGCCCAATTCAAGTAAATACTCATCGTAATCCAATCAACCCATCATACTGGCTGCCCACTTCTGCATTTTTGATAAGCTCCAATATGCTTTTTGTATCATGGTGACCTGAATTATATACAGTTTTCTCAATACAATCACAGAAATGGTTGCTAAAATGGCAGAATTCTCTCATTTAGTCTCACTGTTGACCTTTAATACACCTGATTTGTTTTACTCATGGTTATCAAGCACTATTGCTAACGCTTCCATCTATTGACAATCAGGGTTACCAGGTCCTTTTCATTTTCTATACATTTTATTTTCTTTCCATTTATGAAATGCAGAAGTGGGCAGCCAGTATGATGGGTTGATTGGATTATGAGTATTTACTTGAATTGGGCATGTTCTCACTGGAAAGGAGATTGTTGAGAGCTATGTTTCCCCTGAATTCTGTTTGCTGTGCATGGCAGGCTTGTTGCATTGCTCGATCCCTTTAAGACCAATGTCAAAGCATGGTCATGTTTTAAAGGAAATATTGCCTTCTTAGTTTTTTGTCTATGAAGGGCTGCATTTCTCCATGTTGAACTTCATATGTCAATTCCTAATTATATCCAAATAATCCCACCACCCTCATTAACTTTGTATTATCTGCAAACTTAGCCACTGGCTTGTGACTACAAGCTCCAGGTCATTTATTAAGATATTTTATGACTGTTTGTAAAAGTGCAAATAAGGAGAAAAAAAAACTGTGAATTTGATTTGAGTACTAGGGAAGATCAAATCGGCAACTCAAATGTAGGTGGGGGTGTAAGTGCCTGCGATTGTAATTAGGTATCAGCCTTGGATCAATTGCCTTGAGCCAGAATGCTGTGTTAAATTCTACTCCAAATATTTAACACATAATCTGGCTGATAACTTCAATGCATTACCAAAGGGGTGTCATCTTGTGGAAGAACCTTACACTAAGGCTCCAGCTGGTCTTTCACGTGAATGTAAAAGATCCCTTGACACTATTCAAGGAACAACGGTAGAGTCCTCCTAACAACCAGGTCAATATTTATCTCTCAACCAATAAATGCTTAAAAAAAACAGAATATTGGACTCTGTATCCCATTCCTGTTGGTAGGACATTGCTAAGGGCAAATTCATTGCTGTGCTTCCCTATACTACAATAGTAAAGCTGTAAAAGTGCTTTAGGATGTACCCTGGCCATGAAAGATGCTATATAAATGCAAAATCCTGTCAACATCATATTATAAGGGCTAGAGAAATTAAAAACAAACAAAATTGCCAAATCTAAGAGAACAAGCTTCACACATTTTAAAAAATCCATTCATGGGATGTAGGCATCGCTGGCTAGGCCAGCATTTAATACCCATTCCTAAATGCCCTTGAGGTGGTGGTGGTGAGCTGCCTTCTTAAACCGCTGCAGTCCTTGTCAGAAGTCTTGCCTGAGTGGGTTTGACAGATTTGAATATGACTAATAGGGTAGAGAAGCTATGGGGTTCCTGCAAGGAGCTGATTCTGAATGCAGTAGATTAATGCAAAAGAAAAAAGCTTGAAAGTAACAATTCATTGAACTGAACTATCAAGTGACTTGAAGAATATGACACAGAACTAAGAACACAAGAATTGAGGAGTAGGCCATTCAGCTCAAGCTTGTGCTGCCATTCACTAAGGTCATGGCTGATCTGATTCTGACTGTAACTCTACTTTCCTGTCTGACCCCTAACCCTGGGCTTGTTTGTCAATAAAAAATCCATCTAACTCAGCCTTGAATATATTCAATGATCCAGCCTCTGAGGAAGAGGAATCCACAGACTAACAGCCCTCAGAAAATAAATTCTCACCTTAGTCTTAAATGGGAGACCCCTAATTTTAAAAACAGTGTTCCCTAGTTCTAGGTTCCCACAACTAAGACTGCTTCAATATCAAAAGGAGTGCAAATAAGGCACTTAAATGGCAAAGAAAATGTTTTGAGTTGAATATGTAAAGTGATGAAACATCGTAAAATGGTTAGTTATATTAAAAGAAAAATGATGGATGGAGTGAGGCCATTTGTATTAGCATTAGGTGAATGACTTGACTCTACAAGCTGCAAAATAAGCATTTTGTTTCAGTTTTACTGAGAGGACAGCAGATAACTTAGTTCATACAAAAAGGGAAATAGCAAGTGTTGCCGAGCTAAGTTATGACAATTCTCATCACTCCCAGCTGATTACCAAACAGCTGTGGAAACCTCAGGTAAATACATCTTATCTAGCCCTTGAGATTTATGCGAGAACCCTTCAGGAGCTATGGATAAAATTATATCTGGATATCTGGCACAGTTTTTACAATTCTGTTTCATTCTGCCTATTTTGTAAACCTGTATTCATACAAAGGAAGCTTCACTTGGGTTTTCAATTTTGGGACATCTTGTCACAATCAGATACTATTTTTGATGCTTTCAAGCTCAAGTTACTTTTTGAAAAAAACTCCTTCAAGCCTTACCTTCAGAAAAGTTACAATTGATTTTTTGCTAGTTTTAAGGCTCAAAAATACAACAATTAAAATCCATTATTTACAACACAAGAACGAGAGAGACAGCAATTATAGGCACAAGAACTGCTCATCAAACTCTCATTTCACCTTACAAAACCCAATTTACCATGGCCTCTTGAGGTTTACATTCCCAGTAGGTGTGAAAAAGGTCATCTGCTGAAAAGAAATTCTAAGTAACTGAAAATGACAGACTGGTATCTTGTTAATGGAGAAGTCATCACACCTCTGCAAAGCACAGCACTCTTCTGGATATTTGAAAATTTCCCCAGTTGCTTTTCACCAATGACAGACTTAAGGAAGTTTTTATTTATTTGCAGTTTTGGTCTGCCAAAGTTAGATTTTCAGTTCAAGTTTAAACTGATAAACTCTCCTTATACTAACTCGCAAATTGCTTTGGTTGACCTTGCCAATAAGTGGGCACTATCATTGGTGCCTCATTGCCCTCAAGAGTGGGGGGGATTTATTTGGATTTAACAGCTAAGTGAAGTAAATATCTAAGTCAGAGATAACACTGAGACAAATATGACTCTTTAAAACATTAACTGTTTCTCTCTCCACAGATGCCAAGCCTGAGCTTTTCCAGCACTTTGTTTCTATTTCAGATTTACAGCATCCACAGTATTTTGCGTTTATGTAAATATCTAAGTCATCTGGATAGATATACCCAATTGAGAGTGGAGATGTGCTTGAAGTTGAACCCAACTGTGTGCAAGAACCAATTTAACTTGCTTAAAAAGGCGAATTTAAAACCTTCTTGGCAGTATCAATCATTTTGTAACTGATTTGGTGGTATTTTGCATAAAAGCCAATAATTTTCATGCTTATCTTCTCTTCTCTCCAGATAATCATTTGATTGGTGTATAACTGCAAAAGGCTACTCCACCAAAGTGGTTCTTCCTGCTTGAACATAGACCAAGATGCTGAGTGCTTGTTCAGAGCACTTTAATATCCAAAAAAGCCATTTTCATAAGCCAGGACACAAAATGCCAACTATTTTCGAGAAGTGATCAGTAAAACACTGGCACACTAACATGCAATAAAATTCACTTCTTAGAAATACTTGAATCCTCAAAAAGATTACTACTGCAGTACTGTTTCCATTTGAGGTCGGTTATGCAGCCAGTTGGAGCTCCAACAGTAGAATGTATTTTAATTTACACTCCTAATCAAACTGAGTACTGTTGGCAACTCAAACAGGGCCTGCTCATGTCTCATGTACTAGCCACAAGCCTTCAGAGTGATCCATATAGGCAAGCAATCAGAAAATAACATTTCTGTGATACAGACCAAGTGCTCAACCAGTCTACAAACACCCTGTAGCAGTTTCTTTTGTCGCAGGCATCTATCAATGGAGGGAAAAAGCTACTCAAGATAGTACACTATGCTTGCAGAAGTACTTGTGCCACCCAATTACTGCTAAATATCAAGATGCTATAGCACAATCCAATACACTAAAAACTCCACTAATCTTTGTGTGGTTTTTCCTCCCCCTCAAACATTTTACCCTCTTAACAAGCGCATTCACCTCACATGGTCCCCATATACCATGTCCCCAGCTAACACAACTGAAGAAGTGAGCCTATCCCAAGGACTCTGCTGATAGTACATTATAACAACAGGGCTCTACTTCTTTATAAAGCAGAAGGGAGAGAAAAAATGAAAGCAATATATCTATGTACTTAGCTTCTACCTATCAAAAGTTAACCACAAGGAATTGTGGAGAGAACTGAAATTCTGTTACTTTATGCTTCATAGCATGACATGCTACGAAGTTTCCTGTATTTGGTTGACATTATTTATGTACTGCAGTCAAGACCTCCAAAGTTATGCCAATTTAATTAGAGCCATAGCACCAACTGTTCACTGTGTGGTCACCCACCCAACTCTAAGAGTAGAGAATTCACTTTACTAACAGGCAATTTTCAAGTTCCATAGGTAATGCTCATTACTATTCAGTGACTACTTTTCTCAAATGCATGTTTCTAAATATCAGATGGAGGTAGTATCAAGCTCATCTCAATGCTTCCATGATTAAGCACTTCATTCACACTCAGCATCTTGGTCTAGATTGGAAGAACCACTTAGGTGGTGCACCCCATTGCAGCTGCACACCAATGCAAATCACTATCTTCAAGAGAGAAGATACGCAGGAAAATTATTGGCTTTTATACAAAACACTACCAAATCAGTTACAAAATGATGGATACTGCCAAAAAGATTTTAAATTCTCCCTTCCAAGCAAGTTAAATTGGTTCTTGCACATGGTTGGATTCAACATCAAGCACATCTCACTCACTGAATCCACACTATTTTTCGAACAAAAACTGACAGATGATCACAATTCTTACTCTTCAAAGGATATTCTTTAAACTTCAGGTTAACATGTCATCCAAATTATTTATTGCAAAAGATACAAAAAGAAAACAAACATGTAACACCCAGCTCTATTGGTTGACAGTTTAAAATTTTGATTTCTGGACTATTTAAGCAGCAGATTGGTGTTCAATCCTTTATATGAGTAGAGTTATTACTGGTGCCCTGACAGACGACAAGCTCATCCAATTTATCAACAATTCCTTATATTCTGACAAACTCATAACTCATTTCAGAGCTATCATTGAAAGTACAAATTCATCTTTACCTTTGTTGTCTTCTCTGGCCAAAAGTCTTATTTCAATTGCAAACATTCTCCCATTTGCAACATTGTTAATGAATGCAGTAGCAGTTTCAAACATCTCCCACATTTCAATTCTGAATAGAGAACGGAGTCATGGAACCATTCTGGAAAATCTCCTCTGCATCCGCTCAAGGACCCTGATGCTTCGTAAAGTGTATTGACCAGGACTGGGTGCAATGCTCCAGTTGTAGCCTGACCAGAGCTTTATAAAGGTTCAGCATAACTTCTGTTTTTTTTATTCAATACTCTATTTATCAAGCCCAAGATCCCATTTTATTTGCTTACAACTCTCTCAATATGCCCTGCCATCTCCTGCCTCTCCCTATTCTTTCTGCCAAAATGCATCATCTCACACTTCTCTGTATTAAATTTCATCTGCCACTCTTCTGCCCATTCTGCAAGCCCATCTATGTCCTGTTACAGTCAATTGGTATCACCGCAAATTTTGAAATTTTACTGTATTCCAATATCCAGGTCAACGGAAAGGCTTCAGGTAACATGATTGCTTTGCACACCAAACACTGCACAAAATTTCTAGAATTCTGAACTACAGTAACTAACACATGCTGAGAATCCAGCAATAAGTGAGCACTACACAGCAGAAAGACCTGTAAATTCAGCATTAAGCCAAGTCAACTCAAGATTCTGTGTGGAGTTTCGTGAAGGATCCACACCTATTATCTTGCCCATTTGTTTAAAATCTGAAAAAACTGCACCATGATTCTCCAAAAGCCATAATCATCACATCTGCTTGCCATCTTGAACAGGAGCTACTACCAACTTTTCACTCCTAAATCTAGAAACAGGGAAGCAAAATGTGCCTCATAACGCCAAATAGACACCACAGCATAGAGAAAATTGAGCCACCTAGAAGCAATTATCCCGACATTATGTAAATACAGTCATCCTACTGAACCAAGTCCAACTTTGTTCCAGTGATTTAAAGGTGAGCATTTGTGTACCTCTTGGGGGAAGGGGAGAAAATAGGAAAGGACACCAGTTGAAGCCACATTGTCCCATTATAAATATTTAAAACATTTAAACTTACACAAGAAAAAAAAATATTATTTCAAAGAAAATCTATGCAACAATTGTTCCATATAAGGTTCAGAGGCACCAAAGATGAAATTTTGACAGAATAATCCCAGGCAGGTTCTCAAGTCCAATTCTGGATTCAGACAAAGTTGACACAGTAAATGAAACAAGTATAAGTTGCAAGATTCACAATTAAGGCATAAAATCCACAGGACAAGTAGCTGACAACAATCTGGTGTGGACTAAGAAAATGCACTGGTCCACTACCAACAAACAACAATATTGCCTTCAACATTCTAAAATATCACAGGGCAATTGAAAAAAAATGACACTTAGACACAAAGGAAGATCAGGGCAGATTGGTTTTAAGAAGTATCTTAAAAATGGAGAGGGGTGTGGAAAGAATCCAAGAACCCATGTCCAAGGCAGCTGAAGACATGGCCACCAATGGGAATCAGGGGTATGCAAGAGGCCAGAGTAGGGAGAGTAATGTCCCAGAGACTGTAGGGCTGGAGTGGGTTACAGAGATGGGATTTAGTGTATGGTGGGGATAAAACGTGATTTGTGAAACCATGCACAAGCTTTATGAAGATGGAAGTGTCATGGATTAAGCATGTGTGACAATGGAATGCATTTACCAATCTGCCAAATCAGTCATGCTCCCTGTCACAGTTCAAACATACTGCAATCTTGACTTGATAACAGATGGGTGTTAATTTCAAGCCCTGATCTGTCCCTGGAAATGCTTAGCAAGCCTCATATGTTTAGTAAATATGCCAGTGTATCCAAGTGATTTTAACATTACACTGACATTCATATTTCGTACATTAATATAGTCCACTTGGAATAAATTACCTTTTTCTGCTGCACTAAACTGAGAGATCAACTATCCACAGTTGGATGCATTGTTAGAAAACATAGGAACTGCAGTGGGCCATTCAGCCCCTTGAACCTGTTCAGTCATTCAATTAGATTAAGCCTGATCTGTATCTCAACTCCAATTACCTGGCTTTGTTCCATATCCCTCGATAACTTCACTAACAAAAAACACAATTTGTCAACTACACAAACACTATTCCGATGAACAGTGAACTAAAGATGCAAATACTTTATTTAACTGTCTTTTTTCTGCCAAACAAAAAAAAACTCAAACAACGCAATGTGAAGATTTACAATAGCGCACCGAGGTTAATTGATGTTTCACAGATCGAGACACTGGAAAAATCAAGATGAACAATTTGGAATTGAATAACTTTGAACACCAGTGAAATCTATGGTCCCCTCTTTTCATCCCGCACCCATTTTGAATCACAATAAAGAATTTCAATTTTAAGGAAAAAAATAGGACCTGCAAATATGGTCAGCCTTTAGATGATAATTTTGTCAAGTTAATTGTGTAGAAACTCCACTTGCACATTGAACATCCAGAAATGTAGTCTTCCAGTACTGTTAAAATCCAACTTCTAAGCCTGCCACACACGTTATGCCAATAAATCCTACATTGTGATCAGAAACTAACACCACTAACTTAAATCTCCTGGATTCTAGGCGTTAAAGCAGCAGTGCCACAAGTGAAGACCATGCATTTTAAACAATTCAACTATCCCAAGATTCAGAAGAACACTTAAGAGAAAAGTATTTTTTAATTCAAGCAATTTTTAAGGCAAATTGTCCCCTAACCATCTGGAGGATACTTACAAAAATTAATCAAAGCCACCAACAATCTAACTTCTGAATATTTTAACTGTGAGCACATTTAAGATCTGCAATTAAAATTCAACGATTTGCCAAAACGCATACAGCCAGGTTGGGATACCATTCACATATGCTTCTGTCAGACGGTTATGAACACCCTGCAAATAACTACAAATCACAAAAAACCCCAAAAGATAGAAAAATATATTTTTTAGTTTAAAGTCAGTTAATTTTCAGTTTAGTTGGAAATTTGGAGAAATGAAGCAGTCGAAAATCAATACACTTCAATTCTGGTTAAACCCTTAAGCACCAAAAGAACCATTGGAGTCAAACTCAATAAATGTTGATCTTAAGCATAGGTTTCATCAAGGACAGTTAACTACTAAATGAGGGGGCAAAATCTATCAATCATTTCAGAAAATTTGTGCTTGCATAAGCTTAATATGGATTCAATCATGATGGCACGACTGATAGGTAAAACACCAGAACACAATTTAGTTTTGTACCCAAGGTTTCTTCAGCACACAAAATCATTGAAACTGAGTATCATCAGGAAGCATCGAGTGAAAACATGGGCAGTATCAGCTCCTGGAGGTTAAACAGTAGCACTGACACAAACTAGCACCAGATTACAACTGGACCTCAGCCACACAGTTATGTTTGGTAGCTATAACTGAAGAAACCTGAGAAACTGCAGATACAAGAAATTGTTCAAATGAAGTGCATAAATGCTACTCATACATCAGATTCTCTTTATGAGCCTGAGGAAGACTGTGTCGCAGTGATAATGTCACTGGGTGAGTAATCCAGAGGCCCACGCTAATGCTCTGAGACAGGTTCAAATCCCACCATAGCAGCTGGAATTTAAATTCAATTAATAAAATCTGAAATTGAAAGCTGGCCTCAGTAAGAGTGACCATGAAACTATCAATGATTGTCTCAACTTATCTGGTTCATTGATGCCCTTTAGGGAAGGAAATCTGTTGTCCTTACCTGGTCTGGCCTACATGTGACTCCAGATCCACAGTAATGTAGTTGACTCTTACCTGGCCTCACAACCAACTCAACTCAATGGCAATTAGGGATGGGCAACAAATGCTGGCCTTGCCAGCGATACCCATGTTCGATGAGAGAATAAAAATTGCAAAATGTTTTTTAAATAGAAATGGTTATCGAGAACAATATGGCGTTGCAATTAGATTGCATCTATAAATGAGGTACAAAATCAGAATCAATGGCTCATAGTATGTCTAGTACATAACTGTTTACAATGAATTTCTATTAACTAATAGTGTAGTTAAATCCAAGTATAGTAGGAACTGGCAATTACAATTAAGTTATGAAATGCATTTTGTAACAAACATGAATGAAGCATAAAAATATTTCTTGATACAGTAATTTTGTTCTGAATTATATTAAAAAATGAAGAGGTTAGAAAACTTTTTTTTAAACGCAGACTATGCTGATGAATTGGCAGCCTTTCAGAAAGACACTGGTCAGGCTCTCCAAGCTAAAATTAGGCCTATTAGCTCACAGTGGGTCATTTGAAACTTTCATGCTAATAGTGTAAAGGAAATTCAAATTTAAAATGTAATTTGCATTCTTCAGATTCAAAATCGGTCCAGAACACAGATAGGACTACGAGTTTGATAGCATTCTTGCCTTCTGCTCACTCTTCTGTTGCTGTACTATACTGAACCATTACCTTTTCCATGCGGAGAAATTGGGCCAGTGCTGACAAGTTCAATAACAAAAGATTTAAACAGAAAACACAGAAACCTTTGAATTCAAATTTTAATTACAAAACTCTGTGTACTGATTAAAATCAAGACAGATTTAATAGAAAACTATAAACATTACAGGATGAAAGCATTAACTCTGCTTTTCTCTATACAGATCCTGCCAGACCAGCCAACTATTTCCAGCATTTTCTGTCTTTATTTCAGATTTCCAGGATCCACAGTATTTTGCTTTTTTGTTATGAATGGTTACCTGGACTACTTAAATTATCTGTCAGTTCTTATTTTTAGACTTCCATGGGAAGATTTGGGTGTCGCTTTTTCTGAATCTTAAGATATGTGGACTTCCTGACATAGCTTGTGAAAACTTAGCAAAAGCAAATAAATGTGACACACAAAAATATTTTTAAAAACTGAAAGTGTTGGAAATACATAGTTGAGCCAGTATCTGAAAACAGAGCAAATGGGTTACTGGTTTGGTTTCTGATAAAGGGTTGGTCACCAAACATGTTAATTTCTCTCCTTTTCAGATAATAACAGACCCGCTATGTATTTTCTATTACTTCAAAGGACCACATAGTTGAGGCTCCATTCGAGCCATAGATATACTTATTCACTAATTAAGGCGAGAATTAATGTTGAGCATTTCTTTTTACAATTATACTTTACATTTTAAGTCAAGAAAAGAGAATTCAAATAATTTGCAATCCAATTTTAAAATCTTTAAATTAAATGCATAAATTTAATCATGGATTATTTTTCTTTCCTTGACTGCACTCAGTTTACATCTTAAATTACTACATTTCTCAATTTACAAATATATTTTATAGCATGGCATGATCACGTGTGGGCTTCTCCATAGTCAAGTTACAAAAATGCTAAATTGGTTATTGACCTGAGATTTAGAACTCTTTGAAACATATCTGTTAACAACTGAAATGGCCTAGTTTCTCACCAAACTGATCACTGTAAATGTGACCATAATACTTCACAAACATAAAATAATGGTGTTATTTGTCCTGGTTATGTGGTATTTGCACACAAAAAACCCCCATTATGTTGACATTACGAAACACCGACATCCCAATTTTTACTATTATCAAATAATTTTAAAAATAGTTTCAATTTTAAACTCTGCATATTATAAACGCAGTCATAAGCACTCAGTTCACGATGAGTATTCTGCAGAACCAGCAGAGCTGGCAAATAAAAAAGCTGGTTTAAAAAAATGTCGTAATGTTAATCCTGCATCACCAGAAAGCAGTATGCATGTGGCTCATGGTGCTGCACCGACCATGAAAATATGACAACTAAAACAAAAAAAAACGTTTATGAGATATTGCATCAGGCATTCAAGATCATAAAAACCCAAAACCAAAAGCAAAATGAAACGTTCAGCGATTTTATAAAATATATATATCGATAATAATTGGATAACACCCTGTTTGGGCGTCTCACAAGTCAAGATCCACCCTGCGGTAAAAAAAAAATCTTGTTTCTACTCACTCCACCCAAACTATCAGTACTGCTTGCTCATAACCTGCAAGTATGCTCATCCATTCTATTACGCACACTTTATTTTAAAAAAAATAATAAAATGAAAATGAACGGATTAAGGTCTGATGTGTCTGGTGGACCCCGGGCGTCGGCCACAGCATCAAGAGAGGCGGGGGGGGGGGGGGGGGGGGGCGGTGGGGAGAGAGAGAAAAAAAAACCAACCTGCATTTTTCGACATAGAAAGGAATTGGGTCAAACTCAGACCAAATACAAAAAGAGAGAGAAAAAAAAATGGATGTCCATTTCTTAAGAGGCCACGTCGGCGACTTTATGATGTTTGAGGAACTGCGTTTGAAATATACCCAAAGGTCGTAAAGAAAAAGGCAGCGACAGAGAGCCAGATCATTTGAAGGTCCCCCGTTTTAATGTTTTACCAACGGCCGGGCGCCATTTTATTACCACACAGCAAGGCAGCGGCCACATAATCTAAAAGGAAGCCTTCCTGGCCCCGGCTTCTTTTTCTCCCAACAGCGCTATATTTAATCAACCTCATAGCGGTTACAAACCTATACCAACTCACCCTGAAGAGAGTCACCTTCGACACGGTGGGCTAATAGCGACCATTCAGACGAGAATCCAGAGGGCTTTTTTTTTTACGGCTGTCAAACAGGATTGCAGCCTTCCCCCCGCCCCAACCTTCTTCGCTCAAACTGTTTTTTTTTCTTTCTCTCTCTCTCTCTCTCTCTCGCTCGCCCGGGTCCGTCTCTCCCTCTACGCTGCCGTGCGGAATCTGCGCAGACCAAGCTGCGCACATCAATCCGTCCGTTTTACTGTCTCTCTCTCTCTCTCTCTCTCTGTGTGTGTGTCTCGTCCTCCCTCCCCAAATCCACCCCCTTCCGAAGAAGTGACCGGGCACCGCTCACCACCTCCCGCGCCTGCGCACTAACGCCCCCCCCAACCCCCCGCCGGGGGCTCCTCCCAGCAGGCGCCCGGGATTCGCCCACTCCCTCGCCGCGCCTGCGTAGTGAAGGGAGCGAGCAAACCGGAGCGTGACTCAAGAGGCGAAACTGGAGTGACGCCACCCGTCTGTTGACGAGCATGCGCCGTCGATCGACGCTAGCGTCCACTCTGGAAGGCGGGATACGAGCGAGCCTGCGCAGTAGGGCGGAGCCGAGTTTGACAGCCGTTGAATGCGCGCGCTTGAACTAATTTGAATGGTGTGAGTAGTACCCCAAAAAAACACTTTTAAAAATTGTGTTAAATGTATTATTTTCCATTCATTTTACAGTTTTATTTAATATTCTTGCAGCTGAATGGAAGAACATATCTTAAAGTGTTTTTTTGATGAGGGAGTGCGGAATATGGTTGTATTGAGGAACTGGGAGAGGCCATTTAGACCTTGGAGCCTGCTCTGCCATTCAAGAAAATCAAAGGCTGATCTTCTATCTCGACACCAATTTCGTGCATTATCCCCATATCGCTGAATTCCTCTGTACTCAAAAATCTATCAATTTCTGTGCATCCACACCCCCGTTGGAGTAGACTCCCCAAGATTCACAACATTTTAAGTGAAGAAATTCCTCCTTATCGCAGTCCTAAATGGTCCCTTTTTTAAGGCTGTGATCCCAAGTTCTTGACTTCCCAGCTAGGGGAAATATGTCTTGTCAAGTTCCTCAAGAATTTTATGTCTCAATGAGATCACCTCTTGTTCTGTTAAATTCTAGGGAAGATAGGCCTTTCTACTCATTCTCTCCTCATAGGCTAATGCCTTCATCCCAGGGATCAATCTAGTGAACCACTGTTGCACTCCCTCTAAGCCAAGTGTATCCTTCCTTAAATTAGGAGATCAAAACTGTACATAGTACTCCAGGTGGGGTCTTGCCAAGGCCCCATATAATTTTACTAAGACTCCTTTAGTCTTATACTCCCTTTGCAATAAGGGCTAACATACCATTTGCCTTCCTAATGGATTGGGCAAGAGTAGGACTAAGTGAGCTGGACAGTGGAAAGGTCATTGAAGAATGATGGTGCAGTCAATGATGTCAAAGGTTACAGATAGTATGGGGAGCAATAAATGGGACTGGGTTCAGTGGCTGATAAAGAAAAACTCAAGTAATTAAAAAGGTTAATGGAATG
Source organism: Carcharodon carcharias (assembly GCF_017639515.1). NCBI lineage: Eukaryota > Metazoa > Chordata > Chondrichthyes > Lamniformes > Lamnidae > Carcharodon > Carcharodon carcharias. Next base: position 155,234,980 of record NC_054476.1, on the reverse strand, counting down.
TGGGAATTTTTATCAAGTGGGTTGGAATATAATAGTAATGCCTCAGTTGTACAGAGCTTTTGTCATCATCCCATGTGGACTACTGTATATAAGTTTTGGGACTGAATCTCAAGAAGGATACTTGGGACTTAGAGCAAACACAGATTCACCAAAATACCACCAGGGCTTAAAGGGTTAAATTATGAGGCCAGGTGGCATAAACATTGTAGCTTGTATTCCCTAGATATGGCTGAGGGGGTGAGCTAACTGAGGTCTTTGAAATGATAAAGGGATTTCATACAGGTAAGTACTAGAGATACAGGTAGATACAGAGACACAATTTCTTCTGGAGTGGACATAATCTTAAAATTAGATCTAGGGTATTTAGGAATGATATGGGAAGTACTTTTTTCACAAAATGGGTAGTGGAATTTTGGAATTCTTTCCGCAAAGGCTGTGGACACTAAATCAAATGAAATGATCAAGAATGAGATGAACAGAATTTTGTTAGGTAAGGGTGTCAAAAGATATGAAACAAGGTGAGTAAATGCAGTTAAAATAAAGATGAGCCATGAACTAATTGAATTGGCAGAACAAGCTCGAAGAGTTGAATGGATTTGCCTACCCCTGTGTAATACCAACAGATTTGATGGGCTGATTGCTTATTTCTATGCTGTAACATTTCATAATTAACCTTAGCTGTGATGCTGTCTGCAACTGAATAGCCTATGAGTAATATGTGTATATGTTCTACTTGTGAAATCCAGGTCTGACATCTTTTGAGTTTTCGGTTGTCTAACAATTATAGTGAGTACTAAAAGTATTTCATTAAATTTCACGTAATACAGCCCCACAATACCCCGGTATTATACACTGCGCTTTGTGCATTGTAATAAATCCTTCAAAGTTTTATGTTCTACGTTCTATGTAATGTTCTATGTCTATTACCATTATCACTTTTATCTAAGTTCAATAAAGTTATCTGGATTTTAAAAAAATCTTCTACTGCTGGTTATGAGATATTATAGTCATTCATTTGATGCATAATTTACCAACACAAAAACTGGTGTTGCTCAGGAGAATGTGAAATATTAAAAGGTGTAATTAATTCCATCATATTAGGAACAGTCCCTGGCTTGCATGTTGATCAACAAAAATCACTCTTTTGTAGGGAATTATTCACCAAAATGCCAATACCATAAGACATAGGAGCAGAAATTAGGCCATTCGGCCCATCGAGTCTGCTCCGCCATTCAATCATGGCTGATAAGTTTCTCAACCCCATTCTCCCGCCTTCTCCCCATAATCTTTGATCCCCTTACCAATCAAGAACCTATCTTTCTCGGTCTTAAATACACTCAATGACTTGGCCTCCAAAGCCTTCTGTGGCAATGAATTCCATGGATTCACCACTCTCTGGCTAAAGTTTCTCCTCATCTCTTTTCTAAAAGGTCTTCCCTTTACTCTGAGGCTGTGCCCTCGGGTCCTAATCTCTCCTACTAATGGAAACATCTTCCCCACGTCCACTCTATCCAGGCCTTTCAGTATTCTATAAGTTTCAATCAGATCCCCTCTCATCCTTCTAAACTCCATCGAGTCCTCAAACATTCCTCATATGTTAAGCCTTTCATTCCTGGGATCATTCTCGTGAACCTCCTCTGGACCCTCTCCAGGGCCAGCACATCCTTCCTGAGATACGGGGCCCAACATTGCTCACAATATTCTAAATGTGGTCTGACCAGAGCCTTATAACGCCTCAGCAGCACATCCCTGCTTTTATATTCTAGTCCTCTTGAAATAAATGCCAACATTGCATTTGCCTTCCTAACTCCCCACTCAACCTGCAAGTTAACCTTAAGAGAATCCTGGACTAGGACTCCCAAGTCCCTTTGCACTCCAGACTTCTGAATTCTCTCCCCATTTAGAAAAAAGTCTATGCCTCTATTCTTCCTACCAAAGTGCATGACCTCACACTTCCCCACGTTGTATTCCATCTGCCACTTCTTTGCCCATTCTCCTAACCTGTCCAAATCGTTCTGCAGCCTCCCCGCCTCCTCAATACTACCTGTCCCTCCACCTATCTTTGTATCATCTTGGCAAACTTAGCCAGGATGCCCTTAGTTCCTTCATCTAGATCATTAATGTATAAAGTGAAAAGTTGTGGTCCCAACACTGACCCCTGCGGAACTCCACTAGTCACCGGCCGCCATCCTGAGAAGGACCCCCTTATCCCTACTCTCTGCCTCCTGCCAGACAGCCAATCTTCTATCCATGCTAGTACCTTGCCTCTAACACCATGGGCTCTTATCTTACTGAGCAGCCTCCTATGCGGCACCTTGTCAAAGGCCTTCTGGAAGTCCAAGTAGATAACATCCATTGGCTCTCCTTTGTCTAATCTACTCGTTACCTCCTCAAAGAATTCTAACAGATTTGTCAGGCATGACCTCCCCTTGATGAAACCATGCTGACTTTGCCCGATTTTACCATGCACTTCCAAGTATTCTGAAATCTCATCCTTAATAATGGACTCTAAAATCTTACCAACAACCGAGGTTAGGCTAATCGGCCTGTAATTTCCCATATTTTGCTTCACTCCCTTCTTAAAAAGGAGGGTTACATTCGCGATTTTCCAGTCCTCTGGGACCCTCCCTGACTCCAGTGATACAATTGAGAGATAAATCATTCATAGCCCCTGTGTGCTCTCTTTTCTGCTACAGTCCGGAACATAAAGGATGGACAAATTACCTCATATGCCTGAGGCTAGACACATTTGCGAATGTACGATGTACAGACTCCACAGTATGCAGAGAGATATGAATACTTTTAATACTTTATATATTTACTATATTATATATATTTATTTTGCAATAGGGCCCGCTTGTCATCTCTATGGTATGTATGAGACTCAACACTTTATTGTGTCAGGATGTCTCTAAGCAAACTTCCATGGAGCCAGGTGAAATGAATATTGGGCTTCATCTGGTGGCATTGTGACTGACTGATCTTGTAGTGGAAGGTTCATTCCAAAGTTCATAAAACAATTAAATCTAAATAAAACGTGCAATATTTTTTAATGAAGTTTAATTTTCAGAGTGTTAGCCAACTTCATTTAATTTAAATTACTTGATTATTCAAATTTTAGTACTAAATTCCCACTTTGCTGTTATTCATATTGCTTAATTCAAATTATTGGATAGTTCATTTTTTAATGCAAAAGAAAATTCTGAATGATCAGTAATAGACAATAATTGACCTCCAAATTACATTTGAGTTAAAGGAATGTGATGATTCAGTACCTAACCAGTGGGCATGATTTCCTTGAGTTCTATTTTACATCAGAACCAAGTGAAGGAAGATTTCCATTGATTTCAAAAATAACAAGCCCACATTTTCACTCAAAAATACTGATGGGATGAAATTTATAATGGTGACACCCTACCATAAAATCAAGAAGGAAGCGAATACTCTTTATTCAATATTCCATCCTTCTTGATTAAGACATAAGAAATATGAGCAGCAGTAGGCCATGTGGCACATCAAACCTGTTCCTTCATTTAGTAAGAACATGGCTGAATGTGTACATCAACAGAAATGGTTTGACAAACTGGGTCTTTTGTCTCTTAAAGGAGGAAGGCTGAGGAGTGACTTAATGAGGGTTTTTAAAATTATGAAAGCTTCTGCTAGAGTAGATGCAGGGAAAATGTGCGAAAGAGCATAACTAAAGGCCATTAATATAAGACAGCCACCAAGAAATTCAATAGGAAATTCAGAAGGAATTTCTTTACCCATAGAGTGGTGAGAATGTGGCACTCAGTACCACAAGGAGTAGTTGAAGCATATAGTATAGCTGCATTTAAGGGAATCTAAACAAGCGTGTGACGGAGAAGGGGATAGAAAGTTATGATGATAAATTTAGATGAGGAAAGATGGGAGGAGACTCGAGTGCAGCATGTGTACTGGAATGGAGTGGTTGCACCAAATGGCCTGTTTCTATGCTGTATATCCCACGTAACCTAAGAAAACACTCACTTTTCTGACCAATTCCCATATCTCTTGCTTTCCTCAGTACCCCAAAAAAATTTCAGCCTGAAACATACTTATTGACTAAGCATCCATAACCCTTTGGGTTAGAGAATTCCAGACTGTCTCTTCTGAGTGAAGAAATTTCTCATGTCAGTCATAAATGGCTGGCCTCCTAACCTGAGACTATGCCCCCCAGTTCTAGACTCTCTAGTTAGGAGAAACAGCCTCTCAGAATGAAAACATCAAGCCCAAAGAATTTCAAACATTTTGATAAGATCACCTTTTGTTTTCTAAACTCCAGAGAATATAGGCCCATTCTACTTAATATCTTCTCAAAGGACAGCCCTCTTGTCTCAGGAATCAATCTAGCAAACATTTGTTTATACCCTCTCAGAGAATTAAGTCCTTCATTAGGTAAGGAGACCAAAACAGTACACAGTACACAGGACTCGAAACGTCAACTCTTTTCTTCTCCGCCGATGCGGCCAGACCTGTTGAGTTTTTCCAGGTAATTCTGTTTTTGTTTTGGACTTCCAGCATCCGCAGTTTTTTGTTTTTATCACACAGTACTCCAGTGTGGTCTCCTCAAAGCCCTGTACAATTGCAGCAATACTTCCTTACTCTTCTACTCCAGTTGGGATGACTGGCTTATACCTGGAGAATAAAAACAGAATTACCTGGAAAAACTCAGCTGGTCTGGCAGCATCGGCGGAGAAGAAAAGAGTTGACGTTTCGAGTCCTCATGACCCTTCGACAGAACTTGAGTGAATCCAAGAAAGGGGTGAAATATAAGCTGGTTTAAGGTGTGAGTGGTGGGGGGGGTTTGGGTGGGGGAGAGAAGTGGAGGGGGTTGGTGTGGTTGTAGGGACAAACAAGCAGTGATAGAAGCAGATCATCAAAAGATGTCACAGACAACAGAACAAAAGAACACATAGGTGTTAAAGTTGGTGATATTATCTAAACGAATGTGCTAATTAAGAATGGATGGTAGGGCACTCAAGGTATAGCTCTAGTGGGGGTGGGGGGAACATAAAAGATTTAAAAATATTTAAAAATAATGGAAATAGGTGGGAAAAGAAAAATCTATATAATTTATTGGAAAAAACAAAAGGAAGGGGGAAGAAACAGAAAGGGGGTGGGGATGGAGGAGGGAGCTCAAGACCTAAAGTTGTTGAATTCAATATTCAGTCCAGAAGGCTGTAAAGTGCCTAGTTGGAAGATGAGGTGTTGTTCCTCCAGTTTGCGTTGGGCTTCACTGGAACAATGCAGCAAGCCAAGGACAGACATGTGGGCAAGAGCAGGGTGGAGTGTTAAAATGGCAAGCGACAGGGAGGTTTGGGTCATTCTTGCAGACAGACCGCAGGTATTCTGCAAGGCGGTTGCCCAGTTTACGTTTGGTCTCTCCACTGTAGAGGAGACCACATTGGGAGCAACGAATGCAGTAGACTAAGTTGGGGGAAATGCAAGTGAAATGCTGCTTCACTTGAAAGGGGTGTTTGGGGCCTTGGACGGTGAGGAGAGAGGAAGTGAAGGGGCAGGTGTTACATCTTTTGCGTGGGCATGGGGTGGTGCCATCGGAGGGGGTTGAGGAGTAGGGGGTGATTGAGGAGTGGACCAGGGTGTCCCGAAGGGAATGATCCCTACAGAATGCCGATGGGGGGGGTGAAGGGAAGATGTGTTTGGTGGTGGCATCATGCTGGAGTTGGCGGAAACGGCAGAGGATGATCCTTCGAATGCGGAGGCTGGTGGGGTGATAAGTGAGGACAAGGGGGACCCTATCATGTTTCTGGGAGGGAGGAGAAGGCGTGAGGGCGGATGCGCGGGAGATGGGCCGGACATGGTTGAGGGCCCTGTCAATGACCGTGGGTGGAAAACCTCGGTTAAGGAAGGAGGAGGACATGTCAGAGGAACTGTTTTTGAAGGTAGCATCATCGGAACAGATGTGACGGAGGCGAAGGAACTGAGAGAATGGGATGGAGTCCTTACAGGAAGCGGGGTGTGAGGAGCTGTAGTCGAGGTAGCTGTGGGAGTCGGTAGGTTTGTAATGGATATTGGTGGACAGTCTATCACCAGAGATTGAGACAGAGAGGTCAAGGAAGGGAAGAGAAGTGTCAGAGATGGACCACATGAAAATGATGGAGGGGTGGAGATTGGAAGCAAAATTAATAAATTTTTCCAAGTCCCGACAAAAGCATGAAGCAGCACCTTTGCATTTCCTCCAACTTAGTCTACTGCATTCGTTGCTCCCAATGTGGTCTCCTCTACATTGAGAGACCAAACGTAAACTGGGCGACCGTTCTGCAGAACACCTGCGGTCTGTCCGCAAGAATGACCCAAACCTTCCTGTTGCTTGCCATTTTAACACTCCACCCTGCTCTCTTGCCCACATGTCTGTCCTTGGCTTGCTGCATTGTTCCAGTGAAGCCCAACGCAAACTGGAGGAACAACACCTCATCTTCCAACTAGGCACTTTACAGCCTTCCGGACTGAATATTGAATTCAACAACTTTAGGCCTTGAGCTCCCTCCTCCATCCCCACCCCCTTTCTGTTTCTTCCCCCTTCCTTTTGTTTTTTCCAATAAATTATATAGCTTTTTCTATTCCCACCTATATCCATTATTTTTAAATATTTTTAAATCTTTTATGCTCCCCCCACCCCCACTAGAGCTATACCTGGAGTGCCCTACCATCCATTCTTAATTAGCACATTCATTTAGATAATATCACCAACCTTAACACCTATGTGTTCTTTTGTTCTGTTGTCTGTGACATCTTTTGATGATCTGCTTCTATCACTGTCCCTACAACCACACCAACCCCCTCCACTTCTCTCCCCCTACCCAATCCCCCTCCCCCCCCCCCACACACACCTTAAACCAGCTTATATTTCACCCCTTTCTTGGATTCACTCAAGTTCTTTCGAAGGGTCATGAGGACTCGAAACGTCAACTCTTTTCTTCTCCGCCGATGCTGCCAGACCTGCTGAGTTTTTCCAGGTAATTCTGTTTTTGTTTTGGATTTCCAGCATCCGCAGTTTTTTTGTTTTTATACCTGGAGAATACCAATTCTGAATTGTTATCAGAAGTGAGGTTAAGTCTTAATGAGTTCAGAGATCAACATGGTAGTTTATTGTGGTCAGCAAACTGAAAAGAATTTCACACATCGATAAAAATATATCGTCAAAAGATAATGAATGATCTTTGTAATTTTCTTATCCGTTGTATTGACACATAATTGTGATCACACACAGACTAGTGTTATATAGAAGCAGACAATTTACAGCACAGAAGGAACCCTATAGCTTACAGCACCTCAATGGCATATCCAAGGACTTTTTTAATGCGATAAAGGTTTCTGCCTGTACCACCCATTCAGGCAGAGTTCCAGACCACCAGCAAAAAATATCTCCTCAACTTGCCTCTAACCCTTCCTCCAATTACTTAAATGTATGTCCCCTGCTTATTGACCTCTCTATAAAATGTTATGAAAAAGAGAGGGCAGAGGCAATACTTCACTGAATCACGGAATTTTAATGGCACAGAAGGAGGCCATTTGGCCATCGTGTCCGCACCAGCTCTCCAAATGAGCATTATGACCTGGTGCCATTGCCCTGCCTTTTCTCCATACCCCTGCACATTGTTTCTATTCAAATAGTCGTCTAATGCCCTCTTGAATGCCTTGATTGAACCTGCCTCACCACACTCCCAGACAGTGCATTCCAGACCTGAACCACTCATTGTGTGAAAAAAATTTTCTACGTCAAATTTGCATCTTTGCTAATGTTTTCCATTCTTCTTCCTTTTCTCACACCCTGGCCCCTACCTCTACTTGAAAATGTTAGTTTTTGCTAGGGTACAATTTCATAAACAGTGAGCATTGCCAACCAACTTTACTTGGGGTGAGAGGGTTTTAGAGGCAAGCTGATAAGGTCCTTACGTACTTTCTAGCACAAGATCACAGGATTGTAATTCGGTGTGAGAATTTTGGGAACTTTTTCTCTAGTGTAACCTAGGTGCCCCAAATGCTATTCTTGGCTGCAGTCAGCAAATGCAGCACTGGCCAATAGGCATAGCTGAGGCTTTCTGGCCTATGTACCACATAGTAGAACAATTTACAGTAGATTTCTCTTAAAGAGTAACACATACAGTAGAGTCTCGATGTGTCGAAACTCAGGGGAACCACCCCCAATTTTGGGTTACGTAGAATTCGTAATAGCCCAGGAGGTCCCATTTCCAATTTAATGTATCTATGGAATCCAAAATTCCTACAAATGTCAAAAACAACAGATTCAAATGCCGAATGAAAGCACAATAAAGCAGTAAATGTGTGAAAAAGTATTTATCCAACTTGTTTACAGCTCACAATGATCTGACCTTGCAAAAGACCAGGGCTATGCAAGGAAAAAGTTCAGGAGTTCGCCCTGAAAAAAACTCCACAATCATTTTCTGCTTAGCATGCTATTTTCAAACGTGCCTGATACAGGCAACCATGTCGTCAATACAGTCTAACATGTTTTCAGTGTTTTGTGCTGCAGTGCAAAATCCCGGAGCATCTGCACAGCCATTGTGGCGTCGGCTACGGAAACATTCATTGAGCTCTTCAAGTATCAGCCTCCTCGGTTGAAAGATGTACTACATCCACAGTGGCATCATCTATCAGTTCAGTCGTGCATCATCCACCTCCGCGTAAGTTTCCATGGTTGTCTCTGTTGGAGTTTCTGTGCTTGCCTCCCACAGATGAGTGAGAAGTGCCTTGTCATTGGGTTGGTTGGCCTCACCCCGCACTGCCTTGTTCTTGTTGTCTTGTGCAGTCGTAACCTGTTTGACTGTGTGATGGAAGCAATTAACAATCGTGGCTTTTTTCACCATCTTTCATGCCTTTTTCATCATGAACATGGCCTCTACCACTGTTGAATTTTACTCCTGCTTCTTATTGACAGCCTCAATAACCTGAGAGATCAGCTGCCTTCAGTAGTGGGATTTCAGGTTTTTAATCTGCCCCTGATCCATTGGCTGGAGCTTTGCTGTGGTGTTGGGAGACAAGAAAAACAGTTCCGCGCTCTTCAGGCCAGTAATGTTTGCTTGCACAGGTCAGTTGTCTGTAATGCTGGCAATCTTCCTTTTCTTTTGTTGAAAGGTTTTGTCCACTTTCCTGATCCACATCTCAAAATGCTTTAGGTCATCCAGGCAGTTTTGTTAGCCTGGTCCTGCATGAGTAGTGTCTTGACATTCGCGAAGCAATGTGGCGACTTGGATTTTCCTATCACAAGAGGCGGCAGCTCTTCAGTGACATTCATGTTGGTGCAGATTATTGCAGTGACACATTCCTTGCTCCACTTTCTACCACTACATGTTTCACTTTTAACATTAAAGAGCGATCGAGCAAAAGACAGTAAAATAGTTCAGTTTCATCCATGTTAATAATTGTTCTTGGTGTATACTCATTCAAGACATGGGTGAGATCATTTTGGAGCTAATCATTTGTCATTGCTGCCATAACAACTGCACCTATACCATGTACCATGCAGAAGATGATGCCATGCCTTGTCTTGAATTGTACAGCCATCCATCACTGCAGGTGAACTCCATGTGGCCCAGCTTCTTTGCCAGGGCGACTCCTCTTTCTTGCAGGATTAGACTGGAGATGGGAACATGCTCTGCTCGGGTTGCCTTGAACCACCTTAGAAAAACTTCTTCAACGTTGGGATAGGGAGCCATTCTCAACATCTTCCTAGAACCATAGAAAAGTTACAGCACAGAAGGAGGCCATTCGGCCCATCTTGTCCATGCCAGCCCAAGAACACCCAGGTGCCCTTTCTAATCCTACCTTCCTGCACCCGACCCTTGGCCTTCCGCTTACAGCTCTCCTGGCTGGAGAGAATGCCTGTTTGTCAAACTGTTCCAAGATGTTTGCCTTGTGTTTCATAATGGTGGACAAACTTGATGCCGGAATTTCCCACTCTTTTGCGATGTCTGCTTTCCCCTTCACACCACGGTTTTCCACTTGGTGTATTAACTTCAACATCTCTCCAATCAACAACCCTTTTAACTTTCTCATAAAGTTAGCCATGGTCACGGTTTTGCATGCCCTTTCACAAGGAGATCTTGATGTCAAATGATGGCTTGCCCAGCGCTCCATGATTTCGTGCTCTTGTGTAGTCTAACTCTACTCTGGTTGGTACTGTCATATGACAAGTTTAGACAAGATTGGCTCATCCAGGCAGAAGTCTGGCTTATGGCCATTGTTCTATGGGATTTGCTATTCTGCCAGTGGGAATAGTTGGTAACTTCGACATAACTTTGACTCATTTTGACTCATCACAATTTCACTGTGCAAGATTTTTTTGAAGAACAGCATGACAAATTTTCAAAAAGTTCTTTTTCATCAACATAAGAAGTCTGTGTAACTAATTTGATCATTTCATTCCACCATCATAGGTTAATTAACCCAGAAAGCATATTAGAAAACACATATTTTAAAATATTATTTCATTGATGGTTGCAGACTACGTAACATAAAAATATAAGAATACAATAAGGCCATGCGAGCCAGTTCAGAGAAATTGCACTAAATATGAATCAGAATTTTACTTTGGGTTCCAATTATGCATTTGAACCAATCATGGTTCTGTGAATTATGGTAATATAACCTGTATTTAAATTTTGAATTTAAGTACTGGTGACTCATTGAGTTTCAATTTATTAGTTGTGGATTTAAACTTTTTATGTAAATTTGTAATCTGGCCAAAACGTATAGAAGGGACAATGCGGTCACTGTTAACATTTCCTTAATCTTAGCTGGTGAGTTAGTAGGCAAAGCAAATAGTATGTTTTTGTCCATGACAACTGTAATCTTGTTTTGTGAGCTGTGTTTTTATAATGGCACAACACATTGTTCAATGTCTCTGCTGTTAACTCATTCCCCAAGGTAATTTCTCTTATTTCTTCCTGTAAGGGACCAACATTTACTTTAGCTACTCTCCTCCCTTTTATACACTTGTGAAAGCTCTTATAATCTGTTTTTATATTCCAGGTAGTTTACACTTGTTTTCAGATTTTTCTCCTTTTTATCAACTTTTTGTCGGCCTTTTGCTGGTTTCTAAAACACTCCCATTCCTCAGGCTTACTACTGTTCTTTGCAATATTATTAGCCTCTTATTTTAATCTAATACTGCCCTTAACTTCCCTAGTAACTAGGGATGGATCTTTCTTGTTGAGATTTTGCTTTTTAATTAAATGCATTTTTGTTGAACATTTTGAATTATTTCTTTAAATGTTTCCTACTGTTTATTTATTGCCATACCTTTTAATCTATTTACCCAATCAACCTTAATCAGCTCTCTTCTCACATCCATGTAATTGTTTTGTTTTAAGATTCTTGTTTGGCCCTGGAGTATATCAGGTTTCAAACTTAATACGGAATTCAACTGTATTCTGAACATTTTTTCCCAGTGGATTTTTTTACTTTGAAATTACTAATTAACCCTGCCTCATTGAACAAAACTAGATCTTAAATAGGTTTATCCCCAGTTGGTTCCACAACATAGTGGATAGTAACTTGCTTGGAGTGGCAACCAGCATCGGATTGCCACTCTGTGCCCACTTACCTACACTAAATGTCTTCCCTGCCTGTCTCACCTGACCTTCCAACTCAGGCCGGGCGAGATCCAAGCAGTGCAGCTGTCTCTGAAGTTGAGTGTCGAAGTCTAGCAGAGTCGAATTGAAGGAGGGTACAACCTCTTTTTTATGGCACTAGCTGCCATAAAGCAGGTAAGTGTAAAGGTCCCATTGAAGTTGACAGGCCAGGGAGAAGGTAAGTGCCTAAGGTAAGTGAAAAGGATTTGGAGGGTGGAGGTGTTCAGTGGTCAGGTGGGGATGGGGTCGGACATCAGGTGTGGTGTGGAGGTAGTTGGACATCAGGACAGGGTGCAGCAGGCTGAATGATCGTCGGGGGTGCGCAGCAGGTCAGACATTTGTGGGGCTGGAGGGCTGGCAGGGATCGGACATCAGGAGGGGGTGGAGTGGGCAGGACATTCGGGGGGTGAGGGCTGGGAGGGTTGTACATTCGGTGGGGGTTGGAATTTCGGGGAGTATGGGTCAGACATGGGGGTATGTGGGTGTCGGTTGAGGAGTCCTGTGCGGGTGGAAGGAATCCCATGGAGGGTTGGTGGGTGGGGAATACTGTAGGGGGGGTTAGTCAAGGGTGTGGGAGTCCCCTGGGGGCTTGGGGCTGTGGGTGGGGTGGGGTGGGGTGGGGTGGGGGGGTGGGGGTCCCGTGGGGGGCATCAGTCTGGGTCTTTATAATAGTTATCCGGAAGTTAGAAGAGATTTTAATTCCTCCAACTTTCTCTGGGTGACTGTTGGTATAACACTGGCGGAACCATTGGAACTTTGCGATTTAAATCGCATTTCGGATGGTTCCTAGCATAGTGCAATTGTCCAAAGGAAGTGTGCACTTCTGGGCACTTGCTGTGCAAACCCTTACCTGGAACTTCCCAGAGGGATACCCCAGCATATCTTTGGGGTACCCCCCAAAACTGACACTGGGGAGCTTGGAGGTTATGGCCCAGTGTTGGAAACTATCACAAAAGCATTCTACAAACACTTCCAGACCACCTTTACCAAATTGATTGGTCCAGTTTATATGAAGATTAAAATCCCCCACAATTATTGTATTGCCTTTGTTACAAGCTTCAATTATTTCTTTCTAAATGCTCTATCCAAATATATAACTGCTGTTGAGAGGCCTATAAATTATTTTCTGAACCTTGGTACTCCTCATCTCCACCGTACTGCTTCTGGTTCCTGATCTTCAGAGAATATTTTTGATTAATTGTAAGGGATAGCTTGTACTTCCCTATTATTTTGGCAGCTTGGACTAGCCGATTTATAATTTTGACAAGTTTAAAACAACACAAAAGGGTCCCATACTACATTTTTACAGAAACATTGTAAATTGGGGCGGAAATCACATACACACGAGGATCCACGCTTTTAAATCTTAAAATTAAATACCTCATTCTGCACTTGTGAGAAATTAATTATCAGCCCTCCCTGCCCAGATTCAATTGGTGAAAGATAGAACAGTGACCCGTCCTGGAACAAACCATCATCTTGAAAAGAGGGGAAAAGGGTCCTACACCTTCATAGGGAGCTTAAAATCAGGGGAAAAAAAAGACAGCGGGGATTTTGTGTATGTGGCAAATATGTAAATGTTACTCGGCGTTTCCCTAATGCTGCGTGTTGTGCGTTGGTCCAGCATAGATCAATTTGATGTCGTTTGCCCTGTGAAAGTGCCGAGTAACTGACGCATGTGCAGCACTTACCTCTAGCTGCCAGAGAGGGGGAGGTCCTTCCGGGTCGCGGTGAAGGGGGTTTTTTTGTGCGCAGTTGCCGAGGCCTGTAGTTGTTTTTAATGTCCTAAAACACTAGAGGTTTGTAATTGTTTAGTGCGAGGGTAAAGCTTTGAGGAGCGGGTAAGAAGTAGCATCGTGGTCTCGTACTCGAGTTATTGCGTTCGCAAGGTGCCAATGTTTTAATCGTCAAAATCTGGGAAAGTGGCAAGTTTGATCCCAGAAAGTATGGGCCTCGTTAAATGTATATTTAAAGGAATTGAGTTTTTCGTTATATTGTAATCTTGTTACCTTTTTTTAAATTAAAATTCTTGATCTTAAAAATAAATAAATTCACCGTGTTTAGTTTTCCCGTCTGACTGGTACATCACCTGCCCATCTGAGACAGTGCGTTCCCTTTCCCGTTACTTTAATCTTATTTATTTTGTGTATTGTATCACCTTTGATATAGCGAATGGGCTTATTGTGAGTTCCTGTTACAGTCTGAAATAGGGATGATTATTCCTGACATCTGTTTTACTGGTATAGAAGAGTATTATGCATAACGTGCACTGTTGTGTCCTCTCTCCAAGTCCAGTTCACCCATCAAGCGTGTGCCTGCTGACCTATATTGTCTTCTGGTTAAACAATGCCTTGATTTTAAAACATTCATCCTTATTCTCAATTCTCTCCATACCCTTACACCTACCTATCTCTGTAATCTCCAGAGATATCTGTGCTCCTTGAATTCTGTTTTTTTGAGCATCCCAGATTTTGGTCGCTCCACCATTGTCTGCTGTGTCTTCAGCTGCATATGCCTTAAGCTTTGGAATTCCCTCCCTAAACCTCTCCACTTCTCTACCTTGCTCTCCTTCTTTAAGAGTCCCCTTTAAAACCTTCCTCTTTATCCAAACTTTTAATCAACTGCCCCAATATCTTCTTACGTGGCATGATCATATATTGTTTTTTAATACTCCCATGAAGCACTGTGGGACATTCTGTTAGGTTAAAAGTTCTGTTGTTGTGTGATCACAGAAACTTTGCAAGTAACGAATCGTAAGGCAAAACTTCGGCCCACTGACCTTGCTTCTGTTTAGTCTGATCTCAGTTAAGTTAACTGGGGGAAATGAGATGGATTACAATAATCTTTTCTGAGACTCTAAATTCCTGTGTTTCCCCTTCCAGCAGCAGGTTTCAGAGCAACGTTAGGGAGGCCTAAAGGGATATTGTTTGATTGCAAATTGGCTTTAGAAAATCAAGGATAGAAATCATCAGTTAAGTAGGTTTGCTAAAACATTGCTGATGCAGCATAGAGTACTGTATTAAGTTTTTTTTAATGTTTCTCTCCCCTTCTGAATTGGTTTCTTGATGGGGTAAGGTTCTATAGATGCTGTGCAACTTATCTGTCAGGGCTCACCAGTGAAAATCAGTCAGCTAACTAACTGGCCCATCCCAGTCAGCCGCCCACCCACTTTTTGTGGGGACCTACGCAATGATAGCAAATGGGAACTGGGCAATGCTTTACTCTGGCTCCCAACTTGATCATTGTGGAGAGACTTTGAAGAAACAGTGAGTGAGCCACTCATCACAGAATACACAGCTCTTGCAGCGATATTGATATGGTTGTTCCAGTTCAGCATCTAGTTAATGGTGATATCCAAGATGTTGATGGTGAGCGATTCAGTGTTAGTGGAACCATTGAAGTTAATGTGAGGTGGCTGTCCCGTTTTGGTTGAATTGGCCATTTATGCGGCACATATGTTACCTAATCTCTTCTATTCTTCCTCTAATTAGCACCATCAAAGACTAAAGTTCGTCATTTTATTCATTATTTTTCTAGGATTTGTGGTGCAATAAATATTGCCATATTTTCCGACTCGTTAAATTAGTTTATGTGAGGTGCTTTGATGGACTTTGCTGGTATGGCATATGAATGCAAGTTTTCTTTACTTGGCATCATTAATCGGCCCTTCCCCCCCCCCGCCCCCCCCCTTATCTTTCCTTCTATTCTTTTCAACAATGAAAGAGATGGAAAATTTTACAAGGAAAAATAAAGCATGTCCCATGTTGTTTAATAGCGCCAAATTTTCTGTGACTTTGTGTGTTCAGATTAAACAAATTTTTGTATGAAACTCTGGAAAAAGGGCAGGGAAGAACTGTTCATAATTTAAAATGAAAAATGTGAGTTTGAAAGAGATAATGCATTGGCGTGTGTGAATAACCAGTAGCTGTATCTTGGAGTATTGCATTTACCTTAAATAGATAGTTCAAAATTGAAGGCTGTCAGAAAATGAAGGCATTTCATATTTCCTATATTTTTCCTCTTGGCTCTTTACCAAAGCTGGCTGCATTTACAAGAAAATTAAGAGAATTTGGTTGCATTTTGCATCATTTTAATTTTGGTTGCTGCGCTTTTTCATTTATTTTAACACAATTGTCCTGATTATCCCAAAGGCTGCCAGAAACTTATCATTTATTTCAGCCCCATCTTCTGTTTTTGATGGACCAGCGATTCTTAGCCAGGCTCCCCCATATATTGGTTTCATTTGTGGGGGTATCACGATAGACTTCGGAAGTGAGGGAAATACAAGGAACTGCGAGAAGTAATATGAATAATTGGTCAGAGGAAAATTATCTGAATTTCTCCCTAATGATTAGTTTTACGAGATGAATGTTACTTTAGATGATTTGTTTTCATTATTTTACTTGACAACTGATAACATTGACATTATTGCTTAGCTGTTATAAGTTAAAGTCCATTAGACAGAAATAGAGATAAGAGAGAAATTGTTATTTTTCATGATCCCAACAAATGGTTGCAAATAATTGATTAGTTTTGTTTAACAGCAGCAGCTATTTTCATGCCGATAAATTAACTCGGCATCCATGCATCTTGTTGGCAATTTAAAATTGTTCCACCTTTCTTCCTTTGTTTCAGGATGGCCCTTAACAAATCTATGCATCCAAGGAACCGATATAAAGACAAGCCACCAGATTTTACATATTTAGCATCAAGATACACAGAATTCCAGCAACATGTACATACAAGCTTGACTGGGAAAGTGAGGTATGCTAATGAAGAAGTGAAATTGCCCCATTCGTACCAACTAACCCTTGTTTCACTGTGTTTGGTCCATGCTGTAAAGGATTTGCTGTTGTCCTGAGAGGTGTATTATCAAATTGTTTTCCTCCTTGGAGAGCTAACTTTCTTTTATGTGGCTCTTCATTTCTTTAGTAGCAATATGATTTATAAGAAGTGCTCTGGAAACTGTCTACAATTTAGAGGTGAGTATTATACGGAGGCATTGTGGTGATGGTGGCACCTGCTTTTTTGCTTAGATCATTTTACTGACTCCTGAAGACATCATATATTTTTGTCCAGTAGTTTCACGTGCACTGGTGTCTGTTCAAAAGCCATTCTTCATACCTGTACCACAACAGTGAGCACTTAGCATACTATTTGATCATTGCGGCAGAGGTGTGAGTATATTGAGTTGCTATATACTTCAGTTTTTATAAAATCTGAGATTTCCCCTTTGGCCAAGCGGAAGAAAGCACCCTGTGGATGGTCCTAAGTTTAGTTCCCAATTATGTTTAACTGTTTCTAACAAAAGCATTCAGTATTGTCACTTCCTGTCACCATGAAGTGATCCCTGCTGAAAGTACATGTGTTAATGTCTGTTGATGTAGGATTGAGCTTTACTGTAATGACACCCATGATGGAATAGCCCAGTAACACACAATGGCTGAAGTTATGTGTAGAAAATGGCCAGTGACGAGGTATTGGCCATTAAATTTTATCCCACTATGTCAAAATTCTAGTTTTTAGCAGCTGGTTAAATCTACTGATCACTAAATTAACATATTTACTGACATTTATCGAAAAAATAACTATTAATCCCTCTAGATCTAGATAGCCATTCAGTTTAAAAGAATTGCTTCAAAACAGGATAATGAGAAATATCAAACAGAGCTATTGGCAACAATCCATATATGGACAGTGTCACCTCAGTTGATCTTGTAAAGGTCTCCTCGTTAACATTGTGTTGGTGCGCAAGTTGGGAGACTTGTCAAGAGCAGCCTGATGTAGTCCATTTATAATCATGTCTATTGGCCCATGTCCTGGACACTTCAATCACCATTTTGGGTCCAACACGTTTTCCTTTCTTTTAACTTCTAAACCCCAAATATGCCATCTTAACTGGCTGTTCACATCTTTAGCACATTGAATTAGGCATTCGCTGCAGTATTCTGCTCCAAGTTATTCCTTTTCAGGGCTAGAAAATCTTCATTGCCTTTTAATACTTCCTTTCTTTTCAAATCTTCAAGCTTTTAAAACCCAAATGTGATATCTCTATCATCACTGCTTCATCATTTACCTCATTTCTTTTCAGTCGAGGGTGGCTCTTTACCAAGGTCTCCTAGTAATTTTTTTTTAAAAATAGACAGTCATGAAGTAGTTGATTATAAACCTTTGCCAAACATTGAGTTTAACCCTATCTCTCAGCAAAACAAAATATCTTTGTGAATTTACAATTTTTTAATTACACAATATTTCCAAGAGCAAAAAGTAATGAACTGATACTAGTGATAGATTTAACATTAGTCAGTCTTTATCATAAATATTCGGCTGATTTGGGAATGGCATATGCTGTCCATATGGGCACCAAATAATTTCCATTTGGGACATTTTTTAAAAGGAATGAAGAGGGACCTATTTGTACAATTCTGGGATTTTGTAAAATAAGGCCTATCAGTACTTCTGGCTTAGCAAACTGTCAAGATGCCAGTGTCTGATTCTACAAACTAGTATTTGTCTCATTTGTTTCTGCACAACATTGACAGAATGCCACAATTTTTTGATACCTTGTGAAATTAAGTGAGATTGGATTTTCTTCTGTTTAAAATGCTTTTCATAGTTCTGATAATGTAATGCCTTCCTTATTCATCCAGATTTGTGTTTTCTGATTTGTGGGAACTAATCATTGGACATTGCAGTAGCATTTCTCTCCCAAAATCAAAATTGCATTAGATTACAACCTGCAAATGTGTTTCAACAATTCTGTGAATTAATGGATATTGCATGGTTCAAAGACTCTTCCCTATTGAAGAAAATTGACAGAAAATCAATCCTAATATGTCTGCCTGTGCCATTTTCTGGCTGGTTGTAAAAGCTGCACCATATCAGACAAGTGATTTAACTGTTTTTTTCCCTCTGTTGCTGTGGGCAGTTTCCTTGGGAAAACCTAACTGGACAACCTCTGATTAATTTGTGGCTGAACATTTTGTTTTCAGTTTTGGAGTCTCTAAAGTTCCACCATAGGTAAACGTGAAATCATCAAGTATTCTTGCCAACGTCCACTGGACCTGGGCTTTATGGCAGCAACTTCTAAATTTTCATCCAGTGTTGCAGTAATTTTCAAAATCTGTTCAGTCCTTCTTCCCTGCACATACTCTCTATTCATTTACCTCTAGTTTGTTAAACAGCTTCTCTATCCCTAGTCTCCATTTTGCAATCTAGCCCCCACACTCAATAATTTACTTTCCAAAGCCTACTGTTTTCTTTCATGCTCCCCAGTTTCAGAAGCCTCCTTAAAACATATCCTGTTCCTTTGGCTAAGTTCCCAAATTTCCCTCCTACTCTTGCTTGGATCGATATCTAAGCTGTTAAGTGCATTACAATTTTTGCTCAGTTGAGGCTTTTTAAATCTATTATCTCTTCTGACCTCCCCCACCATTCCTCCATCACCTCTCCTGAGGTAAGGGCAGAAATGATCAATGTTGCAGAGGTAGAAGCAAGCAGTCTTTGTAATGGAGAACTTATGGGTTGGAAACTCAATTTGGCATCAGATAGTCCTCTGCTGTCTAGGTGTCTTACAAGCCAGAGGAGGGGTTGAAAGAAGAGGTGGTGGTAGGTGGAGCTTTGTGTTGTCAATGTACATGTGGATTCTGACCCTGTCTTTGGATGATGTCACTAAGGGTAGACCTGTAGATGAAGAAGAGGAGAGGGGCCAAGGATAGATTCATGGAGTCTCCAAAGGTAATAATATGGGTAGAATAAGAAATGTCTGGAGATTCCTCAACTCAGGTTGAATAGATGATAGTGGAACCAAGTGAGGGCAATCCTACTGAACAGTCAATGGAGGAGAGCTGTTGAAGGAAGGAGTTGACTGCATCAAAGTCATTGAGAAGAATGAGGAACAGCACACCACAGAAACTGTCACATAAGGTGTAATTTGTGACTTTGATCGGTATTTCAGTGCCTTGACGGAAACTTCTTTGCTTGCCTGTTTGATGGTTAGGTCAATGTTAAAGATTGCGTGATATGGCCAACCCTTCATCCAGCATCAACAAAAATTGGGTATCCATCTCATTACTGTTTGTGGGACCATGCTGCATGAAGAAAATTACTGGGTTTGTCTACATAATAAATATTGACTGCACTTCAAAGTAATTCATTGTATGTGGAGTGCTTTGTGACATCCTCAGATATGATCAGATGCTCTACATATAAAGATTCAAACAAAGTCCATGTGATCGCCTGTGGGCCTCCATTCAATGGCTTTTTTTCTCTGTCACCCAACTCCAGCCCAAATTACTCTCTACAGTTTCACTGTCACTCTTATTTATTTTTCTGGTCATAGAATCATAAAACAATACAGCACACAAAGAGGCTGTTCAGCCTGTTGCGCCTTTGCCAGCTCTTTGAAAGAGCTATCCAATTAGCCCCACTTCTTTGCTCTTTATTCCTCATAGCCCTGCTAATTTTTCCACTTCAAGCATTTTATGATCTACTGTGGAATTTCTGTGGAATTTTAGTTTAGGAGCATTTTAAATGAAACTTGCCAGAAGTGAATGAAAATCCAAATAAACTATAATTTCAGAGTTCAGCTTTATCTGTCACGTTCTCAAAGAACAGTGTGTTGGGTTGAGATGCTAGGGACTTGGTTGCCCATGGGTAACTTACCCAAATAGCCATTCTTTCTTTGTAAGCTTGGATAATGATAGCTGGGGAATGAGTGGGGAAACATCAAAGCAAAGATCAATTCTGTCTGCATCCCTAGCCAAGAGGCACTGATGTTGTCAAAAATCACTACGTGGTATTGAATTGTGATGGCTTCTCAACCTATTAGTTTTAAACATCTTAGTAAACACTTCATTTACTGTGACTGTTATCTGTGACAAATGCTTTAGATCTTTTTTGTCAGACAGTAATTTTAAACTAATTAGATTTATGTAGAGTTCATACCCAGAACCAGAGGGACTCAGAAAACGGAGGCTATCTTTCTTAAAAAGTTAAGAAAGGAATTGCCCTTAGGATGCATTATCTGCTATTACCATCAATTAGTGTCAATGTCAGCTCATACACACCAGGTGACTTCATCTCATACCAGTATTCTACACTATATAGGTTGCTGCCCTCAGTTCTACCTGGTATTGATTATTGTTTGCTCTAATTCTAATTTGCGCTAATTCTAACCCACCACCATGGGCCAGTCCTATCACTTCACAGGGCATGGTCCTGCTGGATCACTGAAAAATCTCATCATTCATCATATAGATGCCTCTATTAATACTGATGGACAGGATGAAACAAACACATGGAAAAATGATCATTATTGAAATTATTTTGAGGCATTCGCACCCCCCATCACCTTGGGACACAGGCGCGCTGAAAGTAATCTGGGCGTCATCTCAAAGGGAAAGATATGTTCATATTTTGGGAGAGATCCTCTTTCAGATACTGATTGATCAGGGTATTTCCTTATTTTTAGTTCAGATCGCAACCTTTCTTACTGATAGTGGCTCACAATTTAATCCATGAAGCCGCAGCATTTATTTCAGTAACTGCCTGTGCTTACTGAAGTTAAACAACAAGGTGTTCATTGTATAAATACTTAAGCTATTTCCTGTAAAATTTGGAAATTTGTTTCCATATTGCTCTGTCCACAAATGTTAAATTTAGAAATATACAGATTAAATATAGAAAGTTGGTGCTGTCCTTTATAGCTATAAAAAAATAAGAATTTGAACATCATACTTTAAATCCATAAAAAATGTAGCCAACTCTTATTGAACCAAATAGTTGAAGAATCAAACCGTTGTTTATCTTGCCTGAAAAAAATTAGGCCTCGTAAACAACTGCCTTTTCCCTCATGATATGGAGAACAGCCTAGAGCTGCTGAAGGAAACGCAAGTGTCTCAAAATAAGATGTAAACATGCAAACAAAAGGACCATAGTTCAGAAAGTAGAATGATCTGCCTGATCTCACCCAATTGCCTGTTCCTCATGAGTGAGCCCAGATAATAAATGCTTGATTTAGGGGATGGGAGATGGGATAGAAGAACTTCATCTTAATCTTGTCCTCGCTAAAATCCCCACACACAATTTGTAGTGTGGGTCATTGGCTAGGCAAAGGAGCTCTGACTAACTAGCCAAGCAGCCTCCAGTGCCTGATATTTGGTAAAATAATGTGCCAATCCTTGAAATAAAGAAAATTATTTGCACTTACAATCTAGCGTGCTTAAGGTACAAAGCATTCTGTATTGTAAACAGCTCTGGGAGCTGTTTATCGTGAGGGTATCATTTAAATGAAGCAGAAAGTGAGGCTGCAGAAACCTAGCCTTCAAAGCAAAGTCATTGAAAAAATGCACTTTTTAAAAAAATCTACTGAAACCTTAGATTTTTAATTATAATGGAAATTTTAATGCCAGGAGTTCCTGATATTTACAGATAATATTCTTAGCTGATAATCAAGACATTGCTGTGATGGACAGTGCCATAAGTGTAGCTCATGACAGAAATGAAATATTCACAGAAATGTCATGTTTGAATACAAGCAGCTAAACATGAAAATGATGAGTTGCTCCATCAAGCCTGCCCTACTCACATTCATGATGACTGGAGTATCATGACTAAATGCTTCCTACTTCCAATCATAGTTGCTGGAATAGTTGCACAAGCACTGTTTAACTTCAGTACATCACTTGCCTGAGAATGGGCCAATGATTTTACCAGGTTTGGGATGGTTGAGGGCATGTTAACAGGAGTGGGTCATTTAGCCTCTCCATCTGTTTTGCCGTTCAATAATACTGATATATCTGTATCTCAACTCTATTTCACTTCATATCCATTGATACCCTAACAAAGATCTGTTGCCTTTCTTGAAAATTTCAATTGACCTAACCCCCATCCCTTTTCAGCATATAAAGTATTTTGGGAGTGAGAATTGCACATTTGTACTACCCTTTGGAAAAAAGTGCTTCCCAAGCTAACTCCAAAATGGCCAAGCACAGATTTAATATAGCCCCTTGGTCTGGATCCTCTGCCACCAGGTAAATTGGCAGATTAGGATCATTACCAACAAGAGAGAGTTTAACCACCTCCTCTTGACATTCAATAGGATTACCATAGCTGCATCCTGCACCATCAACATTTTGGGGGTCATCATTAACCAGAATCCTAACTGAACAAGCGACACAAATAATGGCCACAAAAGAAGGCCAGAGTCTGGCTATTCTGAGATGAGTAACTCATCTCCCAATTGCCCAAAGCCTTTCCACTATCTGCACAAGTCAGGATTGTGATGGAATATTCTATTTGCTTCTGAATGCAGCTCCAACAACACTCAAGCTCAACACCATGCAGGACAAAGTAACCTACTTCATTAACATGCCATTCACCACCTAAAATATTTACTCCCTCCACTACCGATGCACAGTGTAGTAATATGTCCCATTTACAAGATGCAGTGCAACATCTCTCGAGGCTTCTTTGACAGCACCTTCCAAACCCCTGACTTCTATTGCCTAGAAGAACAAGGGCAGCAGGTGCATGTGATCACCACTTCTGGAACTCTTTCCACCACCCCAACCCCACCCCCGCCACACCCACCCTAGTCACACACTACCCTGACTTGGAAATTTATTCCCATTCCTTCATTGTGGCTGGGTCAAACTTCATGAACTCCCTATCCAACAGCACTGTGGGTGTATCTACCCAACATGACTTCAGTGGTTTAAGAAGGTGGCTGACCACTGCCACTGGAAATTAGGATCAACAATAAACTTTGGCCTTGCCCATGAATGAATATTAAAAAAAAATGCCAATTCATGTCACATGTCAATTGTACCCCCAATTCCATGTGCATTATTTTTTTTGTCAACTCATGCAGAACCTTTTAGAAGTCCGTATGAACAGTTGCTGCAACCAAACCATATCCCTATATGATGTCCAAACACAAACTTCCACTGGCTGTTGGGAGCAAAAAACTGTTCAATTTTCCATTCCCTAATTGATGAATGCTGAGGTCAGCTGTAGCCCTCTTTTTGCTGCCCAGGTCATGATTAGTTAACTCAGAACTGACCCTGTCTGGAAGGCTAAGTTGCCTTAAGTAACAATTCTAAAGTGGGGTAATGAAGACTAAGATGCTGACAAATATTTGGGCTGAGCTGAAATATTTGCTCCCAAATTGAGCAACCTCTGACACTTTGGGCCAGATTTTCACGTCAGAGTTGGGACTAATCCCACTGTCCTGATTCTGCCTCCATCACTAGACTGCTGGGAAATGGGATTTTCCCACAGCCTTGGCTTAAGAAAGAAAAGGTTTGCACAGTTGTAATAATCAGAGCTGTGCATTTTACACGGACTGCATGGGATCTATGAAACCCAAAAAAACCCATCAAGAGCATTGGCATCAAAGTGGAATAGGATCAGGTTCGTCCAGGGTCGGAGCAGACAGCCTGCTTTGATGTGTTGGTGAAAACAAGTCCTGATCCTGTTCAGTTTTCACATTCATCTTCCTCTTAACCTTTGATTTACTGACACAAGTTATGTTGCTTTGGCTCTTTTAAAACCTTGGAATTTATTTATTTATTTTTTCATGGGATGTGGGTTTCACTGACATTGCTAGCATTTGTTGTCCATCCCTAATTGCTCTTGAACTGAGTGGCTTGCTAGGGCCATATGAGAGGGCAGTTAAGAGTCAACCCACATTGCTGTGAGTCTGGAGTCACATATAGGCCAGACCAGGTAAGGTCGGCAGATTTCCCTTCCTAAAGGTGGGAAAGGGAAACCCAGATGGGTATTTACGACAATCAATGATAGTTTCATAGTCACGATCACCGAGACTAGCTCTATAATTCCAGATTTTAATTATTCGAATTTAAATTCAACCAGCTGCCATGGTGGGATTTGAACCCGTGCCCCCAGAGCACTAGCCCGGGCCTCTAGATTACTAGTTCAGTAACATTACCACCACACCACCCTGTCCCCATCGATTAAACTGTTCTTTTAGGTGCAGAATTAATTTTGTTAATCTGGCTCACATAACACTCCCAAGAGAGAGAGAAGAGGAAGGCTTGTACGATTGGAGTGCAGGTACCTTGCATCTTGTTGGTCACTTTTTTTTAATGAGATCCCCTTTTCACTCTACAAGGCATTCTCTTCTCTTCATTAATTGTAGCTTTTGCTCTGTGAGGTACAATAACCTGGCTGAAGGAGCTGACAGCTTATCTCAGGAGGAATATGCATGCCTTGTGGGGGGTGGAGGGGTGGTGTTTGTTGGTGGGGGGGTGGTGAATGGAGGGAATGCAACAGAGGTTCTCTAGGTTGATTCCTGGTTATCCCACGAGGAAAGATCAACTAGAATGGGCCAAATTCTCTGGAGTTCGGAATAAAAAGAGGCGATTTCAATGAAATATATGAAATTCTAAAGCGGACTTGGCTAGGTGAATGCTGAAAGGTTACTCCTCTGGCTGGAGAGTCTCAAACTAATGGTCATAGTCTCAGAATAAGGAGGTCAGCCATTTTGGGCTAAGATCAGGAGAATTTTTTTCTCTTAACAGGTTCTGAATCTTTGAACTTCTCTACCCCAGAGGACTGTGAATGCTCAGTTGTTGAGTATATTCAATTGAGAGTGATTGATTTTTGGATTCAAAGGGAATGGAGGGATATGGAGATATGGTGGGGTAGTAGATCAGCCGTGAGCTACTATAGCAGAGCAGGCTTGAGTGGCCATATAGCCTTCTCCTGTTTGTATTTCTTATGTTCTAGATTCTTTAGTAGGCCTCTACCATGCTGAAACCAGCTACAAGGAGATATGAGAGGGGATAAGTGTGGCAATATTTTTTTGATTTTTATGGAGATCTCTGAATCATAAGTAACATAACCAAGAATAGGCATTCAGCCTGTGGATGATAAATTCGAAAGCTGCCACTCCATAATACAATGTGTTTGAGCTTCAACTCGTTGCCCTGCCTTGAAGCATTTTATTTTGTACATAGCTGATCAATTCAGCTCATTTCAACATTTTTCTTATTTGCATGCATATATTTTCCTACCTTGCTGCAGATCTGGTTTATGCATAATTAATAAGACACTTAAGATTTTGAAGATTCTATTCCATACACATTTCTCAGTTGACTGAAAATATGAATTCATTACTCCAAATGAATATAAATATATGATAAACATACAAAAGAGCTGACAATAGTATGTAAATAGAAAGCAAGTTTGTCCTTTTTTGTACCTAAGTTGGGAAGTGATTTGCATTTTCTGAACAGTGACCTTTTCTGTTCTAGCTTCAATATCTGCAAACAATAGGAATGTCTTTATTGTAGCTAGTGTTGCACAAGTTTAACCTCCAAAACTTACGATTTGGATAAAAGCATCAGTTGGCTGGTTTTGGGGATGTAGAAGTGGGCAAAATTGAATAACATTTGGGATATGTAAGTGAGGTTGATCATGAGATAAATGTTGCACATTGTTTTACTATTCGGTTCAAGCGTTAAGTTTAGATGTAGGGTCTTTGGTCCATTTCACCTCATCCTTCTAAAATATCAACCCTACCCTGTTCCCTCGGAAATAAGAACTAAGAAGGTATCTTTTGACAGGACTGAATGATTTCATTGCTTCATTTTGCTGCAGCATTGTCGTCTTCTTTCTTTGAGGGTTGATTAGATATCAACTAGAATCTTTTCAAATTGGAATTCGGGAAATGGTCTATTATTCCCTCTCATATCTCCTTGTCGCTGCTTTAAGCATGATAGAGGCCTACTAAAGAATCTAGAACATAAGATACATCTCATAATGATGTATCTGAAATATGGAATGTGGTTCTCTCCATTAAAGTTACATACAAAACAAAGGTTAAAGAAACCTGCTATACACTTCCCACCTCCTTCATCTGAGCTCTTACTCTGACAACAATAGAACGATGAAAGGGTTTTGCATCAGCAGCCTTTTGTTACCATTGGCTCTTGCTGCCTCCAGGTTCCTGCCAGGTTCTCATCTTTAATTTGTTTCCCAGGTCTTGTGGGGAAACTCTGTAATAGTTGGGACTCTGAGAAAGCTATCGATGTACTAATAGCTTGCCTTTTAGTTTAGTTCTTAGGCAGAGCATTGACCACACCCCCTCTCTATATTTTTGTTTAATGATGACAATTATGGGTGACCTTTTAGAACAACTCCAACATAAATGACTTCTATGTTTTCTTTGAAAAAGCAAATATGAATCCATGTAGCATGATAGTTGCAAGCAAGACAGTTGTATTTTAAAATAATCAAGTAACTAGGTGCTGTACATATACTCAGGAGTGGACTTTGAAGGATCATAGACAATGTCAACTAGTAACCATACACATATGTTATTATTAAAGGATGCTTTTTAAAAAAAATACAATGTGTTACACTACATTTGGTGATCACTGTAAAAACATTTACTTATTTCATTGCTTCTATCTTTAGGTTCAGTTTATTATTGATGGCTTCTGATTGGGATGTTAGCTTATGTATTATCTGCATAGCATGACAAATTTAAAATTGGAAGCAATGGCACAATGTAGTATTTGTGCAGTGATTTTCATATAGAGTGTAACATTTTTTTTCAAAAGCATGCCTTACTAGTAATATGTACATATGATTACCAATAACACTACCTGCCATCCTTCATAGTTCATTCATGACTCATGAAGGACAAAACTCCTTTTAACTATTCAGAAAAGTTCAGAGGTGGGGCTTAGACCAGTTTACTGAAGTGTTATATTGTGAGAAAGCTGTGTTCATACCCAAGAAACAGCGATGATTTCCAAACCTTCTATAAATAATTGGGAGCTATACCCTGCAACATGTTAACCTTACAATAAGATCTCTGCTTCCTTTGCATAAAGCCCCCCTGCTGCTGACTGTTCTGTCACTAAGCCTTTATCAGATTGATCTGGCATCATTAAGGAACACAGCATGGCTAATCTTAAAAACAAAAAAACTGCGGATGCTGGAAATCCAAAACAAAAACAGAATTACCTGGAAAAACTCAGCAGGTCTGGCAGCATCGGCGGAGAAGAAAAGAGTTGACGTTTCGAGTCCTCATGACCCTTCGACAGAACTGGTTCTGTCGAAGGGTCATGAGGACTCGAAACGTCAACTCTTTTCTTCTCCGCCGATGCTGCCAGACCTGCTGAGTTTTTCCAGGTAATTCTGTTTTTGTTATGGCTAATCTTAACTGTGCAATAAAAATTCAAACTATCAGGCTGACTGCTGGTTACCCTATTGTGGGGCATCTAGCCTTCAATGAGAGACTCAGCCCTTTTTTGAATTTAGAATATGTAAAGTTTTGACATTGCTGTGTATTGTATTACAGTGAAACAATAAGTGTTAGAAGTAATAGGTGATTGGTAAAACATTTTGAATGACTGACTGTTAATGCTACCCCTACTAATAGAGCTTATCCCAGTTACAGAGCATAACATTTTTATTAGACAAATAATTCAAATACAAACCTTGTAAACTAACACTAATAGTAAACTCAGAGGTGTGTATTTGAATGAAGAATATCACTGTTTAGCAATTAATTTTTTTTCATCCCTAGCCAAATGCGCAGGATTATTTAGGATATATGGCACAGAAACAGGCCTTTTGTCCATCCAGTCCATGTCGGCATTTATGCTCCACCCGAAACTCCCCCCCATCTTTCCTCACCTAAATCTACCATTGTAACTATATTCACATCTCCCTCAAACACTTGTCTATCTTCCCCTTAAATGCACCTATCCTATTCACTTCAACCACATTCTCACCACTCTGGGTAAAAACAGTTTATTTCTCCTGAATACCCTGTTGGATTTCTTGGTGACTGTCTTATTTTAATGGCCTCTAGTTATCCTCTTCCCCACAAGAGGAAACATTTTCTCTGCCACTACTCTATCAAAACCTTTCATAATTTTAAAGACCTGTATTAGGTCACTCCTCAGATTTCCTTTTTCAAGAGAGACCCAGCCTGTCAACATTTCCTAGTGTGTCTTCCTTGCACACTTTCCGATGTCTCTATATCCTTTTTATAACATGGCAACCAGAACCTCACGCAGCACTAAAGTATGGTCTAACCAAAGTTCAATGTGGGTTTAGCATAATCTTTCTACTTTTTTATTCTGTTCTTCCAGAAATAAAGCCTAAAGCTTGCTTTTTTTGTCCTTGGTAACCTGTGGAGCAACCCTTAGTAGCTCTGCCTACCAAGTCATATGTGACCTCCCTATTCTTTCCACTAAAATGTCCTACCTCACACTTATCTGTGTTGAACTTCATTTGCCAATTATTTGCCCATTCTGCAAATTTATGAATGTGTTCCTGTAATTTGTTGAAGTCCTCCTCGGTATTGACTATTCTGCTGATCCGTGCAATTTGGTGTCATCCACAAATTTAGAAATGGTGTTTTTAATTCTAAAGTCTATTTCATAAATGTAAATTGTGAACAGCAGTGATCCCAACACTGATTCTTGTGGAACACCACTTCCCACCTCCTGCCACTTTGAATAACCTTTACTCCCACTCTGCTTCCTGTTTTGAAGCCAACTAGCAACCCATTCTGTCACTTATTCTCTGACTTTATTCATTAGACTATTATTAGGGCACCTTACCAACTGCCTTTTAAAAATCCAAATAAACCACATTGACTGCATAACCATTGTCTATCCTCTTTGTTACCTCCTCAAAAAATAGGTTGGTCGTGCAAGATTTTCCCTTTTGAAATCCATGCTGGCTATTCATTATTATATTTCTCACTTCTAGATGTTGTTCTATTCTATCCTTTCGTAAAGATTCCATTATTTTTCCTAACACTGACAAGCTGTCTAATCTGTAATTTCCTTGACATATTCTCCCCCGCTTCTGTAAAAAAAAGGTATTACATTAGCTATCCGCCAGTCCTCTGGCTATACATCTTTGTTCTAATGTATTATGAAGTATAAGTAGTAATGCCTCTGCTTTACTTATCTTATTTGTATGTTAAAATTAATTTAAGAAATTAAGTAATATTTCTCTAATTAAGATGCTGAGTTAAGCTCAACAAAGTAAATTATAATTTCTTATAGAATATGAAGACATTGGCTAACCATAACAGAGTCCTCTACTGACATAGGAAGAAAACGTTTTGAGTTAGGAAGCGATGAATTCAGTTAGATAGTGTTATGACCGTAGCCAGTGTTGATCACTGTGCAAACCAAATCCCAGAGGGAAACTTGGCTTATGGACTGCAACCTTTTTTTTGTATTCTGAAAACGAGAAGAGGACATACCGATCTCAGCAGTAACGGGTCCAGTAACACTTGTGGGATTTTAAAAATTAAAACTTAAGAGTTTCGTTAACAAAAATAAAAGAAAACTTAAGCACACAAGATTATAGTTACACAATTAAGGTTAGTCTTTCAAAACATTCCTCCAAAAACTCTACTTGGTTAAACTGACAAGTAAACACCTTCCAGGCAACACTCTGTTATAGATGTCTACTCTGAAATCCAGTAATATTACACAAGGCAAACTGCTGTAGCTTCAATAAAGGCGTACCACATGACCTTTGTCCTCTTCCGCTCTGCGGTGGAATACACTTCAGAATAAAGCTGCTTGCTACAGTCCAAGACTTTTTTGCCTTGACTGGATGGGTGATTCAAACTGCATCCTCTCCTAGCCCAGATCTTCATCTTTCTCAATAGCTCAAACAGCTCCAGCTATCTCCAGACATTTCTGTAGCTCCAGCTCAACAGCGACTCTAAAATACCTTTTCTTCTCCCTTTCATCTCAGTACCATTGTTTTCACACCCCTTTGAAACTCAGACCCTTCCAAATATAAGATTTTTCATGTTTCCATCTTGTCTTTGCTTTCGGATCAATAAAATATAATATCCTGACTATTATTTACCTGTGGAACTCCTGCAAGATGCAAACATGTTTCTTGTAGCCTCTGCCTCCCTTTTGATATTGAAACAACTCTCAACTTATCTAAAAATGCAAATGTTAGATCTAATCTATTTACTTCTACCTCAAATTTAACATCTCTTTCCTATTCATGTTTCCAACTCCCGCAGAGCCTGGCTCCTATCAATCTCTTGCCCAGCTTAATTAAATCTTACACAGACACCCAGCCTTTTTTTACAGAATAACACAATTTTCCTCAAAATATATTTTTAAAAATCCATTCTCATAATAGGAGCATATCCTCATGGTAATACAGAGTTCTTTTTCCAGATTGAAAAGCTCCTTTCATTCCTCAGAACATATTTAATTATATACATCTTCAGTTCTGTGAATCTTTCTTTTTCTTCCCTCCTCCAGATGAAGGTATGTTATAGAATCCTAAAAAATAAATTTGGAAAGATCAGTTTGATAATATGTACTCCAAAAAAATTCCATTCTCATGCCAATATTGTGTTGTCCAAAATCCTCTACATTCTCAGTTACCAATCTCAACCATGTAGCTTTGCTAAGTGCTTAACAAAGACATGCCACTTCAATTGTTCATTCACTTGATTGCTGGTTGTGCCCTTTCTGTGTAATGGCTGCATTGTTTACTTACATGACCAACATCAATTGTACAATTTAATTCATTGTAATGGAAGAGCTTTAAAAAGTTTCAGAGAGACTTAATAAGGTACTATATAAATGCAAGTTTGTCTTTTTTACTTCTTGGGCTTTCTCATGCAGCACCTGGCAGCCAGTGGTGAGCAGGTTTCATTTCTTTTTGGCAGAAGTTGGTGTCTGATTGGAGGGCACCAGACTGTGGGTTAAAAAATAATGGGTGCCGTACTGTGTTTTGAGTGTGCCAATTTCATCTGAATGGTGAAGGTTACACAGCGAGACTTGAGTTGGCTTGGGTTCCAGTGGTGCTTTCTGGAGGAGTGCAAAGACAGCATCAGATTCTGTTTTAAAGGAACTACAATTCAAAAGCCAGCTACTGTTTTAGACTGTCATGTGCAAAGTACCAATCTGCAAAACTACTCAAGCCTGATAATTGTATGAAGACTGATAAGGAAAATGGGCTTTTTCAGCAATGTAACTGCTTTCCACTATTCTCTGTAACTCCCCAGTGAGGAAACCCTTTAATTCATCAACCCCAGTCTCCCAGTAAAGCTTTGACTGTGTTAGGAAAGTCCTCCATCAGCCTGTTGCTCACCAAAGAGATTTGTCCTGATGCAGGGATTACAATTGCCCTAATCTGTAAATTGTTGGTAATTCCATTTGAAGTCACATTATATATACACAGCACTGTGTAGTAAGCCAGTAAGGCAAATTCTGCTAATATTAGATTTAGATGTTGCTGCAGTTTCTGGTCCAACTGGACTAATTACTGTTTGGTCTTTGTGCAGCCACAACATGCAAACATACAAACACGTAAGAGGGCACAGAATATCAGCATTAGCAACAAAACTAATGGTACATAATACATATCACCAAAAACTTAGCCTTGTACATCATGCACTTACACAAGACTTGTTCTACTGGAGCTTCCTTCCACTGTTAACAGGATGGACCAATAACATGCGTGCTTCAATCATCCATTACTTGAGCTTGAATGCAGAAGATGAGTAATTTGAGCCTCCATTAGCTATTTCATGAAGCTTAGGCAATGACCTTGACTTGAAAGAAGATGAATTTGAACCTATCTACTTGAAGCTAAATTAGTGGGAGTCAATTCAAATTAAGGTTAGTGGTAAGTGTCCTTTTTGCTGAGTTTGGGGTTTTAAGGATATTAGATACATTTTACAGGTGCTTTTTGTGGTGCAGTACATAAGTTAATCCTTCATGCTAAAAATGGTTTGTCTGAGTTTTAATATGAAAAATAGGCTTTTGGGAAATAGTGATTAAAATGTGTGATTTTTAGAATCTTTATGGAGTTATCCAAGATTTCATTTAGATTTTCTAAGAAATATTTTTTTCAAAGAGAAAGCTAAATAGCTCCAGGCTTTTATTTTGTTTATCACTGAAGTATAGTACCTTCAGCATGTATGCTTTAAGAGTGAAAGTAGACATTGAATGTTTCTTGGTACTTGGAGTACAATCAGCAGACACTTTAATAGTTGGACTGTCACCCTGCTATTTTTGTGAGGTTGTTTGGAAGGTTGGACATAAAATTTTATTAAATATTGAAAATATTTCCAATAGAAGGCTGTTATGTCAATAAATTCCCCTGGAAAGTGATAGAATATGAACTTGTCTCCATTATTTCCCAACACTTCACTAAAGATTTAGAGGAGAAACCAGTCTGTCTCTCGGACATTGGAGGGTGTCTTCATGGCACCTACTAGTTGATAGGTGAGTGTCAATCACTTTCCATTTTGCTTGATCAAAAGAAGGGGTTCATAATTATTTGAAATGACATGGAGATTTTCTGGACAAGTATACTTTAAATCATTTGATTTATATCTCAATAATCCTGATTGTTTATTACTTTAAATCAAGTTTAAGTGACATTATTATGGAATGTGTACAAAATAGGTAAAGCAGTTTAGACAATAAATTGTAAGTATTGACAATGTCCAATGTGAGTTAAATATGATACATGCTTCATGAAATCTGTTCTTTTCAGGATTACCAGTAAATTACTTTTTCAAGCCCCTCATAAGAGTTTTTGTTATGCAACCAATTTTGTAAAGAATGTTCCCAGCACTCCATCCAAGCATTATGGTACTTCATCCTTGTCAAAACAAATTCACTGATTTTACAAAGCACCTTTAACATACAAAGTGTCCCAAAACATTTCACAGAGTTACAGTAAGAGAACTGGAACACAGAGGCAGGGGAGAGAGCTTTGGGGAGGTGATAAAAGCTCAGGCTAAATGTTGGTATTTGAAAAGGCTGTAAAGGAGAAAAATTAGAAAGAGTTGGGGAGTGCGGAACAGTGGCGGGGTGTGGGTGGGGTGGGGTGATGTGGTGCGGGTGTTGTAAGGGAGAGAATTCCAGAGACAGGGTATGGGCAGCTGAAAGATCGGCCCACTAATAATGGGACAAGTGGAAGGAGATGCACAAGAAGCCAGAATAGAAAATTAAAGGGTGCGATAGGGGAAGTAAGTTGGGAAGAGATTGGACAGGTAGAGTAAAGTGAAGCCAAGGAGGCATTTGGAGATGAGTATGAGAATTTTTTTATTTCAAGCATTTGGGGTGAGGAGGAATGCTGAGTGAGTGCATCTTAGGAAGCTCCTATTTTTAAGCACAAGGTGCTCAACTACTATAGAGGGGGTTGAACCTATAAACACCTGACTCAGGTGCAAATGTTGCCAACGGAGCCAAGTTGACATTAACAAACCATTTTATTAATTTTTGTTAAATGTAACTCCATAAAATGCACTGGATTGCGTTTTTTCCCACAGAAACTAGATGACAAATTTCCCATCAAAAGTTAGGATTCCACATTATTTATATGGTTTAATATTAGTCAGAGGATTTAAAATGTTTTGAACGTGTCCAGTGATTTAGACTTTTTTATTCATTCATGGGATGTGGGTGTCGCTGGCTTGGCCAGCATTTATTGTCCATCCCTAATTGCCCTCCAGTAGGTGGCGGTGAACTGCCTTCTTGAACCACTACAGTCCATGTGATGTAGGTACACTCACAGTGTTGTTAGGGAGAGAATTCCAGGAATTTGATCTAGTGACAGTGAAAGAACGGTGATATAGTCAGGATGGTGAATGTCTTGAAGGGAAACTTGCAGGTGGTGGTGTTCCCATGTATCTGCTGCCCTTGTCCTTCTAGATTGTAGTGTTCGTGAGTTTGGAAGGTGCTGCCTAAGGAGCCTTGGTGAGTTCCTGCAGTGCATCTTGTAGATGGTACACACTGCTGCCACTGTGCGTCAGTGGTGAAGGGAGTGAATGTTTGTGGATGGGGTGTCAATCAAGCAGGCTGCTTTGTCCTGGATGGTGTCAAGCTTCTTGAGTGTTGTTGGGGCTGCACTCATCCGAGCAAGTGGAGAATATTCCATCACTCTCCTGACTAATGCCTTGTAGATGGTGGACAGGCTTTGGGGAGTTAGGAGGTGAGTTACTCGCCCAGGATTCCTAGCCTCTGACCTGCTCTTGTAACCACAATATTTATATGGCTAGTCCAGTTCAGTTTCTGGACAATAGCAACCTCCAGGATGTTGATAGTGGGGGATTCAGCGATGGTAATGCCATTGAATGTCAAGGGGTGATGGTTAGATCCCCTCTTGTTGGAGGTGCTCACTGCCAGGCACATGAGTGGTGTAGATGTTACTTGCCACTTGCCAGCTCAAGTCTGGATATTGTCCAGGTCTTGCATCCCCACTTCTAATTTTATGATGGAAGGAAGGTCATTGACGAAGCATTTAAAGATTGTTGGGTCTAGGACACTGCCCTGAGGAACTCCTGCAGTGATGTTCTAGACCTGAGGAACAGCAAGGTTAAAAAAAAATCATACTGGGAGTTATGTACAGGCCTCCGAACAGTAGTCAGGATGTGGGGCACAAGATACACCAGGAGATAGAAAAGGTGTGTAAGAAAAGCAAGGTTACAGTGATCATGGGGGATTTCAATATGCAGGTAGACTGGGAAAACCAGGTTGGTAGCGGATCCCAAGGAAAGGAATTTGTGGAATGTCTACAAGGTGGCTTTTTGGAGCAGCTTGTGGTGGAGCCCACCAGGGAACAGGCAATTCTAGATTTAGTGATGAGGCAGATTTGATAAGGGAGCTTAAGATGAAGAAACCCTTAGGAGGAAGTGATCATAATATGATATAATTTACCCTGCAATTTGAGAGGAAAAAGCTGGAATCAGATGTAACGATATTACAGTTAAATAAAGGCAACTACAGAGGGAGGAGTTGGCCAGAACTGACTGGGAGATGAGCCTAGCAGGAAAGACAGTGGATCAGCAATGGCAGGAGTTTCTGGGAGTAATTCGGGAGACACAGCAAAAATTCATCCCTAGGAAGAAGAAGCATACTAAAGGGAGGACGAGGCAACCATGGCTGACAGGGGAAGTCAGGGACAGCATAAAAGCTAAAGAGAAAGCATACAATGCGGCGAAGAGCAGTGGGAAACCAGGGGATTGGGAAGCCTACAAAGACCAACAGAGGACAACTAAAAAAGAAATAACGAGGGAGAAGATTAAATATGAGGATAAACTAGCCCGTAATATAAAAGGAGATTGCAAGAGTTTTTCTTTAGATATATAAAGGGTAAGGGAGAGGCAAAAGTGGACATTGGGCCGCTGGAAAACGATGCTGGAGAAGTAGTTGTGGGGAACAAAGAAATGACGGAGGAACTGAATAGGTACTTTGCGTCAGTCTTCACGGTGGAAGACACGAGTGATATCCCCAAAGTCCAAGAGAGTCGGGGGGGTGGGGTGGAGCAGAGCAGAGGTGAGTATGGTGGCCATTACCAAGGAGAAGGTGCTAGGAAAACTGAAAGGTCTGAAGGTGGATAAATCACCTGGACCAGATGGATTACACCCCAGAGTTCTGAAGGAGATAGCTGAAGAGATAGTGGAGGTGTGAGTGGCGATCTTTCAGGAATCACTGGAGTCAGGGAGGGTCCCAGAGGACTGGAAAAGCGCGAATGTAACCCCCTTTTTTAAGAACGGAGTGAGGCAAAAGACGGGAAATTATAGGCCGATTAGCCTGATCTTGGTCTTTGGTAAGATTTTAGAGTCCATTATTAAGGATGAGATTTCGGAATACTTGGAAGTTCATGGTAAAATCGGGCAAAGTCAGCACAGTTTCATCAAGGGGAGGTCATGCCTGACAAATCTGTTAGAATTCTTTGAGGAGGTAATGAGTAGGTTAGACAAATGAGAGCCAATGGATGTTATCTACTTGGACTTCCAGAAGGCCTTTGACAAGGTGCCGCACAGGAGGCTGCTCAGTAAGATAAGAGCCCATGGTGTTAGAGGCAAGGTACTAGCATGGATAGAAGATTGGCTGTCTGGCAGGAGGCAGAGAGTGGGGATAAGAGGATCCTTCTCAGGATGGTGGCCAGTGTCTAGTGGAGTTCCGCAGGGGTCAATGTTGGGACCACAACTTTTCACTTTATACATTAATGATCTAGATGAAGGAACTGAGGGCATCCTGGCTAAGTTTGCAGATGATACAAAGACAGGTGGAGGGACAGGTAGCATTGAGGAGGCGGGGAGGCTGCAGAAGGATTTGGACAGTTTAGGAGAATGGGCAAAGAAGTGGCAGATAGAATACAACGTGGAGAAGTGTGAGGTCATGCACCTTGGTAGGAAGAATAGAGGCATAGACCTTTTTCTAAATGGGGAGAGAATTCAGAAGTCTGGAGTGCAAAGGGACTTGAGAGTCCTAGTCCAGGATTCTCTTAAGGTTAACTTGCAGGTTGAGTGGGGAGTTAGGAAGGCAAATGCAATGTTGGCATTTATTTCGAGAGGACTAGAATATAAAAGCAGGGATGTGCTGCTGAGGCGTTATAAGGCTCTGGTCAGACCACATTTAGAATATTGTGTGCAATTTTGGGCCCCGTATCTCAGGAAGGATGTGCTGGCCCTGGAGAGGGTCCAGAGGAGGTTCACAAGAATGATCCCAGGAATGAAAGGCTTAACATATGAGAAACGTTTGAGGACTCTGGGTCTATATTCGATGGAGTTTAGAAGGATGAGGGGGGATCTGATTGAAACTTACAGAATACTGAAAGGCCCGGATAGAGTGGATGTGGGGAAGATGTTTCAATTAGTAGGAGAGACTAGGACCCGAGGGCACAGCCTCAGAGTAAAGGGAAGACCTTTTATAACAGAGATGAGGAGAAACTTCTTTAGCCAGAGGGTAGTAAATTTATGGAATTCATTGCCACAGAAAGCTGTGGAGGCCAGGTCATTGAATGTATTTAAGACCAAGAAAGATAGGTTCTTGATTGGTAAGGGGATCAAAGGTTACGGGGAGAAGGTGGGAGAATGAGGTTGAGAAACTTATAAGCCATGATTGAATGGCGGAGCAGACTCGATGGGCCAAATAGCCTAATTTCTGCTCCTATGTCTTATGGACCTGAGGTGATTGGCCTCCACAGCCACAACCATCTTCCTTTGTGCTCCAACCAGAAGACAGTTTTCCCCCTGATTCCCATTGACTCTAGTTTTGTTAGGGTTCCTTAATGCCGCACTCAGTCAAATGCTGCCTTGATGTTAATGACCTTCCTTCTATCATAAAATCAGAAGTGGGGATGCACAATGTTCAGCACCACTTGCGACTCCCCAGATACTGAAGAAGTCCATGAAGATAAGCAGCAAGACCTGGACAATATCCGGGCTTGGGCTGGCAAGTGGCAAGTAACATTCCACATTACCGGGTAGATACCAGTGTTGTAGCTGTACTGGAATAGCTTGGCTAGGGGCACAGCAAGTTCTGGAACACAAGTCTTCAGCACTCTTGACGGAATATTGCCAGATCCCATAGCCTTTGCAGTATCCAGTGTCTTTGGCTGTTTCTTGATATCGCGTGGAGTGAATCGAACTGGCTAAAGGCTCACATCTGTAATGCTGAGGACCTCTGGAGGAGGTCAAGATGGATCATCCACTCAGCACTTCTGGCTGAAGATTGCAGCAAATGCTTCAGCCTCATCTTTTGCACTGATATGCTGGGCTCCTACATCATTGAGGATGGAGATATTGTGGAGCCTCCTCCTCCAGTGAGTTGTTCAATTGTCCACCACCATTCACGGCTGGATGTGGCAGGACTGTAGAACTTAGATCTGATTCATTGGCTGTGGGATCGCTTAGCTCTGTTTACCGTTTGCTGCTTGTGCTGTTTGGCACACAAGTAGTCCTGTAACTTCACCAGGTTGACACCTCATTTTTAGGTATGTCTGGTGCTGCTCCTGGTATGCCTTTCTACATTCTTCATTGAACCAGAGTTGATCCCCTGGATTGGTGGTAATGGTAGAGTGGGCCATGAGGTTGTGGGTGAGTCCAATTCTGCTGCTACTGATGGCCCACAGTGCCTCATGATTGCCTAATCTTGAGTTGCTAGATGTGTTCAAAACCTATCCCACTTAACACAGTGGTAGAGCCACATAACACGACGAAGGGTGTCCTCAATGTGAAGACGGGACTTTGTCCCCACAAGGACTCTGTGGTGGCCATTCCTACTGATACTGTCCTGGATAGTTGGATCTGCAGCAGGCAGGTGGGTAAGGATGAGGTCAAGTATGTTCAACTCCTCTCACTTCCTCCAAATAAAAGGTGTGGCTATGGGTACCCGCATGGGCCCCAGCTATGCCTGTCTCTTTATGGGGTGTGTGGAACATTCCTTTTTCCAGTCCTACTCCGGCCCCCTTCCACAACTCTTTCTCCGGTACATCGATGATTACTTCGGTGCTGCTTCATGCTCTTGTCGGGACTTGGAAAAATTTATTAATTTTGCTTCCAATCTCCACCCCTTCATCATTTTCACGTGGTCCATCTCTGACACTTCCCTTCCCTTCCTTGACCTCTCTGTCTCAATCTCTGGTGATAGACTGTCCACCAATATCCATTACAAACCTACCGACTCCCACAGCTACCTTGACTACAGCTCCTCACACCCCGCTTCCTGTAAGGACTCCATCCCACTCTCTCAGTTCCTTCGCCTCCATCGCATCTGTTCCGATGATGCTACCTTCAAAAACAGTTCCTCTGACATGTCCACCTTCTTCTTTAACCGAGGTTTTCCACCCACGGTCGTTGACAGGGCCCTCAACCGTGTCCGGCCCATCTCCTGCGCATCCGCCCTCACGCCTTCTCCTCCCTCCCAGAAACATGATAGGGTCCCCCTTGTCCTCACTTTATCACCCCACCAGTCTCCGCATTCAAAGGATCATCCTCTGCCATTTCCGCCAACTCCAGTATGATGCCACCACCAAACATATCTTCCCTTCACCCCTCCTGTCGGCATTCCGTAGGGATCATTCCCTCCGGGACACCCTGGTCCACTCTTCCATCACCCCCTACTCCTCAACCCCCTCCTATGGCACCACCCCATGCCCACGCAAAAGATGTAACACCTGCCCCTTCACTTCCTCTCTCCTCACCATCCAAGGGCCCAAACACCCCTTTCAAGTGAAGCAGCATTTCACTTGCATTTCCCCCAACTTAATCTACCGCATTCGTTGCTCCCAATGTGGTCTCCTCTACATTGGAGAGACCAAATGTAAACTAGGTGACCGCTTTGCAGAACACCAGCGGTCTGTCCGCAAGAATGACCCAAACCTCCCTGTCGCTTGCCATGTTAACACTCCACCCTGCTCTCTTGCCCACATGTCTGTCCTTGTCTTGCTGCATTGTTCCAGTGAAGCCCAATGCAAACTGGAGGAACAACATCTCATCTTCCGACTAGGCACTTTACAGCCTTCCGGACTGAATATTGAATTCAACAACTTTGGGTCTTGAGCTCCCTTCTCCATCCCCACCCCCTTTCTGTTTCTTTCCCCTTCCTTTTGTCTTTTCCAATAAATTATATAGATTTTTCTTTTCCCATCTATTTCCATTATTTTTAAATCTTTTATGCTCCCCCCCCACCCCCATTAGAGCTATACCTTGAGTGCCCTACCATCCATTCTTAATTAGCACATTTGTTTAGATAATATCACCAACTTCAACACCTATGTGTTCTTTTGTTCTGTTGTCTGTGACATCTTTTGATGATCTGCTTCTATCACTGCTAGTTTGTCCCTACAACCACACCAACCCCCTCCACTTCTCTCCCCCCACCCAACACACACACACACACACACACACACACACACACACAAACACACCTTAAACCAGCTTATATTTCACCCCTTCCTTGGATTCACCTAGTTCTGTTGAAGGGTCATGAGGACTCGAAACGTCAACTCTTTTCTTCTCCGCCGATGCTGCCAGACCTGCTGAGTTTTTCCAGGTAATTTTGTTTTTGTTTTGGATTTCCATCATCCGCAGTTTTTTTTGTTTTTATCTGTTTTTCCTCCTCGTTGGTTCACTCACCACCTGCCGCAGACCCAGTCTAACAGCTATGTCCTTTAGACTCGACCAGCTTGGGCTGTATTGGTGCTAGCAAGCCACTCTTTGTGATGGACATTGAAGTCCCACATTCAGAGCACATTCTGTGCAGTTGCCAACCTCAGTGTTTCCTCCAAGTGGTGTTCAATGTGGAGGAGTACTGATTCTTCAGCTGAGGTTAGTGGGGCACATGGTAATCAGCAGGAGTTTTCCTTGCCTATGTTTGATTGATACCATGAGACTTGATGGGGCCTGGGGTTGATCTTGAGGATTTCCAGGGGGCATCTCCCGCGAGACTGTATACCATGTGCCGCCACCTCTGCTGGGTCTGTCCTGCCCCTAGATTGTGATATTATCTGTAAGGTCTGATTCCGTGAGGCTGTTGCCTGACTCATCTGTGTGACAGCTCTCCCAATTTTGGCACAAGCCCTCAGATATTAGCAAGGAGGACTTTGCAGGATTGTCAGGGCTGAATTTGCCATTGTCATATCTGGTGCTTAGGTCAATGGCGGGTCCATCCAGTTTCATTCCTTTTTATGGTATGATACAACTGAGTGGCTTGCTAGGCCATTTCAAAGGGCATTAAGAGTCAACCCACATTGCTGTGGATTTGGAGTCACAGACCAGGTAAGGATGGCAGATTTCCTTCCATAAAGGGCATTCGTGAACCAGATGGGCTTTTACGACAATCGACAACGGTTTCCAAGTCATCATTTTAATTCCAGATTTTTTCTATTGAATTGAAATTTCATCATCTGTCGTGGTTGGATTCTGGGTTTCTGGATAATTGTACCACTATGCCACCGTCTCCCCTGGTAAAATGGATTCCATAAAATGGTACAATAATACTTTCATTGTAATAAATGGCATTGAAATGAACATACAAGCTGAACAGCAAAAGCAATAAAGCAACCAATTGAAAATCTGCAATTTCAACCAATGGTGTTGCTGGCTCCAACCACATTTTTATCTCTGACTCAGCTCAGTACGTAGCAGGATAACATTTGTCAGATACCAAATGCATAATATGACCAATTGTATTTTGAAATGTCTCCAGTTGATTTTTCCTCCCTGCTGCTGACATGTTTAAATTGCCAATCAAAAGGTGAATGTTGGAAACACTTTTGGCAAGAGTTTTCACTCTTAAACACAGATTTTTTTTATCATAATGACGAGACTCTAGTGGATGCTGAGTTGTAAAATCATTGGCAAAAATACTGACCAACATATTAAAAATAGTTACTCACTCCTAATGGGTCCAGAGAAAAAGTGCTTTTGATCAGAGACTGAAATTATCACTATGCTTGGCTAGCATAATGTTGTAACTCTGCCTGTATTTGCATCCTATAGTGTTTGTTCGAAACCTCATTGCCTTGTTAATAGTCATCCATTTTTGTTTGTTGCTAATCTGAACAGTTAATCCATTTTAAAACTATACACTATTAGTTTAAAATCAAGTTTAACATTTATTTGATTGTTGCTCAACGATGTGATATTTTAAGAGGTGTTATGTTATTGTAGTAGTAAATAGAGGCATAGGTAATTTTCTATGACTTTGCAAATGATTAAATTACCATTGCAATTTGTCCCACGGCAAAGGAATTAGTACTGTGGTACACCTGATATTTGTATGATTTGATGCTCATTATTGCACCAGTACTGAGAAATGCTGTTGGGATTCCAGAATCTATTTGTTGAACTATAGAAGTATAGAGACAGTTGCTGCATCATTGTATGAATCCTAACAATGTCTATCTCATGTCAAATATAAATTTTATTCATCCACTTCTTTCATCATTTAAAACTTGCATTGTGAGCAAATCAATAAACATTCAGTATATCCAGACAGATTGCTTTTATATATTTTAAGTGAAAAACACCATGTGTTTTCAGTAATTTCTTTTTAGTTATTGCTTCAAGCCAACTGTGCAATGCCAGTTGCACATTAATCCATATTGTTAGTGGCACAAAGGATGTTTTACAGTAAGGATGTCAAAACTCTGCTGGGTGAGCTACATAGAATC
The DNA here is from genome assembly GCF_017639515.1 of Carcharodon carcharias. Taxonomy (NCBI): domain Eukaryota; kingdom Metazoa; phylum Chordata; class Chondrichthyes; order Lamniformes; family Lamnidae; genus Carcharodon; species Carcharodon carcharias. The sequence continues at coordinate 155,192,381 of NC_054476.1, read as the reverse complement.
ATAGAAATGTTACAGCACAGTAGGACGCTATTTGGCCCTTTTAAGCCCATGCTGGCTTTGCAAGAGCAATTTAAGTAGTCCCTTTCCCCTGCCCTTTCATTGTAGCACTGCAAATTAATTCTCTTCAGGTGTTTGTCCTATTCCTCTTTGAAAATGACGATTGAATCTGCCTCCACCATGCTTTCATGCAGTGCATTCCAGATTGTAACCACTCACTGCATGAAAAAGATTTTCCTGTCGCCTTTGGTTCTTTTGCCATAATTTTAAATCTGTCTCTGGCTCTCCACATTTCTGCCAAAGCGTACTCTTTCTCTGTCTAAATCCCAGTGATTGTGAACTCCTCTCCCAAATCTCCCCATAACCTTCAACAACCCCAGCTTCTCGAATTGATCTAACTGCAATCTCTCATTCTTGTAACCATTTTCATGAAGGGCCGAATGGCCTGCTCCTGCTCTGAAGTCTTATGTTTTACATCCTTCTTAAACTGCAGTGCGCAGAATTGAATTTGCTTTCCGATTGAGGCTGAACCAGTGTTTTATGAAGGTTAATCTTAATGCCATGCTATTGTACTTGATGTCTCTATTTATAAAGCCCAGGATACCTTATGTCTTTTTAACACTCATGATGAATACCTAGTTCATGGTTCATAGTATAGAGTTAAATGTTTAATTCTGGCAAGCTTAAAGTTTAACTGTCGAAAATGGGATAAATGCAACTAAAGCAGCTTGAAGACTATTACACTCAAAAGGTTGGGGCCATGTTGACTAAAGGGGTTAACAACTAGAAAGGTAAGACCATAAAACAGCAGGTGGGCTTAGTTAGCTGAAGAATCGGAGCAGAGGTGTCCACACTGCCTGCAAAGAAATGCAGCCCAGAGAGTCGTTTTGTTTTGGTGGGGGGGGGGCATGAAAGCTACAATTAATTTAAAAGCATTCATTGAGCCCTGGAAGTTTATGTTGTTGTGGAGATGGGTGGAGCTTAAGAAAGTTCCTGGGTTTCAAGTTATCTGTGTGTTTGCTGGAGGAGTGAATGTCCTGCAGCAGGGAAAAGGTCATACCAAAAAGGTGCTTCTGTTAGCAGGCTCCAGACAGCACAAGTGTTGCTGTTAGCTGGCTCTGTAATTGGGGCTCAGGAGAAGTCCCAGGTGCCGTTTGATAGCTCTGTGCAGTTAGAGCTCAGGAGAAGTCCTGGGGAGCTGAGAAAGTGGCAGAAGGTTACTGGCTCCATGCTGGAAAGGTTCAGGTTCAGAAGAAACCCTGAGAGCCACTTATAGCTTGGTGTTGCTGCAGAAATTGGAGCCTGGTGAAATTCAGGGGCAGTGCCAGCTCAGTGAAGCTGGCCAGCTAGTAAAGAGCTGAAATTACACCAGTTAGGGGCTGGAGTGCAGTCTCGGAAATCTGAAGCAGTCAGAGTTGGAGTGGCTTTGAGGGAATTCAGAGGCTTGATCTTCGAAAGTGAAAAGCATGGAGACCCTCGTGAGGGAGGCAGAGTTTCAATGAGATTGGATGACACACAGTGTTTACTGATGCCTGGTAGGTTACTGAGAACCCATGGGATTTCTCTTGGTTACTTTTGCTATTTATTTTACAGTGTGGTGTTTTCGACAGTAGTTTGCCTGGTAATTCACATGTACCTCATATTAACCCTGAATGTGAGAGTATTAGATAGATATTGTAAATTTTTTTACCTTTTTGACCTTGTATCTTAAAGTTTATTTTGGTTTGTTCCAAAGCAATAGGATCTTGTGGCTTTATTCTCTTAGCGAGTGTCTTGAACCTCAAACTTTGTCTACTTTAAACAAAACGTATCAGTCATTATCGGATCTTACCAAAAACTTGGGAGTCTGGTCCAGGATCATAACACACTTTCCTCAATCTGCCCTTCCACCTTTAACGATTTGTGCGCGCACATCCTCAGATCTCTATGTTCCTGCACACCCCCATCCCTTAGAATTGTACTCTTTAGCTTATATTGCTTCACCTTGTTCTTTCTACCAACATGTATCACTTCGCACATCTCTTTTAAATTTCATCTGCTCATTCCGCCAAACTGTCTGTGCCCCCTTGAAGTCTGTCACTAGTCTCCTCACAGTTCACTATACTTCTGAGTTTTGTGTAATCTGCAGATTTTTAAATTGTACCCTGTACACTCGGGTCTAAACATTAATAAAATCAAAAAAGCAGTGGCCCTAGTACCAACCTCTGGGAACACCTTTAAATACTTTCCTGTATGCATGTAAGACCTGACATTGCTGCCATTCAAACATAACACTTATATTTTACACATTTTTACTACTCTGCCCTTCTTGAAATTGGTAGGTTTAGGGTTTCGGCGATAGTTGTTTTTATTTCTGTTGCCTGATTAGTGGCTCAGTCTTGGATTTGTTGGTGTCGACAAATTGAGATATATCTAATCACAGAATAGCAGGACCCAGATTTGTGTTTATTATTTTGTCAAATGCCGAATCCTTAGCCTTGGCTGTTCCAAGGAGAACCATGCAAACCTCACCACAAGAGGTGGAACTAAATTGGAGTCAACACATCCTGGGCAACAATTGGACCTCTGTCAGCACTCCAGCTAGACAGTGGATTGGAAACAGGTTGGCATTTTTCCTCCTCAGATACAGAATATTACTTGATAGTTGGGAACCTAAAATCAAAGCTACATTGTAGTTAAGAATAATGTATTATATTATTGATTAGACACTAATTAAATTGTTTGGTAACTGAAGTGCCTGATGGTCTATGTTAACCTGGTTACTCAAATCCCATCTTTAAGAGTAAAATAAATACTCACTTGTATTTTTAGCCTTAGGTCAATTGATAGTTGAAAACAAGATGCTTTCAGTGATTGTTTATCCTGCAAACCTCTGACCTCTGTAAGTATCAGGTCACTGTCAACTAAAGTAAATAGAAATAGCCTATTTCTTTTGTCCTTACATAGAAATTACAGCATTGTAACCGCTGTTAAATTTAACAGTCCATAGCATTGTTTATCCTTCATATAAGCAGTAGTTTTAACGTGCGCTTGAAGATTATGCATCAGGCTTCAGTCCCTAAGGAAATAGAACCAGTAGCTGAGCCATATACACCAGCAAGGTCCTAGGCTTGATCCCTAGTCAGTGCTAAATTAAGCTAATTTCAGCTAGGATACTGCAATTGCCTTGAATGCCCCTGGGTTAAGATGAACATTAGTCACCATTACTGTCCCTGTTGGCCTTGCAGCATGGAAGTATGGATACTGGGGGTGGAAACAAAATCAGTCTCATTTGTGATGCTCCATCCCAACACTCAGCTAACCTCTTGAAATTCATATCAAGGCTTCCACTTAAATAATGGCCATTTGAGTAAGGTGCCAGAGAGTCGCATCTAAACAAGGAGCTGAGGGGCAAAAATTGACATGGAAAAATAAAAGTTACTTCCAACTTGTTGAGCAGGGCGCATAAAAAGGGTCTTTTTGAAGTTTTTTTTATCCACTATTTCACCCACAGTAATGAAGAATAGTGTAAAAGTATGGGAAGAGAAACTGATATTAAGTGGTTTAGTAATATCAGTGAGTACAATATTTCCGCATCTAATTGTTCATAGATGGAGCATTAGTTAAGATCTCCATAATTACTGTATTTATCAGTGTAACCCAATGATATGCTGTTTACATTAATGAGTTATCATGATAATAAAAGCAAATTGTTGTGTTGAAAAGAAAATTAATAAACACTTAGCCACATAGGACTCATTAATCAAGTCTAATTTTCCCTTTTTGGTAATTCCTAAGAAAACATTAATGAAATATCCATAAACTGTGGAAATTTAGGCTACTTTGCATTAATATTAGCTATGCGTTAATGAAGCCTTAATTAAAAGATGGACAGAAGGTTAGACATGGGTGCGAAAGGTTCAGTCAGCAGTGCAAATGATGTTGACACTCCCAGTAGAAAGGGAGGAGAACAGAAGGAACTGATCAGATCAATCACACCCAACTCACTTGTACTTTCTGCCAAACAGTTACAGGGCACAATTCAAAGCATGCTTCGAGAAGCCTGTTAGGAGGAAGAAATGTGGCAGTGGAAGGCAGACACATAGTGAATTCAGCTGAGCCAATTACAGCTGAAGCTGACCTCTAAAAGTTGCATCATCCGTTTTCTTTGACTGTCTTTTTTTTTAGTAGTGAATCTCCTCTATACATTCCTCATTGCATATGTTTTAAAATCTTGTTATATGCAAATTTAATGCCCAGTTTAATTATTTGGAAAAACTATGGAACCACAAAATTCTAATTCACAATATTAACTGGATAAATTCATAATTTTATTTTGGTGTAGAAATAAGTTATTTTCAATAGATTGGTACATTTACCTTTGATTCATTCAGAGCCATTCAGTACTCATCAATATATATTTCTTCACTAGAAGGGATTAATTCTGCCATCCGATCATCAGGCTTCTGTTAAATGAATTTTCTTTGCATTTTTATTTGTTTTCTTATTTTATTAAACAGTTAACTGAAAAAGGGCATGCCCATGAAATGGAATCTTTTAGATGCAGAAAATGAGTGGTGATGCTTGATTAAATAGACTGTCTTGAGGGAAAAATAAAGCTAGTTTGTTTTCTTTAAGTTTCCACATATGGTATGCCTGTCATGAAGTGGAGGAAAATGTTAGCTAATATTGAAATAAAGCTCTTTATTATGGCAAGATAAGTCAAAACTATTACAAATTACTTTCAAGTGCACTGACTGTTGTGTAGACAAGTGCTGCAGCCATTACAATGAAGGTGCCCTTTTAAAAGCTGTGCTTGCTGAATCCCACGAGAGCCACCTGATCTTTCTTGGTTCCATGCAGCATAAAAGTTGTAGCTGTTGATTCCTCTTGGCTCTTCTGCTGTTCTTGACATCAGGGCCTCTATGTTGCCTGTGTTTTGAAATTGGTGGTTTGATTCACATAATAATCATAACACGCTATTTGCATAACCTTTATCTTGTTTAATTGGAGACATTCACTATAGATTTTTTATTTGCAGTGGAGGGTTCTTTTCTAGTTGGAAAAAGTCTCCCATTTACAAGTTGAAACATCCATAACTTTGTTCCTGCAGCTTGGTTGAGTTGGATTGTTTCATTGCATTTAGCAGGAATCGATCTTTGGAATTGAATCTGCAGTCCAATCTTAAAGAAGCAAATGAATGTTATGGGTCAAAAAGTTATCCTGCACAGCTTGGCATTGATGTCAGTTGTTATAAGAGTATTGTTCTAGAAATCTCCAGAGTTGCAAGGGAAATGATTAATGTTCTGTGATCCAGTACCCTTTCTCTAGCTCTCATATTAAGGCACCAAGGGATGCTGAGACAGCTCCAATATTAAACTGGATTCCTTGGGAACAATGACACAGGTGCAGTTTAGCTTTTCTGTGACAATTAACAATAGTTCACAAAATATCTCAGCACGTCCTCTTCTGGTTAAGGAGTTTCTATCTCACATTCTGGTATTTAAGGTTCCAGAATGGTCTGCACTTCTTCTCTGATTGACTCTTCTGGCTCAGAGGGAAAAGGAGTGCTTGGATGATATACTTTCACCAACAGTTCACTTCCTCAGATCTCCTCTAGTAACCCATATTATTTTGTGATTTATTGCACCAGCCTCTTGACATTACTGGAGAGGGCTGAATGAATATTATTATTTCCACTTCCCCCATGAGTTCATCCAACACTGGGATGAGCAGAGATTTCCTCCAGTTAAATATTGGGAAGATGTAATCCATTGTTTTTGGTCTCTGCCCCAAACTCCATTCCCTAGCTACCAATTCCATCTCTCTCCCTGGCGACAGTCTGAGACAAAATCAATATGTTTGCAGCCATGGTGTCATATTTGACCCCGAGATGAGCTTCCAACCATGTGGTCACGCCATCACTGAGACTACCTATTTCCACCTCCGTAACATCACCTGACTTTGCTTCTGTCTCATCTATCTGCTGCTGAAACCTTCATTCATGCCTTTGTTACCTCAAGACTTGATGATTCCATTGCACCATTGGCTGGTCTCCTGCATTCTACTTTCCATAAATTTGAGGTCATCTAAAACTCAGCTTCCCATGTCTTAACTCGCACTAAATTCTGTTCACCCATTGACTCTGTCAGACAATGTCTTGATTTTAAAATTCTCATCTTTATTTTCAGATCCCTCCATGAACTTTCCCCTCCCTATTTCTGTAAACTCCTCTAGCCCCTCAATCCTCTGATATATCGGTGCTCATCTAATTCTGGTGCCTTGTGTATCCCCGATTTTAATTGCTCCGCCATTGGTGGTAAGACCTCGGCAACTGAAGGCGCTAAGTTCTGGAATTCCCTCCTTATACTTCTCTGTATCTCTAGCTCACTTTCCCCCCAGTCCAAGCTTTTGGTCATTTGACCTAATGTCTCCTTATGTGACTCTTTCATATTTTTATTTTGTACTGCCCTGTGAAGCAGCTTGAGAAATGTATTATGTTAAAGGTGCCATGTCAGTGTCAGGCATGGCTCAGTTGGGAGTACTTTCACCCCTGAGTCAAAAGATTCCAGGTTCAAGTCCAGGGTTTGAGCACAAAAATCAAAGCAGTACTGAAGGAGTGCCGCAATATCGGAGATGCCATATTTTGGATGAGATTTTAAATCTGTCTGCTCAGTTGGTTGTGAAAGATCCAATGGCACCAGTTTGAAGAAGAGCAAGGGTGTTATCCCAGGTGTCCTGGCCAATATTTAGCTCACAACCAACATTCCAAAAAGAAAATTACCTGGTCATTGTCATTGCTGTTTGTGGGAGTTTCCTGTGTACAAATTTGCTCCAGATTGCCTACATTATAACATCTGCACTTCATAAAGTACTTAATTGACTGTAAAGTACTTTGAGGTATCCAGTGGCCATGAAAAGTACTATATAAATGCAAGTCTTTCTTTCTGTATAAAGACAACTTGTTGTTGATTTGATCCACCATCATAACGTGCATTGGACTGACATTTTGAGTGATTCATTTCAATGAGATAGCTGTCATGTCAATGAGCCCCACTATGTTTTCTATTTAGTTACACATGTATCTGAACTTCAGGCTTCAAAAACAAAATTGGTGCCAAGCCATGTATAGAATGATAGGCATTCCTGACTTAAAGAACTGATGCGAAACAGAATTTTGAGCTCAAATTCAAAAATGTAAATTTATTGATCCCCAAGTGGCTAACCTGACTCTCTGTTGACTTGTGTTTATATTTATTGTTTCACAGGATGTGAGCGTTGCTGACTAGGCTAGTATTTATTGCCCATCCCTAATTGCCCTTGAGAAGATGGTAGTGAGCCAGATTCTTGAACAGCTGCAGTCCATGTGGTGTAGGTCTACCCACAGTACTGTTAGGAAGGAGTGCTGTTAGGTAAATGTTTTTTGTTAAGTAAATCCAAAGAAAAACTTATCTGCCTTATTTATTCCTTTTGCCAAATCCTTAGAACTGTTAATTTTTGGTGAGTAGAACATACAAACTGAGGAGTGTGCCAGCAGATAAGGCTAGAAGTTGCAAAAGTAATAAAAAGACAGAATTAAATGCACTCTATCTGAATGCACACAGCATTTGCAGCAAGATAGATGAATTGACAGCACAAATGGAAATAAACAGGTATGATCTAATTGCCATTGCAGAGATGTAACTGCAAGGTGATCAAATCTGAGAACTGAATGTTCAAGGGTATTCAACGTTTAAGAAGGATAGGCAAAAAGGATAAGGAGCTGGGGAGGAGGATGATGACCTCAGTACATAAGTGAGAGAGGATCTTAGATCAGAAGATCAAGATGTAGATTCAGTTTTGGTGCAGCTAAGAAACAGCAAGGGGCAACAAACTTTGCTTGGAGTTGTTTATAGGTCACCAAATAGTTGTAGGGCATGGTGTAAATCAGGAAATTAGGGGTGCATGTATAAAGGGCAATACAGTAATTATGGGGGACTTCAGTCTAAATATAGACTGGTTAAACCTAATTAGCACTAATGATGTGGAGGATGAATTCCTGGAATTAAACAAGATGGTTTTCTAGAACAGTATGTTGAGGAACCAACTGGAGAACGTGCTATTTCAATCCAGTGTTGTGCAATAAGAAAGGGCTAATTAATAATCATCTTGTAAAGGAGTGTCAAGGGAAGAGTGATCATAATATGTAGGAATTTTACATTAAACTTGAAAGTGACATAGTTCAATCCCAAACTAGGGCCCTAAATCCAATCAGAGGAAATTACGAAGGTATGAGTGGCGAATTGGCTGTGGTAGATTTGGAAACTACATTAAAAGGTATGACAGTAGACAGATGAAAGCCAGCAATTAAAGAATTAATACATAGTTTACAACAAATTTACATTCCTTTTGAGGCACAGAAACCCTGCAGGAAAGGTGATCTAACCATGTATTAAATCAAAGGAAGAAGCTTATAAAGCTGCCAAAATAAGAGAGCCTGAGGATTAGAAGTATTTTAGAATTCAGCAAAAGAGGACCAAGAAACTGATAAAGAGAAAGTAGAATATGAAAGTAAACTGGCAAGAAATGTAAAAAAGACTGACTGTCAAAGCTTCTTTAGCTTTGTCCCCCTCTCTCTGGTGTACTACACAGCTGAATCAAACTGGCAGACCTTGGATTCCAAGGCATTTGTAGGCTAGCATTTCACATCAAAGGAAGCACGACTGTCTAAGAGATTGTTTTCTTTTAAAAATCAGGTTTAAAATACTTGGGCCTCAAATCAGAATGTAAGGAGAAACTGGTGGGAAACATTCCAGGCATGAAACAGCATGATTGGTGTTCTGCTGTCTTAAATTCAGAAGAAAATCTGACCTTTAAAAATCCCAAAGAACAGAAGGATGTGGCAAAGAACCACTTGAACGATTGTATAATTATTCAGATTGATCTGAACATTAATGTTTACAGCATTAAGTATATAACATGCAGCAAGGCCAAACAATGGAACAGGAACAATTGAGATCTGCTGTCATGTTTCTTTTATTCCCAATGCTGCATCGTGATTGTGAACACTGGACAATAATATAATGCTATGTACTGTTGAGAGCTGATATACTATATCTCTAGATTACTGGAAAAAAGTGCGTTGCCTTTCAAATTTATGTTTGATGTTTCAGACTTATGGAGACACAGGTTATTAATATTCCACACTTGATCCATCCCAAGAAATATGTTAAACTATTATTGTATATTTATTTTTCAGTCAACTTTATAGCCCTGTGTTTCTTTTTAAACTAGCTTTCTGGACTTGCCAAGACCTTTACGGTTATGTACCATACTTCTCAGCCACAAAGTAAAGCTTGAGTAATAATCCATTCAATTTGATGGGTGATGTAAAGTGTTTGGGTGCGGCTGCAGGGAAGTTCCATCTCCGTTATGTAAACGTGTATGCAAGTTCAATAGAAATAACTTGCATGTACATTTCAAAGTATACATCCCTATGTACACTTTTGTGTATTTAAAAGAAAAAGGCAAAGCTACTCAAGGTTCCAAGTTAACAGCAACATATGTGCCCATTTCTTGTTATATTGTTTTTAGCAGTTATATACTGGCAAATTCTAACAAAATACAGATGACCCAATAGATCAATCAGAAGCAAACGTTCTTTCAAAAATAGGACTTCATTTTTAACGGGCAGAGATCTTTCTGAGGTTTCTGATGTCCATCCATAACACAGTATTGACCAGGATTAAAGACCATAAGATGTAGAAGCAGAAGTAGGCCGTTCAGCCCCATCGAGTCTGCTCCGCCATTCCTTGAGATCATGGTTGATCAGATTATCCGCAACTCCACTTTCCTGCCTTTTCCCCATAACCCATGATTTCCTTACTGATTAAAAATCTTTCTGTCTCAGCCTTGAATATACTTAACGACACAGCCTGTACAGCCCTCTGCAGTAAAGAATTCCACAAATTGACTACCCTCTGAAAGAAAAAATTCCTCCTCATCTCTGTTTTAAATGGGTGCCCCCTTACTCTTGAGATTATGCCCTCTGGTCCTAGACTCCCCCACAGGGGGAAACAACCTCTCTGCATCTACCCTGTCAAGCCCCCTAAGAATCTTATATGTTTCAATAAGGTTGCCTCTCATTCTTCTAAACTCCAATGAGTACAGGCCCAATCTACTCAACCTCTACTCATAAGAAAACCCCTCCATACCCAGGATTAATATGGTAGAATTTAGCATTCAGTTTGAGAGTGAGAAACTTGCGTTGGAAATAATGGTGCTAAACTTAAATAAGGGTGATTACAATGGAATGAGAGCAGAGTTGGCTGGAGTGGACTGGAAAAGCAGTTTAGCAGAAAAGACGGTTGATGAACAATGGAAGGTGTTTAAGAAAATAGCTCATTCTCAACAAAGATATATCCTAGTGAGGAAGAAGGATTCGAGGAAGGGGATGAGCCAACCATGGTTAACCAAGGAAGTTAAAGAAAATATCAAATTGAAAGAAAAAATATACAATGTGGCAAAGATTAGTGGTAAGTTTTAAAAACCAACAGAAGATGACCAATAAAAAAGAGGGAGAAAATAAACTTTGAGGGTAAACTAGGAAGTAATATAAAAACAGACAGTAAGAGCTTCTTTAAATATATAAAAAGGAAGAGAGAGGCCAAAGTGAACATAGGCTCCTTAGGGAATGAGGCTGGGGGAATAATAATGGGGAACCAGAAAATGGCAGAGGAGTTGAATAAGTACTTTGCATCAGTCTTCATGGTAATACTAAATAATCAAGGGGTAATAGAGAGGAGGAAATAAATACAATAATTATCACTAGAGAAAAAGTACCAGGGAAACTAACGGGGCTAAAGGCCAGTAAGTACCCTAGACCTAATGGGTTGTATCCTAGGATATTAAAGGAAGTAGCTACAGAGATAGTGGATTCACTAGTAGTAATCTTCCAAGAATCCGTAGATTCTGGAAAGTCCCAGTGGATTAGGGAACGGCCAATGTAAGACCCTTATTCAAAAAGGGAGGGAAACAAAAAAACAAGTAACTATAGGCCAGTTAGCTTATCATCTGTTATTGAGAAAATGTTGGAGTCTATTATAAAGGATGTAATAGCAGAGCATTTAGAAATACGTAATCTAATCAAGCAGAGTCAGCATGGCTTCATGAAGGGGAAATCATACCTAACAGATTTATTAGAATTCTTTGCGGAGCTAACAAGCAGATTAGATAAAGGGTAACCAGTAGATGTAATATATTTGGATTTCCAAAAGGTGTTCGATAAGGTATCGCACATAAGGCTACTTAATAAGAGCCCATGGTGTTGGGGGTAGTGTATTAGCATGGAGAGAGGATTGGCTAATTAATAGAAGTCAGAGAGTTGGGATAAGGGGGGCATTTTCAGGATGGCAACCTGTAAGTAGTGGAGTGCCACAGGATCAGTGCTAGGGCTACAATTATTTACAATGTATATGACTTAGAGGAGGGAAGTGAATGAACTATCGCCAAGTTTGCGGATGACACCAAAATAGGCAGGAAGGCAAGTGGTTAGGATGATACAAGGAGTCTACAGAGGGATATAGACAGATGAAGTGAGTGGGCAAAAACTTGGCAGATGGAATATAATGTGGGAAATTGTGTGGTTATGCACTTTGGTGAGAAGAATAGAGGAGCTGAATATTATTTAAATGGAGAAAGACTGTGGAAGGCTGCAGCACAGAGGGATTTGGGGGTCCTTGTACATGAATCCTAAAAAGCTAACATACAAGTTCAACAGGTAATACGGAAGGCAAATGGAATGTTGGCCTTTATTTCAAAGGGAATGGAGTATAAAAATAGGGAAGACTTGCTAAAACTGTACAAGGCAGTAGTTAGACCACACCTAGAATACTGTGAACAATTTTAGTCCCTTTATCTAAGGAAAGATATACTGGCATTGGAGGCAGTTCAGAGAAGGAATTTGTTTTTGAATTCTAACTGAACATGAGTTCCCAGGATTCCACATCAGGGGACTGCAGGGTTTAAAGCTATGGCTAGGTAATATATCACGCACTACTGAGTACAGAAGGGACAGCACATGGGAAATAATGGCGCCGACACAAGTCTTTTACATCTGGCAGCTTGTTTCCAATTACCTTCTCCCTACTTTGTTTGGGTGAAAAAGAATAATCTAAAACACCAATATGTATTAGCAAAATATTATTATAACGGTGGAGCCCTAAACTCTGGATTTCCCTCCCCAGATTTCTCCGCCTCTCTACCTCCCCTTCCTCTCTGAAGACGTTCCTTAAATCTGACCTCTTTTGCAGTTCACAATACTTCCAAGTCTTGCATCATCCTTAAATTTTGAAATTGTGCCCTGTACACCCAGGTTTAGGTTATATTAATATAAATCAAGAAAAGCAGTGGCCCTTTTTTATACCATCCCCCAGTCAGAAGTAAGTAAAGTTTTCTGTAATTCGTGTTTTTAATAGGTTTGAATAAAATAATTACTCTGTTGCATAATGAAATTCTAGCTATGCTCAAGACTAATGATTCAAAATACGACATGGTTTGAAATAAAATGTCTATTGACACTAATATTTTTCACTTAGGAAGTGTACTTTTACTGACTCGTGATTAATACATAGGAAAACAACAAAATAGATTTGGAACTGCTATGGCGAACACATTTCCTTGGAGCTCTGGCAAAATTTGGCAACATACCCCTGGAGAGTAGGAATAAATGAGTCATTCTCAGGTTGATAGGCTATGACTAGTGGGGTACTGCACGGATCAGTGCTTGGGGTCCCAGCTATTCACAATCTATATCAATAATTTGGATATGGGGACCAAATGTAATATTTCCAACGATAACAGAAAATGCTGGAAAAACTCAGCAGGTCTGACAGCATCTGTGGGGAGAAAAAAAAAACCAAGGTTAATGTTTCGAGTCCTTATGACCCTTCTTCAGAGTTGAGGAGAAGTGGAAATGTGATGAAATTTATACTGTTTAAGATGGGTGGGGCAGGTGGAGCTGGTTAGAAGGCAAGTGATAGGTGGGGACAAAGGAGGGATTGACAAAGATGTCATGAACAAGAGGACAAAGGAACTGTTAATGGTAGTGGTTAGTGCTAAAAAAAGGTGTTAATAGTGATGTGAAGGTAAGAAAGCAACATATGGTTATCGCAGAACAAGGATAGCATTGTGTGAAAAAAACAACATTGAACAAGTGACAAATGGCCCTGTAGGGGATGGGATGGGGAGAGGGGGCTGTGGTAGGGGGTAAAAAGGATAGAAAATGGGGGAAAAGGGTATAAAACTGCAGATAAATGAATAAAATTAAGACAAGTGGGTAAAAAATGAATGTAGAAGAAAGGGGGTGAGGATGGAGGAGAGAGTTCATGCTTGTTGAACTCAATGTTAAGTGCAGAAGGCTATAAGGTGCCTAATAGGAAGATGAGGTGCTGTTCCTCCAGTTTGCGTTGGGCTTCATTAGAACATTGCAGCAGGCCAAGGATGGACATTTGGGCATGACAGCAGGATGGTGTGTTAAAATGGCAAGTGACCAGAAGTTCTGAGTCATGCTTGCGGACAGACCGGAGGTGTTCTGCAAAGCGGTCACCCAGTCTGTGTTTGGTCTCCCTGATGTAGAAGAGACCACATTGGGAGCAGCTGATGCAGTAGACCAAACTGAAGCAACACTTCACTTGAAAGGAGTGTTTAGGCCCTTGGACGGTGATGAGGTAAAGAGGCAGGTATTGCACCTTCTGTGATTGCATGGGAAGGTGCTGTGGGAAGGGGATGAGGTGATGGAGGAGTGGACCAGGGTGTCCTGGAGGGAACGGTCCCTATGGAACGCTGAAGGGGGGCAGGTGAGGGGAAGATGTGTTTGGTGGTGACATCATGTTGGAGTTGGCAGAAATGGCGGAGGATGATTCTTTGAATGCGGAGGCTTGGTGGGGTGAAAAGTGAGGACAGGGGGACCCTATCATGGTTCTGGGAGGGAGGGGAAGGTGTGAGGGCAGAGGCATGGGAGACGGGTTGGACACAGCTGAGGGCCCTGTCAACCACAGGGTGGGGGAAACCTTGGTTAAGGAAGACATGCCTGAAGTGGAAAGTGGCATCATCAGAACAGAGGTGAAGGAACTGAGAAAATGGGATGGAGGCCTTACAGGAAGCAGGGTGTGAGGAGCTGTAGCCGAGGTAGCTGTGGGAATGGGTGGGCTTGTATTGAATATTGGTGGACAGCCTATCACCAGAAATGGAGACAGAGTGGTCAAGGAAGGGAAGGGCAGAGATAGACCATGTGAAGGTGATAGAGGAGTGGAAATTGGAAGCAAAATTGATAAATTTCTCCAGGTCCAGACAAGAGTATGAAGTGTCACCAAAACAGTCATCGATGTACTGAAGGAAGAGTTGTGGGAGGGGGCCTGAGTAGGACTGGAATAAGGAATGTTCCACATACCCTATAAAGGGACAGGCATAACTGGGACCCATCAGGGTACCCATAGCCACATCTTTTATTTGGAGAAAGTGTGACAAGTTTAGGGAGAAATTGTTCACTGAAAGAACAAGTTCAGCCAGGCAGAGGAGAGTGGTAGTGGATAGTGATTGTTCAGGCCTCTATTCAAGGAAGAAGCAGAGATCCCTCAGACCACCCTGCTGGGGGATGGAGGTGTAGAGGGATTGGAAGTCCATGGTGAAGAGGAGGTGGTTAGGGCTAGGGAACTGGAAATTGTTGATATGGCGTAGGGCATCAGAGGAATCACGGATGTAGGTGGGAAGACATTTTATCAAGGGGAGAGAGAATGGAGTCAAGATAGGAAGAAATGAGTTCCGTGGGGCAGGAACATGATCAGCGTACCAGGACCGCCCTGTTGTGGATTTTGGGAAGGAGGTGGAAGCGGGCTGTCCAGGGATAGGGGATTGAGGTTGGAAGCTGTGGAGGGAAGATCTCCAGAGGAGATGAGGTCCTGGAAACAATGGCTTGATGTTAGGTGGTGGGGCCTTGGTCCAGGGCGAGGTAGGAAGATGTGTCTGAGAGTTGGCACTCAGCCTTTGCGAGGTAGAGGTCAGTATGCCAGACAAGAACAGCACCACCCTTGTCAGCAGGTTTGATAACAAAGTCATGGTTGGATCTGAGGGAACTGAATGCAGCAAGTTCAGAAGGAGACGGGATAGTTAGAGGGGCGGAGAAATTAAGATGGCCGATGTCACGCCAACAGTTCTCAATGAAAGGATCGAGAGCAGGTAAGAGGCCAGAGGGAGGGGTCCAGATGGAGGGAGAATACTGGAGGCGGGTGAAAGGATCAGTGGAACAGGGGGGAGGACTCTTGCCCAAAGAAGTGAACATCGAGACGAAGGCAGCGGAAGAAGAGTTCAACATCCTGCCCAGCCCGAAATTCATTGAGATGAGGGCATAAGGGTATGAAATTGTTATTTCCAATATTTGCAAGTTGGCTGTTGACACAAAACCACGTGGGAATGTGAGTTGTGAGGAGGATACGAAGATGCTTCAAGGGGATTTAGACAAACTATGTGAGCAAGCAGATGGAATATAATGTGGAAAAGTGTAAAGTTATCCACTTTGTTAGGCAAAACAGAAATGCAGAGTTTTTTTAAATGGTGAGAGATTGGGAAGCGTTGATGTCCAAAGAGTCCTGGGTATCCTTGTTAGATAATCACTGAAAGCTAACATGTAGGTGCAGCCAGCAATTGGGAGGGCACTTTGTATGTTGGCCTTTATTGCAAGAGGATTTGAGTACAGGAGTAAAGTAGAATTGTATAGAGCCTTGGCAAGACTGCACCTGGAGTATTGTGTACAGTTTTGGCCTCCTTAGTTAAGGAAGAATTTACTTGACATAGAGGGAGTGTAATGAAGGTTGGCCAGACTGATCCCTGAGGAGATTGAGCTATATTATCTCGAGTTTAGAAGAATGAGAGGTGATCTCATTGAAGCATACAAAATTCTTACAGAACATGACAGGGTGGATGTAGAAAGTAGGTATCTCCTGGCTGGGGGTGCAGGGCAGGGGGCGGGTGTCTAGAACCAGCTGACACAGTTTCAGTGGGAAGTAGGCCATTTAGGACTGAGATGAGGAGGAATTTCTTCACACAGAGGGTGGTGAATCTTGGGAATTCGCTACCCGAGAAGGCTGTGGAGGCTCTGTCATTGAGCATATTCTCTACAGAAATCGATAGATTTCTAGATATTGAAAATATCAAAGGATATGGGGATAACGCGGGAAAATAGCATTGAGGTAGAAGATCAGCCATGATCTCGCTGATTGGCGGAGCAGGCTTGAGAGGCTGAGTGGCCTGTTTCTCCTATTTCCTTTGTTCTTATGAAAATATAGTTACAGTTCAGATGATGGGTTGCATTATAAATATTATTACACCTTTTTAAAATCCTTGATTCTTTGATGAGATGTGGGCATCGCTGGCAATGCCAGCATTTGTTGCCCATCCCAAATTTCCCTTGAATTGAGTGGCTTGCTCAGCAGTTTCAAAGGACGTTAAGAGTCAACCACACTGCTGTGGACCTGGAGTCACATGTAGGCCAGACCAGGTAAGGATGGCAGATTTCTTTCCCTGAAGGATGTCCCACAGATTGGTGTTTTCTTTTTGTTAAAATGAATAGTGTTTTGTAATCATTTCTAGAACAAGCTTGAGGAATATTTAATTTTTAAAGATTACCATTAATCTTTTTGAGTAGTGTTAAAAATGAATAACCAATGCAGTAACTTAAGAATTATTTTTTCATGACTTCTGTTTAAAAAGTAGGACAATTTAAAAATGTCTGGTGTCTTAAGCTAGAACATTTGTCTACAGTTAGACTGTACATAAACAATAATCCACAGATTGAAAGGTACCAGCAGATAGATTTGTAATTGATGCACCTTAATTTGTCAACCCTACCTCTTTAATTAACAAAAGCATTTATGCATACTGCAGGATAAGGATCTGCATTGCAATGAAAATAACACTGTATCCATTTTGAAAAAATAATCAAAAAATGAATGAGGCTTGTTTGCTATGTCTGGCCATCATCTTCACAGGTTCCAACCACAAAAAAGATAAAGGCACGGAAATTGCATGGTGCTGACTTGCCAGCGCAAGCTGGGTGAAGGAAACCATCTCTGCACTGGAACTGGTAGGCATGAGGCTTGATTGAAATTGGGTCTTGTGTCCTATTTAAGTTATACCAGCAAATTGCGGACACTTGGTGCATGTACCCAAGTGGCTCACTGGCAGAGCTGGTGTCATTGTTGGCTGCTGAGACTGGCAATGGCCGTTGGTAAATTCTGAAAGATGAGGCTGGTTAGTCCAGGCTCTGCTGAGGTGGGTGACTGGGCCACCTGTGGAGGCAGGGGAGAGACTTCTGCACCTTGTGGTCTCATTTTTTTTTTAAAAAAAAAGTTTGTTTACAACTTACTTCCTGTTGGTTGCTAAGGATCACTGAAGAATCCTGAGCTGGGCTCAACACTAACTAACTTTGACAAGGGTTAGTGAACAGACATTTGGCTTCTATTTTACAGATTCAGAGTTGTTTGACACACAAAATGGGGCCATAATTTAGCAAAGCTGTCCAAATATATGGCTGCTGTTCGAAAGCGTCACATCGCTAAAGCGACCTTCATACTTGGCAAAAATAAAGAAAAGCAGGTTGGGTACAGACAGCCCCACTATAAAATCAGCAGGTCTGGCAGCATTGGCGGAGAAGAAAAGAGTTGACGTTTCGAGTCCTCATGACCCTTCGACAGAACTTGAGTGAACCCTCAAGTTCTGTCGAAGAGTCATGAGGACTCGAAACGTCAACTGTTTTCTTCTCCGCCGATGCTGCCAGACCTGCTGAGTTTTTCCAGGTAATTCTGTTTTTGTTTTGGATTTCCAGCATCTGCAGTTTTTTTGTTTTTACCACTATAAAATTAGACTGCTTTATGGGCAAACCCCATACCAATCTCTACCCCAAAATTTTGCTCAATCAATTCTCAGTATCCTTTTGCCTTATTTCTCATGAAAGTGGAATATGGTGAAAACGAAAGGCAGGTAACAAAGCAACATACTTTTGCATCCAACCTGGAAACTTTATTTTAAAAAATGATTGCCCAATTGGTTGATTCACTCAATTGCCAGGAGTAATTTTCAAGCTGAATATTCCAAAGTAAGTCTGACATTAAAAGTATTCCTTTGAAAGATATATATGCACTGTAAATTGCTGATGAGCAGAATCTGTTTTGAACCAGCTAGGCATTGTGCTCTTTTAATCTGACTGTTTTATTGGCAAAAATGTTGTAAAGTCATAACCGAAAAGACAGCCAACATACTCATTGCCTGATGAAAGATTGAGGCTGTACTAAAAACCCAGGTATCATTGCTCAATGTGAGTTACATTCCAACCTTGTATTTCTGAGTGAAAATGTAGCAATAAATTATTCATAAGGGGTTTTTTTTTGCTGCTAAGGCATATTTTTCAACAAGGCATACATTAGGACAGCTGTCTGAAAAAATGTAATTAAAATCGACAATATCAAGCCTTGAAATGAGACTGATGTTCATTGCAAACATCACCATATTCTTCCTGTACAAACCAGAATTGGCACAGTTGCATCCAGTGTAGAACTTTGCCTGATCATGCACTTGTTCACTGGCATTAGTGTTTTTTAAAGAATGGAAAGACTGCTGTTGGGATAACAGATGTAACTTCTCTTCATGATTTAGACTGGTATTTATTTTTCAAAATCTTACTTTTGTCAACCAGTGCTTTTTACCCCACGAGGAAAAGAATTCCTGGGACTCGGCCCAAAGTTGGATTTTATTTTGATCTATGTTTTAACCCCTAGTCCGTCCGTCCCCCCCACCCAAATATTTCTTCTGGAAGCTGCTTATCACCAGTATTGAGAAGGCTGCAAGTTTCAAAAACATTGAGTAGCAAAGAATAGTCCTGCCAACATTCTTGGTGTCTTTTTTTCAGTTGTATGCCTTTTCTGGAAAAGTTTGAGTTTTTTTGGCTTGTTAGCAATGTATTGAAATCTTAATTGGTCATTATCTTGCCTTCATATAGATTGCTATTCCTTTATTGGCACTGATTTATGATTATGTTCATAGTCCAGTGTCGTACCTTTCTGCTTCAATATTCACCTGTTACAGTCATTGCAGTTTCTGATTTTAAGCATGCCCCACCTTCGCATGATTTTTTTGGCTCATTAATCCTTGCCGTTTTCACACAGTGGAAGAGACTTTCACTTATCATGCTTTGTCATATATCACGACGGTCTGACATTTCAGAAGCATTATGGTTAGATGCAAAAGTTGTCTAAATATTTTGCAGAATGTATTTGGGATCATTACCTTGATATAAATTGCCATGAATACAATTCGAATTGATCTTTGAGAAATGCATTTCAAGTTTCTGTCTTGAGCAATAATTTCTTCAGTTAATGATGCTGCATAGCTCGGACAGATTGCAAAATTGCCGTAACAGATAGATAATAGGAATCATAACCTGAATTTAATGAGACATTATTAGTCCTAAGGCTAGCAGTTATTTCTTTACAGAATAAGTAAAAGGTGCTTCCTGATAATGTCATGAGCACCATTGCAAAGAGAAAAATCAACAAGATGTACTTAACAGGGACAAATTGATAGTGGAGCATTAAGTAGGCATGTTTCATGACAGTCCTAGGCTTGATTCTAGTGCCATAATTTTCATCTGTTCTCCAGGAGTACCCTACAAGGTGCATGTTATTTTACTTTTTTTGAAGGGGAAGCAGTTGACTATAGTGAAATATACAGCTTTAGACACAAATTAACAGCAATGGAAAGGCTAGAATGTAGATAGAATAATATCAATTACTTTTATTTTTAAAAAATCAGTTTTCCTGGTGGCTAAAGTCTGTATCAGTTTGACCATGCAGAGCAGAGTGTCCCAGGTTTAGTCTTTTGGCAATTGTGTTACTTGGCTTCAGATAGGGCTGAGATAACTAATTATGCCGCTGAGCTGGGAAATGAAAAATCAGGTGGTCTTTTTGATTCCCAACCCTGGCTGGAAATGTGGATGCATAGTGATTGGGTGGGAGCAGGATTAGAGTCCTCTGGGTTTTTTACGACTTGAATTCCTTGCTGGTATTTTATTGCTGTCCACGTATGGATAATGGCCATGGCCACTGATTGCATTTTGCAATTCCATCCATTTCTTCCCAGTCACCAAAACAATCTATAAAGGTTCTAGAGAACCCTGCAGTTCGAGGTAATAAAAACAGAATTAGACTAATTCAATTGCCAGTGAGGTATTTGTAAGATGCCCACCATTTGTGAAAGGGAGCAAGGAAGTCTGTGGCTAGCTTGGAGGGAGAATTTTGGAGAGGAGGAAAAAGTATTTCATGATCAAGATGAGCTTCCTATTGGAAAATTATTAAATTTAAATTCATGTTGCACTCTCAACAGTTTCTGGTTTAACAAATTCTGTCGAAGACTCATTCCTTTTCATTCTCTTCAATTGCCAGCAGTGTACATGTTTTAATGAGCGATGTCAAATATTTGATTCATTGATACAGTAAATGTTGGTAAAAAAACATCAAAGTGAATTATAGCTAATTATGGATGGATGACAATTGTACAGTTTGTATATTTGAGTCCATCTTTAAGGACCTGATCATATTGTACCCGTCAGCATTAGAACAAATGAGAAAGCAACCCCACCCCAGCACAAAAAGTGAAAGTAAGCTCATTGCAGTATACTTTCATATTTCATTTGACATACATGAATTTCTTAGCTTACTAAATAATTTAACAACGGATGCTTCTTTGAACAACTACACAGGGCTATCATATATCTTGGGTTATAGGGAAGAAATGTGGCACCCTCAGCATACATGCAATGAAAACAATGCACCTAGTGGTATAAAAGCTGATCTTGCCTTTTCATGTTCTAACCCTCTCTGATTTTTTTGAACCGATCGTTCTCAAGCCTTTTTGAATTTTTCTTATGGTAAATGGAAGCCTGGTGATGGAAGTATTGAATACTGAGATGGCTTACCACTTTTGAAAATGTGCACCTTGTCCTACCATAAATCATTAGATTTATTTTATAAATGAACTTGAGCCACCTTATTGACAATCTTTTGCTTGTTAAGTTTTCTCCCAGCTCCCCTGAGGTTGACTTCTTGTCGGTCTATGGTACCATATGTACTGGCTATCTCACACAATGGCAATTGTTTGTATTTGAACTCTGAATGTTGGGAAGGCTATCCAATCTTGGAACCAGCAGAACCAAATTTGATTCTTTCTGCACCAGTGTGTATGTACACTATGCTGTTCAGATTGCTATCCAGTGACTTTATTTGTAGGTAGGAAGATCAAGCCCAGCTGTGAAATTTCGCTCACATTATCCCCAAACACACAGTTGTCAAGCCGACTGACCTTATTTATGGCTGAAACACAAGTAATGCCAGTTGGGTGAGTTACTGGTGATCTGAATTCCACCATATTGTTGAACTGTAGGAGAGCAGGGCAAAATTGGTGTACTAGGAGAAGCTGCCTTTTTTTCTCAGCTTATTAGCTGCAATACAGTGCTATGCTCAGCCTGGAGATCCAAGTTCACATCCGCATAAATCTCCAAACTAATATTTTCCAAGGACTTTCATCAATGCTGCAGACTTCCATTCCTGCAAGAACATCAGTGTCTGATCCTTATGCACATTCCACTGAATCTGTCATCTGTTGACACAATCAATACAGTATTTGACTCCAGTAACATTTCTAAGTCTTTATGTGGTGAGTTTTTCTGCCTTTACAAGGTTATTTGTGGGAGACCGAAAGAAACAGAGTTCTTTTCCTGAATACTCAAATGTATCTCTGCAGATTTGACCCAAAAGTGGCACTCAGACAGCCTTTGTACATGAAAACAATTTGTGACTAATTTTTGTGGCTTGTTGTTTTATCATGGGAATATTTACTATGTTTTAGCAAATGTCATATTATCATGAAGGGCAAAGTTCACAAAATTAAGGCCATATTAAGTTTTTGTTAAGCACATTCTTGTTGCATTCTTGTCAAGATTGATGGTGTTGTACTTCTAATTGTCCTCTCCTTATTAACCAAGGAAATGCCTATCTGTGCAGTTTAGAAAGTTTGATTGTAAAGATATGTAGAGTGCTGCAGCCTGAGGTTCTGTGTAAAGGTACTGCTGTCATGCCCTTCTCAAGGGCAATTTGGGGTGGGCAATAAATGCTTCCCTGGCCAGCAATACCCACATCCCATTGACAAATTTTTAAAAAATATTGTATTTTTAACAGAAGTTTCTTGATGTCCTGAGAAGTAACGCTGATACCAACCAATAAATTGTCTAATAATGCGAGTACCGTTTTACAACATTGCCTGAAAGGTGATGGAAGCAGATTCAGTAGTATCTTAAAAAAGGAGATTGGATATATACTTGTAAAAGAAAGATTTGTAGAGCTATGGTAAAAAAAACAGGAGAGTGGGACTAATTGGATAGCTCTTTCAAAAGAGTTGGAACACGTGTAATGGGCCAAATGGCCATCTTCTGTGCTGTATGCTTTGTATTGATATCCTTTGATTTTCTGAAAACACCCCAGATTTTTATATTTTCTCGTACCAAGCAGCATTCTACTGAACCTATGCTGTATCTCTCTTTCTTCAACTTGCTTGCTATTGTGTGGAGCCTTAACTGCATACAGTACTCCAGCTCAGTTTTGAGATTAATATAAATTTACCATTACAATGTGAATCCAATTTGGATTTGTAGCTTTATAAATGCTGGACATATATTGCCCTTTAATGTGGATGAGTTTCACTTTATATACTCACCATGCAGTGGGCATGTCAACTACTTTAACTAGATACAGCCTTATATTTTGAATGAGACATGCAAAAATCTTGTGATATCTATTGTGTTACTCTGCACTATATTGCTGTGTGACCAGGGCATGTATTTGTACTTAGATAATGGGGTCATTTTGATTAAGCATGCACTTCAAACCCCAGTTCATTCATGGGAATTCAATTCCTTATTCCATTCTTTTCTGCAATTGTTATGATGTGGCAGGTGATGTGTGCCAGTCAGACCAAATTCACAAGAGAAACTTGGCCGCGCTATCACAAAAGTTTTACAATTTGTATTTATTACGAGAAGATTTGTGTACTGAATTCAGAAGTAATGAATCCACTAACACCTTCTGAGATTTAAAAAACAAAATTAAAACATTTATTAACAGAAGGAAAGATTTCAAGCATGTACATAAGATTAGTTACTTAATACTATAACAAAACCCAAAATGAAAATTAACCTCACTCCAACTATGCACCCCCCTTTTAAGGCAACAGTCCAAAATTGATTTTAAATTTAAATTGGCAAGCCAGCAAGGTTACCACAGCACTCACTCGACAGTGGAATTCCAAAGGCTTTCCTCCACCTTTGATTACTGGACACAGCAGATTTCTTCATAAGTGGCTGGAGGCTTCCCCAGGACTGTTTTACACACTCCTTTTAGATCTTACATGCAATCCCCCCCCCCCCCCACCACATAACCTTTCATTGCTCTTTATATATGTTTCTCTCTCTTTAAGCTATAAATTCCATTGTTCTATTTGTGTTAGGAAATTTACTTTTCCCATAATATAAAAGTCTTTCATGTTGCCAATATGGTCAATACCTTTGAGAAAAATAAACATACTGCTTGGCCTTGCTTATCTTGTTAGTTGTAAACATCCTATCATCCTTTTGAAACCTAAACAACCCCTTCACTTATCTAAAAATGCAAATTCCCTTCACACTCTATATGCTAAGCCCTCATCCATGTTTACTCATTAGCATTTCAAATGCCTTTTACCCCTAGCTTGTTTTGTTAATTTCAGACTTGCAGTCTATCTGACTCTTAATTCAATTAAATCATACTGACAGAACCATCTACATTAGCGTACCATGTTCCAATGATGTTCTGCTCCAGCTGGATATGCTGATTTGAGTAACAAAGAGGCCCTACTCAGTTTAATGGAACAGAATTCCTGATTAGTATTGCTGTTGATAGAATCACTGATATTGTGACTTTGCCACCAATTTGCCAATTAAGTATATATTAACAGTTTCTAGAAGAGTTGCATTTCTGTTACACTGTCAGAACTGACATTTTCCATTGTGGTGGATAGAACTATCTGCACTTGTACATCTATCCCTAAACAATATGTGGAATAATGATGGATGTAATTGCTCAATATTGTCTGCTATTTCAGTTGATCTGAGGGGTGTGGAACTTACTGGGTTGGTTAGTTGTGCACCAGTCCAATTGTTTAAAATTATACTCTTATAGAAAGAGAGAGGTATATCTTCTGCTTTTACTGTTTTAACATTTACCCCTCCTTTGTTGAAGACATTCCACAGGTATATAGAGTCCTCCAGGTCTTTGCCTAAGTGATCATTCTTCATCTGTGAATTTATGGTGGTAAACACAAACAATTTGATTCTGGCAGGCATCATAGTGGAGTGTGTTAATTCTTATGTGTCTTGCTGCAGAGCAAAATGTCGTTATGCTTTTACCTGGCGGAAAATTGTTTCCAGATATTAACATTTTGTTTCTTTTAATTTCAGTTTAAATTTTAAAGATCCTGAGGCAGTCAGAGCCCTTACATGTACACTATTAAAAGAGGACTTTGGACTGACGATTGACATCCCATTGGAGAGATTGATTCCTACTGTCCCTTTGCGGCTGAACTACATACACTGGGTTGAAGACCTGATCGGCAGTGACACTGTTAAAAGTAAACTCATCCGAGGAATTGACATTGGTATAAAGCCTCAGTTTTCATTATCTTTTTCATCAAAGTCTAACCAAGGATTACTTATTAGTTGGAAATGATTATTTCATGTTGGACCCCGATGAGCACATTTTCAGTTCCGTTTAACCAGGATTTTAGTAAGGTATAATGTCAGGCATGTGAAATTTTTGAAGTGCATTACTTAAGCCAGACAACGGTGGACAACACAATTATAGATATTGCCCTGTGAAACTTAGAGAGCGTTTTGAACTTTGCAGTATCAGTGGGAGCAATTTGAAGTGATATAAGATACTGAGCTGGAGTCTTGGTAATACATCACTAAAGCACATTGGTTCCAGGCTGTTTTCCATATTAATGTATTGGTAAGCCTCGTGACAATGTTATCTTTATGAGAAAGATGCTCTGTGAAGGAGGGGCTATTGGCTCTTTTGGTCGCTTTTTCACTATTGCCTGGAGGAAACCCAGCGTAAATGGGACTTTTTGTTGGTGACGTTAAATTCCTGTCTGTTTTTTCTTTCTGCTTGGGGAGTGCTTTGGACCTCTGACTTCTGAGTTGACCGAGTTTTCAAGGTTGGTAACTTGCCACGTGACAAATCACAAGGATGAGTCAGTGTTCTGACTCTTTGTGGTGCAATTAGACATTATACTTCAGACATTTCTTTTATATAAAATAAATTTTTATGTAAGTTTTTTTGACAAAAGACTTGGTTGATACATTGTGATACTTAGTTGATACTGGTGGTACTCAGTCTGCTGAGCTGCAAGAGCATGAATAATTTGGAAATCTCAGTGCTGTAGTAAAGCACAAATCCTATAACAGCAGAAAAGTTTAAGTGGTATAGCACTAAATCGTCATCCTGTAATGCTGTTCCATTCTGACATAAGGACAAAAAACTAGTCCTACCAGTGAAATCCCAGCCATAGCTCTTAATCTGCCTGTGTCCCACAGATGCTGATTCTTTGTTTTTTCAATTTACCATTGGGACTAGTGGTACCTAACACTAAGTTGATGCCCAAATTGTGTGAATCTGGGGTTTATACTGTAATTCAATACAGAAACCTTGACATTACCACTAATCAAGGCAAACATGCAGCTGATTATGACTCCCATGATGCTTCTTTATGAAGGACCACCAATCTTTTTGACAACAGTGTTGTAGATAGACTTGCAGATCACCAAATATGTCGTCCGAGGGTACGAGAATTGAGTTTTTTTAAAGGAAATGAATAGGATGAGAAATAATACCCCTGTTAACATAGTTAAAAAATCAAGTGCAATCCAAATCATGACCTTCATTTGTTGTTTTAAAGTGATCAAGCTACTTGTTCCAAATCTTAATGTTTTACATGAGACCCACCTTAAATTGCCATTAAACCATGTCAATTCAGACATTTACTGACATAAATTGTCAACCAACTCAAATAACCTCCTCTAGTCTCTTCTGTGCTGTTAAGTCTCCCTCATGTAGTAGCTGTCACAATTAAACACTGTCAAGTTTAAATTAGGTTAAATGTGGTTGCTCAGTGTTATGGATAGGGGAAAGAGGCAAACCTGAACTCCTTCATTTCCTCGCCGTCTGCCTGTGAGTAGAGGTGTTGTAATTTTTGAAAGGAGCTGTGGCATGTTTCTCCAAACCCTCGGTTTTTGAGGTCAAATTTTAAAGCGACTCGCACCAAACTCTCAAGAATTAAATCAGAAGTATTGTTTGTTCATACGTTCAAACCCAGGGAATGGTCACAACTTCATACACACACAAGCACGCAATAAGAAGATAGGAAAGAGGAGTTTTTACAACAATGAATAATTTAAAAGAAAAAAACACAGACATGAATGTCAGTTCATGTGATTGCCAGAGTCCATAAAGTCAGAGTTCAGTAAGGGCTCCTTCACAGACCAGTTACAGTTCAGGCGGGTTTAGCTAGCTGAAGCAGGAGTTGCAGATTTCCTTTCAATTTGATGGTGATGCAGCAAGATGAGGTTGGTATACAAGAGACTTGGTCTGTTCAGCAGGTGATGGCAGGAATCTTCCAGAGAAACAGACCTTGAGGAGGTTTAGGCTTGATGCAGGCTATTGGTCAATGTGGAGACCTGCTGTGGTGTTTGCAGGCTGGAAGTTAAACAGCAGAGTGAGTTGCGAGTCTATATTAAACTTTCCAATGGCCAGAAGCTAAGGTCATGTGATGTTGCCCATAAATAAATCAGTTTCAGGCTAACACAGTTTCTATGCCTCTGGTCAAAATCCATTGTTCACCTTAGAAGGTAGATGGTGGCTATTAGTGCTTCTGCAGGTATAATGAGCTTCGATGGATCGCCCTTTGTTATAGGACCAGGCTGGGGAGACAGATCACCTGCTGGTCCCTGGTTTCGTTGATTGTAATGGGTCCTCACAATGAGAGGTGTGAAATTCCACAAGGATGTGGATTGAGCTTTTGTCCTGTAAATGCCGTTGGAAATTTTCAGAAACTGTAGCTAACTTGTGAATTATGTGACCAAGTTCAGCAAAGCCCACTTTTTAAATAAGCAAAAAGGTAAGATTTGATTTAAATAGTTTGTGATCTCTTTCATATCTTAGGGACATGACGATAGCTTTCATTTTGTTTTTGAATAATCAAATGTTAATCAAGCTATTGAGTCATCCGAACAGGCAGCTCATGGTTCCTTGTCTGCTTAATGGGAAGATGTTCCACACATGTGCTAATAATAGGTGCAGGCCAAGAAAATTTCAACTTTGTTCACTGGTGTGTACTCAATTAGTTGTTATCAGCTGAAATTGCAGAAGATCATCACAATATGACTTTAGACTACTTATTCTAATAGAGTGAAACCAGCTGCTTGGAGTTCTTGTTTCTGATTGACAAAAGTGTGCTTGCAGGAATTTCAGAATCCAGTTCAGATGTGATGTCTTGCTTGGTAAAATAGTCAGCTTGTACTCATGAAAACATGAATGAATAATCATTTCCATAAGTGGCAGGAATGTTGTTCTTGCCTATTGTCCAGTAGCTCAGGTGGAATCACTACCTTCAGAAAACTCAGGACAAAATGGAAACCGGGTTAATCGTACTCAATTAACACACACATACTTGAATGCTGAATCTATGGTTCATTGATGGTTAGACTACAATACCGTTTGAAGTTACATTGTTTCATAGTTTGCCATTGTGAGATTTGAACTCTTGATCTTGGGGTTACAAACCCAGTACCATAACCACTTGGCTATTTAGGCCAAGCCCCTACAATACCGTTTGAAACTAGTGGCTGCTGTCAGATGCCAATAATTGCTGTCGATCAAAATTTTTTAAATTGGAAATGGCATTCTTACTATTCTTTAGCTATTTTTCCGGAAGCACCCTGAATAGAACTTTGCTTGACAAGAATTATGCTGGTGTTATCTCATTGAGGTGTGACAAATTTATCCACATTGGTAAAATTCTAACTCTGTAACCCTGTGTTTTTTGTAAATTTGATAATACTTAAGCCTGGTCATTATTTTTAGATGTAAATAACAAAAACATTTTTCTGTCCTATCTATTTTCCCTCTCTTCTGTCAGATGAATAAAAGTAAAATACTTTCATTGAAAAGTACTGTACATTTTGAGTAAATTTATGTGGAATAACACAATGCTAAAATTTTGAACTCAATTACCAGGAAGCTGCTGCAGCTTTCTTGGCCTCTACATATGCATGAGATTGGCAGCCTAATTAGAAGGATGCTGTGCTTGTCGATTGCTGAAAGGGTAGGTTTTACAGGTCTTTCCTCAGGAGTATTAAGACCATGCAAATTTGTATTATTTTTCATTGTTGAATTAGCCAACTTTCTGGAACACCATTACTACATTATGTAATTTACAATGAAACCTGTCTGCAGTCACTATCTAATCTCAGTCCCAAAAATAAATGAATCTAATTTGACAGTTATTATGGGACCATTGAGCAATACCAACCACGTGGAGTCCTTCTCAGAATGCTCACTGTGTACTATTGTAATGCAACAGAAGGTATTAATGCATTCATTCATGCTGTCAGTTCCTCACATGGCAAGTCTGTGATCTCAGCTGGGATACTGAGGAAGGAACCAAACAGATGTATGGATCTTTCCCAGAAGGTTTATGGGAAGTGGACTGGGGAAGAGAGGAGGGCAACCTAAAACAGGCTGTTCTTGCATATATTGTAGCTGATTGAGGATTTGTGTTTTATTCATTCACAGGATGTGGGTGTCACTGGCAAGCCCATCGTTTATTGCCCATCCCTAATTGCCCTTAACTAGGCCACTTCAGAGGGCTGTTAAGGGTCAACCACATTGCGGTAGGTCTGGAGTCATATCTCAGCCAGACCAGGTCAGGACAGCACATTTCCTTCCCTCAGGGATATAAGTGAACCGGATTGTTTTTTAGGACAGTCAAGGGGATTCACGATCACCATTACTGATACTAGCTTTTTATTTCAGATTAATTTAATTAACTGAATTTAAATTTCCACCTGCCATGGTGGGATTTGAATTCCTGTCTCTAGATCATTAACCCAGGCTTCTGGATTACAAGTTCAGTAACATAATCACTCTGCTACTGTTCATTTAATAGCCAGCCCTCTCGCCGCCTGATGTAGGACTGAACAAATGATGATGAGAAATATCTCAAAAGATCAGAAGACTGAGTGAAAACTTGACAGTTCCTGCTCTGCTGCAGGCCAGTTTGGTCATATGACTTATCAAGAAGCAGCCAATGCAGCTTCATTCCCTGCACATCCTGTCTAAATACAGAAAAAAAACCATGCAGATCACCAAATATGCTAAAAATTTATTCAAATGGTTTTATTTAGGTTGGGTCAAACTAGAAGGAATTGCCTGTATCAGAAAAATTGTACGTGACTACTGACAGTTTGAGTCAACCCAGCCCATTACTTATTAATAGCCACTGACTGAGAGGTTCACCGTCCTATTCAATGGGTACTACCATATGTAAACTGATGCATATTTATTTACAACACATGCTAGAAATTTGAGTTTAATAACTAATACTGTTTTGAACATTACAGGAACTGGGGCCTCCTGCATTTACCCTTTGCTTGGAGCCACTATGAATGGTTGGTTCTTTCTTGCAACTGAAGTGGATGATATGTGCTTTAACTATGCAAAGAAAAATGTGGAGCAGAACAATCTTTCAGACCTCATTAAAGGTTGGTAAAAAGGAATTTGTTTTCTCGGATCCGTGGGAAATGACCTCCTGACTTGTCGAGTTATTATAAAATAAAGTGTTCTAGGGATTCTACTTTCTCTCCCTAAACCCCTTATATAATTTAAATCTGAACTTGTTAGATTTTTGTTAACCAAAGGTATTAAAGGATTATGGAGCAAAGATAGGTATATGGAGTTAGGTCACAGATCAGCCATGATCTCATTGAATGGGGAAACAGGCTTGAGGGACCAAATGGCCAACTCCCATTCCTAAATTCCTAATCTTGTCGTAGGAGACTTAGTTTGTCTTT
Source organism: Carcharodon carcharias (assembly GCF_017639515.1). Lineage (NCBI taxonomy): Eukaryota > Metazoa > Chordata > Chondrichthyes > Lamniformes > Lamnidae > Carcharodon > Carcharodon carcharias. Next base: position 155,162,164 of record NC_054476.1, on the reverse strand, counting down.
GCCATTCATTTTCTTCCCTCAGTTCCTTTACCTTGGGCCAGAGGGCAAATTAGATTGTCTATGCTATGACTTCTGTCATTCTAAATGCCGGTTAATTCAGTCTGATTCACATGCGGATGGCACTATTGGCGCTACGCTTGACAGTGAGTGGTAATTTGCTTACTCAATTGCATTGCTTTTCTCGGTTCAATTAGGCTGAAGTCATTGTAACTGCTGCAAAAGATCATAAAACTTTCAGCGCACATCGAGCTTCCATGAACTTTTATGCTAGTTTGAAAAACCATCACACTTGAAGCAGACCTCACCCACAAAACTGAAGCACCCAGGGTGATATAATCACCGTTGGGAGTTTCCACTAATTGGGCTTGTTTGCAGGAATTCAGTGAGACACTAAAAATTAGGCTAGACCTTTTGGATGCAAGGGATATTAATAGGTACATTCAAAATGGTTTGAATACAATTTTTTAAATATTTATAAAATAACTGACTATTGTGCACTAACATAACTAGAAAATAGTTTCTAATGTCATTTAGACAGAAATTTTTGTATCCTCACTGGCTACGGGTGAGGTCCCAGAGGACTGGAGATTGGCCAAATGTTGTTTCATTGTTTAAGAAGGGTCGCAGGGATAATCCAGGAAATTACAGGCCGGTGAGCCTTACATCAGTGGTAGGGAAATTATTGGAGAAGATTCTTTGTGACAGGATTTACTACCATTTGGAAGCAAATGGGCGTTTTAGTGAGAGGCAGCATGGTTTTATGAAGGGGAGGTCGTGTCTCACTATCTTGATCGAGTTTTATGAGTAAGTGACAAAGATGATCGACGATGGAAGGGCAGTGGATGTTATGTACATGGATTTCAGTAAGGCCTTTGACAAGGTCCCTCATGGCAGACTGGTACAGAAGGTAAAGTCACACGGGATCAGGGGTGAGCTGGCAAGATGCATACAGAATTGGCTTGGTCATAGAAGACAGAGGATAGCAGTAGAAGGGTGCTTTTCTGAATGGAGAGCTGTGACTATTGGAGTTCCGCAGGGATCAGTGCTGGGACCTTTGCTGTTTGTAGTATACATAAATGATTTGTAGGAAAATGTAACTGGGCTAATTAGTAAGTTTGCAGACGACACTAAGGTTGGAGGAGTTGCAGATAGTGAAGAGGATTGTCAAAGGATACAATGGGATGTAGATCGGTTGGAGACTTGGGCGGAGAAATGGCAGATGGCGTTTAATCCGGACAAATGCGAGGTAAGGCATTTTGGAAGGTCTAATACAGGCAGGAATTATACAGTAAATGGCAGAACCCTTAAGTGCATTGACGAGCAGAGGGATCTGAGTGTACAGGTCCACAGGTCACTGAAAGTGGCAATGCAGGTGGATAAGGTAGTCAGGAAGACATATGGCACGCTTGCCTTCATTGGCAGGGTTATTGAGTATAAAAGCTGGGAAGTCGTGCTGCAGCTGTATAGAACCTTGGTTAGGCCACACTTGGAATATTGCGTGCAATTCTAGTCGCTACATTACCAGAAGGATATGGAGGCGTTGGAGAGGTTGCAGAGGAGGTTTACCAGGATACTGCCTGTTCTGGAGGTTATTAGCTATGAGGAGAGGTTGGAGAAACTCGGATTGTTCTCGCTAGAGCGACGGAGATTGAGGGGCAACTTGATAGAAGTTTACAAAATTATGAGTGGCATGGACAGAATAGACAGTCAGAAGCTTTTTCCCAGGGTGGAAGAGTCAATTACTAGGGGACATAGATTTAAGTTGAGAGGAGAAAACTATAGAGGAGATGTGCAGGGCAAGTTTTTTACTCAGAGGGAAGTGAGTGTCTGGAATTCACTGCCGGAGGAGGTGGTGGAAGCAGGTACGATAGTGGTGTTCAAGAGGCAGCTTGACAAATAGGTGAATTGGATGGGAATAGAGGGATACGGACCCCGGAAGTGCAAAATGTTTTAGTTGACGGGCAGTATGATCGGTGCAGGCTTGGAGGGCTGAAGGGCCTGCTCCTGTGCTGTACTTTTCTTTGTTCTTTGTTCTTGTCATTTTCAGTAACTTAAAATTAAGTTACAGATGACGAATTGGCACTGTAATTAAAAATGTTTATTTTTTGATTAAACTCATTTTCAGCTGTATTAATCAAAATTTACCAAATTCCTGCTTTTAAGTGCATCAAGGAATATTTTTACATTGCTTTTTAAAATGTTGTCTGATGGCACTCAATCAAGGCAGATTTTGCATTCAGCGACATGCAAATTGGTTTGAGTGGAAACTTGAAAGTGGTAGTGGGGGGGGAGGAACAAAGAACCACTTTTCAAAATGGGTGCAATTTTGAGTGTAATTTGCATCAGAATCTGCACTTGCCCCCAAAGCAGTAATTCTCCCCCAATTTTGTTATTGTCATTGATAGGCCATGTCTGTTCCACAAGCACAAATTCAAATTTGACTTGATCCTGCTTTATAAAAGAAAAACAAATAAATTTTAAGTAGTAAGTTTTGCTCGTCCCTTAGGAGAAGCTAGTACTGGCTACACTGGCTATCCCTACCTGAGGTAAATTATTTATTGCAATAGTATCCCGCAACAAACATTAAAAAATTCCTCACTTCGCATTGCAGAGAGCAATTGCTGAAAAAGTCAAGGAGGTAACGAGTAATAAATTTGGAGTGAGCACAGCATTAGTCACATCAATTGTAACAATGCTATCAAGTCAGTTTTGTATGATCTGTTCCATGCAACCTTTCTCGAGATTAGTTTAATTTGCATCAAAACTATTACATTTCTTAAAAGTCAATGCCCAACAAGACCAAATTATTTATAGATAGGTATAGCATTTTATGTAGGAGAATGCCTCCTGATAAGCAAGAATGAGAGTAAAAAGATGCTGATTGAGGATGAGAGAAATTAAGGTGGGGAGATTGAAGGCACGTTTGGACTGAAGGAGTGATGATGCATGGTGATTTCGAGAGAGTTTTCCTCAGGAAAGGGTCATGTTAACTGAAAGGTCTTTTGCCAGTAATAGAGTGATGGGAACAGGGAAACAGCAGTAAGCCAGAATCAGATCTTTATACTTTGGTAGCCAAGTGTCATATCCTAAATTATTTTCTTCATGTTAGCTAATCTAATAATTTAATTGTCTATTTAAAACAAACAGGTTCACAAGTTCTACTGATTGCTATTACTTTTTGTTCTTAATGCCTGTGAGAATTACTGCAAATATTTATTTGATTTAGATTATCGTCAGAACTTTAGCTGAATGATTCTCCTCATATTCCAATGATTTCAACTGATTTCAAAGGGATTCTGTAGGTTAGAAATTCAAGAATCAGAAGCTAGTCTTTGTTACACAAAGCTTAGATTTGCTTTGCTTACAACTGGCCTGCCAAGGCCCCTCAGAGACCAGCCTCCAACCCTGGGTCAGCATTATTAAAGATGTTACTAATAGGGTAGATTCATAGTTTGAGTGCAGAGATCCCAATCAATGCATGCTTTGAATCAAAGTTTTCTGTTTGTTTTCCAGTTGGTTTTCCCCCATAGTTTGTGAACTTGTTAGCGTGACTTTAGAGCACTCGCTGTAACTATGTGGCAGAGTAGCACTCTGTACTGAGAAATAGTAGAGCTCATTGAAAAGACCCTATACTCTCTTAGTACAAAATTTGTGGCTGTGAAGGAGTCACTGGGCATGCACTGTACTGCTTTTCAAACTGATGGAAGAAGTTTGGAGCATATTAGAGAAAAAATTGAAAACCAAGCCAAGTCAATGTTAGCACTTTTGAGAGACAATTGTCTAAAGGAAATATCATCCTAGATGCTCAGTAATCATCTGGTCTCTAGCTTGCTTTCTTAATTTTTTAGAAATCAGTTTCTAAAGTTGAGTTTTTAGTGATATAGGACACTGTTAGGTTCTTTTCCAGATTCCTTCATGCCCTTACTGATTTCATCTTGTTTACAAAAGCCATCTCCTGCTCTTTTGATATCAAACCGCTGCCCATCCAACTTGCATTCCTGACTGCCATGCGAGTTGACATTGTAAATGGCTCCCCGCCTCCTTTAACAACCTTGATCATCACACCCGTTTTTGAAAAACCTATATCTCCTTGCAAGCAACTGCCCCATTTCTGATCTCCCTTGTCTCTCAAGCCCTTAAGGATGCTATTGCCTTCCAAGTATGTGTCCATCTTTCGTATATCTCCTTGTTTAAATTTGTCCGTTCTACCTCACAATGGTGCTGAAATAGCCCTAATGAAAAAAACAAATGGCCAACTGTGACAATGATGCATCATTCTTCCTCATCATTTCTATAGCCTTTAACACGGTTGACCCCACAATCGTCCTCCTCCATTGCCCATTTCAGTGGGGTTGCCTCAATCATGCATAACTCTTGTCCTCATTGACTTACATTGTGTCAAATGTAAAATCTTCATCCTCATGTTTAAATTTTTTCACAGCCTCATCTCCTCTCAGTCTTCAACCTCCTCCAGCACTATAGCTGTTCCAGCCAGAATTCTGTTGCTCTGACTATCCCCTCTTATGCAACCTCCTCTCTCTCTCCCATTATTGGTGACTATTCCTTTTGCCACCAAGGCCCTATGCTCTAGAATTCCCTTCCTCACCCAATCTGTCTCTTCAGCTCCCTCTTCTCCTTTGCAACCCTCTTTAAAATTCACTTTTTTCACTGAGCTGTTGATCACCCTCCTAATATCTCCTGGGTCAGTATCCATTTTTCCTCAACATCTCTAAGACAACAGTTTTTTTTTCTATCTTAAAGGCATTGTATTTCCAATTTAATCAAAGTGCTTATACTAATGCATGCGACACATAAGTGGAAATCATTTGTGTTCATGATGAGTTGAATATACTACTGGTTTAGTTTAAATGTATATGCACTGCAGTTTCATCTAAATAATATTGATTTGAATCATTTTTAACAGTGGCATGACTTTTTTAAACATGACTTTGAAGAAGTTAATTTATTATTTTGAGCAGGTGTTCGTTCTGTTCGTTGTTCTCCCACATCCTTACACTCAATGTCCACGGACATTGCAAAAGAGCATTTTATTTGGCAAACACAAATTCCAAAATTGCAGATAAAAGTGTTAAAATCTTAAAATGCCTCATGGAAATCATAGGTTTAAAAACCATCCCTCCAGCCATAAAGAGAGTAGGATGATTCATGTTACATGATAAATAGTATGCCCCTCTTCTTGAAAAGCAAATTGATATTCATTGATTTCACTGTCACATCGAGTACATTTTCCTCTTTTCTGATTTCATAATTAAATCCAACATTTCCTGATTCTGTTTTGTTTCATTTTTGACTCACTTGCAGCTGACTTATTTTGGAAAGCTAAAATCCAAAAAAATTAAAACATCTAACTATATCATGTTAGAAGTCAAATGATACAAATATCCAAAGCACACCTAGGTATTTTAAGCGGGACAAATATGAATCTATATTTTTTCCCTACTTGCACTTTCCCCATAAGAAGATGCAACTCTTCTAAGTGTTTTTTGAACATGCTCAATTGCGGCTCTGCTCCAGTTCTAAGGTTGTCACAAATTGATGTCTGGAATTGCCTTGCTCTATTGTACACTTTTCTTGGATTGTGTTCATACATAATGACTTTTGAATTAAATTTAATTTGCTGTGAGACTTTGGTGTGGTACAATGGATTTGTGTTGATTAACTGAATATAATCAATTGAATACTTGACTAAATTTTGTCAATTAATTAATCATCCTGTTATAGCCAATTATTAAGGACATTAGGACATGGACATTAGTGGATGTGCATGATAGTTATTTAGATGTGTAGAAAAACCACTAAAAGAAATGCTGACATTTCACGGTTTTTGCTCAGCAATTGATGTATTAACTGGAAGAAGAAATGGAATGGGAAAGAGCTAGAGCTCATTTTGTGTGATGATGACATAGTCTGTGTGACATTGACAGCACATTTAATTACAATATGGTACTATTTTCTTGCTCATTTAATATATGCCAACATTCACTTGATTGTTTTCTGTAACTGCTGGAATATTCAGCAAGATAAAAATGAGTTGGCTAACACAGCCATGCAGTATGAGGGGCATGAAAAAGGCTGTAAGATTTTCTGATACTTAAGATGTCAGCAAATCAGAAACTGTTAGTTTCAGTCTGTCAGTTATTCCATGCTCCACAAGCATGTTATGAACTCCACCACTTAACTCAGGTAAACGTTGTTCCAGTTCCAAGGTTAGCTCCAAGAATAGAAAAGAGGCATATGAACAGCAATTGGAATTTATAGAGTTTTGACGTTGCAAAATGTTGGGAGGACCCAAAGAGGAATCTGATAGGAGACTGAACCTATGATATGCTCAATGCATTTGTTTATAAGGAGACAAATGAAGCAAGAATTTAGGCTGAGAATTCCAAAATATGTCAGTCACTGATAATAAGGTATAGGGAAGGAAAAGCACAAAATAAACTGTTGACAGAATGGCAAGAATACAAGCAGGAAATTCGAGGCAGGAGAAGGTTGCTAGGGTATGGTGCAGTAAAAGTACCATGCAAAACACCCTGGCTGAAGTAGCTGCCCCATGAGTCACAATGTCACTTGCCTTCTACGTGTGAGATTTGAAATGGAAGATTTCCTGTCAGCTTTTCAACCACTTTACTTATTCAAAGCAGAGGAGGCAATAATATTGGGCTGAATTTTCCTGGTCCTGTGGTGGCGAACTTGGAGGTGGGGGGGAATGGAAAAATAGGGAACTGTGTCAGTGTGGCTCCCCGACACATTCCTGCTGCCAGGGAACTTTCTCGGGCAGGATGGGAAACAGCTCAGCTACTTACTGCACCAAGGTGGACAGCCAATTTGAGTAAAGGTCCCAATTGGGGTCGATTTTGCAGCTTCTCTGCCATTTTGGCAGTGACCTCCACCATATGTGGAGACTGACACCTCACTGGAGGCAGCCTTGCTGCAGCAGGCCAGGGAGTCTTTATAATCGGAGGCTCCATGAGACAAAGAAGAGCTTAATTAACAGAAGGATGCATTTGTACCTGACCGACCCAGCAGAGGGGTTTCCCTTCCAATTTGAATCACCTATCAATCTATATTTTGGCTATTTAACTATTGATGTACAGGCCAAAAGGGTTCCTCCATAACAAAAACAAAAATACCTGGAAGAACTCAGCAGGTCTGGCAGCATCTGCGGAGAGGAATACAGTTTAAGTTTCAAATCCGAATGACCCTTCAACAGAACGAAGTAAAAATAGAATAGAGATGAAATATAAGCTGGTTTAAGGGTGGTTGGGACAAGTAGAGCTGGAAAGAGGGCCAGTGATAGGTGGAGATAACCAAAAGATGTCACAGACAAAAGGACAAAGAGGTGTTGAAGGTGGTGATATCATCTAAGGAATGTGCTAATTAAGGGTAGAAAGCAGGACGAGCAAAGTACAGATAGCCCTAGTTGGGGTGGGGTAGGGTGAAGGAATCTAAAAAGGCTAAAAGGGAGAGATAAAACAATGGATGGAAATACATTTAAAAATAATGGAAATAGGTGGGAAAAGAAAAATCTATATAAATTATTGGAAAAAAAAATGGGGGGGGGGATCGGAAAGGGGGTGGGAATGAAGGAGGGAGTTCATGATTTAAAATTGTTGAATTCAATATTCAGTCCGGAAGGCTGTAAAATGCCTAGTCGGAAGACGAGGTGCTGTTCCTCCAGTTTGCTTTGAGTTTCACTGGAACAATGCAGCAGGCCAAGGACGGACATGTGGGCATGAGAGCAGGGTGGAGTGTTGAAATGGCAAGCAACAGGGAGGTCTGGGTAATGCTTGTGGACAGACCGAAGGCGTTCTGCAAATCAGTCACCCAGTCTGCGTTTGGTCTCTCCAATGTAGAGGAAACCGCATTGGGAGCAACGAATGCAGTAGACTAAGTTGAGGGAAGTGCAAGTGAAATGCTGCTTCACTTGAAAGGGTGTTTGGGCCCTTGGACAGTGAGGAGAGGGGAAGTGAAGGGTCAGGTGTTGCACCTTCTGCGGTTGCATGGGAAGGTGCTGTAGGAGGGGGTTGAGGTGTAGGGGGTGATGGAGAAGTGGACCAGGATGTCCTGGAGGGAACGATCCCTGTGGAATACCACCAGAAGGGGTGAAGGGAAGATGTGTTTGGTGGTGGCATCATTCTGGAGTTGGCGGAAATGGCAGAGGATGATCCTTTGAATGCGGAGGCTGGTGGGGTGATAAGTGAGGACAAGGGGGACCCTATCATGTTTCTGGGAGGGAGAGGAAGGTGTGAGGGTGGATGCGCGGGAGATGAGCCTTGTCAGCCACCATGGGTGGAAAACCTCAGTTAAGGAAGAAGGAAGACATGTCAGAGGAACTGTTTTTGAAAGTGGCATCATCAGAACAGATGCGGCGGAGGCAAAGGAACTGAGAGAATGGGATGGAGTCCTTACAGGAAGCGGGGTGTGAGGAGCTGTAGTCGAGGTAGCTGTGGGAGTCGGTGGGCTTGTAATGGATATTGGTGGACAGTCTATCACCAGAAATTGAGACAGAGAGGTCAAGGAAGGGAAAGGAAGTGTCAGAGATGGACCATGTGTAAATGATGGAGGGGTGGAAATTAGAAGCAAAATTAATAAATTTTTCCAGGTCCAGACGAGAGCATGAAGCAGCACCGAAGTAATCATCGATGTACCGGAGAAAGAGTTGTGGGAGGGGGCCGGAGTAGGACTGGAACAAGGAATGTTCCATATATCCGATAAATAGACAGGCATAGCTAGGGCCCATGTGGGTACCCATAACCACACCTTTTATTTGGAGGAAGTGAGAGGAGTTTAAGGAGAAATTGTTCAGTGTGAGAACAAGTTCAGCCAGACGGAGGAGAGTGGTGGTGGATCGGGATTGTTCGGGCCTCTGTTCGAGGAAGAAGCTAAGGGCTCTCAGACCATCCTGGTGGGGGATGGAGGTGTAGAGGGATTGGACGTCCATGGTGAAGAGGAGCGGTTGGGGCCAGGGAACTGGAAATTGTTGATGTGATATAGGATGTCAGAGGAATCACGGATGTAGGTGGGAGGAGAGTGGACAAGGAGAGAGAGAATGGAGTCAAGATAGCAAGAAATGAGTTCCGTGGGGCAGGAACAGGCTGACATGATCGGTCTGCCGGGACAGTCCTGTTTGTGGATTTTGGGTAGGAGGTAGAAGCGGGCCGGAAACTATCAGGTTGGAAGCTGTGGAAGAAAGATCTCCAAAGGAGATGAGGTCAGTAACAGTCCAGGAAACAATGGCTTGATGTTCAGTGGTGGGGTCGTGGTCCAGGGGGAGGTAGGAGAAAGTGTCTGCGAGTTGACGCTCAGCCTCTGCGAGGTAGAGGTCAGTGCGGCAGACAACAACAGCACCACCCTTGTCAGCAGGTTTGATAATGTCAGGGTTGGACCTGAGAGAACGGAGTGCAGCAAGTTCAGAGAGAGACAGGTTAGAGTGGGTGAGAGGAGCAGAGAAATTGAGACGACTAATGTCACGCCGACAGTTCTCAATGAAAAGATCAAGAGAATGTAAGAATCCGGAGGTTCTTCATGTTGAGGTGCCCTCGTGGTTCTGACCTGTATCAGTGGTGCCCAACTCTACTGGTGAGGCTGCCTAGTCTCTGGAGCTGCTAGCCCACTGATTTAGCTGGCAGCATCAAGAGCCTTAAGGACAGCAAGAACGGAGATAGCCAATTAGGAGGCCACCTTCTGGAAGATTGTGATACTTGTCTTGGTGCCTGCAAGTGTGGGGCTCAGCACCCCCATTTAGTCCTTCATTAGGGCCCTGAAGCCTGCAAGAAAGTTCTGCCCACTATCTTTAGATTCTAAGCACTTCCCAGTAATTATCAAATATGGTTCCAAAAAATCAAAAATAATTATTAACACCATTTTTAGTCATTTGCTGAGCTGTACATTTTAAATGCATTTTTCCAGTTGAGTATTGTTTTGTAAAGTTGTGAACAAAAAGTACGTTTACTGTAAGAATGATTGAGAATATGAATTTTAAAAATTTAAACATTATTAGCATTTTATGTTTGAACATAATACCTTGTGGAATAAACAGGAACAATGTACAGCTGGCAAAATAAATGTTGTGACGATTGCTTCAAAATTAACATCGCCTAATCAAAAGTTTTGCATCAATCAACCCTGAAACCATAAGACTTTGATACATTAAGACCCTTTAGTATTGTATTTCTTCCATAGCTGCTTTTGGGCTTTTACGACTAATTAGATTTTCAATTTGGGGCTTTGCAATATATGGATTTGTGCCAAAATTAAATCAGGAATAGATGAAATATTAGATTTAATTTTAATTGATTCCTTTGTAACAATAGAAGAATGTTGCCAAATTTTACAATTCATTTTCAAATGTTGAATTGCTAAATAAACTTTTGTGATGTACCAACGTGTTCACCTCCCACAGCAACAAAAATGCATTACCGATAGGTAATTTAAATGTCTTATGAGCATGTCAGAGCATTTCCTGCATGCATTTTTCATTATAGAAATGTTGATTAAGTATTTATTTTCTGTAGCCTCGTGAGCTTTTTCTCCCTGCCAGTTCTGAGGAAGGAAAATAGACATCCTTCGCAGGAGCCTGGCTGCTTGTACTTTTGAATCATTTGACTCTCTATCTGTTTCTAGTGGTGAAGGTACCTCAGAAGACACTGTTGATGGATGCTCTGAAAGAGGAATCGGAGATTGTTTATGATTTCTGTATGTGTAACCCACCTTTCTTCGCAAATCAGTTGGAAGCCAAGGTAACTCTTCTGTAATCATTTGCTTACAAAAATATTTTCTTAATACATATCATCTCTTTTCTTCCCCTTTTACATTCAGTAGTCCAGGCTATTTGGACCATGCAGCCTTCCCACTGAATGTTTGTTGACCTCCACACCCATTATCGAATAATTACCCTGATCATTTTTTATAAATGATGTTTCAGATATTCTGTTGTCAGCCACCTCAAATGAATGATTCTCCAGCTTTCTTTGTGAGCTTCTTGCGTTCATTCAGCTGGTTCCTCTTGATAATATTAATTGACCATCATCCTTTTTTAAACCTTATATCACTTAGTACCCAACTTAACTGAAAAATTAGCTATAATCCCTAAAAAAAAAATAAAGTGCATATCCCAATAGCAGCAGTTGGTTGCATCTGTAAAATACATTTGCAAACTGGACTGATGTAAGGAGAGTAGTCTATCTGCTGCAGGGAGGATTGCAGTTAATGAAGCAGTGGGAAGAGCTTAGTATAATAATTAAGTAAGGAGCCATGTTGCAAAACATATCTTCAAGTTTGTTCATGGGTAATATAATCCATGCTCATTTCACGCACTATCTCCATGTGTTAAACCACTAAGGAATAAATAGTTCACCTGCCTTTTTGTTTACATGGGGAACAGTCAACAAGGAGAACTCCTAATGAGGGAGAAAGGGGGGAAGTGAATAAAGCAATATGCACGTGTTATTTGATAAAATTAATACGTGTGTGCATGTATTAGAGCCATTTAAAGACATAAGAAATAAATATAGAGAGATGTTAGCATAACATTCTTCCAGAATTGTAACAATGAAAGAGCAGTGAGACAGGAAGTTAGAATTGCCTGGATTAGAGCTCTGTTTTCTGAAGCTGCATGGTGCTGGCGGGACCCAAACTGAGCTTCAGTGCACAGGTTGTTGATGAGTAAGTATTGCTTGATGGCACTTCTATCACTTTACTAATAATTGAGAGGAGGCTGCTGGGTAATTGGCCATGTTAGATTCACCATGTTTTTTGTGGAGAGGACATATATGAAGAATCATTTACATTGCCAGGTTGATGCAAGTGTCAGAACTGTACTGGAACAGCTTGGCTGGCAGAACAACTAGCTCTGGTGTACAGATCTTCAGCAGAACTTCTAGGACGTTGCCAGGTCCCAATCACAGAATCACACAGTGCAGAAGAGGCCCTTCAGCCCATCGAATCTGCACCAACACATGAGAAACACCTGACCTATCTACCTAATCCCGTTTACTAGCATTTGGCCCATAGCCTTGAATGTTATGACATGCTAAGTGCTCATCCAGGTACATTTTAAAGGATATGAGGCAACCTGCCTCCACCACCCTCCCAGGGAGCACATTCCAGACCATCACCACCCTCTGGGTAAAAATGTTTTTCCTCACATTCCCCCCCCCAAACCTCTTGGCCTTCACCTTGAACTTATGTCCCCTTGTGACTGACCCCTCAACTAAGGGGAACAGCTGCTCCCTATCCAGCCTGTCATTGCCCCATATAATCTTGTACACATTACCTTTACTATATCCAAAGTAGTCAGCCACTTTTTAATGCCCTGAGGAATAGACTGAATTACCTAGATTCTGGCATCTGATGGTCAGAACCTCAATAGGAGACTGACTAAGACCATCCCCTCGCGGCACTTTTTGTGAGCACTTGAAAACACTTTAACCTTGTCTCTTATGCTCATTGGGATGAGAATTGGAATGTTCCTGGTGCCTTCTACCAGTGAGTTGGTTCACACCATTCTTGACTGGATGTCACACACAATAAATTAACCTTCAAATGGTAAATATTTGGCAGAATTTGTGTGTATATGGCTGTGGGACTACATATTTGTGTTATGATATCGGAACTCGCCGTATGCATGTTGACAAAGGTTTTAAAACTAGACCACATGCACATGTGCTTTATTGCTAGTTCACAAGTAACAACATTTTGTACTAACAAAATATGCTGCAGAATGGTTACTAACCTATAAATCTTAGTTCTTTGTGATTTGACTTGATTTGGTCATCAGCTGCAGGAAATTTATACTTTGTGAGCTGTCAGCTGAAGAGCAAATGCAAGTGCCTTTCGAGCACCTGAGGATGAGCCTCAACGGAACGAGTGATATTTTTTCATCAATGACATTTTTTGTTCTCTACGCAAATGCCCAATGTGTGCAAGGTGATGAATAAGAGGCTGCATCATCAATTTCATTTTCAGCTCTAGCTGATGGCTATATAAAGCAAGAAGGAAGTGAGTGTTAGCAAACCTTCTACTGTTCCTTGATTTTAATTGGTGGTTTTATTAACAGGGTGTAAACTCCAGGAATCCGAGTCGTCCACCTCCCAGTTCTGTAAACACTGGTGGAATTACTGAAATTATGGCTGAGGGTGGAGAGTTGGAATTTGTAAAAAGAATTATCCATGATAGCCTGCAGCTGAAAAAGAGACTGAGGCAAGTGATGTGGGAAAGTCATTCTTTTCAATTACCATTTTACTGTGGAATGCAGACCCTGGGACATATCCTGAGATCAATTATTGTATGTTTCAAGCTGTTACAACTTGAGTAAACACACATTCTTCACTGCACTATCCATAACATTAGGATTTATATCTTTGGTTGGATCTGAATTTTGCTGGCACTAACTTCATTTATGTGCATATAGCTGTGAGACTAATTTGAATGATTTGACGGAGATATTATTGGTTCCTAAGAGTCATGGCAGTGCAGGACATTGCAGCAAGAATTCTGCCATTCTACCCTGATTGTGGCATTTCTATGAGTTTAAAAGAGTAGATAGCCATCTCACCAGAATATTGCTGAGGTGCTGAACTGCTGAACATAACAGCAGACCAAACAAAAATGCCCGTTTTAAAAAAAAAAATAGAAAACTTGTCACTACTTGTTTGATGCTCTTGGCCTGACTGAGATTGTAAATTAGTGTCATTCATTTTTTAAAATGTTTATTTAGAGTCACAATAAATCAACAATTCAAAACAATTTTTAGCAAATATAATCAGTATAGTCTTCAGGTTGTAAAGTTGGCATTGCATTGTGCAGAAATGCACTTCACCTCCGCTTTAGACATAACTTGTTCCTGGTCACTTCCATAACCTTTACAGCAAAAATAACAAAACAGCAACTTGTATTTATGTAATAAAGCTAATGTAGAAAAATATCCTAGAGCACTTCACAGAAGGCTTATTGTAGCTTTGAAACAGCAGTTGAATTAATATTTGTATTATAGTGGAAAATATACACCAAACACTGCTGAAATCAAATGGAATTGGATCTGGAAACATTGCCCTTAAAAGATTTATAAACTTCAGCTATTCAGCAAGATCATATTTAACTGAGCTTCATAAACTTGTAAAAGTTAATGCATTGTTTGTTGCAAAAGGTATTAACATTTGGACTTCAGATGGATTTGAGTGGACAATTAAATATTTTCTCCTGCAAGGGCCAGTTAATTGACATGTAATTGCTGGTTTTAGCCATAAGCTCTCAGATCACAGTCCCTGCTGCTAACAGCTGCCTTTGTTTTCATTTTTTGTTGAACTGAGTGGAGGAATTTATGAATCATTTTGTACATCAATGTGAAGTAGACATTATCTGCTACTAAGCAAATAATTTGTTCCCCAGTTCATTAGATAGCACCTTCTCTTTTATCTTGATAAAGGCTAATGAGAAAATTATGATTTGTGAGACATGCTCACCGAAATAAAATATTAAAATTTTAATGTATCATGGTAATTTTCCTTGATCACCACATGGGCCTTTTCCGCTTAGAACTCAATGTAAGATATGTCAGTCTCATTGTGATTGGATCATGGCTGTTTACTATTATGAAAGATTGAAAACAGAAAAATTCTGGAATCTCTAATAAAATCAGGGATCACAGAAGATACAAAATTCTAACAGAGGCTGTCACCTGAAATGTTAACCGTCTCTATTTTCAAATGCTTGACGGACTTGGTATGTACTTAAAGTATGTTTTGGTTGTTTGTTGCTGGGTTAAAATCCTGGAGCTCCCTAACAGCACTGTGAGTGTATCTACACCACAGTGTCTGCAGCGGTTCAAGAAGGCAGCTCACCATCATCTTCTCAAGGACGATTGGGGATGAGCATTAAATGCTAGCCTAGCCAACGATGCCCACATCCTGTAAATTAATAAAAGAAATGTCATGCTTAATACCTTTCACACCCGGACACAATCTAAGTGACAGAAATTTGAAACCACTGTTGAAGGCAATTTGAAAACTTGCCTGATTATTACATCGTGTGACTCCAAATGTTAATGAATTTAAGCCAAATGAACTGTATGTTACATGCTCACAAATTCTTTACGCTAATGCATCATCTGATAATCTACTTGCTTGTCAATCTATCATACGAAACAATGGAATAAAAGTAAAATTCTATGGATGTTAGAAATCTGAAATATAAACAGAAAGTGCTGGATATACTCAACAGGTCTGGCAGCGTCTGTGGATAGAGAAACAGAGTCAACATTTTGAGTGAAATATGACGTTGCGAATAAATGATTTTCAACTTGAAATATTAACTCTGTTTCTCTCTCCATGGATTCTGTCAGACCTGCTGAATATTTCTAGCACTTTCTGTTTTTAATACAAAATGCTGGACTGAGATGACAGCCACAAATATGTTTTTGTTCAACTACAAATGAGGTGCACAGTGAGTTGATAATTAAAACACTATAGATTCCAACTTTGCCTTAATGCATATATCTTACTTTGCAAAACTGAACATTCCTCAGACCTAACTTTGGTTCCTGAATATTTCAGCAACATGCTATAATTGTGTGCTTAGAAAAGTATAATAGGATATATGATACAACAGTTTGTATATTTGTTAACTATTTCAGTTATTAAGTATAGTACATATTAAAGTAACTCATAAACACTTGTTACAAAGCCGTCATTAAGAAGTCAGTTATTTTTCAGCAACTCCATAGTGTGTTCTAGAGCATTTTTTGTTTTCAGTTGACATCTCCAACTGGCTGTTCTTGAAGGCAATTTTTAATTTCAGGAGCAACATCATGATAATAAGAAAATGCACTATTCAGAGCAATGCAAAGAGAAAGCTGTGTAAGAGCAGGCTCTAACCCTTACTAGCATTTTGAGATGAACAGTAAAACAGCATAACTGCGGTTGAAATTTGCAAACGAACGTCTGGAGATCAATGAGTTGTGACAGAATTCTCAGATGTCAGACCCTTTCATGCCTGCTTTGCCTTCTCCAATCAAGGTCTGTGACACAAATCTGTTGTAAAGCTTTTTATCTGTCTCATTCATTTGTTACTGAGAAGCTGCCTATTTAGGTCATACTATAGCAGTTTGCAGCTTAAAGCTGACGAGTAGAAATAATTTTACCAGTGAACTTGTACAGTTTAAAAAAAAAGTACAGCTTTACAATTCTAATTATAACCTTTTTCTTTTTTAAAAAAAAGTAGTTAGCAGCAAATATGTGACTTTCACTCATTGATTCCTGCTGAAAGCTGTAAATCCTTAACTGATGTGATCATCTACTGTTGTCAGCTTTCTAATTTTGCCCCTGTTTCCTGACCAATTGATGTTTTGACTCCTCAGTTTTGTGCATTTGGTTGGTTCCTTCTGGTGCCTCATTCAAATGGCCAATTGTCTTATGTAAGAATTTACACTAAGTATTGGCAGCCTAGCTATATCACAGACAAGCACTAAGCTGGCCCCCCCACCCCTGTCTGACTTGACATCCACATTATGCACTTCCAGTAGTGAGCATTGGCTAAAGATAAGGAGTGGGAACTGTGGCCAGTATTTCACTCCCTAAAGTAAGTTACTGAGGTGCCTTAAGCTCACTTAACTCAGCACACACCAAATGTTATGGGCATTCCACATCTACGTGGTACACATTGAATAAACTCACTGAGCCATCAGGTTTATATAAAGTTAATAAATATTTGAAGCCGGAAAAGATAACAGGGTCATGTGGAGAGCACTGGGTTATAAGATTAGTTCTGAATTGCCAATTGCTATAGCAAAGAGCACAAGGACATGATTGGCCAAATAGCCGCCTTTTGTGCTGGAAGCTTAACATTATGTTAAGCATAACTTGTGTAAAATTTAGGATTCATAAGACAATACTGATGAAATGCAAAACTAAAAGAAAAATAGCTTTGATATAAATTTAGTTTAAATCAAATGTTAATTGAATTCACTGTTACTATGCTCCCACTTGCTCTTACACATGTCTTCTCATGCACTCACTCATTCTTGTGCACTCATTCTTTTTATCTTCCATTTCACTTTGCACACATGCTTTGCTATTCATTTGATCTCAAGGCTGAGAAACGTATATAGGGTCAAAATACTCAAATGCTTCATGCTGCATAATTTCCACATTTTTCTTCTAACCCTGGAGAACCCAGCAGAATGTATGTATGTAATTTCTGCTGCCTGTCAACTTTAGGTTGAAATGTCAACTACTGCCATGGCTTTTCAGAAAACTTAGTAAGTGTCACTGCCTGGCTACATCATCTGTCTCAAAAGCACATATTTCATTTATTGAGTAAATTAGAAAAATTTTTAAAATTGAACTAATGCCGGTTCCGGGTGATGGCTCGTTACAAGCATCATTCTTTCTCATCACATTTATCTTAAGAAAACAATTTTTGCTAATTATAAACCAAATCTTTCTTCCTGTCTCAGTGTCTTTTTCTATTTTTCTTTTTTTTGTATTTCCTGTTTTCATGGACTTCTATACTTACCTTGTTATCATCTTCCCTTTCTCTTCACTACATCTTTCTTTGGTTCTATATATGTTTTTTGTGGTACTGTTCTAGTAAACTTCCAGCTGTGTTTTTCTCCATTTCCACGGTATAATTATTGGGTTGTTTCATTAACACAAATAGCACATAGAACATTATAGATGCAAGAGTGGCAGATGAGAATATAATGTAAATTGGGAAGTGCTGGGGTGGGAATGGGGATTTGATGAACAAAAGCCATTCAATAAGAGCATGGCTGATCTGATTGTGGTCTCAACTCCACTTTGCTATCGGCCCCTCATAACCCTAAGTGCATAAATAATTGAAAGCTACCTCACAGATGCAAGAAGCAACTAGAAGAGTTAACAGGATATTGGGCTTCATCACGAGTTTAGAAAAATTTAAAAAAAGGAAGCACTACTGTACTACTGTTGCTGCTCAGACTTCATTCTGTTCTGTTTTGGTCATTCCATTTTAGAATTAGTCTCGTTATGATTCACACAGGAAAGTACTTGATTGAAGAACCAAGCATTGAGAAGTTGCATTCATTTGGATTATATTCTCTGGAAAAGAGATGGCTAAGGGGTAATCAAATTGAGGTTTTTAAAGAATTAAGGAAATTAACATTTTATCTGATAAGGAAGTCCAGAATAAAGGTATATAATAGAAATAAGAAAGAAAAACTTGCATTTATATAGTGCTGTTTGTATCCTCGGTATGTCCTAAAGCTCTTCAGAGCCAATAAAGTACTTTTTGAAATAGTAGTCATTGATGTAACTTAGGAACATTTTATTAAAGCAGTTGAAACTGAATGCAGGACATATTTCCTTGCACAGCATTGTGAGAACATGGAACACATTGCCCAACAATGCCATGAAGGCAAAGTCAATTTATGGGAAACAGATCCTTGGGGATTATGGGTATTAAGAATTATGGAGAAAAGGTGGGGAGTTTGAAGCAAAAAGTGTTAGCATGGCTAACAAAATGTTGTCGCAAGGCAGAGCTGATTTTCCTGTGTTGAAACGTATATATATCCCCGATAGTATTTCAGACAGATATTCAAATTTATGCTTAATTTGAGTTTAGTCATAAAAGACAGAACTGCAGTCTACTCATAATTCAAAGTTTCATAATTCACATTATCTAAAGTTTTTAAGACTAAAATATCACTGCATTATTTACATTGCTTAACTCAAATTATTGGATAATTCAAATCTTAGTGCAAAATAAAATTTTGAACTTCCAGCAGCAGACAGTACCAAAAACCTTAATCACCAACACTGTGGAAAGTTTTCAGAGCATTAAGTTAACAGTCAAGAACCCAAAACAGGTGATGGACAGATATTTTGAGAAAGATCATCAACAACTTTCATGACTCACCAGAAGGTGGTGTTAAAATAATTTCCTTCTTGGCAAACAGCTTGCGTAATTCTAATGACCCTTCATAGAGGATCATCTAAGAACACTTTTACTGGAGGGTGCAGAGTAAGAAATAGGAATGGTTAATAGAGGTTAATAAGAGGTTTTTGAAGGGAACAAACAAGGAAAAGTGGTTAGCCGAAAGCATTCAGGACAGCAGAATCAAAGCGACTGACAGATCATTGCCAGTGGACAGATCATTGCCATTGGAGAATAGAGGAAAAGAGGACTATGCAGTAATCCTGGCCAATAGATGTGGGCGTACAGTTACAGTAGTTCATTTGGCATGGTAAGCGATCTTGGAACATAGGAATATGGGACTTAGGAGCAGGTGTAGGCCATTCAGCTCTTTGAGCTAGCTCTGCCATTCAATAAGATCATGGCTGATCTGATTGTGGTCTCAACTCCACTTTGCTATCAGCCCCTCATAACCCTGGACCCCCTTATCTATCAAAATTTGTCTAACTCTGCCTTGAATAAATTCAGTGACTCAATCTCCACTGCTTTCTGTGGAAGAGAATTCCACATACTAACGACCCTTTGAGCAAAGAAATTTCACCTCGCCTCTGTCTTAAATGGTAGGAGTTTAGAATTGAGAATTAGGGTCCAGAAGTTGGTAAAGTGGGCAACCGAGAACCAGTGAATCTTGAGAAGGACAGATCTTGTTTGGAATATAAGGGTTTTTTTGCTATGAGGATTAATCCAGCCTAGTTCTGAATTGACTAAATTTGTGGGGAAGAGGTTAGTAATGAAACACTGGAGAAACCTGTAATAAAAGTATGGACCAGTGCTGCATGTGCTAATGAAAAAGTTGCATCCCAGAGCGTGCAGGTGAGAAGATGAGTTGGATTTGACCATGTTTATTTAAAGCTTTTCAGCAATTAAAATTATTCAATGATGCCTTTCAAAAGTTGTAACCACTGAAATAACAGGTACAAACTCACTGGTATGTGATTTTGTATCTTGTTATTACAATTATCTAATTTTATATCTAATTGGTCATTTTTATTGAAGTGGCCTGATCTATTGTAGCCTAAAGGATATGTATCCAGGCAACAATCTGTACAACTTGCATTACAATTTGATGAAGAAAATGCCTCACTTTATGGATGGGGAAAAAAATACATAAAGGAATAAAGGAACAGATGCTGAGCCATGATGCGAGAGATAAGAGTGAGCAAAAGGTTGGTCAAAGATGAGGCTTTTGAGAAGTCTTTGTTTTAAAAGGTGGAGAGGCACGATAGTTTAGGGCTTCCATTTCAGTGAGTAGGACCAAGGCAGCTGGCAGAACAAAGGGAGAATGGGGCACAGAAGGCCAGAGAAGGAGGACAAATGGTTTCAAGTGGTAACATAAGGCTAGAGGAGTTTGTGGAGTTAGAATGGCACAAGGCTGTGGAAGAATTTGTGGATAAAAAAATTTAAAGCCTATTGTGTAAATACCACATATAGAAAATGCATGAAAGCAACTTAAGCTACAGAAGAGTGCAACCTTAGGCAACAAAATTATTTAATGTACACCCAAATGGAACCTCACTTATACGTGTTGTTTATTATTTGTGAAAATTATTCTTGGGATTGGAGTTTTGGCATGGGGCACCAGACGAGCTGCTACAGTTGGGCAGTTGACATTTGAGATAAAAACAAAAAAACTGCGGATGCTGGAAATCCAAAACAAAAACAAAAACAGAATTATCTGGAAAAACTCAGCACGTCTGGCAGCATCAGCGGAGAAGAAAAGAGTTGACGTTTCGAGTCCTCATGACCCTTCGACAGAACTTGAGTTCGAGTCCAAGAAAGAGTTGAAATATAAGCTGGTTTAAGGTGTGTGTGTGGGGGGCGGAGAGAGAGAGAGAGAGGTGGAGTGGGGGTGTGGTTGTAGGGACAAACAAGCAGTGATAGAAGCAGATCATCAAAAGATGTCAACAACAATAGTACAAAAGAACACATAGGTGTTAAAGTTGGTGATATTATCTAAACGAATGTGCTAATTAAGAATGGATGGTAGGGCACTCAAGGTATAGTTCTAGTGGGGGTGGGGAGAGCATAAAAGATGTAAAAAAAAAAAAAAATTTTTAATTTTTTTTATAATGGAAATAGGTGGGAAAAGGAAAATCTATATAATTTATTGGAAAAAAAAGAAAAGGAAGGGGGAAACAGAAAGGGGGTGGGGATGGGGAGGGAGCTCACGACCTAAAGTTGTTGAATTCAATATTCAGTCCGGATGGCTGTAAAGTGCCTAGTCGGAAGATGAGGTGTTGTTCCTCCAGTTTGCGTTGGGCTTGACTGGAACAATGCAGCAAGCCAAGGACAGACATGTGGGCAAGAGAGCAGGGTGGAGTGTTAAAATGGCAAGCGACAGGGAGGTTTGGGTCATTCTTGCGGACAGACCGCAGGTGTTCTGCAAAACGGTCGCCCAGTTTACATTTGGTCTCTCCAATGTAGAGGAGACCACATTGGGAGCAACGAATGCAGTAGACTAAGTTGGGGGAAATGCAAGTGAAATGCTGCTTCACTTGAAAGGGGTGTTTGGGCCCTTGGATGGTGAGGAGAGAGGAAGTGAAGGGGCAGGTGTTGCATCTTTTGCGTGGGCATGGGGTGGTGCCATAGGAGGGGGTTGAGGAGTAGGGGGTGATGGAGGAGTGGACCAGGGTGTCCTGGAGGGAGCGATCCCTATGGAATGCTGATAGGGGGGGTGAAGGGAAGATGTGTTTGGTGGTGGCATCATGCTGGAGTTGGCGGAAATGGCGGAGGATGATCCTTTGAATGCGGAGGCTGGTGGGGTGATAAGTGAGGACAAGGGGGACCCTATCATGTTTCTGGGAGGGAGGAGAAGGCGTGAGGGCGGATGTGCGGGAGAGGGGCCGGACACGGTTGAGATTTGAGATGTTCACTTGAAATTATTAAGAGGTGTGCCTGACATTAGAACAGATGCTGACAGAGCAGTCAGTGATTTGAATCTTTGAAATGTTGAGTGGCAACAGTAAACAAAGACACAATTTGTGACCGAAGCATAGATTTTCTGTGGACTCATGGTCCCATCCTTTCTATCTTCGTTTCTCCCCTATTTTATTTCCTATTGCTTGAAATCCCTTGAGACTCCTCTGGATATTTGCTCTACTTTCCTTTATGGTTATGGTGCTTTTGTGTTGGTGAGATCTTTGAGCATGTTTATATGTACAAGTATTGACTCTTTCAAAAAAAATTGGTTTAGCAACAGTCTGTGAAACTGCTCCCCTGAATGTACTTTAAATAAAATTTCCAGCTTGGCATTCTGTGTTTGATTCTGCTGTATTACTAGAACTAAATCAGAGGTGTGAAATAAATTTGTTTCTTCTTTTAACTCCTGATTTTGTTGTATCGGTCGGTTGCATGTACAAGTGTGGAAAGTTCAGAAACAGTCTTGCTATGTAACTCCATTTTTTGAAATGTTTGTATATTTTGAGAGGGAGAATGAGAGTTAGAGCATATGGGCGTCCTCTGATCCTGATGTTTTTCAGTCTAAATTGGGGGCAAACCCAATTTCTGCTCTACATTGAGCCATAAGGGTAGGGATGGAGGGGAAAGTTTGTATATTATACTATAAATCCTAAAATTTTAGGAATATATAGAGAGGAATGTTGTTTGTTCTATGACTCTCTAACTGTCATTGGCAAATATATGACACAAAATAAATTGACAATTCTAATTGGTTCAGTCGGAAGCTTGGTGATGTGATTGAATCTGATTCTGTGGTTTGATTGGTCAACCCACTGGCATTTTCTTAAAAAAAAATTAAAATTTTCTGTGTGAGAATAGCTTCCATTATAAATTCCTGTGTCCACGTTCCCCTCAGCAAGTGTTGCTCCGTCACCTCCATTATAAGAAAGGTATAATAATTACATGACAAGTTTACATAGGTAGTTTTCATTAGATATGAATACAGGTGTTGATAAAGGAAAAAGCATATTCAGACCTAATTTTTCAATAGATTGAAGATATATAAATAACAAACACCCTGTTGTCAGTGTGTAAGAGTATAAAGAGAGTCCAAGGAATGGCTAGAAATTGATGTGCATTAAAGAGAAATATACACACAGAACTTACTATCTCAGTTCTTTAAGCTGGGGCACTGGGGCATCTTGGATAGTATTTACTTGCTAACCTGATTTCCCTATTTCTAGATGGTACAGCTGCATGTTGGGAAAGAAATGCAGCTTGGCTCCTTTGAAAGAAGAACTTCGACAACAAGAGGTAAGAATTGGGATTTGTATGGGAAGGGAAGGAAGAAAAGTGGTTGGGCTATACTTTATTAAAAAAATCCTACTTGCCATTCTGCCAAGCAATTAAAATAGTTTAAAAACATCTGAGTCATTGGAAAATTTGGCAGATCTGGAATGCAAATACTAACACTTAAGATGAATTGAGCATCTTTGACTTATCATTAATGGCTTATCTTGTAGTTCTGAGTTCCCCAAATAATAGCTTAAATTTACAAAGTTTTGATTGGCTATGTTGTACTTCTTATGAGCAAGGTGGAATGTTCACTCCATTGACAGTGTTCATTGAGATCTGTTTAATGGGACACTGATTTGTGCTTATGATGTCCCCACATGATAAATTTCATATCTTTTGGGCAATAAAAAAGAAGCATGGAGTGAACGCAAGGCATTTTGCAAAGTGAGAAGTTTAATGGCACCACTCTACCTGCCGTCAGATTGTTGGAGGACTTGGGGTAAAGGTTGTTTACCTGACTTCTCAATTGGCTTGTGTTTGATATAAGATAATTCCATTTTTAGAAAGGGACAAATTTAAGAATAATAAAGTCTCTCGGGTTTTAGAGGATGTGCACCCTTTATAAGCCATTCTGCAGACATGTAAACAAAAATACTGGTGTCTATCCCAGGATTTAATTATGAATAATTTAAATTGACTAGTTGAAGGCACACTGTCCCCTCTGAATGATATGCTTCTTTGTATACATATGGATGTAAATTTTTTTTTGCTAAGTATTGGTTATCTTGTGCTAAATAGTACTCCACTTTGGAATTTAATTTGCATTTTTCACTGAATCTGTCGTTGATTGACATAACAAAAATTGGCATCCCTGGGCTAAATGCACCAGTTAATTTGCAATCAGTCAAGCTTTTGTTTTTGTGTCTAAGCACCTGCTGTATGTCATCCAGGTCCCTAAAGTCACCCACACTGAATTCTGTCAAGGACGAACCATGAGGTGGGCTTTGGCATGGAGTTTTTATGACGATGTAATTATGCCTGTAAGTATTGCATGCAGTGAGTCATAATCAGTCCTCAATCTTCTATTCCAATTTAAAACACAATGGAAGGTGACAACCAGGGTAAAATATTTCAATGATCAAACTTCATTTATTATGTAGAGTTAAATGTGTACTGTGCAGAAGAGAATACATTATTATTATGCTCTTCTAAGCCCCATCTTTAGCTTGCTGTGGTGTAAACTTTATATTTAAACATTAAAAAGTTAATGCAAAATACTAGAACCTTGTTGCCACTGAATTTTGAGTGTACCAAATGGATTCTGGTCTAGTTGTGGACTGAGGCTATCCTTTCTCGCTTACTGAATGGGCCCAAGCTTGTTTGTGGATTGAGGCTATTCTTTCTCTTCTGCTGATTGGGTCCTGGTCCAGTTGTAGTTAGAGGCTGAATAATGTGACAATATTAAATTTATGTAGACTGCAAAGTCTAGGATTAATGGCACATGATGTATTAATTATTCAACATCAAAATTTATATTTATTGAGGATTACAGAAATGTTTAGTAAGATGTCGAAGAATATATAATTTCTTTTCTAGGCATTTTAATGTAATCCCTAAAGGAATTTTGTTTTCATATTTTATTCAAACTGAATCCTACATTTTGCCATTTTAGTCAGCTATCAAATAGGCTATGCAGAGCCTTCTATGTACAATGATTGCTGCTATTTACATAGCACCTGTAATTTAGAAAAATATCCCCCTGCACTTCACTGATCCATGAGAAGTAAGTATTTATTTGCTGCCTAGAGGGGAAAGAAAATAGATTTGAATCCTAGCGTCTTCTAAAATGCTTGGCCAAATATCCAGAATAAATATGGCTTGATAATCTCATCCAACTTTTCAAACACAGTTAAGTTGAACTGCTGGGTCAGAGTGAGCAATTGTAAATATACCAGTACACCACTTATTAACAAGAACAATAGTGTCAATATCTACCTTAGCCACTCACTCTGTCCAGCCTTCTTATTTAACGTTCAGATTAAGGATTATGCATGCTTAGAAATGAAATGAAATAATTTTGTTTCTTCCCAAGAGAAGAGGGATTGCAGTGATAAGGCATCATTTCATGAATTGACTAGTTTTACCTTAATATACATCTTCCAATACATTTCTGTTCAATACATTTGGCTCCTTGAGGTTTAAACTTAACTAAATAGCATTTTAATATAAATCATAACAAGATCCTTCTCCAATAAAATAATCAAAAATCCCAAAACATGACAGAGTATAGAAATTTATGACATGTTTTGATAAGTACATTTGGGAAAAAGACTATTTTCATTTGTCATTGAGTTCGTACCTGGAAATTATAAATGTCAGGTCATTGCTAGAATAATTTAAGGAGCAATTAGGAAATTTTTTTTTTAAGATTGGTGATTTAGACCTGAAATGCTGTACCGCAAACCATGGTGGATGAATAATCCATAATGGCTTTCAAAAGTGAGGTGGATAGATATTTGAAAAAAATTTAGAAAGGTGTAGAAAAGAGCGGGGAAATTAGACCAAATGATCCCTTTCTGTGATGTTAAGTTCTATGTTTCACCTTTTTGAAAGATTCTTGAGTTCAAATTAAAGCTTTAGTTCCTTACATCTCACTTTTTGATACGCTAACTCCACCTTATACCACAATGTTTGCTGTAACATACACATTCTGATGAAGATAACATTTGAATACACTTGGTATTACATTGTAATCTATAACATGCTTAAATTTTTAAACAGCAACAAGGAGAATTGGCTGTTTAAAACCACGTGTTTCCAATTTATACTCCCGCAATGCAGCTGCTTCTATGAAGGCACTTTTTCTCACTGTTGTGAGTTATGATTCTTGCTAGAAATGGATGTTCCGATCACCAATAAGTGCAATAAATTACCCAAGTCATAAATGGGCTACTTGCAGAAATACACTACCCTTTATTCACTCTTAGAATCCCGTGGAAAATCTTCCTCTAATTTGAGCTCCGAAGTAACACTGAAGCATACAGCCATGGAGGTGTTGGAAAGCAATCATTTTAATTCAGTGTTCATTGTTGTATGACTGAGCACACGTTTGCCATGATCATTATTGTACCTGATTTTGCTATAGCTTGCATACATGGTTACCACATTGTTCAACAAATATTGTATTGGACCATCGCAGAGTATTTTGATGCTGCTATGTTTTTGAAATTTGCCACTATCTATCTCTCCCAATTCTATTTACCTTTTTCTTGTCTTCCCAGCTGTTAGTTGATATGAATGGGAGGGATGGGTGGGGCAGATTTACAGTAACCAAAATAACAATTCTTTGGGTGTATTCCCAATTCAATAAACTGGTTTCTCCAAAGACTCAAGAATAACTTTGTTTAATTTTTGTGCTTATTTAAATTTAAAAACAAAGGGTGACCACATAATGATTAAAGATACCTTGCTCTGAGTTTATCATTTTTGAAAGCTCCGATCTCTGTGTCCAATCAATCACTTAACTTCATTATCCTCTGTGAGATTCCCTATACTATTTGGAAGAGACAAATAGGGATAAAGCACAAAAGATTTTTTAATTAGCCTAGGATTGTACTGTTGAAGAATCTCTTAACACTCTGTTTCTTTCTTCCATTCATAATATTAACTCAATAATAGCATGAGCAAAATTTCTGAAGAGTAACAGCACAAAATAGGATGCTTGTATGAGTCACATAGACAGCCTTGATCTCAAAGGCTTTAATGAAAAGACTGTTCTGGTTTTGTAAGAGTTTTAAAGATTGGTTCATTATCAAGTAATGCAGACGTACACTTAACCTAGAAAATGAATTTCTTGTTTAACAGAAAAAAAA
Organism: Carcharodon carcharias; assembly: GCF_017639515.1. Classification (NCBI taxonomy): domain Eukaryota; kingdom Metazoa; phylum Chordata; class Chondrichthyes; order Lamniformes; family Lamnidae; genus Carcharodon; species Carcharodon carcharias. The sequence continues at coordinate 155,135,129 of NC_054476.1, read as the reverse complement.
ATTGCATGCAGATTCCATTACTGTTGCCATGACATGTGGCATCTGTCCCAGGAAGGAGTTCAGTATCCTAAATGGCCATCTTTGATTGAAGAAACATTGTTTTGCTGGCGTTTTTAATGTTTTTTTTAAATTTACCATTTTTACAATATCTAATGTTACGAGTAGCAAATCATATTGCAGTTTTGTATATAATGTGAGAGAACTGTGGTGGATGTGCTGTCTCCTGACTAATTTATTTGTCATAATTTGCAGAATGTTCATTTTACCAAAGAACAGTTTAATTAAGTTGTACTTTTTTTTAAAATTTCCCTTTTCGTTTTTTTGCTCTTCCCTGAAAGCATTAAAGTCAAAACTATGATATGGTTCTAAAAGTGATGAGGGCCTTCTGGTTACCTGCCCAAGTTCCTGTCCCTACTTTGTGATCCTAGGCCATTCGTCCCAGAAGATTATTCTCTTCTATGCTAGATAGGATAGGGACCTCACAGCCCTGTACAGTAGTGTCCATAACAAGGGTGATTGGATACCCTTGCCTGAGGATACTGCCACTATTTAACATGTCACAATAACCTGAGCTTCGTTTGGCCACTTTGAAGCTGATTGGAACCTTTCTGATCTATACGGTATTGTATAATTTAACAACTGAGCCATGGAGTGGAGTTGTCAATTTAATCTTCTTCTTTTGTATTAATACCCCTCCCCCTACCCCAATGTGTGTACATGTTCAAGCACACACATCCCACCCCCTGCCCACAAACAGTACTTTGTTGCCCTTTCAAACCTGGCTGCTACAAAGCAGAAGTGATGCCATACAAATTTTCAACCATAAACCTAACTACTGTACCAAGAAGTGATAAATTACAGAGACTTTTTCTGACAATAGGTTTGTTTTGTATTAATGGAGAAATGCAACATGGATTTTAGGTTTACTTTTGTTAGCTCTTATCCTGCTTTTTATAGTGTACTCTGTACCCTGATGTAAGATAATGGGAAGTGCTGTTAAATTTCACAAACAGTTTTCTGATTGCACTATTTTTCTTCCTAGAATTTACTGGAATATTAAGGTTTGCAGCAGTATTTGTGCTGCTTGGCAAGTGCTGTTTTTTAGCAGCCTTCAGTTACAGAGAGAAGCCTCCTGTGGTACTTCTGCCTGTTACTGTATTCCCCCCGGGCACAGTGTGGGATTCCCAGGCTTGTTAGTGTTTGTGTTACACAGTCTGGAGCTGCAGTGGCACACCAGCTGATGCATGTTAGCTGCTTTGCAAATTAATGAGGTTTCCTTTTGGTACTCTTTCTTTCTCCCAAACCTCTTGATTTTTTAAAGATAAAGATTATATATGTCATTGCTAGGACCGTATCATCATAGAGGCTCTTCTAATGGGGTAGTTTGGCCATATAATGTTTGGAAATTAGGGACTCCTCCTGCTGTCTGGGGACATAAGTCCTTGTTAGTTTGGACTCTGATTGATATCTAAGCATGACACCAGGTTTAAAGTGAATTTAGGTGATTGCTAAAATGACCTTGACATAGCAACATCTACCAGTCATGTCTCCAGTAAAAACCTTAGTTGTAACATCGTATTTCTCTTGGGTCAGGACATGAGATGTATAGCTTTTTTTCAAAGCAGTGTATTAAAGAAAAAATTACCAAAGCCTGAAATGGGTCCTGAAGGTATTTTGATACTCAAAGCAAGCATTTAGCAGCACATAAAGGAAAGAGAGAAAGAGCGACACTAATGATTTTCCAGTATGATTGAGAGCACCCAGTGTGAATTTGGTCTCGTAGTAGAAGACTGAAAAATGAGGCAATTGTTGATATAATTAAAGAAAATTTTTAATGCCTTTTGCGTACTTAACTCATTTAAAATAAGTGTACCATCTGTCCCATTCGCTGGACACTGAATATTGAGCACAGTTACATTTTTATCATTAATAAACACATCAAAACAGGAGAAGCTGACATTTGTCAGTCTGGGTAGCAGCATGTTGTTAATAATGCATTCCCTAGCCTTCCATTAGATGCACTTAACCTGCTACCAGAGTGCTGGTGGTTTCTGATTCGCAGTAACCCAGCAACAGTTCCATGCAGTGCAGTTGATGTGCACAGCGATTAGTAATCTTCTCAGGGGGATTTTTTTTCTCTTTGACACACTCACCTTCTAAAGACCCAGAATCAGGATAGGCTGCCAAGAAAAAAGAAAGAAACAGAGCAAGTTAGGCAGAAAAATTGGCCTAGTTTCCCCCCCTTCACGTGGGCGGTAGCTGAAATCTCCTGACACTGTTGTTTTTAGTCTCTTAAAAGATAAAAGAAGATGCATAAGTGATGAAGGAATGACAGCAGCTTGGTGGTTGATTCATTTTCTGTTTTGGAAAAACTTTGTTTTTCTTCCTGATCTGCCTGGGCCTTACACCAACTGCAAGCAAACAGCCTTCACCCAAAAAGGCTTCAGGTCAGATATTTTTGGCTGTTTAGGTCAACGTAAAAGAAAGGCACCATTCAAAGTATCTTTGAGTCTTGGCCAAGCTTTTCTGTGCGATCTAGAACCACCTAAAACATTTTTGTGCCATTCTGCACCAATTAACCTTGGTGACTTTTGTGAGGCATTGCAGGTGCAGAATGGCACACTCATTCGACACAATAGTCCTTTTACTCAAAGTATTTAATTGAGTGAAGCACTTGGAGATATTTCAATAATGTAATGTGGGTGTTGTATATACATATGCATATATGTCTTTCCATCTTCACTGGGTACTTATGAGTTCCCCTTCGATTGTTTTTTTTAAAGAAGCATCTGACCTACCCTCAGGTAACAGCAACAGGCCAAAATCACGATTTCAGTGGCATGAAGAATTGAACTTTCTCAACATACCACCCACATCATTTTCACAACCATATGTTAAATTCCATATTTTATTATTTTTGAATAATTGAAATTACAGAGCATCATACCAGTACTAATGCTACCATTTTAACCAGAGGTATTTACTCATTAAAATCATGCAGCACAGCAGGAGGCCATTTAGCTCATTGTTCCTGTGTCACTTCTTTGAAAGACCTATCCAATTATCCCACTCTCCTGCTCTTTCCCCTTAGCCCTGGAATGTGAACAGTTCTAATTTCAGTGAGTTGAGAAAGAATCTGGCCCAAGTAGATTTGATCAAAGTTTGGTAAGTAATACACTAAATGAGCAATAGGAGGGCTCCAAGGAAGTGATGGTTTAGGTACAGACTGGACATATTTCCGTGAGGGAGAAAAGGAAGGACATCCAAAGTTAGAACTCCCTGGATGACTGAAGATATGGAGATTAAAATGGAACCCAAAAAGGAAGCTTCGATAAATGTCATAATCCAGTAGAAAACCAAACCAGGTACAAAAAGTTCAAGGAAGAACTGAAAAAGGGAGTAGGAGGAGCTAAGGAGTGTATGAGAATAGATTAAAAGGGAACCCTAAAGCATTTTTATAAATCCATAAAAAGTAAAAAAGAAGGATTGGATTGATTAGGCACCCAAAAGGAGACCCTATGGCTGAGGTACTAAATGAATACTTTGCATCTGATTTCATTAAAAAAGATAACTCTGCCAATTTCACAGTAAAGGAGGAAGTAGAGAAATTGGTAAGGATAAAAATAAGGAGGAGGTACTTGAAAGGTTGGTAGCCTTCATAGGGAATGTATGACGTAGAGAGGGCAGGTATTGAGGCCCTCTGGTCAGATTTTCAGGAGCCAGGGAGGAAGTTTAAAAGAAAGTAGGACTTCAAAGGTAGTAATCTCTGGATTACTCCCAGTGTCATGCAGTAGGGGGAGTAAAAATAGGACGATAGTGAGGATCAATGTATGGCTTAAGGTGTGGTGTAGGAGGGCAGGCTTCAGATTCTTGGGGCATTGGGATCAGTTTGGGGACTGGAGGCACCTCAACAATATTTGGCTCAGTGTCCTCACGGGGGGGTTCTCTAGTGTGGATGGAGTGGGTTTAAACTAAATTAGCCGGGGTTAGGAGACTAAAATTTAGAAGTTGAAAAGAAAAACCATAGTACTATAGAAAGGTTACGGTGCAGAAAGAGGCCACTCAGTCCAACATATCTGCGCCAGCCATAAAGAGAAAAAAGAAACTAGCCACTCATTTTAATCCCACTTCCCAGCACCTGGTCCGTAGCCTTGCAGGTTACAGAACTTCAGATGCAGATCCAGGCACCTTTTAAATGAGTTGAGCATTTCAACCTCAATCGTCAACTTAGGCAGTGAATTTCAGACATCCACCACCCTCTGGGTGATAAAGTTTTTCCTCATGTCCCCTCTAATTCTTCTACCAATCACCTTAAATCCATGCCCCCTGGTAATTGACTCCTCAGCTAGGAGAAACAAGTCTTGCCTGTTTACCCTATCTAGGCCCTTTATAATTTTGTACACCTCAATTAGATCACCCATTAGCCTCCTCTGTTTTAAGGAAAAAGCCTAGTCTATCCAATTTCCCCTCTTGGCTGCAATTTTCAAGCCCTGGCATCATTCTTGTAAATCTCCTCTGCATTTTCTGCAGAGCAATTATGTCCTTCCTTTAATGTGGTGATCAGACCTGTATACAGAATTCCAGCTGTGGCCTAACCAGCATTTCATACTGTTCCATCATTACATCTCTGCTCTTATATTCAATACCTCGTCTAATAAAGGAAAGCATTCCATATGCCTTCTCGACCAACTTGTTCATCTGTCCTGCCACCTTCAAGGACCTGTGGACATGCACTCCAAGTAAGGTACATAAAGTGAGAGTGTTGGACAGTACAAGAGAAGGGAGTAGTACCATATTAGATAGGAGCGGAGTAAGAAGGAGTATAAGGAATACAAAGACAGATTCACAATACAGGTATCTAAAAGCATAAAGTGTGGTCAGTAAGGTTGGTGAGCTACAAGTACAAATATCTGTGAGAATATGATGTAGTGATAATAACAGAAATGTGGCTTAAAATGGCAAGAGCTGGGTGTTAATATTCAAGGATATAAAGTGTTCAGAAAAGATAGGAAAGAAAGAAAGGAAGGCCGGGTGGCAGTAATGATTGTCAGCTTCCTTTTTAGTAAATACTGATGTAAAGTACTCAATGTATTCTAGTCTTGCCCTGTATCTCTAAGCATATATCACCCTCTTTATCCCTAATAGGACTCACTCCACATCTTACAACCCACTTACTATTTAAATGCCAGTAGAAGACTTTTGGGATCCCTTTTATGTTGACTCCCATTCTATTCTCATATTCTCCCTCTGTCAGTCTTACTTTCCTCTTCACCTCCCCTCTCAATTAGACATTATAGTGTTGGAAAGAGAGAACGTCCTTGAAGGTGCATGGACAGAATGCATCTAGTTCAAGCTGAGATGCCATTCATTGTACAACGCAGTATGTGAATGCTTTGGTTATTTTACACCTGCACATTGTCACAAGTGGTGCTCCTTTACATCTTATAAGTCCGTCATGTAAGCTTTTTATGTTGGTGTCTGAAAATATTGCTGATTGTGTCACATCTTAAGAATGCATATAAAGCAGCAAATGTGGTGAATGTTCCCTCGTGTATTGTCATATAGGAACGAGCAGCTAACTATACTAAGGATGTTTTTCAGCTACTGAGATGCTCCATAATTCTTATGTATTCTGTGATGTATTAACTGGCCCCAGTTTGTAACAAAACAAATAATACTCAATGCAACATCTATTGCATATACCTTATTCACTAATGGGGATCCTGTATTTTTGAAAAGGGGATTTTGACATGCTCATAACTGTTGTATCTTTATTCTAATGCCTCTCAAATACAGCCTCAGAATATTGCACAGAAAATAGTGAAAGGACCTCACTTAGTAGGATGTTGATATTCCATTTTTAATCTCTTATAAATTTATATTGCATCAGGAAGCAGTTCTCTACTCTTCTCAGGTCCCAGGTGCCATAGAAGCTCACTCCATTTTTTATTGAATAAAGTCCATAGCACCTGAATGGCGTTGTAAACAAATGGAGTACTTTTGAGAGGATATGGAATCTATTCAATATATCCTGAAAATTCAAACGAAGATGAGAGCAAATCCAATTGAACAGCTACTTGAACAGAATTGGTGTCAATCCCATCTGTTGACTATTGGGAGAAAGACCTGTAGTAAACGATGCCTGATGACAATAATGTCAATCTCAATTTTAAAATTACCACTTGATTTAACATCAATTAGCATTTGTGGAGGAAAATTCCAATTTTATGCCAGCCTTTGTGTGAATGTGTTTTCTAATTTGACTTCTGAAAGATCTGGCTCTAATGTTTTGACCAAGCTCCTAGTCCTAAACTCCCCAACTAGCGGAAATTATTTCTCTCCATCTGTCCTATGTGTTCCTCTGTCAAATCACCACATAACCTTCTAAGTTCCAAAGGATACAACCTTAGTTTGTACGTTCTTTCCATCTAATTTAACCCTTAGAATCAGGTATAATTCTAGTAAATCTACACTGCGCTCCTTCCAAGGTGTGATGCCCAGAACCACTCTCGGTACTCCAGGTGTTTTCTGGCCAGGGTTTTGTATAGTTGAACCATGACTTCTATCCTCTTGTATTCTCTTCTTCTAGATATAAAATCCAGTATTCAGTTAGCCATGTTGATTCCCTTCTGTACCTGTTAATGGCATTTTAATGATCTGTGTACATGGACCCACAAGTCTGTTTGGACCTTCATTGTTTCTCCCTTTTCACCATTTAGGAAGTACCTTGTTCTATCCTTTTTCGGCCCAAAGTGGATGACCTCACATTTGCCTGCATAGAAATCAATTTGCCACAGTTTTGCCTATTCTGTCAGTATCTCTATGCTAATTGACAACTGTTCCCATTGTGCATGACATTGTACATTTCCCAATAGCTTGGGAAGAACCTCCTGAATCTAGAAGAAGCCTGGTAACTGCAAAGAACTTCACTGGTTTGTGCAGTTGAGATGAGCCCCTCAGTCCGCCACAGCCAGAAAACCCTTCTTCCTCTGTTTGCATCATTCATGGGAAATGCCTGTTCTGGTTATAGGCGTGGACTCTGAAGGGGGTGATAGGCGTGGTCTCTGAAGGGGGTGATAGGCGTGGTCTCTGAAGGGGGTGATAGGCGTGGTCTCTGAAGGGGGTGATAGGCGTGGTCTCTGAAGGGGGTGATAGGCGTGGTCTCTGAAGGGGGTGATAGGCGTGGTCTCTGAAGGGAGTGATAGGCGTGGTCTCTGAAGGGGGTGATAGGCGTGGTCTCTGAAGGGGGTGATAGGCGTGGTCTCTGAAGGGGCTGGGGTGATAGGCCTGGTCTCTGAAGGGGCTGGGGTGATAGGCCTGGTCTCTGAAGGGGCTGGGGTGATAGGCCTGGTCTCTGAAGGGACTGGGGTGATAGGCCTGGTCTCTGAAGGGGCTGGGGTGATAGGCCTGGTCTCTGAAGGGACTGGGGTGATAGGCCTGGTCTCTGAAGGGGGGGCAGGGGTGGTGATAGGCCTGGTCTCTGAAGGGGGGGATGATAGGCCTGTTCTCTGAAGGGGGGGATGATAGGCCTGGTCTCTGAAGGGTGGGGGTGGGGGGGGTGATAGGTCTGATCTCTGAAGTGGGGTTGATAGGCCTGGTCTCTGAAGGGGGGGGTGATAGGCCTGGTCTCTGAAGGGGGGGGGGGTGGGGGGGGGGGGGTGATAGGTCTGATCTCTGAAGTGGGGTTGAAAGGCCTGGTCTCTGAAGGGGGGGTGATAGGCCTGGTCTCTGAAGGGGGGGGTGATAGGCCTGGTCTCTAAAGGGGGTGAGGGGGGGGGGTGGTGATAGGCCTGGTCTCTGAAGGGGGTTGGGGGGGAGGGGGGGTGGTGGTGATAGGGCTGGTCTCTGAAGGCAGTAGCAACACTTAGTTTCCTGAGCTGCCACTGATGTCACAACAACCATCAGCAGTCTCAAAATAATGAAGTTCTAAAACCAACCATAGCAATGATTTGCTGAAAGTGAATAGTTAAAGAAATGTATGGAAAAAACAATCAATCTTACTTAAAACTTAGTGACAGCAATATCTGGGCAGCAGTATCATCTTGTGCTTTTTTCCCTCATAGAAAGTTAAGATGTCACAAAGAAGAATAATCTCTGAGTTTCAGCTTTATAAATTAAGTAGAGGATTTTTACAGAAAAAAAATTCACAAGAGGACAGTATTACTTCTATTGTATTAATTCATATTCCCATTCTTCACCTTCAATTTAGAAGGAAAGTTACATTTATTTCTTGTGAATGTTGTACTGAGAGTTCAATTTCACTAATCAATTTGTACTCACAGCTAGGATGTCTTTAAGAAATGGTGGATGGCAGGATTCCAGTTGCACTGTTGAATGTCCACTTTTAAGATTGACTTGTCATTGCTGACTTGGTCCTGTTGCTGTATTTCCATTGATTGTTAACTTTACTTACAATGCTATCATAGATTAGTTTTCACAATTAACTTTTAAAATGCCATCTGTATTTTGAATAAAAGGCACAATTATTACCTATTGCTGCTTCTGATTGAATAGATCTTTTGTTTTGTCCTTCTCAAATATCAAGAATAAAAACATGAGAATGAGGCCCTCTGGTGGTCAGCCTTAATTTAGAGCATTTTCTGTGAAGAACAAGTGTTGGAATTAGTGGCATCCTTTTACACAGAAAAGAAAAATTCAGCCAGCTGCTAGTGGTTGTAGCAACCCACAGCACTTAAAAGAGAAATCAATAAAGTGCCAAAATCTGCCGGCCTCAATGACAATCTATTTGTTTTTTTTCTGATAGTAATTAGTCTGGTAGCCACCAAAGGAAGAGCTAGTGGGCGATCACCCTGAAACAATTTTTAGGCAGAGATGATCATATTAAATATTATACCTGGTTGATGATAACTCTCCCACAGATTGCTGAAGAATATAAACCAGTTTCATTCTTGACCTATCTGTAAGGCCTAGTAAACCACCTCGCAGAAACACTGATGAATGAAAAGGGGGGATCAACAAGAACAAAAAAGAAAATGGTAAACAAAGACATAATGACAAATCAATTAAAAGATTAACAGAAATCAGGATAACTACAGCAATTACAGTCTTTCAGTATCCTAAGTTGTGAATCTGGCTACTAAATATTTGGACATCATTAGTCACAAGCAATGCATATTGGACAAGTCCCTGGCACTTGCTGTTGTGAGTCATCTGCTTTACCTCAAGCCTCATGCTATAAAAGATGCAACCTGTCTTATGGGACCAGGAATTTCCATGAGGCAGAACCTGGGTATTATCGTTGTTAGCAAAGAGTACTCAGGAAAAGAAAACTTTAATGCTGCTAAAGGAAGAATATCTAAGCTAATCATTCACAATATCCTTTCTGATTTGATGCACTCTAACTAATTAATGAGTTAGAGGCAAATCATATACAATGCCTAAGTATACAATAGTTGAATTATATAGAGATTTGTTCCATATGGTCTCAACACTTGTGTGCAAATCACAAATTTAATTAATTAGATGTGTCATTAATGATATGCAGTCTGTACTAACAAACTGCATCCTATCATGGTATAGTGCGGCCCCTACCACCACCACCCTCATCCTCACCCAACACTGCAAGTTTCTTATCTGGAAGACTTGACCAGAAGAAGGTAAATAATTCTATTTATGTAAGTGCCATTATGTCTCCCAGAAGCATCTCAAATCCCTTTCATTAATTGCTTTGGAGTTAGGCATTACATATGCCAACCAGATTTAAAAGGGTTATTTATCCCCTTTCTCAGTTCCCAACAGAGAGGGCTATCAAATCTTTGCTAGTGTTGCTCTTGAGGGAGTAGCAGGAGACAATGTCAGTATGATTATCTCCTCCTTGTGCAACATTTTTGTGTTCTTTCCTCTTTGTTTACTTCCCACTGATAGATTGGCCAAGTTGAAGAACTAATGATGCGAGGTGAACTTGTACTAGCGTACATTCTGGTCTAGTGCAGTGATGCAAAACTGCAGTATTACACAGTCCATACCAAAATATAATTTGAAAGATTAGAAATAAATTATAGTTGCCAGGCTGATCTGAATCAGCTGTTTTCAGTCAGAACAGTTGAGTTGATGCTGGTTAGCTATTGCAGTTGGCTTCAGTACCTAGTCCAGAAGGAAAAATCACCAAGGGTTCCTATTCTTAGTTGCTGTTCTACAATCAGGTTTATAAAGATAGATCTATAGATGTTGAGTGAGGACTGCATCCGATCTGGCTGCGGCACTCTCTGCCGTTAAATAGACTGAGCCTTATTCCCTGGAATTTTGAAGAATGAGAGGTGATCTTGTTCAAATGTACAGAATTCTTACAGGGCTTGACAGGATAGATGCAGGAAGGATGTTTCCCTTGGCTGGGGCATCTAGAGCCAGAGGACACTGTCTCCGAATCAGGGGCAAGCCATTTAGAACTGAGATGAGGAGGAATTTCTTCACTCAGAGTGTGGTGAATTTTTCAAATTCTCTGCCCCAGAGGGCTGTGGAGGGTCTGCCGTTGCGTATGTTCAGTACTGAAATAGATAGATTTCTACATGCTAAAAACGTTTGAGGGATTTGGGAATAGTATAGGAAAATGGTTTTGAAACAGATCAGCCCTGGTCTCATTGAATGGCAGAGTGGGTCGAAGGGCTGAATGATCTGCTACTACTCCTGTTTCGTATGTTTTTATTGATTAACATTTGACACTGTCTAGGATCACCTTTAAAAAAAAAGTAACACCTTGAGGGGAGGCTATCAATACCCCAATAAGCGGCAAGATGAAAGAGAATCTATTTGAGGAAAAGGGTTTTCGTAGTTAATGTTCATTTCCACAACCCTCAGTTAAATATGGATTTCTGTTGTGTAATCAGAATAGTTTTCAACAAGTTAGAAGTTAAACCACAACTTAAGCAAATTTTAAAGTGACTCATTTTGCTTTTTCAAAAACATTCACGTCGAGAATACTTGTATGCACTACATGTACGTCTGTAAACACTAGAACACGTTATTCAATTGATTTGTACCAAGCATGATCAACAATTTTCCTGTCATCAGCTGTTGTATTTGCTGTGATGATGTGTACAGGAAACTCGCATCAAACCAAACATTCTTTGAAGAGTGATTTTCTTGTCCTAATCTTATTGCAGTATTCCTATGTATTTTTTATCAAATTATATAATTAATTTTGTGTTATCTGATTAGTTTTGCGTGATCTGATTTTTGGGTTGCTTTGGAAAATAACTACAGAAAACCACGAAAGTAATGTGGCATTTTCTTTTTGACAGTTAACTTTCTTTGGATAAGTGGACTTTTGGAGGTTGGTGTTAGGATTTGCCCCTACTACTCCACACCCTCCTTGCATGGAATTTATCCAGAAAGTTATTGAGTCTTCTAGATCATAGCAAAGCCAGGCTTGACCACCAATCTGCCTCGTATTACCTGATATCAAGAGGTAGGGAAGAAGTGCAAATAGATTAGCACCCCCCAGTGTTAGGGAAAAGAATACCAACTAAGATAACTCTCCTTGGTCGCTATCGTAACAGTCAAATACCATGCAACCCCCAGGTTTATGGATAAATAAAGGCCACTTAATTGAGCCAACGATGGACCCATGCCCCTTTGGCATGAGAGGACAGAGGATTTGCAGAAAAAAGTGAGCATAATTAAAATTGTGCATAGATACATGTATGTAATGTACTGACTCAGGGAAAATTCAACCAAGGTTCCTATTCCTGATTACTATTCAGAGCAGTATGTGAGATATTACTGATATTCCAAGCAGTATTTCCACATATGCTGTTATGCTCAGATTACCTAAACTTAATTCATTTAATACCAATTGGGTCAGTAATGTCTTTCTAACTTTATTTGATCAATGTGGATAACAACATTGCGGTACACTTGTTTTTAAATGTGTATCTGCTGTGCCCTGGCCAATATTTATTCCTCAACCAACATATTACCTGGTAAATATCTTATTGCTGCTTGTGTGAGCTTGCTGTGTGCAAATTGGCTGCCACATTTGCTACACTACAAGAACTTCCATTGGCTGTAAAGCACTTCGGGACATTCAGAGGTATGAAAGGTATTTATGAATACAAGTCTTTTTTTTTCAGTATATGGACTTCTTTTCAAGTTACTTGGGAAATTCGGTAACTGAGTTCAATTTGTATCGGGGCCAGATTTTACTGTCAAAAGAACAGGGAGGCGTCGGTTGTCGTTATTTAAGCATAAATGGAACAGTAACTTCCGTCAAGCAACAGATATATAGTTAAACATGAATATCCAAAAATCGCTGTCTGGGTTGCATGCCAAACAGCATCTCACTTTCTTCCTTGCCATTGAAATGCATTAAATAGCATGAAGTTTAGGGGGGACTCTAATGTTGTGGTAACGTCACTGGACTAGTAATCGAGAGGCCGAGGCTAATGCTCTGGGGCATCGGTTCAAATCCCACCACGGCAGTTGGTGGAATTTAAATTCAAATATTAAATCTGGAATTGGAAGCTAGTCTTAGTAATTGTGACCATGAAACTGTCATCAATTATGTAAAAAGCCACCTGGTTCGCTAATGTCCTGTAGGGAAGGAGAACTGCCATCCTTAACTGGTCTGGTCTACATGTGACTCCAGGCCCACAACAATGTAGTTGACTCTTAACTGCCCTCTAAAATGGCCTAGTAAGCCACTCAGCTCGAGGGCAGTTAGGGATGGGCCACAAATGCTGACCTTGCCAGCAATTGCCCACATTCCATCAAAGAATAAAGAAGAAAAAGTTGCTGCAGTTGTGTGGTAGTTTGCCATAAAGTAGTTGCGTGGTAGTTTGCCATAAAGTTGGGTCCTGTCATTTCAAGTGTAAGTGCCCTGTTTAACAATGTGATATGTTAATCACTGCCAAAGATTAACTGTTATGTGTGGAATCTCATTCCTTCTGGTATTAATTGTTTAAGGTGTTAAAAATGTTAACCTGCTGTTGTGACACAGCTGATGGTAAATGCTGAGCTCTTCAAATCCTCGAGGGAAACTTCGAACAGCTGTCACAACTCATTTTCAATTTGTATAAATTTCGAGATACCTGCCTTGAATTCAGTGATAATAAGACCACCAAGTCTTATAGGTTTTTATAAAACTAGATTAAACATTTATTAATGAGAAATGATTTTAGATCTACATATCACTACTATGATAACTTCTAAATCCCCTAATCAATCTAACTCCCAGTTATACTTTCATTAAGGCGACAGTAAGACACAGATTTTAAAAAACCCAGGCAAAGCAACATGATACCCTGAAAAAGTGGCTATCCATGTGAGTTTTCTTAACTTCAGTCCTTTGAAGACAGCAGCTTGAGGCATTGAAGCTAAATGCTTTTTCACTCTTGTAAGATCTTAAAAATGCCTTCCCCTACGCACAGCCCTTGCTCCTTTATACATACCTTCCTCCTTGAATGCAAATATCCATTGTTTAACTATGTCTTTGGACTTTATCTCCCTGATAATAAAACACTCTCATAGCACTATGTTTACCAGTAATCTTTGGGAAAAATAAACACACTGTTTCTAAACTTCACTTGGCTAGTTGACATATTTCACCCCTCCTTTGAAATCAATCTAGTCTGGTTTATTTCAAAATGCAAATGTTTCCCTGGCACCTATGTTTCTAAGCTTCCCCATATTTATCTAATTAACATTCAAACCTTCCCTCTTCTTAGGTCAAAGCACCCAGATTAGCTGCCTCTAATTCAATTAAATCTCTCACACACAGACACACATTGACACATACACACATCCCACTATTACTCTCTCTTATAATAAATTCCAATAACATTATGAGAATTATTATATCTTCTTGACAGTGCAAGAATAAATCTGACTTGCCAAATTCCATTAAATGGCCTGCTACACCAAATTCTGATCTGTATAGTTTTCGTTTAATGAGTCAAGTGTTCTGTTTTGGGAAATATTCTGTGCCACCAGATTTCCTTCCTTTCTACTTGATTGTTAGAACTGTGGAATATTTTTTGCCAATATTCGGTGGTAACTTTGTACTGTAAAAGATTCGTAAGGAGGAGTTGCACTGTCTTTCATAATCAAGCATTTTTTTTTATTTCAGTCTCCTCCTTCCAAGAAAAGAAAGCTAGAGAAACCCCGGAAACCCATCACCTTCATAGTTTTGGAATCTACAATCAAGGAACTAAAGAACAAAGTTGTAAGTTCAGACCCTGTGCCGACAGAAGACATTGAGGTAGTAACCACAGGAATAGAGAAAATTCTTGCTGAACTGAAGGTAAATCTCAAATCTCTCTTGACTTATGAACATGAAATACTTGTGTGTTGCCACAGATAGGTTAGGTGTGGGATTCACAGTGTGGTGCTTTCGAGTTGCAAGGAGGTGCTAAGCAGGAACCTTATTTTTCCTAACCAGGAAAGAGGTAAACTTATAGGAAAAGCCACTGTTGATATTCGCAACACTGAGACTTAGAAACAAGCTATCTCTTGCCCTTCCCACTGAGGAATATTATGTAGGGAGTTGACTTTTAGGGAAAACACTATAACAAAGGGAAGAAACATTGTTTTAAAATGGATTAAGAGCTAGCTGCACATTAAACAAACCACAGAATTACTACCTATCTGTTGTAGCACACAAGAGTCTACAGTATACAGATGTCTGTTTTCAGATGTCATGAATGAAAAAGCTACAATGACAATAAAAGAAGTGGCAAAGTATAATGCTACAGGTTATGACAAGCCTTCAGTTTTGTACTACGGTGATTGTTGATGGGCTGTTAAACATAGAGAGATATCACAGGATCATGAACCCTGGCTAACTGCTTTCTCTCACTATTTTCCCAGAGCCTAGGAGTTCCTGAGGTCTGTAATGGTCCCACACCTGTCTTAGTTAAGATCAGATCACTCAGCACGCACACACACACACACACACACACACACACACCCCCACCCCGAGATGTTTTAGATTTATAGCCATACAATACAGAGGGAGCCATTTGGCCCACTGGGTCATGCCATCTCTCTAGAGCAACCCAGTCAGTACCATTCCACTGTTCTATCCCCGTAGTTCTTTCTAAGTTTATTTTCCTTAAGTGCCTATCCAATTTCCTTTTGAAAACATTGCTAGTCTCTGCTTCCACCTCGAGGACAGCTGGTTTATAGAAGGAAAGTATGATTTCGGTAAAAATGCTCCCAACTTTCATTACATAAAAACAGGAGTTACCTGTGGCGCTTGTTGCCTTAAGGTCAGCCTTACTGAATAAGGGTCATGTGGTCAGAACAGCCAATCACCACCAAGCATGGGGAATCTCATACGGGGATGGGGTTTTCCTAACCTGGGGGAGTGCATTGTAGCCTTGCTAGAAGCAGGCAGCTAATCCAACAGCTCTGTAAATAAAGTTTGTTGTTCAACTAAAGAAGCCACTCGGTAGTGCATCTCTACATCTGACAATGAGGATAAATGATCCTGGTGCTACCCCTTGCCGTACAACTGAGTGTATCCTTTTAAAAAAGAAAAGAAAAAAATATATACTCACCAGGATGCCTCTCTTTGGGAGGATCGACCCATTTGACTCCTCCACAGAGGACTGGAGTCAATGCATTGAGCGCTTTGGGTTTTATTTCCAGGTCAACAAAATAGGTGTGGGGGCAAAGCGCAAAGCAATTCTCGAGCGATGGTAGGAGTCAAACCTACAACCTTATTCACAGTCTCTCAGCCCCAAGCACGCCCAATTGTAAAAGGTGTTGAAGTACATTCGTTTAGATAATATCACCTTCAACACCCCTTTGTTCTTTTGTCTGTGACATCTTTTGATTATCTGCTCCTATCACTGCTTGCTTGTCCCTGCAACAACCCCCCCCACCCAACTTCTCTCTTCCTCCCCGCCCCCCTCCCCCCAAACCAGCTTATATTTCACCCCTCTCCTAATATTACTCAGTTCTGCTGAAGGGTCATGAGGACTCGAAACGTCAACTCTTTTCTTCTCCGCCGCTGCTGCCAGACCTGCTGAGTTTTTCCAGGTAATTCTGTTTTTTTGGATTTCCAGCATCTGCAGTTTTTTGTTTTTATCCCAACTCCAAATCGTTCAGTGAGCTCATTGATTTAGTGAAGGGCCATTTTCAGCCCAAACCATCGGCCGTTATGCAAAGATTTAAATTTAATACAAGGGTGAGGTGTATCGTTCACAACTCATATTGCTAAGTTGAAGCAATTGTCAGAGCATTGTGATTTTGGAGCAACCTTAAATGACATGCTATAGGATCAGTTAGTTTGTGGTGTGCACAGCAACACCATTCAGTGTCGATTGCTTGTAAAAGTCGATATGACAAACAATGGAGATAGTGCAGACCATGGAAGGCACTGAAAAAGATTCACAAGAGCTATAGAGCTTGCAAAATGGCACCATTTACCAGTTAGGGTGGGAACCTGTAGCTAGGCATGGCGCCAAATCCATTGAAGCAGCCACGAAGCGGGAATCATTCCCTATCACCCAGAAATCAAAAAAATATACAGCAGGCAATCAGACAGCGACCCTGAAGTTGAAATGTTACCAATGTGTGGATAACCACACTCCTGAAACATGTAGATTTAAGGAGGCTGAGTGCTATTACTGTAGCAAAAGAGAACATTTGATAAAGCAGTGCAGAGCTAAGTCCAGACTGCCAAGTAACCAGCCAGCAAAGATGTTAGAAGTACATAATGTGAAATAGCGGTACTATATCCCTTATAAGAGAAAAAGTGGATGCTGGGGTAAACAGATTGGAGGAACTAGATGTCATACAGTCGGTTCACTGTTTAGAATGGGCAGCATGCATCTCCCCATACTGAAACCAGCTAACACCATCTGCATTTGTAATGATTAGAAGCTAACAGTTAATCAGGCCGCCAAGTTGGATAAATATCCAATTCCAAGAATTGAAGACTTGTACTTAATGCAGGCAGGAGGTCAATCCTACACTAAGTTGGATATGAGCCACACTTACCAGCAACTCGAGTTAGATAACACATCCCAGGAATATGTCACAATAAACGCACAAAGGCTATTCCGGTATATGTGCCTCCCTTTTGACCTGTCTTCGGCATGTGCAATATTTTGAAGGATTATGGAAAACCTACTACAGGGTCTATCACTGGTTGTAATATACCTTGATGATGCCCTCATAACTGGATCAGCAGAGGCCGAGCATTTAGCACATTTAGAGGAGGTATTAAAAAGATTTCTGGAAGCAGGAATTTGTCTAAAAAGGAGAAATGCACTTTCCAAGCCACTGAGGTTACCTACCTGGGGCATCATGTAGACGCATGAGGATTACACCCAGGGGAAGAAAAGGCTAAGGTGATAAAGGAGGCACTTTCCCCCATAAATATCACTGAACTCAAATCATTTTTAGGGATGGTAAACTACTACGGGCAGTTTTTACCCAACTTATCGACTGTATTGGCCCCCTTGCACATACTGCTGAAGAAACACCATTGTTGGTCCTGGAAGGCTCCACAACAGGAAGCCTTCAACAAAGTAAAACAACTGCTGCATTCCTCAACCTTGTTCATGTACTTCGACTCTTCTAAAGAATTGATATAGACCTACGACACCTCACCATATGGCATTGGTGCAGTGTTGTCCCATGAAATGGACGATGGCTCTGAGAGGCCAGTAGGTTACGTATCAAGAACCTTCTCAGTGACCAAAAAGATTATTTGCAAATCGAGAAGGAAGGACTGTCAATAGTCTTCAGAGTTAGAAAATTCTACCAGTACCTACAAGGCAGGCACTTTACTGTTGTCTCCGATCATAAACTGCTTTTGGGCCTTTTCAAAGAAGACAAGGCTATCCCGCCAATAGCCTTGGCAAGAATTCAGCGATGGGCATCAATTCTGTCTGCCAATGAATACACCTTCAAGCACCAACTTGGGATACACATAGCGAACACAGACGCTCTTAGGCTCCTACAATTGCAAGAAAGCATTGTGTGTACTCCTGTACCCCAAGAAATCGTCCTTGCATTGAATTTCTTAGACACGTCGCCCATCTGCATGAAGCAGATCAGGAACTGAACCAATCAAGATCCACTTCTGTCCAAAGTGAGAGACCAGATACTTAGAGGATTTAACCATCCTCAGTCTCCGAGGAAATGGAACCAATTTTTACCCACAAACATGAATTGAGTTGTCAGGATGGCATCGTAATCTGAAGAGCAAGAATAGTGGTTCCTGTACCAGGCAGACATCTGCACGTAACTGAATTACACAGCACTCACCCTGGTATTTCTAAGATGAAAATACTTACCAGTAGTTACATGTGATGGTCTGGTCTAGATGCAGATATCGAGAAGCTGTTGAGCACTATCAACAGTGCCAACTGAACTGAAGCAAACATTGCCAGCCGCAGCCCCCCTACACCCTTGGGAATGGCTTGGCCGGCCATGGCTGCAGATCCATATAGACTACATGGATCCGCTCCGAGGCACAATGCTTTTGCTTATCATCGACATATACTCAAAATGGATGGAGATTTTTGGGATGAAATCACATGCTACCATTGAAAGGTTACGCCAGTGCTTTTCAACTCACAGATTGCCCGAAGTTATTGTATTAGACAATGGAGCCATATTTACAAGTGCTGAATTTCAGAACTTCACCAGTCTAAATGGCATTAAACATATCCGAACTGCACCTTACCACCCAGCATCAAAAGGACTAGCCGAGAAGGCTGTCCAAACTTTCAAATCAGGACTAAAAAATTTTCGGGTGGAACCTGAAACAGAGAACCCCGTCAATGACTTGAATTGTAATTGCTTGGCCTATGTATATAAGTGTATAATCTGAATTCGTGAAAAAGCGCATGCGATTATTTCTAAGATTTTTGATATTGTTTTCCAATCACCTGTATAAAGTAATTTATGTAAGGAGTGTAAAACAAGGAATTAAAGGGGAAGGGATGTGGTGATTGTTGTTTCAAGGCCAGCCTTACTGAATAAGAGTTACGTGGTCAGAACAACCAATCAACACTGAGCACGGGGAATCTCATAAGGGGTTGGAGTTTTCCTAGCCCGGGGAGTGTATTGTAGCCTTGCTAGAAGCAGACAATCAATCCAGCAGCTTTGTAAATATAGTTTGTTCAACTAAAGAAGCCGCTCAGTAGTACATCTCTACATTACCTATCTTAAAAAATTTTAATTTGCATCCATCACAAACTCGCTGTTTGGATCTTCTTCCCTATACAGCCACTATAGGTGACCAGTTAGGGAGAAGGACTACATGTCCCCTGATGCTCTATTTGATTCCATGGGTGATGCAGCACTGTAGTAAATTGTAGCCTACCTAGATTTACACCGTCCCATGCCGTTTATCCAATGAACTTTTAGTGGAATAATAATTCACAATCTTTGGCAGATTGGAGTTGACTTGTAACTACAGCATCAGCAGGTCAAGCATGCAACTATAAGTAATGTTTTACAAAACATCACTTGTCACAAGTCATTCAGTTGGCTATTAGAAACCGAAGACAGGAGCGCTTGGGAAGGATTTTCAGCCGAAAATATTTAGCAGGAGTCAACAGATTTCTGATACACGTTATCATGATGAAGGAAAAAACACCAAATCCGGAAATATTGGACTTTAAAAGTAAGACCTGAGTTTTTTAAAAAAAATTCACACAAGGCACTGGCTGGAATGCTGCAGGGTGACTTCCTAAGAGGTAGTGGAACCCCATCCTTTTGCCAGACAAGGTATTTCTAAAGACACCCAGAAATGAATTGCTCCCTCCAGTAGAGACGATGAGAGATGTATATCTTCTCATCAAGAATTCTTGTGAGCAGTGCCCAGACACGTTTGTGCTTTTGCTTCCAACTTCAAGTATACAAAGGAAGGGGCTAAAAGTGAGCTGAAAAGCTGTCCCGGTGTCTGTCTGTTGGTGGGTGTCCTGAGAGAGACCAAGTACTAGAAGTTTGGTTCAGAAGTAACAGCCACACGTAGTACCCCAGCAAATTGCCATTTTGCAGGCATCCCAATCTCTCTACCAAATTCAACACTACTGGAACCTCGAAACCAACTACTCATCTATCGGAACCATGAATCACAACGGCTGCCCCATTCAGTCACCTACTCCCCACAAGTCTAGGACTGTTCTGTATGCCTTTTCTTTATATACAGATATGTGTTCACTTACATCAAACAAGATTCTTATTTTTAATCTGGATGACTGCATATGCATTTGTTTTATCTTTCCTTGCCTTTAGTGTTTAATAAACTTATTCTTACTTTTAACTCAAGAAAGTCTGATCAAATTGGCTCCTTCAAAACCAGAGTGATTGGGTCCGGGTACAAGGCATCTGCGAAAGGGATCCTTTTTAGATTAAATCTTATTGTGAGAAACAGAGTGGGGTGCTGAATAAAGGCAGGGAGCCAGTTCATCCCTCCTCACCTGGGCCATAACAATTTTGGGGTGTCCCAGCCAGCCAGACAAATCGAGAGGTCTTGCCTGGATCGGCAACTTTGGGGAACCTCACCTGGATCATAGCAACATTGCTTAGCAACTGAGGTAGATCGTAGGTGAGTGCTCGTCAGCTTGTAAAACTTAACTATCAGAAGAGGATTGTTTTTGCTTGTTTAATCATAAACTTGCCCAGCTATTTTATGAAGTAGCCAGAAGTCAATTAGTCTTAGTATCTTATTCTAATCTAATTATTTTTAGATTTCTTTCAGTGGTGGAGCTCCTGTAACTATTGACCCAATTCTGCAGAACCCTCTTTCTAAGTTACAGTTTTGTGGGGTTTTTTTAACGGTGTTTTAGGGGTCTAATTTCAAACTTCATCTATTTTTCTGTGAAAGTGAAAATCTGGTGGCCTTTGTTATAAAATAGTTGGAACACTGTTTAATAAAAGCCTTGCTGAAACATTACGTTCAGTTATAGTAAGCCTATGTAGAGACCCCAAGTGGCTGTATGTGCATAATACGCTCATTTTCAGATTCAGGCCCAACAGATCCCAATTTATTTATCATTTATCAAATAGCAGCTGTCTCAGGCAATTGATTCATGCTGAGATTAATTATAGGTTAATTGCTAAGATTGAGGGAAGTTTGCAGATCAACCTAGAGCTGGAAATTTCCAAGCACCTGGCAATCTGCAAATTTACCTCCTTAACAGCAATAGTCTCAGGGCCTAAACAGGCCACTTCCCCAATGAGTACCAGAGCAGTGATCTTAAAAGGACAGGCCAAATTAGCAGGTAAACACCTCAGCATCACCCCAGTTTGAAGATGCAGTCAACAGCATCCTGGGAAATAATCTAGTGTACAGTCAATTCTTAATTTGAAGTCCCTTAATTCAAATTACCTGCTAATTCAAATGTGTCTAGCACTAATTTCCCACTTTCCTTTGTTACACGACTTGATTCAAATTATCTGATAACTCAAAAACTTTTTAAATGCAAAACAATGAGTTTCAACAGTTTTTTGGATTGTTAAGGTGCAAAAGATCGCCTCGTTATATGGCATGTACTTCATTTATCTAATGCCAGATCTTGACTGCTTTGTAGACTTTGGGTTTCTTCTATGATTTGGAGGAGCGTTTTCACAATCAGAAGCAAGCAGCCATGTATAAGAGCAACAAGATATCCGGGAACCAGAATGCCAAAGTCAACTTTTAATACACAGTAATTTTCCTTTGTCTCCACAGGTACTTTACAAACGTGTGCCTTGTGGGAAAGGTGAAGTCAGTTTATTTTTAACAGCCATACAGAACTCATGGGTCCATGTTCGGCGAAAGAAACGGGATAGAGTGAGGCAACTTCGAGAGCTCCCCAGAGCCACGCCAAATGTGCTGAAATCCACAGAAGCAGACCAGACAACTGAAAAGCAATGCAGTACTAATATTGGTTCTGTCGGGGATGAGGAAGAATCCGATCTTGGCAACTCTGCAGAAAGCAATGCTGAAATAGGAAAAACAATGGTCGTTGCTGAAGAGGAGCTCCCAGTCAATGGGGGTAATAATTTGTTGAATAAGCTACATGTAGATCAAGAAAATAATGTGGAAACTGAAGAAAAATGTAGCCAGTGTGAAACTAGTTTTGCTGACTGTAAAACTGATGATGCAGTTGAGCAGGAAATATCCTGTTCAACCATGGCAAACCCAGAGGGGGAAGATACTCCAAAAGAGAGTGGAGGTTGTTTCTTGTTCAAGTGTCTAATGAATGTGAAGAAGGATGGAAAGAATGGCCGTGTTGAAATGCACTGGGTTGAGGGACAGAATAGGGACTTAATGAACCAGCTCTCCACCTATCTGCGAAACCAGATTTTCAGACTGGTGGTTAGTTAAAGAAATACTTTTTTATTGTCAGCATGCAAACTGTATTTTTGCCAGTTTTACATAGATAAATTCCCAGGTTTCAAAATTGTTTTGAAGCTTCTTTACTGGTTTGCACTTGATTTTCCAGAATTTTGAGAATTGTGTTCTGTGCACCTTTTCGAGCTGCACATCTCATCCAGTATACTATCAAAAACATGAAAAAGACATGTTCATCTCCTTTGATCACATAAATGAGCAAATAAACTCCCATAGTTTAGTGCTAATCCACCAGAAGGCTAAGTTGCATAAATTTGTTCAATTATCTGATTACCAGTCAAGGAGTTACAGTTGGTCCTAGTGCCTCTTTAATGAGAGGGGTTTGCAGTCAAAAAAAAACCAGATATCCCAGTGACACCGAAAGGAATAACTGCTGCTTACATTATAGTGTCATAAGATCACAAGATGATTGTACATGTAGGAGGCCATTTGGCTCATTTTGGTTCACCCATCCAGAATTACCTTAAAGAAGTCCTCGTTACAGTATCCAATTCGTTCTTAAATGATTCCTATTTCTGTTTTTTCTCTGTCTCTATACCATATTGCAGTCCATTCCATACATTTAAGATTGTTCATGTTCATTTTCTGTTGGTCTGAAATTTGTTTTTTTAATGTTTTGGACCTGAGTTTCCAGATTTATTTTTCGTGAAGCTTGCTATCTCTTGTATACCCCTATAAATTCACGTCTCAGCTGTATTCCCATGTCATTGTACAGAATGACATCTTGAGGCATTTTACAAAGGGAAGAAGATGGGTGTATGCCAAGCAGGAAAGAGAGAGTGAAAGGAAAACAGGAAAAGAAGTTGGATTGGATTTGAAAAGACATTTTTTGCAAAGTTTTGTTTTTGTGCGAGAGTATGGTGAGGCCAGCATTGGATTTAGCTGTTGTCTCGTCCTTGGTCAGAAGCACTCGTTATGTCGGCTCACACATGAAGAATGGTCATTTGGATGAGGTACTAATGAGTTTCTGGCTTCCAGTTCTATTTAAAAGCAAACAAGTTTATAAATGGGAAAAGTTTTGCAGTGTTTTTTGTAACTCTTGATTCCTCTTCTCCCCGCCCCCCCACCGTCTCACTTTTCAGAGGGTTGAATATTTTTTTAAAAATGCCTCCTGGGAATTTATTTGCAAACTGAAAATACAATAATTTTTATCAGTACATCAGTTGTAAAAATGTTATCTGCATACTGTGAAATGTGACTCCCAAGTACAATCTTTTGGCTTTAAAATTGAACCTTTGCTCTGTCTTCATGAATTTGTATTTGGCAAACTTTTTCGAAGACTTATATTTTATATAGCACCTTTCATGACCTCAGAACATTCCAAGGCAATGAAACACTTTGAGGTGTAGTCACCGTTGTAATGTAGGAAATACAGTAGCCAATTTGTGCACAAGATCCCATAAACAGCAATGTGGGAATGGCCAGATAAATTTTTTTAATGATGTTGGTTGAGAGATAAATATTGGCCAGGAAAGCTCCCCTGGTCCTCTTCAGAATAGCGCATGGAATCTTTTACATCCGTCTGAGAATGTATATGAGACCTCGGTTTAAAGTCTCATCCGAAAGATGGCACCTTTGACAATACAGTACTGCATGAGTACTGCACTGGAGTGTCAGCCTAGACTTGCATGTACAAGTCCCTGGAATGGGGCTTGTAAGCACAACCTTCTGACTCAGAGGTAAGAGTGCTCCCACAACTGACATTTTATCTTTTTTACTGAATGGGGGCATAGAGCCAGAAAACCTGTAAGCCATTGACTTCACAGTGATGTCAGGTACTGATAATTTTCTGTGCATTCTTTTGCTTTGACCTGTTATGCCATTATTTTGTCAAATGGAAAATAATAGTTAATGATAATTATTTTATGAGGACAGTGTTCATTTAAAACCAGGTGTAGAAACAAAAGCCACAAAGTTTCTGCAATACTAACCAGTTTGACCATGATAAATCCATATTGTAATCCTGGAACCATCTTAAATGTACGTACAATCATGGTGCTAAGGATGCACTTGGTTCTGCTTGTGTTGTTCATTTTGATGTACTCTTTGTTCATCCTATATTGCTTTCTGATAGTTTTGTCCACTGTTATGTGTGTGTGTGTTTAAGAATAGCTAGGACAGTGTATTTGTACTGGTGGAGCATTCAAGCTTTCACACCCAGTGGTCTCCAGTGGACAGATTTTCCTGCTTCTCATCCAAGTCACCAAATGTAGAGAAGTCAAGTTCTCCATCTTGAGGGAGAAAGAGATAGGAACTGACATGAGCAGCTAGCCAGCTGTGTAAAGGTCATTGTCTGTTGGTTGGCCACAGAGCAAAATTTAATGGCTTTGGGAGCAAAGTTCATGGCTTGCATTGCCCAGCACTCCTGGCTGATTGGAGCAAAACAGTGCAAAGTGGGAAGGAGATTGAGATGTGCCTGTAACTTGAGGGAATAAAAATATGCAACATCTTTGCAAATTTTAGAAAACAAAATCTGTAACTTCTTTCCACTGCTTTATGCCCTGCGACTTGAAGCAGCTGGAGAGGTTCACCTGTGGCTGACTGATTTGAAAAGATATATTTTGTGTGTTTATATCTAGTTACGCAGTTCAAAGTTTTTATATTGGGTGTCTCGGTATGCATATGAAATAGCTGGCATATATAGTTGAGATGGGTTTGCAAATCTAATCTCCCATTCAGAAAATTTTCAAAATGGCAAACATTAATCTGTGGACAAAGAAAACTTAAATTAACTGAGATAGAGAATGGTAGCTTAAAAATCCCTGGGAAGGATCATTTGGGATCATTGGCAAATTTTGGAATGTGGGATAATTGTGAGAGCATTGGAATTCTTTCAAGATTCAGTGAATCACAGAAAAGGAGTGCCAAAATCTTTTGATGGCTATTGTAGTATTGCTCAATGATTCATGTTCTGAATTCAGTTACTTAATTTGATGCTTTTGAAATGGTTATATTTGCAGTAAAATAACATTGATTTTTGTGGGGTTTTTTTTTCATTGACACACACACGCGCACACACTCTCTCACTCACACACACACCAGTAAGGGTAACTGGTCATAACCAATACCTGAAAGATTTACACTTTCGTAATCCCTATGCAGTATATTTTCTAGACTGTTGCTCTGCAAAAAATGTTTTACTCATTTCATCACCAGCAGTATCTAAATTACTTATAATCAACACTGCAATGGTTGGTTGACAGTTTTGGTGGGGGGTGGGCACTGGAGTTCACACTCCTCAATTGTAGGGCTCTATTTCTAGGGCAATACAGAAATGCAGTAGCTTTAGTAGCCCAGTGTCTCCCTTGACTATTGGATGCATGATGTGATGGAGGTGCTTGGTTCCCCATATGGGGAATGTGTGTAAACAGGTGCTTGGGGTCACACTATCCTGTTTCCACACAATAACATTTGCATCCAGAATGCTTTGTCAGGGCCCAGAAACCAGCTTGTCAAGGGAGAGGGAAGAGAGGTGACCTGTTTCAAAACCTCTACCAATTCCACTTGGTGTCAGACATTTAGAGGAAGTGTAAGACTAGTACACGAATTCATGTTTGTCTCACATGATGCTTTCTTCCCTGTTGGAGGTTAGCTGTCATACTTTCTCCAGTTGCACTCAGCCACAAACAGCAATGAGATAAATTACCTGATTATGTTTGTGGTATGGGTTAAAGAAGTAATATTAGCCAAAATGTTTGGAGAGTTCCTCTCCTAGATAGTATTAACTACATATTTTCTTAACCTTTCCGTCAGGCCCTGAATATGCCCACACACCTTAAACCAGCTTATATTTCAACTCTTTCTTGGACTCGAACTCAAGTTCTGTCAAAGGGTCATGAGGACTCGAAACGTCAACTCTTTTCTTCTCCACCGATGCTGCCAGACCTGCTGAGTTTTTCCAGGTAATTCTGTTTTTGTTTTGGATTTCCAGCATCCGCAGTTTTTTTGTTTTTATCTCTGTGTTTAACTGACTGCCACTGCTGTTCAAGAAATGCCTACCTCCTTGAAGAAGTTCTGTTCTTCTCTGCGACAAGATTTCCGTACCTCTCTTTTGTCTTGCTTACCTTCATTGCTTTCCACTTCCCTCCTGATGTTTGACAAGGTGTTTACTAAATCCCGCTTTCACAGCCATATCTCCTTTCTCAGTGACTGTCTCCGTCTCTGACTTACCCTACGTGGATTTCAACTGAAATTCCACCCCTCATGTTTCGAACCCACCGAGGATTACAGGTATCTCCGGGACATAAAACGTTTCTTGGACTGCTGTTCCCGTCACGTTCTGAAATCCACACTCAGTGCCATGTGCCGCCATATGAACACACTCGACCTCTCCCTCCAGCAGCACCGCCGTACCCTTTTTCAAAGCTGCGCGTGCCCACAGTTTCATTTTATTCTTCGGCTCATCCGACGCCTCAACAAGAAACTTTTTCTCTTTCTCTCAAGTGCTAAGGAACACAAGCTCCAACAACTCATCGACACCAACACCCATCTAGGACCCTCCACCCCTGCCTGTCCCTCCGTCCCCACCCCATCTTCCAATCCCAGCCCCAGCCGTGTATTCATTATACCCCCTGACCTTCCCCTCTCCGATGCTGAACATTCAGTGCTCAGCAAAGAACTTAATTTCATACCCTTACGCCCTCACCTCAATGAATTTCGGGCTCGGCATGATGCTGAACTCTTCTTCCGCCGTCTTCGTCTCCGGGCTCACTTCTTTGGGCAGGAGTCCTCTCCCCATTCAACGGATCCTTTCACCCACCTCCAATATTCTCCCTCCACCTGGACCCCTCCCTCTGGATTCTTACCTTCTCTTGATCTTTTCATTGAGAACTGTCGGCGCGACATTAGTCGTCTCAATTTCTCTGCTCCTCTCACCCATTCTAATCTCTCTCTCTCTCTGAACTTACTGCACTCCATTCTCTCAGGTCCAACCCTGACATTGTCATCAAACCCACTGACAAGGGTGGTGCTGTTGTTGTCTGGTGCACTGACCTCTACCTCACGGAGGCTGAGCGTCAACTCGCAGACGCTTCCTCCTACCTCTCCCTGGACCATGACCCCACCACTGAACATCGAGCCGTTGTTTCCAGGACTGTCACTGACCTCATCTCCTCTGAGGATCTTCCTCCCACAGCTTCCAACCTGATAGTCGCCCAACCTCGCACGGCCCGCTTCTATCTCCTACCCAAAATCCACAAACAGAACTGCCCCAGTAGACCGATCGTCTCAGCTTGCTCCTGCCCCACAGAACTCATTTCTCGTTATCTTGACTCCCTTCTCTCTCCCCTTGTCCAGTCCCTTCCCACCTACATCCGTGATTCCTCTGACACCTTACATCACATCAACAATTTCCAGTTCCCTGGCCCCAACCGCTTCCTCTTCACCATGGACGTCCAATCCCTCTACACCTCCATCCCCCACCAGGATGGTCTGAGGGCCCTTAGCTTCTTCCTCGAACAGAGGCCCGAACGATCCCCATCCACCACTACTCTCCTCCGTCTGGCTGAACTTGTTCTCACCCTGAACAATTTCTCTTTCAACTCCTCTCACTTCCTCCAAATAAAAGGTGTGGCTATGGGTACCCGCATGGGCCCCAGCTATGCCTATCTTTTTATGGGGTATGTGGAACATTCCTTGTTCCAGTCCTACTCCGGCCCCCTTCCACAACTCTTTCTCCGGTACATCGATGATTACTTCGATGCTGCTTCATGCTCTCATCGGGACTTGGAAAAATTTATTAATTTTGCTTCCAATCTCCACCCCTCCATCATTTTTACGTGGTCCATCTCTGACACTTCCCTTCCCTTCCTTGACCTCTCTGTCTCAATCTCTGGAGATAGACTGTCCACCAATATCCATTACAAACCCACCGACTCCCACAGCTACCTCGACTACAGCTCCTCACACCCCGCTTCCTGTAAGGACTCCATCCCATTCTCTCAGTTCCTTCGCCTCCGTCGCATCTGTTCCGATGATGCTACCTTCAAAAACAGTTCCTCTGACATGTCCTCCTTCTTCCTTAACCGAGGTTTTCCACCCACGGTCGTTGACAGGGCCCTCAACTGTGTCCGGCCCATCTCACGCGCGTCCGCCCTCACGCCTTCTCCTCCCTCCCAGAAACGTGATAGGGTCCCCCTTGTCCTCACATCACCCCACCCGCCTCCGCATTCAAAGGATCATCCTCCGCCATTTCCGCCAACTCCAGCATGATGCTACCACCAAACACATCTTCCCTTCACCCCCCCTATCGGCATTCCGTAGGGATCACTCACTCCGGGACACCTTGGTCAACTCCTCCTTCACCCCCTACTCCTCAACTCCCTCCTATGGCACCACCCCATGCCCACGCAAAAGATGCAACACCTGCCCCTTCATTTCCTCTCTCCTCACTGTCCAAGGGCCCAAACACTCCTTTCAAGTGAAGCAGCATTTCACTTGCATTTCCCCCAACTTAGTCTACTACATTCGTTGCTCCCAATGTGGTCTCCTCTACATTGGAGAGACCAAACGTAAACTGGGCGACCGCTTTGCAGAACACCTGCGGTCTGTCAGCAAGAATGACCCAAACCTCCCTGTCGCTTGCCATTTTAACACCACCCTGCTCTCTTGCCCACATGTCTGTCCTTGGCTTGCTGCATTGTTCCAGTGAAGCCCAACGCAAACTGGAGGAACAACACCTCATCTTGCAACTAGGCACTTTACAGCCTTCCGGACTGAATATTGAATTCAACAACTTTAGGTCTTGAGCTCCATCCCCACCCCCTTTCTGTTTCCCCCTTCCTTTTGTTTTTTTCCAATAAATTATATAGATTTTTCTTTTCCCACCTATTTCCATTATTTTTAAATATTTTAAAATCTTTTATGCTCTCCCCACCCCCACTAGAGCTATACCTTGAGTGCCCTACCATCCATTCTTAATTAGCACATTCGTTTAGATAATATCACCAACTTTAACACCTATGTGTTCTTTTGTTCTATTGTTGGTGACATCTTTTGATGATCTGCTTCTATCACTGCTTGTTTGTCCCTACAACCACACCAACCCCCTCCACTTCTCTCTCTCTCTCTCTCTCCCCCACACACACAAGCACACACACACACACCTTAAACCAGCTTATATTTCAACTCTTTCTTGGACTCGACCCTTCGACAGAACTTGAGTTCATGAGGACTCGAAACGTCAACTCTTTTCTTCTCCACCGATGCTGCCAGACCTGCTGAGTTTTTCCAGGTAATTCAGTTTTTGTCCTGAATATGTAGTGTTACATCATCAAAAATCCCTGCCATGCACCAGAAACATATGGGACCATTTGCATTCATTTGAGGAGGAAGATGAATCCTTGGATTAACATTGCATTCAAAAGATGACTGCTGCAATAATACAGCACTCCCTCTGTGTCAGCCTAAATAAAATGCCTATTTATTGGAGTGAAACTTGTACCCATTAACCTTGTTACTACTGAACCAAGCTGCAATTAGCTGGAACGTGGATATTTGAAACTAATTTGTCAAGCACATTTCACCACATTGTGCTTGTAGTATCCAGGAAAATAATACCCAAAGTGAAACAGTCCGTGGTTGACAGGCCCTTCAACTATGTCCAACCCATCTCCCACACCTCTGCCCTCACTCATTCCTCTCCCTCCCAGAACCATGATAGGGTCCTCCTTGTCCTCACTTTTCACCCCACCAGGCTCCGCATTCAAAGGACCACCCTCCGCCATTTCTGCCAACTCCAGCATGATGCCACCACCAAACACCTCTTCCCATCAGCATCAGCATCTCGTAGGGACCATTCCCTCCGTCACACTCTGGCCCACTCCTCCATCACCCCCAACTCCTCATCCCCTTCCTATGCAATTACAGAAAGTGCAACACCTGCCCCTTTACCTCTTCCCTGCTCACCGTCCAAGACCCCAAGCACCCCTTTCAAGTGAAGCAGTGCTTCACTTTCACCTCCTTCAATTTGGTCTTCTCTATTCACTGCTCCCAATGCAGTCTCCCCTACACGGGAGACTAAACGCAGATATGGTGACTGCTTTGTGGAACACCTTTGCTCGGTCCACAAGCATGACCCAGACCTTCCTGTTGCTTGCCATTTCAACTTACCATCTTGCTCTCATGCCCACATGTCCATCCTTGGCCTGCTACAATGTTCCAGTGAAGCCCAACGCAAACTGGAGGAACAGTACCTCATCTTCCGATTAGGCGCTTAACAGCCTTCCAGACTTAACTTCAGCCCATGAGCACTCTCTCCTTTTTTACCCCTTTTTTAATCCTTTTATTTTTCCTCACACAAACACACTCCCCAATGCCCCAAAAGGGCCATCTGTTACTTGTTCTTATCTTTTGCTTTCACAGAGTATTTACCCTAGTTCTGCTTTTAACACACTCTGCTATCTTACCTTTATGCCACTATCAGCACCTTTAGTCTTTAACACTCCCTTTGTCCTGTGTCCATGATATCTTTGTCAAATTTCTCCTTAGCTCCCACCTATCCCTGACCCTCTATTTTGCTCCACATCCTCTTACACGGTATAAAATCCATCACATTTCTACTTTTCTTTAGCTCAGAAAAAGAGTCATACGGCCTTGAAACATTAACTCTGTTTCTCTCTCCACAGATGCTGCCAGACCTGCTGAGTTTTTCCAGCATTTTCTGTTTTTATTTGAAACAATCTCCAGTTGAATACACATTTTATATAGAAAGGAACCTGATAGAAGGTAGTAGTTTAAATGCCTATATTACTAAATAATTTTTTTTCTTGAATGTGCAGAGCAAACTATCTCAAATGTCCTTACATTCAATTTAAATATGATAACTGCAATATGGAGCCACAGAGATGCAGCTTTAAGCTCCATACTATAGAAAGGACTCCAAGGTACTAGAGTCATTCAGATTTGTCTGTCTGAGGATAGACAAATTATGAAGGAATGGGACAGAGCAGAGGGAAACAAACTGTTTTCAACAACTGAAGCATCCAGAATAAGGGGGTATAGATTTAAGATTAAATGGAAGAACAGGCAAAACATGTTTCTATAGAAGATTGTACTGTGAAAACCATGTCAATATGTAAGAATAGGTTAGATAGATGGAGGGAACAAAGTGGGGAATAGAGATATGAAAATCAGTGGAGCACGGGGGGAGTTAATACTATTGCTCATTTGGAGGATAAATGCCAACTGATGGGACTAAATGGCCTATATTTCTATGTAATTCTATGTAGCTACAGTGGTGGTTAGTTACTGATTTAAACTGGATGTTGTGCCTGTTACAAGTGTAAATGGGGTGTTGACCTGATCATCCGAGGCAGCCCAGTTATCACTGATGATAGAGTCATTAACCTCGGGTGACTCAGTTAAATATTTTTGTTACTTCAACTGGCATTTTTTAAGTTGTTCACAGTGTCAAGCTCAGGAAGGTGGCATTTAAGTGGAAATTGTGCTGTAATATGTTTCTAATGCTCTGGAACCTCTACACCTTCCATTGAATTGAACCCACTGAATCATCACCGTCAAACAGCTCCATTTTTGTCATCAGGTGAGTCATAACTTTAATTTCTGAGCGGAACCTCCTCATTGATACTGCAATGAAAAACCTGAGGATGTAGCCAGAAGAAATGGTGACCAGCGTGGATATCCAACTCAGCATGGTTCCTTTGACAGCACCTTCCAAACCCATGACCTCACCACCAGGAAGGACAAGGGCAGCAAATGCATAGGAACACCACCACCTTCAAATTGTGCTCCAAGCCACACCATCCTGACTTGGAACTATAATCTCAGTTCCTTCACTATCGCCGGGTCAAAATCCTGAAACTCCCTAACAGCACTGTGGGTGCACCTACACCACATGGACTGTTTTAGAAGGCAGCTCACCACCAACTTCTGAAGGGCAATTAGGGATGGGCAATAAATGCTGGCCTAGCCGGCGATGCCCACCCTGTGAACAAATTTTTTAAAAATTGTGCTGACTGTTTAAAGTCTGCATTAAGAATTTTCACACTGGAGCAGTGCAGCTTATGGAAGAGAAGATTTGCTCTCTCTCTCTCTCAGCTGCACCTCCTAAATATAAGTTATTTGCCTCAGAGAACAGATGATAAATTACTATAAACTACTAAAGTCCTGGGCCAAAAGTCTACAATTGAATCAGGGCTTTTCATGCAAAGAATAACAATGGCTTCTTGCATTTTAATAATAAATTTAACATAACTAAAAACAGTGCCAAGGTTGTTCTTAATTGTGCAGATTCACATAATGAAATATGAAGATGTTTCTGATTCAGTACTGCCAGATTCATTTACACAGAGCTCAGTTTTATATTAGGATTAAGTATGGAACATTACAATAAAAGGGGAAGATATAACAAGGGTGAGTGAAAGCTTGGTCAAAGTGATGGCTTTTACAAAAGTTAAAGAACAGGCGTTTACAGAACTACCTGTCATTTCAAAAGTTTCCTGTATACAATTAAATACATTGGAGTGTAGTCACAATTCTTTTTGCCTCAAGCTAAATGCAGAGAGTCATATTTGTACTCCTCCACAATTGGAGTTCTGCATTATGAAGTTGAGGGCTGGTTGGAGGGGGTCATTGTCCAGCAGTTGTATTGCACCATTGTTACCTGCCACTGATTAGTCTAGGCCTGTTGGTGTTTTTTTTCCAAAAATATATCTTATTCATAAAATTTATAAAAATACATTACAACACCTTTCAATTTCAAAGTTACAGAGTGCCATAAAACTTGACTTGTCTCCATGCAGTATGTTCCATTCTTAGGTGCCTCTATACATTTGTAATTATTTTGATATTTACAATGGACATTGCACGTCAGGCATACAGCCTGGGGCAAAACATCTCAAATTGAAAATTACAGTGCAATAGAATTCAATTTTTCTTTGTACAACATATCCTTCTCTGAGGTGCCTCAATACAATGTCAAAATTTTTGTATTCACATTCAGTGTTAAGCATACAGCCCGAGGGGGTTCTACCAATTTTCTAGCCCCTCGGTGTACTATGGAGTCAAGGTTTGTTGTCTAGGCCCTGCTTTGTAGACTCCCATGGGCAGCTTGATAGTTGGAGGAGTTATGAATAAAGCAAAATACTCAGGTCATCAACGTGAAGCTAGCTCCACTCCTGACCTTAAGATGGAATGGTGACTGTTGATGAAGGTGCTGAAAATGGTTGGGGTGAGGACACTCCTGTGAAACTCCTGCAACAATATCCTGGGGCTTTGATGATTCACCTGCATGATTGTGTTCGTTATGACTTCAGCCAGAGAATGGTTTTCCCCTTGTTCTCTGTCAATGTCAGTTCCATTCAACAAACCACTCCTGTTTCCAAAACAATATAGACCAAGTGCAGGTGCAAGCTCCTTTCCATTCTGCCCAATATGTATCTAAGGTTCATAAAAGGGATTCTTATTAAATGCTTACAAAATGTTCTTCCCACGCTAGCCATTCTTTGGATATTGTTTAGGCCTATGCGTACTAAATATCTTAACATTGTGGTGGGCAACAACTGGGAACTGAGTTGAAAAGGCTCAAACTGAGGAGAGTTTTTTTTTCCCCAATTAGATTTGATTACAGGGCTCAAAGGTGCAAGGCAGGTTTTAACCCTGACAATAAATATGTATGTAGATACAAGTATCTTTAATACAGTCAGTCAAATCATCTGTTTTGCAATGACTGAACTCTACCATGTGAAATATTGTACATGTTCTACTGCTATAGTGGTTCTGTGGTTTATCTGGCCTGTCGCTTAAGTCTGCAAAGTTTAAAGTCTGAGGTAAATCTTGAGGTCAATTATAGATTGTTAGTGAGGGAAGCTTTCAGATTGAAAGGTGTTTGTAAATTTCCAGCATAACATTCATTCTCTTTATAAACTCTTGGTAATTTGAAATGTGACATGCCTAGAAGACTGTAGAGACGCAGGGTGTCAGTTTAACTTTTGATGTTGGTGCAGTAACTTCAATGGAAAGGCAATTTGTGAGATATAGACATTACTTTCAAAGAGACAATGTGCTTACAAACAGACAATTATACCAGTATCCAGCAGGTGGAGCTCTGAATTCAAATTTCAAGCTTACAGAGTACGGGGTGTACAGCAGTTTTCGGTTAAATTGGTGCTGTCCATGACAAATTAAAGCAGACAGCAACATAGGTCTGCAAGGAAAGGAGAAATGAGTAAACCAGACAGTAGTATTAGCATACCAAACTTACACTAAAGAGCACTTGTGCTTCCAAAAATTATCTAAATGAAATTCTTTGCCCATTGTTTTCAGATGGGAAGATAGTCACTACCCACTGGGGGCTTCTGTTTTGCAGAATCATTGAAATTTCTGCAAAGAAGGAGGGCATCAACCCACCGTGCCTGAACCAACTTTGGTCTTGGAGTTGCCATCAGTGCCTTTTAATTGGGACAAAATCAGACCATCAGCTGATTTACTACATTCTGGAATTTTTTCACCAGAATGGGACGTAAGTGGTATTTAAAAAGTTGCAAAATCTTTAAATCTAGAGGTAGAGAGGCTGAACAAATGAGAGTCACTTTTCATGACAATATTCTGAAGTGACACATTAGCAAAGCTGGAAATCAATAATGTGTTCAGATGTAGAATTTATCGTTGCTACGTTTTGCAAGCAAGCAATAGAAATCTCGCCCAACACTGATGAAAAGTTGATGACATTTTAATAGAGACTGCAGTGTAGAACATTCCAGAGGTGCATCAGATTTTCCCAGGAGAGGCAACTAATGTGGATAACTGGAACTTTCCAAACAGGACTGAGCTTGTGTGAGATGCAACCCCCCCACCCTCCATGGTCAACTAGCTTCTTAACACTTAATTGTGCAGATTCACATAGTGAAATATGAACATGTTTCTGGTTCAGTACTGCCAGATTCATTTGCACAGTGCTCAGTTTTATTTTAGATTCCCAACAGGATATAACTAGTCTGTTACAAAGTCAAAACATGTTAACAAATATCTACTTTAATAGTGGATTGAGTTGTATAATGATAAGAGTCACCAAATTCACTCATTATATATATGTTACACCCAATTTGTGAAACAGCACATTTCATGAAATGGCCAGCTAAATTGTGGATGTCACTGAGTAGGCCAGCATTTATTGCCCATCCCTAATTGCCCTTGAGAACTGAGTGCCTTTCAGAGAGCATTTAAGAATCAACCACATTGCTGTGGGTCTGGAGTCACATGTAGGCCATTGAATTCGAATTTCACCATCTGCTGTGGTGGGATTCAAACCTGGATCCCCAGAGCATTACCCTGGATTATTAGTCCAGTGACAATACCACTACACCACTGCCTCCCTATCTGCTCAGTTCATGAAACTGACAGTTTGACCATCCAGTTGATGAAATGACCAACTTTTATGAACAAAAAATAAAATTTCATTCACAAATGTATAATCTGCTTAATTTTGTTTACTGTCGCCTTGTGTTAAATCCAGTATTCTATCTAAACCATTCAGATATAGTTTATGTTCATCAATGATTACAATACAGCAAAAACAAATAAGGAAACAATTCATACATGAGTATTGCTGAAAAAGAACATCTAAGCTTTTTGTCTTGAATTCATCAGAACACTCACAAGAATACTAATGAAGTGGAAGACAACAATTTATACTGTAAGTGAAGAGAGTGCAGATTGGTTGGCAAGTGGAGAATGCACCACTGGTGACTGACAGTTAACTGTCACGCATAGTTTGAAATTTAAGCCTGGTAGCTTGACCCTGATTGGTCAAGGCATTGCTCTGAGGAATGAGTCAGCGAATGGCTGTCACATATTTTGTTTAGCTGAAACAGGCACAATGTATGTACATGTTCTTTCTGTCTGCAAAAAACAGCCGCACCAAGCCTGACAATCTTAAATTGGTTGTCAGTGATATTCTTAGTAAATGGAGGATTATTCAGCAAATGTTGTCTAATTGCAGAATCACATCTAATGTTGAATTTTTGAGTTTTGCAAGCACAGTTTGGTTGAGTACAGTCTGTACCCTGTCCATTGCAAACAGCATATCTAATATGCCAGCACAGTCAGCACTGGCCAATGTTGCCACAGGACTTGTGGCTGTGGCAGAAACATCATCTTGATAAGCAGTTAATCCTGCAGTAACATCTCTGGAAGCCTTGCCTACCACAAACGCTTTAAACACATACAATCTCATGAAGGCTGAGTTGTTCTGGCGGAATGTCTTCTGCACTCACCCCCTGTACTGCACAAATTCAAACTGATTGCTGGCAAGTTTGTCTTTCACAATCCCCTTAGCTGTTCCAATGGTGTAGCCAGTCCCATCCGCTGCCAGCACCACGCCTATAACATTTGGTGGTTCACTTTGCTGCAGACAAATGCTGACACTGGGACAGCCACATCGTCTCCAACACCAACAGCCTGAAGTGATCTTATGCTGTGTGCCATCATCCACTTGGCTTGCTGTGTAATCCCCTTGTGTGCCACCTTCCTTGCATCTGGCAGGATCAAGTTCTCCACCAGATTTAGGATCATCTATAGTGGATGATCCAGAGGACTGCTCAGGTCATTCATGGAAGATGTTCCCGGGAATTTCTCAGGACCATCCATGTTGAATGATCCGGGGGCTGGCTCAGGGTTATTTATGTTGGGTGATCCAGGGCTGACCTAGGGTTATCGATGGTGGATGGTTCTGGGACTCGCTCAGGATCTTCCATGGAGAATGGTCCCAGGGGCCAGTTCAGGACCAGGATTTTTCATGTTCTACTCAAGAAGTCTTTCCAGTTCTTCTTCAAAGGCTGAGAAGATTCTGTAGAGGAACTTATCTGGCAACATTGATCTGAGGCCATACTGTTTATTTGCAGTGAGTGCTTGGTAAGGAGCCATCTTTATAGCCTCATGGTACCTCTTCACTGCCCACAGTCCTGTTAGGGAGGGAATTCCAGGATTTTGACCCAGTGACAGTGTCAGGATGGTGAGTGGCTTGGAGGGGAGCTTACAGGTGGTGGTGTTCCCATGTGTCTGCTGCCCTTGTCTTTCCAGATGGTAGCGGTTGTGGGTTTGGAAGGTGCTGTCTAAGGAGCCTTGGTGAGTTCCTGCAGTGCATCTTGTAGATGGTACGCACTGCTGCCACTGTCTGTTGGTGGTGGAGGGAGTGAATGTTTATGGAAGGGGTGCCAGCCAAGTGGGCTGCTTCATCATGGATTGTGTCAAGCTTCTTCAGTGTTGTTGGAGCTGCACTCATCCAGGCAAGTGGAGAGTATTCCATCACACTCCTGACTTGTGCCTTGTAGATGATAGAACCGGCTTTGGGATGCCAGGAGGAGAGTTACTTGCCACAGGATTCCTAGCCTCTCACCTGCTTTTGGAGCCACAGTGCTTATATACAATATAAGACTATATATATATATATATATATATATATATATATGACTAGTCCAGTTCAGCTTATGGTCAATGGTAGCCCCGCCCAGGGTTTTGATATTGGGGGATTCAGCGATAGTAATGCCATTGAATGTCAAGAGGCAATGGTTAGGTTCTCTCTTGCTGGAAATGGTCATTGCCTGGAACTTGTGTGGCGTGAATGTTACTTGCCACTAGTCAGCCCAAGTCTAGATATTGTCCAGGTCCTGCTGCATTTGGACGTGGACTGCTTCAGTATCTGAGGAGTCATAAATAGTGCTGAACATTGTGCAATCATCAGCGAACATCCCCACTTCAGACATTATGATGGAAAGAAGGTCATTGATGAAGTAGCTGAAGATGGTTGGGCCTAGGACATTAACCGACGAACTTCTGCAGTAATGTCCTGGAGCTGAGATGACTGACCTCCAACAACCACAACCATCTTCCTTTGTGCTAGGTATGACTCCAACCAGCGGAGAGTTTTCCCCCTTATTCCCATTGAGTCCAGTTTTGCTAGGGCCCCTTGGTGCCACACTTGTTTAAATGCTGCCTTAATGTCAAGGGCAGTCACTCTCACCTCACCTCAGGAGATAAGCTCTTTTGTCTATGTTTGAACCAAGGGTGTAATGAGGTCAGGACCTGAGTGGCCCTGGCAGAACACAAACTGAGTGTCAGTGAGCAGATTATTGTTAAGCAAGTGCCACTTTGATAGCACCGTTGATGACTCTTTCCATCACTTTACTGATGATCGAGAGTGGACTGATGGGGCAGTAATTGGCCAGGCTGGATTTGTCCTGCTTTTTGTGTACAGGACATACCTGGGTAATTTTCCACCTGGCTGGGTGGATGCCAGTGTTGTAGCTGTACTGAAACAGCTTGGCTAGGGGCATGGCAAGTTCTGGAGCACAAGTCTTCAGTATTATTGCCAGAATATTGTCAGGGCCCGTAGTTTTTGCGGTAACCAATACCTTCAGCTGTTTCTTGATATTACAAATACTGAATCGAATTGGCTGAAGACTGGCGTCTGTGACGCTGAGGATTTCTGGAGGAGGTCGAGGTGGATCACCCACTTGGCACTTCTAGCTGAAGGTTGTTGCGAATGCTTCAGCCTTATCTTTTGCACCGATGTGCTGGGCTCCTTCATCATTGAGAATGGGAATATTTGTGGAGCTTCTTCCTTCAGTGAGTTGTTTAATTGTCCGCCACCATTCACGACTGTCCTATAAGAGACCATGAGGTGTTTGCATACTTTTCAGAAAGTTTCCTGTCTTCTTTTCACCACCATGGCCAGTGTCAATGTGGGCTTGTCATATGATGTCTAGGACTGATTCCTTGGTAGCCATGCACTTACCACTGCTCTTGGTAACCTTATCCATGCCACCGAGAGATGTAAGCATAGAAGTTTTATATAGTCATACAGCACAGAAACAGGCCTATCATGTCCATGCCAGCCATCAAGCACCCATCTATTTTAATCCCATTTTCCAGCACTTTGCCTATAGCCCTGTATGCTACGGTGTTTCAAGTGCTCATCTAAATACTTCTTAAATGTTGTGAGAGTTCCTGCCTCTACCATCCCCTCGGGTGGTGTGTTCCAGATTCCAACCCCCTCTGGGTGAAAAAGTTTTTCCTCGAATCCCCTCTAAACCTCCTGCCCCTTACCTTAAATCTAAACCTATGCCCCCTAGTTATTGACACCTCCACTAAGGAAAAAATTGCCTCCTATCTACCCCATCTATGCCCCTCATAATTTTGTTTCCTCTATCAGGTCCCCCCTCAGCCTTCTCTGCTCTAAGGAAAACAACCTCAGCCTATCCAGTCTCTCTTCATAGCTGAAATGCTCCAGCCAAGGCAAATCCTGGTGAACATCACAGAATCTCAATGCAGAAGAGGCCCTGTGGCCCATTGAGTCTACATCAACACGTGAGAAACACTTGACCTACCTCCCTAATCCTATTTACCAGCACTTGGCCCATAGCCTTGAATGTTATAACGTGCTCATCCAGGTACTTTTTAAAAGATGTGAGGCAATCTGCCTCCACCACCCTCCCAGGCAGTGCATTCCAGACCGTCACTACCCTCTGGGTAAAAAAGTTTTTCCTCTCATCCCACCTAAATCTCCTGCCCCTCACCTTGAACTTATGTCCCCTCTGCACCTTCTCCAGTGCAATCACATCCTTCCTATAGTGTGGTGACCAGAAGTTCACACAGTACTGCTGTGGCCTAACTAGCATTTTATACAGTTCCAACATAACCTCCCTGCTGTTATACTTTATGCCTCGTGAACATCATATCCTGTCTCGATTTCCATGCTTATATACTGGTTGTACAAGAGGTGTGAATGCCATCACGTTTTCATCTGGGTACAGCAAAGGAGATATGAACTTGTCACCAATGAACTAAGTGTTACCTGCCATATGAACTTTCGGAAGTCAACACCATGCTATTTTCACTTCCAGGATGGAATTCTACACCTTCCATTACCTGCTGTGTGAGCCATTGAAGTCAAATGGGAAGGTGTAAACAATTATTTTGCATGCCTGGTCCTTTTGAAACATATATTAAATTTTACACTAAGATAAAAGCAAAAAACTGCAGATGCTGGAAATCCAAAACAAAAACAAAAATACCTGGAAAAACTAAGCAGGTCTGACAGCATCTGCAGAGAGGAACACAGTTAACGTTTCGAGAACGTATGACTCTTAAATTTTACACCTTCCACCAGCCACCATGTGCGCCTTCGTGGACAAACTTGCTTTCCCAAATTTGCAATGGTCGTGCTGTTATTGAGCAACTTAGTACATGATGTTAAGTTTGTACAAAGCAACAGGCTTGAGCAACAATTTCACATCTAAGATTTTAAACTTTTACATAGCACTGGCCATTTCATTGAAATGAACAGTGAAACTGCCTGTTTCATAATCTGTGCAATGGGTTTGCCCAGTTCAAGAAATGGGCAGTTTCATAAATTGGATGTAACATACGCATGGGTGTACATTTTATTTTACCAGTTTTTGGGATATTGCCAAGTCATTTTTACTTTGGTTGCTTTTAATTTGCCATGAAATGTGGGGAATTTTAACTCTCCTAGATTGTCAGGAGAAGAGTGGAAAGTAGTTAAAATGGAGCTGCTGTTTCCTCCAATTTCCCTCACTTTATCGCTGCCATTTGGGCAGTGAATAAAGCTCCCTCGGGGCTCCAAATCAAACACAAATTATGGCCCCATGATGTGCATTGGACCCTGTTGGCATTTTTATCATTTTCTGCCCCTTATGGTACAGCTGTCAAGATGTTAGCAAAATGTGGCAACCAAATAGGAAACTGAGGACTTTGTTCATGGGTATGGCCGTGCTGATTTAGAAACATGCTCCAACTTCATTGTGAACCCATACAATAATTTCAGGAAGCTTTCAGATGGGGGTGGGTTGTAGCCTCTTGGATAAGCTGACCCGATCTGGAAAGTTCCATCAGTTCCCTGGAGCGAATTTCCAAGTTAGCTTCCTAGGCCTTTTAAGTTCTCCCTAAAGCTTTCTGCCCCTCTTTATGATGGTCCTCAAAGCTTACTTCTTTGACCAAGCCCTAATGTTTTCTTGTGTAGGAAATCATGTTTGACAAATCTGTTCAGTTTTTTTATGAGGATGCAACTAGTAGGTTATATATGAGGGAACTTATGGATGTCGCATATTTGGACTTTCAAAAGTCATGGAATAAGATGCCACACAAGAAATTATTACACAAAATTAGGGCTTGTGGGATTGGTGGTAATATATTAGCATGGATTAATGATTGGTGAATGGGTAGAAAACAGCGTAGGAATGAACTGATCATTTCAGGTTGGCAGGCTATAACTAGTGGGGTATCGCAAGGATCAATGCTTGGGCCTCAGCTACTTTCACACTACTTAGATAAAGTGACCGAGTGTAATGTAGCATACCGAAGATTGCTGGCGATGTAAACTGAAGTGAGAAGGTAAGCTTTGAGGAGAACACAAGGAAGTTGCAAAAGGATTTAGACAAGTTAACTGAGTGTGGCAGATGGAATATTATGTATATGGAGAGTTCCACTTAGGTAGGAAAAATAGAAAAGCAGAATAATTTTTCAAAAATAGAAAAGCAGAATAATTTTTCAGTGGTGAGAAACTGGGAAATGTTGGTATTCAGAGGGACCTGGGTGCCCTTGTATACAAATCGTAGTTTCAGCAAGCAATTAGGAAAGCAAACAGAATGTTAGCTGTTAATCCAAAGGGATTGAATCATATGGAGCAAATAAGTCTTCGTGCAATTATTTAGGTGTACAGTTTTGTTCTCTTTACTTAAGGAAGGACATAGAGGGAGTACAATGAAGGCTCACTGATTTCTGGGATAAGGGGATTGTCCTATGTGGAGAGACTGAGTCGACTAGACCTGCAATTCCCCAGAGTTTGGAAGAATGAGAAGTAATCTGAAATACAGAATTCTTACTGGACTTGAGAGAGTAGATTCTGGGAAGCTGTTTCCCCCAGCTCAGGCACCTAGGACTAGGGGTCACAGTCTCAGGATAAGGGATTAGCCATCTAAGCACTGAGATGAGGGGAAATTTTTTCACTCAAAGGGTTCTGAATTTTAAATATTTTCTGCCACAGGGAACTGTAGTCGCTGAGTATATTCAAGTCAGTGATTTTTGGATATGAAGGGAATCCAGGAATAGTGCAGAAGTAGCTGAATTAAAAGATCAGCCATGATCTTGATGAATGGCACAGTGAGCCTGTAGGGATTGACCAACACCTGATCCTATTCGTTTTATGTTCTAGTGTCAAATTTTGTTTGATACACTAAAGTTCCTTGGGGCGTTTTACTACTTTAAAGGTGCTATTTAAATGCAAGTTGTTGCTTTTTTAGAAAAATCCTTAACCATTGGGGATGTCCCACGCAAGCCAAGCCTGGGCTCTTCTTCCCCCTTGCTGCCCTTCCCCAGCCACTACCTGTTGTTGCTGGCGAGCAGCCTCTAGAACTTTCTTTACAACCCACCAACTGCAAACCCTGGTTTCTAAAGTCTTACCTTACAGATCAGACCATAAGACGTAGGAGCAGAAGTAGGCTATTCGGCCCATCAAGTCTGCTCCACCATTCAATGAGATCTGATAATCCTCAGCTCCACTTTCCTGCCTTTTCCCCCTAACCCTCAATTCCCTTATTGCTTAAAAATCTGTCTATCTCAGCCTTGAATATACTCAATGACCCAACCCCTACAGCTCTCTGCAGTAAAGAATTCCACAGGTTGATTACCCTCAGAGAAGAAATTCCTCCTCACTTCTGTCTTAAATGGGCGCCCCTTACTCTGCGC
This sequence comes from Carcharodon carcharias, assembly GCF_017639515.1. NCBI lineage: Eukaryota > Metazoa > Chordata > Chondrichthyes > Lamniformes > Lamnidae > Carcharodon > Carcharodon carcharias. The sequence goes on along the minus strand of NC_054476.1, from coordinate 155,092,087 downwards.
TTATGCCCTCTGGTTTTAGACTCTCCCACAAGGGGAAACAGCCTCTCAGCATCTACCCTGTCAAGCCCCCTAAGAATCCTTTGTTTCAATAAGGTCACCTCTCATTCCTCTAAATTCCAGTGAGTACAGGACCAACCTACTCAACCTCTCCTCATAAGAAAATCCCTCCATACTCGGGATCCAATGCCAGTATATCTTTCTTTAGGTAAGGGGACCAAAATTGTTCACAGTATTCTAGGCGTGGTCTAGTTAGCGCATTGTATAGGTTTAGTAAGACTTCCCTATTTTTGTATTCCATTCCCTTTGAAATAAAGGACAACATTCCATTTGCCTTCTGTATTATCTGTTGAACTTGTATGTTAGCTTTTTGGGATTCATGTACAAGGATCCCAAATACCTCAGTGCTGTAACTTTCTGCAGTCTTTTTCTCCATTTAAAAAATATTCAGCTCCTTCGTTATTTCTGCCAAAGTGCATAACCTCACATTTTCCCACATTATATTCCATCTGCCAAGTTTTTGCCCACTCACTTAACCTGTCTATATCCCTCTGTAGACTCTTTGTGTCATCCTCACCACTTGCCTTCCCACCTATTTTTGTGTCTTCCACAATCTTGGCGATAATACATTCACTTCCCTCCTCTAAGTCATTAATATACATTGTAAATAATTGAGGCCCCAGTACTTATCCCCATGGCACTTCACTAGTTACAGGTTGCCATCCCGAAAATGTCCCCCTTATCCCAACTCTCTGCCTTCTACTGGTTAACCAACCCTCTATCCATGCTAATATACTATCTCCGACACCATGGGCTCTTATCTTGTTAAGTAGCCTTATGTGCGGTACCTTATTGAACACCTTTTGGAAATCCAAATATATTATGTCTATTGGTTCCCCATTATCTATCCTGCTTGTTACCTTCTCAAAGGATTCTAATAAATTTGTTAGTTATGGTTTCCCCTTCATGAAGCCATGCTGACCCTGCTAGATTAGATTATGCATTTCTAAATGCTCTGCTATTACATCCTTTATAATAGACTCCAACATTTTCCCAATGACAGATGTTAAGCTAACTGGCCTATAGTTACCTGTTTTCCATCTCCCTTTTTGAATACGGATGTTACATTAGCTATTCTCCAATCGTCTGGGACTTTTCCATCTAAGGATTCTTGGAAGATTACTACCAGTACATCCACTATCTGTGTAGCTACTTCCTTTAATATCCTAGGATGCAACCCAATAGGTCCAGGGGACTTATCAGCCTTTAGCCCCATTAGTTTCCCTAGTACGTTTCCTCTAGTGATAGTTATTGTATTTATTTCCTATCCCCCCTCCCTTTGCCCCTTGATTATTTAGTATTTTTGGAATGCTTCACGTACTGAGTTAAGTTAGCAAAGACTAGAGTTAAAATTGGATCCTAATTGGTCTGAACTGCTCAGTACCAAACAACAGAGACATGAGGAGAGTACTGTATGTTTCTTAGCACTTCAGAAGGTGAGAATTCAGAACTGATTCCTTCAAAATGTCCTCTGGTGTTTTAGTACTTGAATGTCCAGCAACACTGCTTTCAATGGCATTTAGTCCAGACTCTAACTCATGAGGCATATTAAAATGATGGTGTAGCAAATTATCCTGGCCCCTTAAGGGTTCAAATATTGAAGAAGAAGCTATAACGTGGTCAATATGCCTGAGCAGGATTACATAGATAGTGCAGTATATTCCTAATTCTCCTCCCAGCAATTGTTCTGTCTTTTGACACAAGCAACTACTGTAAGCAAGTGTATGTGGAGCCTCACTAACTCTTATTACCTCACTGCTCAAAAAGCAATTTCCACTGGTGAACACGATCCATTCTGCTTGCTGTATTTTTCAGCGTTTCAGCTGGGCACTTTGGTGAAACTGTTCAGGCGTATTTTTCCATTTGGTTCAGAGTTTCCAGCAGGTTGTCTTTACTCAAATTCGCAACATGAAACAAACGCTTAAATGTTTTTTCTTGCTGATTCTATGGGACTAACAAGTTGTACAATATTAACAGCAGACCATTCATGGGTTTGTTGCCTATGTCACACAGCATGTTGATCTCCAAAAATTTGTTAACCAAAAATGGGTTAACATCTTTGTTTAAAACTAATGGACAAAGGAATATCATATGAAAGCATTAAGGTACTTGTTACTAATATTGCAGATGCCATCTCAACCCAAAACTCTGCACAGAAGAGTAGGCTCCACTCTCTAAGAATTTGATTTAATAAAAAATTAAATATAAAACTCATTCTGTCATTATACAAAGAAGTAACTTAAGTGGAATAAATTTACGAAGTTTGGAGTGAATGTGAATCATATGGCATTTTTCTGCAGAACAGCTTAGCGGAATACATCAGCACACTTCTCTTTCACCTCCAGAATCTAGGTTCAAGGTCAGCGAGACAGCTGGGACAAAAGTCTCCCCCTCCTGCTTGCTGATGGGGTCTTCTGTGAAATGAGTTTGGTTAATCCCAGCCCACTTACTCATGGCTACAGTAAAATGAATTGCCCACAATTTGGAACAATCAATCAGAAAGCTCAAAAAGGATGGCTAGTGTACACAACAGAAATTTCACAATGCTCCTGTCTGGTGGTTCTCCTAGAACTGGTGTGAAGACACTGGATAGGCCAAAGATGGAGGGAGCTTAACATTGCACCTTGCCCACACCATATTTGATGAGGGGCTGTTTTTATTATTGATATTGGATCACTACTGTGTAAAAGTGCCCATGGCTCACATCCCTTTCCTTGAGCAGAAATACTAAATGTGAAAAAAAAATTCTGGCTAGAACATTGGAATGCTGACAGCACACAGGTTTGAACCTGTGATACCCCTACATTAAATTCCCAATCTCCCCCTCTCTGATACACAGAACAATCAACTAGCATGCAGGTCAGGCACTAGTACATGAACTCCACCCCTGAAAAAGAAACTAAAGTAAGGAAGGGTCATTCAAAGAAAATGTTAGTTATCTGGAGTTTCTAATTACTTTAGGTCAAAGTTTTGTTTATAGTGCAAAATGAGATTAATGGTTTATGATATGTTTGGTTACCATAGCAGTGGAGTACTACAGGGCTATTGGTCTCAGTAGGAGAGACCTGAGGGTGGGAACCAGCTAGAAGATGTACATAACGAGCAAGTTTGGGAGTTCCACCCATGAAAGTGCCACCTCTGACCTACAGAAACTAGAAAGAATCAGGTACAACCCCAAATCTGAGATGGTGATAAAAATTATACAACTAGCCACTGCACCCTAATTCTTCAGTTTTCTGCCCAAAGACAGGCCCGACACACAGCACCATGAGTTTGGGCATTGAGGCAGGTCCCGAATCCACCCGAGCCAGAACTGGGATTGAACCATGTGTGTTGGCACCAATCTGATCCACAGTTGCTATCCAGCCAACTGAGCCAGCAAATGGGTTTTAAGTACTGGATAACATGGAAAGTATCACATGACAGTAACCAAGAAAGTAGGACCATAGAACATGAATGGAAATCAATGGAAGTAAATTGAGAACAGACAGACAGAAAGAGCTTCCATTTACATAGCAACTTATCATGTCCTCATGACATCCTAAAGTGCTCTGTATTTAATGGATTACTTTGGAAGTGCTATCAATTTTTGCAATAGCAGACAATTATTTCCTTTAATTAAGTGCTGAAGATATCTGGAAGAATCATCCTTACTCAAAAAGTGATACATTTTTAGAAGAAATCGTTGTTCTGTTCCTGGGATGAAGGGGTTGACTTATCAAGAACGGCTAAACAGGTTAGGCCTTTATTCATTAGAGTTTAGAAGAATGAGGGGTGATCTGATTGAAACATACAAGATTCTGAGGGGGCTTGACAGGGTAGATGTTGAGAAGATGTTTCCACTAGTGGGGGAATTTCAAACTAGGGGACATAGTTACACAATAAGGGGACACTCATTTAAAACAGAGGTGCGAAGGAATTTCTCCTCTCCAAGGGTAGTGAATGTCTGGACTTCTCTACCCCAGAGAGTTGTGGAGGCTAGATCACTGAAAGTATTTAAAGAGGAGGTAGATAGATTTTTGAAATATCGGGGAGTTGAGGGCTATGAGGAGCTGGCATGAAAAAGTAGTTGAGGCCTGGGGCAGATCAGCCATGATCTTATTGAATGGTGAGGCAGGCTTGAGGGGCTAAATGGCTTACTCCTGCTCCCATTTCTTATGTTCTTATAGAAGCAAAGACATTTGGGATAATTCACTATACAGTTAGATGCCAAGCTGGGAGGTCATGCTTTCAAGGCCTAAACTTTGATGGTTCAAATGTTTTTTACTCATCACATTTTCATGAGCCACTTCAAATTGTCTTTGTGTACCTCCTAGTGGCCTGTTTTAAAAAAACAACTTTGGCGGAGGCTTTGGAACTGTTGGGTTATAGTATTAAATGCGGCATAAGGAGACTTTGGGAAAAATGTACAAATAATTTTTATTTTTAGCGTAGAATTTCAGAATTGCAACCAAATTTGATTCAGTTTGAGATCCCCTTTACTACGTTGCTTATGCAGTCTAGTGAGATAAACAACAGGTTGTCAAGAGCATTCTAAATTATAGCCAAATAATCAAACCCTGACTGTAAATCAATACAGTGTACTGAATAAACTATTCCTGTTAGACTATCCTTCCCATATGGTTTCAGTCAGTGATTACTCAGTGACGTGTTTAGATAATAATCTGGAACATTTGACAAAGTCCAGTCAGAGAATGAAATCCAGAGCTCAGGGCAAATCATTAGACACACAGCAACAGACTCTTTTACACTGACGACCTGACCATATAACCTGTGAATGTTCATCAGAATCACAAGCAGATTACGATGCTGGAGCTGTTGTTTGTGAAAATACATTGATGTACTTGTCCAGCATCTGTTGAACTAACTATATTATGACAGTGCTGACCTACAGAAGAGATTAGATCATTCTTAAGAACAACTTTAATTTTTGTTAAACAGTTCAATGTTCAAATGGAACCACACAGACTAGAAAGGTCACAGCCTCGATTCCTGATTTGTATTGTATTAGCTAATCTCAGCCAGGGCAGTGGTGTGAGCATGACAAGTAGCTCCAGCATCCTAAATTTATGAAAGAGGCAAAACATCTTCAGCCAGGCTTTCCATTCTTGAATATGACCCCCATGCAGATGGACTGAAATGAAATGTGAGCACCGTATAATGTGCCAATGACGTGTGAGAGAAGTAAGGCAATGTCACTGGATCATCATTGGAGCACAGTTCTACACTTCATTATGGCACAGCGCAGCTGTGTTGTTCCAGAAAGGCCACTTCTTTTGCAATCCAGGAAGTCAGAGTAGCTGCAACTTACTTTCTTCACTATGGACCACCTGTTTAAACTGCCTGTCCTGCCCCTTCCATCCTTCAACCCTAACAAGTGCAAAGAACTCATGGATTTCCTTATCAATCTGGTAGAGACCATCTTTTTTAATTCCATCTACCCTTCCTCCTACCCTTGTCTAGTAGGCCAAACCTCACCCCAAGCCCCTCGTACCCTAGCCCTCAACCCCATCTCTGTATTGTTTCTGTCCCATCTTTCCCCTTAACCTCTCTGAGATCCATGAGACCTACCTCCTGCTCCTTCAACCCCATTTCCACAAAACTGCTGACCACCCGAATTCTCTTCCTGGTCCTGAGACCAGTGGATATTCTAAATAGTTTCCTATCCTGAGGCACTCTTTCTCTCATTTTCAAAGTCACCATCAATACCCCAGACTCAAAAGCACCACCTTTGAGTCCCCTGTCCTTGCAAGCTCCTGTATCCCCATATCTTCAATCTCTTTTTCCACTGTAACGTCCTTAAGTGTGCTGTTGCCTCCCAAAATGACAATTTTCCCACAACTCCCTGTTTGAATCTCACACATTTCATGCCCAATCTTAAAGTTGCAAATGACCACTGTGCATTATCTTTTCTTATTCTTCTCAACCCCTCTGCAGCTTTTACCATGGTCGACCACATCAGACCTCATCCAAGATCTCTCCTCCATTCCAGCTGAATGAGGCTGTCCTCACTTGGTGCTTTTCTTAACTATCCATTTTTATTTACATACCAATGGTTTCTCTTCCATCCCCGCCAGCGTCACTTTGGTCTGCTTCTCTTCCTCTTCTACACATTGGCCTATGGTGGCCTCATTTGCAGGAAAGGGTATTAGGCAGAGCAAGCAGTAGAACTGAAATACATGAAGGTTCAGCAGTGGAATGGATGTGTAAGTTTGTACAGCATTATAAGTTAGGTAAGTGAAAGACAAAAGAAGAAATGTGGAACACTGCCCCAGTGGAGTGGAAATAAAAACGGAAAATGCTGGAAATACTCAGCAGGTCAAGCAGCATCTGTGGAAAGAGAATCAAAGTTAATGTACGTCTATGACCTTTCATCAGGACTGGAAAAGGTTAGGGATGTAACAGGTTTTAAGGGGAAAATGGGGAGGGGAAGAAAGAATAAAAGGGATGGTTTATGATACAGTGGAAGACAGGAAAGGCCAGAATTTGTTGCCCAACCCTAATTGCCATTGAACTGAGTGGCTTGGTATGCCACTTCAGAGGTCATTTAAGAATCAACCAGTACATCTGGAGACACATAGGCCAGACCTGGTAAGGACAGCAGATTTCCTTCCCAAAAGGATGTTAGTGAACCAGATTTTTTTTTTTACAACAATAATAGTTCCATTAATGAGAGCTTTCAATTCCAGATTTCATTAATTAAATTGAATTTAAATTCCACTAGCAGCTATGGTGGGAGTTAAACCCGTGTCTCTGGGCCTCTGGATTACTAGTCCAGTTGCATTACGACTATGCTACTCTCTCTTCATTGTAGAGGAGACTGGATTGTGAACAGCAAATGGTGTATACTAAATTGAAAGATGTTCAAGAATGTCACAGTTTCACCTGGAAGGAGTGCAGGGCCCTGGACGGTGGGAAGGGAGGAGGGGAAAGAGCCAATGCTGCATTTTCTGTGGCTTCACAAGAAGATGATGTGGGAAAGGGAAGGGACGAGAAATCATACAGGGTGTTGTGGAGGCAATGGTCCCTTTGCAATGACGAAAGGGGAGAGAAAGATGTGTTTGGTGGAGGCATCATGCTGGAGATTGCGGAAATGGCAGAGGCTGATAGTTGAATGTGGAAGCTGGTGGGATTGAAGGTGAGGACAAGGGAAACCCCATTGTGATTCTAGGAGAAAGGGGGAGGGTGATGTCAACCACAGTGGAAGGGAATCCTTGGGTGAGGGAAAAGGAAAGGCATGCTAGAAACACTGGTGTTGAAGGAACAGATCAGAACAAATGTAATGGGGGCATGGAATAGACTCCTTACTGGAAACAGGATGGAAAGAAATGTAGTCAATATAACTGAGAGAGTTAGTGAGCTAATAGTGGATATTGGTCAACAGCCTATCTCCAGAAATGGAGATAGAGAAGTTGAGGAAGGGAAGGGTGGAAATTGAAAGCAAGTTGAGGAAATTTTCCAGCTTGGGGAGAGAGCAGGAAATGGCACAGATACTGTCATTAGTGTAACAGAAAATTAGGTAAGGAAGAGGACCAGAGTAGAACTGGAGCAAAGAATGTTCCACATATCCCACAAAAATCAGGTAAGGCTAAGACCCATTCAGGTTCCCATGGAAATACATGTTATTTAAAGGAAGTGGAAGTGCAGGTCACCAAATTACCATGTGTAATTGAAATCGCAGTGTAATAGAGTCCAGCAACAGAATGAAAGTGAGGAATGCAGTGAGATTGTTTGGAAATGTGGAAAATTGCATTAAGTTATTGGACAGAGTAGCAGTCGGGTGATTAGTCACTATCCTGATTCCCAGGAAGAGGGGGTTCTCCTATGAGGAAAGATTGATTAGACCCGGCCTATATTCCCTGGAGTTTAGAAGAATAAGAAGTGACCTCATTGAAACATATAGGCCAGGATTTTACGTGGCGCGATTGGATGTGTGCATACCGAACTATGATGAGAAAATGGGCCGGGTCCCACCATCATAATGACGTTGCATCATATCACAGTCGGTGGGTATGCACGGGAGTTGGAAGTGTGCTCACTGACAATTAAAGTTCCAATTAAGTCAATTAAAGCTCCGATCAACCAGGATTTTTAGTGGCTTTTACGCTTGCTGCAAGGGTCAATCGGCAAGGAGACCTCCACGTTTTTGCATCATTCTTAATCCAGGGCAGGATAAAATGCCCATAAGATGTTTGAAGGTTGAGGAGTTCGGAACTATTACTGTCAGTTGTTTGTAGTTGCATTAGAGGTAGTTTGTGGCATTTTGTGTGTGCAAATATGCTTTGAACAATACTGCAGCTCCTTCAGGGAGCTCGTTGTAAACCGCCTGCCTGTGCCCTCACTTGCTCGGTGCCCACCTACTTCCCACGCACCTGCCGCAACCCCCCCCACCCCGCTCAGCACGTGTTTCACGCTGGTTGGCAGTGAATTGGCCAGCCTGTGTAAAATTGCGTTTCTTCCTCAATGTCGGCTGGGAGCGGATTCCACATTTGCTTCCAGGTCTACCAATCATGCGCGGCCGACAGGTGCAAAATTCAGGCCATAAAATTCTTCAAGTGGGGTAGATACCGGGAGGATGTTTCCTCTGGCTGAGGAGTCTAGAACTATGGGGTCCCAGAGTCAGAATAAGGGGCCAACCATGTAGGACTGAGATGAGGAGAAATTTCTTCACTCAAAGGGTTGTGAATCTTTGGAACTCTCTACCCCAGAAAGTTATGGATGCACAATTATTGTGTACAAAGAACAAAGAAAAGTACAGCACAGGAGCCGGCCCTTCAGCCCTCCAAGCATGCGTCGATCATATTGCATGTCAACTAAAACATTTTGCACTTCTGTGGTCCATATCCCTCTATTCCTATCCTATTCATGTATTTGTCAAGCTGTCTCTTAAGCACCACTATCGTACCTGCTTCCACCACCTCCCCTGGCAGCTAATTCCAGACACTCACCACCCTCTGCATAAAAAAACTTGCCCCGGACATCTCCTCTATAGTTTTCTCCTCTCACCTTAAATCTATGTCCCCTAGTAATTGACTCTTCCACCCTGGGAATAAGCTTCTGACTATCTACTCTGTCCATGCCACTCACAATTTTGTAAACTTCTATCAAGTCGCCCCTCAATCTCCGTCGCTCTAGCGATGAATCCGAGTTTCTCCAACCTCTCCTCATAGCTAATAACCTCCAGACCAGGCAGCATCCTGGTAAAGCTCCTCTGCATCCTCTCCAATGCCTCCATATCCTTCTGGTAATGTGGTGACCAGAATTGCATGCAATATTCCATGTGTGACCTAACCAAGGTTCTATACAGCTGCAGCATGACTTCCCAGCTTTTATACTCAATACCCCTACCAATGAAGGCAAGCATGCCATATGTCTTCCTGACTACCTTATCCACCTGCGTTGCCCCTTTCAGTGACCTGTGGACCTGTACACCCAGATCCCTCTGCCTGTCAATGCACTTAAGGGTTCTGCCATTTACTGTATAATTCCTGCCTGTATTAGACCTTCCAAAATGCATTACGTCTGGATTAAACTCCATCTGCCATTTCTCCGCCCAAGTCTCCAACCGATCTATATCCCATTGTATCCTTTGACAGTCCTCTTCACTATCTGCAACTCCTCCAACCTTAGTGTCATCTGCAAACTTACTAATTAGCCCAGTTACATCTTCCTGCAAATCATTTATGTATACTACTTTTCCTCCAAATCATTTATGTATACTACGGAGGAGTATATTCAAGATAGAGATCAATAGATTTTTGGATACTGTGGGAATCAAGGGATAAGGCAATAATTGAGAAAATATTGAATGTTATTGAGCATTTTTGCTGAGGCAGCCACGGAAAATCTTAGGAGGATTATCCAGGGCCTCCTTGGCATTTAAACCAACTGCTTGTTAATAGAACACTGATCAGTCAGTGATGATAACATTCTCCATGGCTTATAAATATACCTCCTAGCATCATAGCCAGAGAATCTCTTATAATGGCTTCTCTTCTCGCTGCCTACCGTTACTTCTACAGGCCCCTGAGTATGTTTACTTGCCCTCCTCCAATTTCTCATCTAATTGCTGCTCATCGAAATTATCCAAAGACACATCAGGTCTCACACGTACACAGCCAATGATCAGTTCTATCTCACCACCACCTCTCTTGATCCTGTGTTTTCAAATGTGCATCCGACATCCAGTCCTGAATGAGCCAAAATGTCCTCCAAATATACATTATCTTTGGCACCTGCCACAAAATCTGTTTCCTAGCTGCTGATTTCATCCCCTTCCACACTGTCCATAACCTCAGCAACTTATATGATCTTGAGCTCAGCTTCCAACCCTATATCCTCTTCATCCCAAGACCACCTACTTACACCTCAGTAATATCGCCACTGCATTAGCCTATCTGGTGCTGGAACCTTATCCATGCTTTTATTACCTCCAACTATTTTACAGCTCTCTAGCTAGCCTCTAATTTCCACTATGTATAAACTTAAGTTGATCCAAAACTCTGCTGCCCATATCCTAAGAGGCAGCAAGTTCTGTTCACCCATCATTCTTGAGCTCACTAATCTACATTAGCTCCAGGTTCTCAGATGTCTCCATTTTAATATTCTTATCTTAGCCTTCAAATTGCTTCATGGCTTCCCCCCTCCCTAGCTCTGTAACCTCCACCAATTCTACAACCTTACATGATCATAAGATCATAAGAAATAGGTGCAGAAGTAGGCCATTTGACCCATTGAGTCTGCTCACCAGTCAATAAGATCATGGCTAATCTGATTGTGGCCTGACCTTCTTGCCTGCCCCCCAATAACCCTTAACTCCCTTGTCAATCAAAAATCTGTCTAACTCAGCCTTCAACATACTCAGTTATCCACCAGCCTCCACTGCACTCTATGTAAGTGAATTTCAAAGACTAATGAGCCTGAGAGAAGAAATTCCTCCTCATCTTCATCTTAAATGGTAGACCGCTTATTTTTAAACTGTGTCCCCTAGTTCTGGATTCCCCCATGAGGTAAAACATCCTCTCAGCATCTACCCTGTCAAGCTCCATCACAATCTTGCATGTTTCAATAAGATTCCCTCTCATTCTTCTAAATTCCAATGAGTATAGGCCCAACTTTTTCTCATAAGCCAACTGCTTCATTCCAGGAATCACTCTCGTGAACTTCCTCTAAACTCCATTGCAAGTAAATCCCTCCTTAAGTAAGAGGACAGAACTGTAAACAGTACTCCAGGTGCCATCTCATCAATGCCCTTTACAGTTGTAGCAAGACTCCCCTATACTCCAAACCCCTTGCAATATAAGACAACATTTCATTTGCCTTCCTAATTACTTGCTGTACATGCAAGCTAACTTTTTGTGGTTCATGTACAAGGACACCCAGATCCTACTGTACCACAGCATTCTGCATGCTCTCTCCATTTTAATAATATCCTGCTTTTCTATTCTTGCTGCCAAAATGGACAACCTTACATTTTCCCACATTATATTCTATCTGTCAAAATTTGCCCACTTATTTAACCTAACTATACACCTTTTCAGGCTCTTCTTACAAGAACTCTGTGTTCCTCAAACTTTGGCCTCTTGTCCATTCTCCACTCTCTTCAGCCATCTAGTCCCGGTGCTTTGGAACTTCTCCATAAACCAATTTCCTTCTCCACCTTTCTCTTCCTTTAAGACCTTCCTTAAAACCTACCTCATTAACAAAGCTTTTGGTTACCTGTCCTAATGTCTCCTTCTTTGGCTAGGTGTCAACTTCTGTCTGATTACGTTCCTGTAAAGTGTCTGGGGACATTTGCTGCTATCTAAATGAAGTTTGTTGTTATTGGTGTAGTACAGAGCCGTGCAGACAAGGAAGATCCTAATGTGGCCCCTGGTGGGTCATGATTGCTCAGGGAGATAGTTGAGAGGAGCAATTGTCTTCAAAGTTCTTATGGAGAAGACAAAATCTGCACATTCAGTATCCTGTGAACCGTACTGGAAAATTATTTTTGTGTGGATGTTGCACGAGAACAGAATCAGAATGAGCTGTGGTGCCTTTCATGGCTTTCTGACACAGACTGTTTAGACTCATACAGGCAGATTGACCACTTCAGCAAGCTGCTGGAGGATGACCTGTACTCCTAGAACTGAACCTCAGCAAGGGTGTGTTTTTAGGAGCACAGTGAACAAAACTGAAAATTAAAGCTTAATAAAGTTATCTCTCTATAGGTAAGTAGTAACTACATCTGGGGATGTTTCATTAAATAAAAGGCACTACACAAATATAAGTTGTTGCTGTAAAATGCGTTAGCGATCAGTCAATAATCCTTGAGCAGGAACAAGTGGCTGTGATACCTTTCATGGTTTTCTGACACAGACTGTTTAGACTCACACAGGTAGAATGACCACTTCAGCAAGGGGAACTGACACACTTCCCATAAAAGTCCATGTGCATCAAGGAATCGCATGCAACCAGCACAATGCCTTGTGGACCCATTACCTTCTAAATGTAGAGAGAATGTTTCAAGCATTATGTGGATTGCCTGTTCTGGCCTCAGTGACATGATACTTGATACAGGTACAGGTAAAACCAGTGAAGGTCATTCTAAACCAGTTCTAGCTATTTTATTTTTAATGTTACAAAACATGTAGTATTACAAAGTATCCATCTCCAAGATTCGTGGTAGCAGTATTGTTTAAACAACTGTGTGACATAAAAGCAGCTGAATCAATTTGGGTTTCATCATGAGCAGTTTTATTAACTCTGATATTATTTTTTGCAATACCATAAGGTAGACTTTATCTGCTTGAAGTTCAGATGTTAAAATGCCAGTTTTAGTGACAACATGAAAAAAATTAGGTTGATAAAACTGATTTTTATTCAAAAAAATTATTTTTACTCCTTCATGAAGCTATTTTCTGAACAAGTTTTCTGTTTTTCTGTAATTTTTCTTCCTTTTTTTCTTCATTCATCCTATCTGATACCTATTGCAAATATCGAGTTCATGGTTCATGTATTTTACCTTTTAGTTTTAAGAATTAAAGTTTTAACTGTAGAAAATGGGATAAATGCAGTTGAAACAAGCTTGGAGTCTACTACACTTAAAAAGTTGGGACCATGTCGATTTAAGAGGTTAACAGCTAGAAGGATAAGTTCATAAAGCAGCAGGTGGGCTTTCTTAGCTAAAGAGACGGAGACATGATGTCTGCAATCCTTGTAATCGTGGCAGTCCAGAGAGATGTTTTTGCTTTGGGAAGTAGAGCCAAATTAGCTTAAAAGCATTCAGTGAACTCTGAAAGGTTGTAAAACCCATCAGAGAAGAAATTATAATGAAAAAAAAAATCTTTCATAGGATATGGGCATCACTGACTATCATTTGTTGCCCATCCCTAACTGGGCTTGAACTGAATGGCTTGCTCAGCCATTTCAGAGGGCAGTTAAGAATCAACCACACTGCTGTGGGTCTGGTGTCACATGTACACCAGACCAGGTAAGGATGCCAGATTTCCTTCCCTATAAGGTATTAGTGAACCAGATGGGCTTTCACATCACCAGTTTTAAATTCCAGATTTATTTGTTGAAATTACATTTCACCAGCTGCTATTGTGGGATTTGAACCCATGTCCCCAGAGAATTTGCCTGGGCCTCTGGTTTATTAGGCCAATGACATTACCACTACACCACCAGTTCCACCAGGATAATTAATTGGAAAAATGAGGGACCTACAGGTCAGTTTGAGGATATCCCAGCACAGGCCACATCATAATGGAGATGGTTGGAGCTTGGGGAGGTTCTCCGGTTGCAATTTATCTGGGTGTTTGCTGGAAAAGTTAGTTGCAGTTTGGACCACATGTGGCTTGCAGTTCACTGAGAAAAGATTGCCAGTGTAAATGACAGTTAGGTAGACTTGCACTGGAAGCAGAGTAAAAACCTAACTTCATAATTGACCATATGGAATGCAAATGAGGCTTAATCTCGGTTTAAATTTTGTGAGGGATCAGAAGCTTGAATATTGCCTAGTTTGAAACTAGTGGTATTCCAGAGTGTTTTGTGCTATAGAAATCAATAAGCAGATTACCTTGGACATATTACTGAAAAGGTAACCAGAGCAAGGGACTGAGGCATCCACAATCAAGAGATGGTAAATGCAAGTATTACCTCTGAGAATCGCTGGATTTGAGGATAATTCTCCAGAGGATGGTGGCATACTTATGGTGGTCCCTACAGAAGTAAATAAGTTTAAGATTGACAAGGGAATTCTTGGGGAAGAATTAAACGTGTGAGCATAACATATGTAGTTATAAACCACATTGTTAAATTAATTGTGTTTGTTTTGTTTAATTCTGGTATATACAATAAAGTTGGTTTTGTTAAACAAAATCTTGAGGCCTACTTCTATTGGTTAAAACGAGGTGTTCAGATTTCTCTTTCAATGTTAATAGTCCCGAATAGCATACCTAATAGCCAAAAGTGTGGATACATCATTCACATGTCCCAATGCCCCTCTAACCAGAGACCACCAGGTTTGGCTCCTCTTTAAACTTCTGGCTTCATGGCTCAGATTCCCAATCTTGCTGAGTTGTCATTATCAACCATGGCAGCAAGATCATCAGCCAGGCTGGTTGGTGTCTGCAAACGGGGAGGGAAATCAAGCGGAGAACTGTTTCTGACACATTCCCTTGGGTATTGTTCAAAAATGCCATTCTGCTCTCTCAACTCAGGGTGATGTGCAGCCTGGGCAGAATAATTCGACAGTAATCATCCAAAAAGACAGATGTGTTGGCATACTACTTTAACGAATGCTGTTCTTTAGCAAGATGCGTACAAGAACAATTTGAGTTGTCTATCAATCTTCGCAGCTGTGATCAGCCCTGGCTCTGTTGGTAGCACTCTTGCCTCAGAAGATTGTGGATTCAAGTCCTGCTCCATAGACTTGAGCACAAAATCTAGGCTGACACTTTTGGTGCAGTGCTGAGGAAGTGTGGTACTATAAAAGGTGATGCTTTCAGATGAAGCATTAAACCAAACCCCTCTTAGTCTGTTCACTTAGGTGGATGTAAAAGGTCCCATGACACTCTTTACTGGCCAATATTTATCCCTCAACCAAAAGAGAGTGTCTGGTAATTTATTTCAATGCTGTTTTTGGAAGATTGCTGTATGCAAATTGGCTGCTGTGTTTCCTACATCAGTGATTACACTTCAAAAGTACTTAATTGGTTGTAAAGCACTTTGGGTCATCCTGACATTGTGAAAGGCACTATATAAATGCAAGTTGTCTATCTCTTCAGTGATTAGGAATTAATTGGCCAACTGAGGCTTAAGTTGTCTGTTTTCATCTGCAGAAAATGTATGTACTCAGCTGGAGTTTCAAACATTATATTTCTTACTTCCCTCACCTATTTCATCCCCTCCTGTCATCTCCTGAGATCAGTGATGCCTTGCTCTGCTATAGTTTTGCAGCAGCTGATTGCTGACTCCAGTTACCTGCTCCCAACCAAGCTTTTGCTTTTATTCATTCATGGGGGCATGTGGACATTGCTGGAAAGGCCAGCATTTATCACTACCCATATACAACTGAGTCACTTACTAGGCCATTTCAGAGGGCAATTAAGAGTCAAACACATTGCAGTGGGTCTGAAGTTATATGTGGGCCAGACCAGTAATGATGGCAGATTTTCCCCCTAAAGGATATTAGTGAACGAGGTGGGTTTTTCAGACAATTAGTAGTTTCATGGTCACCATGATTCATACTAGCTTTTTGTTCCAGATTTATTTAATTAACTGAATTTAAATTCCCTAGATGCTATGGTGGGACTTAAACTCAAGTCTTCAAACTATTAGTCCAGGTCTCTGGATTAACAGTCCAGTAACATTATTTAGTAATTTAGCTAACATAACCTAATTAAAAATTTGTAAGAATTAATTTTTTTGAGCCTAAATAGTATCAGCGGGCAATTCCACTGCAGTAGGCATTACAATAGAATCTGATCCTGTCCTAATTCAGCAAACAAACATATACATATTTTCAGGAGTAGGAACCAAGGTTGGTTTACCTCTCTTTAACACTGGGGCTCTGAGGCAAATTGTAGTGTTTCCACTGAAGCCTCAGGCTGAGGTCCGCTGTCACATACTGTTAAATTTGTGCTGTTTTACTTTACAAACAGTATCCTTTGTTCTTCCCAAACAAGGATGAAAAGCATGACTGCTTGCTCTGCTTCAAAGGACAATTCTTGACTTTGTTTTGGGAAATCAGCTTTGCTAATTACGTTAATGTGTTAAGTGCAAGAGCTCGCCCCTGGGTTTTGCAGGTGTTACTGGGATGTGATTCTGCAAATTAGTCCTTGGCATTAAAACAAAAAAGAAACACTACAAATACTGAAATCTGAAAATCAGCAATCGGTACATGATACAATGTGGCAGGCCTGTCAGTATCTACGAAAAGAAAAGTTATGACATTTTAGGTGTGCTGCTGGAAAAATACTTTCTACTTTGCTGCAACAACTTATATTTATAAAGCACCTTTAATCTAATAAAAGACCCAAGCTCTTCACAGGGGTATTATAAAACAAAAACATGACACCAGTTGACATAGGAGATATAAGTTTAATATAAGCTTAGTCAAAGATGTGTGTTTTAAGTGGAGGTCGAGAGGCAGGGAGGTGTATGGAGGGAATTCCAAAGCCTAGTCCCCAGGCAGCTGAAGGCTTACAGTTACCAGCAGATCTCTTGTGCCTTTTTCTTTTTATTGCTGGCATTAGATTCAGAATTGTTGATATGAAATGTGCCACTGTGTAATGAGGGACTTAAATGTGTTTTTGTTTTTTTTTTGAGATAATTGGTAATTACGTGTGAAATCTGCCAGATGAGGGGCTCCAAATCAACCTAATCTGTCATTGGTGTTAAGGATGTAGCATTGTACTTTTGAGACGAAAAAGGTTCATAATGGACAGAATGCTGCATCATTGTATTTTATGTAACACTTTTGAACAAGCTTTCTTCAGCTGGGCAATTGGATGAATGTGTTTAGACACAATCATTAGAGTACAGCTTAATGGACACTTTAAGATTCCTTTGAATCCCACGTTAAATTGAACTGCCGCTAAGGCTGATTCCACCTCCACCTGACTTTGTTAGATTCTTGAGTCCCGATGGATTCTGAAGGACGTTCAGATTAAAGAGCTCCATGACCAGTAGGTGTACATATTCCACATCAAGGTGTCTACAGGGTGTGGCTTGAGGCAACATTCTGTAAACAAGGATAAAGAGAACAATAGTCAGTCAACACTAATCATGGCATTACCACGGACTTTGCCTATTTTATTCCAATAGACGATTTTAACTGTTGGAGAATAACTTGAGAGCTTTGCTGGTCTTTGGTTAAAATCCTAGTTGCCTTTTGCTCTTTGCAGTCTAATTCTCTGTATTTTATAGCTCCATTTGATAATGTAAATAAATATGTTTAGTTAAAATAACCTGTTATATCAATATTGTATGTGTAATATTTCCAACTATCTGAAATGACTATAAGAGTGTCACACAGATCATATTAAAACTAGTAGCAGTGCCACAATTGTTCTCGGGGTCCATGCGTTCTGTGGTGGCCAAAGGCAAAAGCATGCAGATCTCAAATCATCCAGGATATCACTCACTTTGGGAACTTTTACACAGTATTTACAGCACAGAAACAGGCCATTTGACTGAACTGGTCCGTGCCTCATACAAGCCACCTCCCAGCCTTGTTGTTGGCTATCCCTCAATTTGAGGATGACTTCTACTCAGGGTTGCGGGTTTCTGCCATGGGTCTCCATGTGACAGAACAGGCCGATTCTCAACCTGCAGATCGTTGGACGCATGGGGCAGGACATCCCACAGGGTAGTGCGATCCGGAGTGCAGGATTTCCTTCCTCTTCTTTCCTGCTGTGCCACCACTCTGCCTTATCATTAAGGCATTGCGACTTGACGCACAAGTTGCTGCCATTCTGAAGATTGGTAGCGAGCTCCTCCCAGTTATTGAGGTCAATGCCGCCAAGTTTCATGGAGAGCTTCAGACCGTCTCTGAAGCGTTTTGTTTGTCCTCCCGCTGGAACGTTGGCCATTTGGACCTGGCGGCTGCAGACAGTTTTCGGCCATCCAGACACAGTGGCCCAGTTCATCAAAGTTGATCTTGCAGGAGGTTTGCCTGGATACTTGTGGAGCTAGCTTCAAGAAGGACACTTGCATTTGTATGATGGTCCTCCCATCGAATCCAGAGGATGTGGCGGGGGCATTGTTGATGGAATTTCTCCAGTGCTTTGATATGTCACTGATACACAGACTAGGTCTCACTGCAGTACAGGAAAGTGCTCTGTCCACTAGGGCCTTTGTTGACTTGTAGAGGTCTTTGCCAAGACTCTACGCCCTAGTTTGCAGAAGGCTGAAACGGCGCAGCTGATCCGGTGTTGAATCTCTTCGTCAGCGATAGCCTTTTGAGAGCGGTGCCAAGGGATAGGACGAGCTCAATACATTCCAGAGTCCTTCAACAAATGTGGGAGGTGGAATATTTTGCTGATCAGGTGTGTAGGTTAATATATGTACTGTACTGCAAGAGGCGTACACTGTGCTACTCAGAAAGGTACATTTTCAGGCGTATCTTAAAGGAAGAAAGGTGGAGGGGTTCAAGGATAGAATTCCAGAACTTGAAGCCAAGGCAGTCGAAGGTATGGGGCGATAAAAATCAGGGATGCAGAAAAGGGCAGAATTGGAGAGTTGCAGAAAATGTCATAAAATCATGCGCTGTCTCTTTGAAAGCGTTATCCAATTAATCACAATGCAGTGCTCATTCCCCGTTGCCCAGCGGATGTACGTACTAAATAAGGATGACCGAATCATCTGCTGCTGTGCAGCATGACCCAATACCTTCAGCGTAAACTGAGGGACATCATAAACAAATGAATGAACAGAACCAGGGGGCAGCAGTGACTCATGGGGCTGCGATGAAGTTTCAGTCGCAAGGTTTGATTTAAAAGGGAAAAGGGGATTGCTATTTTGCAAAACTGTAGCCGACTCAACAAAAAAAGAGAATTTCATTCGGCGGTGACTCATTTTCACATTTTCTAAAGGAGGCAAAATAATCCCGAACGTTTATTTGGATTTTGCAAAAACGAACAAAATTCGCCACGTGAAATATGGTGACTTCTGTCCAAAATTGTAATTTAATTCCTCCCCCCCCCCGAACTGGCAATGAAGACTAGAACCCACTGCAAACATTTACTTCTCAAACAGAACTTTAGTGCCCCCCGCGCCTTTCAGCATTTGGGTCTGTGTTAATCCTCTTTCTAAATCTCCTTCAGCACTTAAGGGGTTACGGACAAAAATGAAGTTTGTGACGTCTAGCTGTCGAGGTTAAAACCAGCCCCCTCCTCGTGCTCCGTGGCAATAATGTATTTAATGATAATTCTGACTCGTGAATAAATCGTGATCGTTGGCACCGGATCAGAGGTCGTTCGGAACCGGGTGAAACTTGCAAATTATTTCCCAAAGTTGACCTGTAATTGACCGTGGGCTCGACTCCAGAGTTCGATGCGCCCCTTTAAATATCACCCGTCGAATTTGATCCAAGCTCCGCCTTCACCACGTTGTTCTTGCTGTTTTGTCAAACACGACTTTGCACTCTTCCGCATCCTCTGCCTCTCGACACCACACCCTGTTGAGTCCCAGCCGCCACCATTTTGTACTTTTCTTACAAAAATTGCGTGATCGCCTTGCAATCTTATGGGCAAACAGCCCTGGGCAGGAATCTACTCACTCATCCGCACACAGACCTGCGGGTCGCAGGCAAGCACGTTGGGCTGCCGTGATTGCCAGTCAAGTAACGTGTCCGCGTTACAGACAGAATATAATTCAAAAGGCAAGGGCACTTAACAATGATCGGTGAGCGCCCTAGAAACAGTAACTCTTAACCCGAAAAGGGGATCGGCTCCGGCAACGACAAATTCCACCCCCCCCCTCCTTCCAATAAAAAGTTATTTTCAATAACCTTTGCCGTTGCTTTATTTTAATAAAAAAAAACCTGCTACGGATTAATGCAGAAGGGCGTCCATGTGAAAAATACTACTGTTAAGCTTCCCTCCAGCGCGATTGGTGCGAGTGTCGGGGCGGATCAAATGAGATGTAAATGAGCAGCACGATGCGTGCCGGGCTGGTTGTTTGGAAACACTGGTGGATTTCCAGCGAACGTTTTGTTTCAATCGGATACATTGCAGTCTCCGGATTGTTACTTCACGTTCGCTATTGGAACGCGGCGCTTCCGCCATGAGTTCCAACCCGGTTCCATGAAGGAAAAGAGCCGCCAGGGATTCAGAAGCGATCCTAACAACAACGACAACAACAACAACAAAAAAAAAATATATTTTAAAGCGTCTCCCGTTTCGGTGTGAGATCTGGGACGTACTTTGCGTCGGACTGCTGGTGGGCAGTATTACCGCTTGTTGTGATTACTGGATTTTGGGGCTGTATACTGCGCCATCTTGAAACATCCCCCCCCCCCCCCCCCCCACCACACACACAAACCCACACCCCCCTCCCCCTCCCCCTTTTCCCTCCCTCCCTCATCTGGAAGATTCCGGGGGGTTTAAAGGATATTTCGTTTGCTCTACGATCCGGGGGCCTGCGAAGGCGACCAAATTAAAACTTAATCCCCCCCCCCAAACCTTGGTTGCCCGCTCCCCAAACGCAAAAAGAAGAGAAGAATCACCCAATTTTTTAAGTGATTGATAGGATCGAGCATGAGTATCGAAACGCTGCTGGAAGCTGCAATGTTTTTGGAATTGCAAGCGCAACAACAGAAAACACGTGGTAAGAGAACGCATGGATGTAACATTTCTCTCTCTCCTCTGACCAATGCGGATGCAATGTTTCTAGCCGTGCTGGCTCGGCTTCCAGAAAATCCGTGTAGCCTTTCATTTATTACATGATCCTCTTTGGAGTGTTGCACTTAGAATGTTACATTGTATTGTTACAATATGATGGTAGTACTAGACATTACAATGATGTTTATAGCAGGAAACGAGAACGTGATTATTTTATTCAGATTTGTTTAACAAAAAAAGTCATTTGACATGAAATGTCCGCTTTTTCAGTAAAACAGCGTAAAGCAATTGGGATGATTTACCAGTCGGCGTCATTCTAGAATTCGGATGTAACTGACGGGGGATATTATTTTATCTACGGAAAACCACACATTTGTAATAAAGTTGACACGTGGAGATGTTCAAATGTTGGATAACGCCATCAGATTACAGTGCACTTAAAAAAAAACAGCCGATTGCAGTGTGTGTGTGTGTGTGATTTAAGGAATTCTTTTCCGGGGCAGGGCGGAGGCAGACGTGCAAAAATACTGTAGTCTGTTTGCATAATGACGTGTCGTGGCATGGGGTGGAGGTGTCATATGATACTCGGTGGTTCCGCTTTTTTTTTGTTGCAATGTTCATCAGTCACGATTTTCGTAAATCCGACAGTCTTTGTTGAATGCAGTCAATGACGAGGGAGGCAGGGAGATACATTGTGCTGAAGGATGTCGCAGAGCCGGGTTGCTGGCATTTCCCCAGCTCCATCTCCACGAGCTATTGTTAATAATAGTATCAGTGTATTTTGTTCAGAGTGACGTGTCAGACTCCTCCCCGTCACCACGTGCGTCGGGACAAGCCTGCCTCTTGTAAATTTCAGACCCACTTGTTACCTGTTCAGAACCTGTCCAATAATGTTTCTTGTTACAAACATGGAGGTGCGATTTGGTTCCACTGTTCAATTGTCCATTGATTGAGCTTCAAGAAGCAGCCCCCTTCTCCCACCCACCACCACCCCCCCCCCCCACCTCTATTTTACAGCGTTCAAATTTCCTTTCTGTTTCCCTTTAAATTCCAACTTGCTGTCGCACAATCACGTTTCCCGCTGGCCCTGGGAGATGATGGGGACTGATTTATTAAATTCCTGGTTGTGTAACTACACAATCCGCCGTGAAAGAAATATTTTCGGTTAAGTCAATTTATACCAGGGCAAAATAGCGCGCGTATGGTGCTTAAACGACTGAGTTTTTCATGAATGCTGAGAAACCATTGATGTTTCCCTGGGGGGCAGGGGTGATGGGTTAAACATCGCTTTTTAAACGATCTCCATATTTTTGATTAACATTCGTGGACTAAGATTTTATCTTTGCCCCAGGTGCAGTCAAATACCGAACCTAGATTTTTCTAAGCTGGTTTTGATTTTGTCACACCCCCAGGGGATATAGGATTTCCCTCTTGAGACACCAAATGCACAACTGAGTTTGGCAGTTTCACCATGCTGTTTAAGTACTCTTCATTTTTGACACTGGTTTATATTGTTGCTGACTTTTTTTTTTAAACAGTGGGTGTTGGTGGCAGTTGGAGGATATGGCCCGGAGGGATTAATTGAGTCCATTTTGAAAGAGTTGAACGAACAGATACACCATCATTAACAACAGGTACCTTTAGACTACAGGAGAACAGCCAGAGCCAGACCTGTGGCTCTCCCTCTCTCTCTCTCTCAGCTGCACTAGTGGGTGTAAACAAGTTGGGGTCAGGGAGCTGACAACACTATAGACCCATCAAAACCTGGGCCAATGGATGTCTTTTGGAGGCTAAGGCTGAATTGAGATACAAATTAAGAGATGGTCCTTTGCGTTTCCATCCGGACAGGGACACGAGACCATAAGAAGTAAGAACAGGCGAAGGTTATACATCCCCTCTGGCCTGCTCCTCAATTCAGTAAGACCATGCAACCTTTGATAACAACACTTGCCCGCCCTGTCCCTTAATACCCTTTGGGTCCAAATATCTATCGATCTCAGCCTGGAATATACTTGACAACTGGGCATCTGCAGCCCTCGGGAGTGGAAAATCCAAAGATTCACAACCATCTGAGGGAAGAAATTTTTCTTCATCATAGTTCTAAATGGTCGACTGTTTATCCTTAGCTATGCCCCTTATTTTTGAATCTCCAGCCAGGGGTAACAGCCTGTCAGTATCTACCCTGTCAATCCCTTTCAAAATTTTATATGCTACAATGAGATCATCTCACCTTCTTTGAAACTCCAGAGAATCTGGCACTCTACGCAATCTCTCACAGGATAACCCTCTCATCCCAGGAATTAATCTAGTGAACTTTTGTTGCACCCCCTCCTAAGGCAAGTGTATCCTTCCTTGTGTATGGAGATCAAAACTATGCCTAGTATTCCAGGTGTGATCCTCACCAAAACCCAGTACAGTTGCAGCAAGACTTCCTTTCTCCTGTACTCCAACCCCCTTGCAATAAGGGTCAACATGCCATTTGCTTTCTATAATAGCTTGCTGTACCTTCGTGTTAACTTTCTGTGAATCATGTACAAGGACATCCTAGCCTTTCTGAACACCAACATTTAATAGTTCCTCACCACTATATTATGTTTTTGCTTCTTCCTACCAAAGTGAATAGCCTTACAGGAGGGAAGAAATCTTTCCTCTAACAACACATTTGTGGGTGATCTATCTTGGCCTCCTTCGGAGGTCCCCAGATCACAGGTGCCAGTCTCCAGCCAATTCACTTCACTCCACGTAATATCAAGAAATGGCTGAAGGCATTGGATACTGCAAAGGCTATGGGCCCTGACAATATTTCAGCAATAGAACTGGAGACTTGTGCTCCAGAACTTGCTGCACCCCTAGCCAAGCTGTCCCAGTACAGCTACAACACTGGCATCTACCCGGCTATGTGGGAAATTGCCCAGATATGTCACGTACACAAGAAGCAGGCCAATTACCGCCCCATCAATCTACTCTTGATCATCAGTAAAGTAACAGAAGGGGTCATCAACAGTGCTATGAAATGGCACTTGCTTAGCAATAACCTGCTCACTGAAAACAAGCTTGGGTTCCGCCAGGGCCACTCAGCTCCTGACCTCATTACAGCCTTGGTTCAAACATGAGACAAAAAAGCTGAACTCCCGGGGTGAGGTGAGAGTGACTGCCCTTGACATGAAGGTAGCATTTGGCCGTGCATGACATCAAGGTGCCCTAGCAAAACTGGAGTCAATGGGAATCAGGGGGAAAACCCTCCACTGGTTGGAGTCATACCTAGCACAAAGGAAGATGATTCTGGTTTTTGGAGGTCAGTCATCTCAGCTCTAGGACATCACTGCAGGAGTTCCTCAGCATAGTGTCCTCAGCCCAACCATCTTCAGCTGCTTCATTAATTACCTTCCATCATGAAGTGAGATGTGGGGATGTTCATTAATGATTGCATAATGTTCAGCACCATGCGCGACTTCACAAATGCTGAAGCAGTCCATGTCTAAATGCAGCAAGACGTGGACAATATCCAGGCTTGGGCTGACAAGTTGCAAGTAACATTCGCGCCACACAAATGCCAGGCAATGACCATCTCCAACAAGAGAGAATCTAACCATTGCCCCTTGACGTTCAATGGCATTACCATCACTGAATCCTCCACTATCAACATCCTGGGGGTCACCATTGACCAGAAACTGAACTAGACTCGTCGTATAAATACTGTGGCTACAAGAGCAGGTCAGAGGGTGGGAATCCTGTGAGGAGTGTGATGGAATACTTCCCACTTGCCTGGATGAGTGCAGCTCCCATAACACTCAAGAAGCTTGACACCATCCAGGACAAAGCAGCCCACTTGACTGGAACCACATCCACAAACATTCAGTCCCTCCACCACTGATGCACAGTAGCAGCAGTGTGTACCATCTACAAGATGCATTGCAGGAATTCACCAAGGCTCTTTCGACAGCACCTTCCAAACCCATGGCCACTACCATCTAGAAGGACAAGGGCAGCAGATAGATCAGAACACCGCCACCAAGTTCACCTCCAAGTCACTCACCATCCTGATTTGGAAATGTATCGCCCTTCCTTCACTGTAGCTGGGTCAAAATGCTGGAACTCCCTCCCTAACAGCACTGTGGGTGTACCTACAGCACATGGACTGCAGCAGTTCAAGAAGGCCGCTTACCACCACCTTCTCAAGGGCAATTAGGGATGGGCAATAAATGCTGGTGCAGCCAGTGAAGCCTACGTCCCGTGAATGAATAAAATAAAATTTCAAGCAAGTGTAAAAACACCTTGAATATATGCACTTTCCCAGTTCTTTCCTGGGACCATGACCTCTGTACATTGACAATCAGGAGACAAGATAATAACAGGAGGAATGCAACTGGCCAATGCTAGTTTGCTGCAAAGGGGGCCCTAATCTTGGAGTTGATCCTTGGACCCACATTTCCACACGTTGATTCACTGTAGAGAGGTTCATTTCTATTTGGCAGCAGGAGAAGGGAGAAATATTTGCCATGTTTGACTGCACTGCTCTAGCATTGAGACACCTTGTGCTGATTTAAATTTTCAGGCTCTGTACCTTGAAGGTATCCTCCCCCCAATAATATCTTTGACACTTGAAGATTAAGAAAAATCATTCAACCAAAAAAAAGTCATCTGTACAACTTGATGGGTAAACTTGCCTGAAGCAAAGCAGACTAGGAAATCCCCTGATTCTATTCCAGCACTATATAATCTCAGCCGAGTGATTACAAAAAGCTTTCATCTTTCTTTTAGGGAGCGGGGAAGAATACGTCTTGCACCCCTGATTGTCCAGTCAGCTCTGCTGGAAAGTGTGGATGTTAGTTGGGAATAGAATAGGGCGTGGGTCTTATTTCCTTTGCAACCTAGATTAAACGGTCTGCAGGATTTGCGGCCTAGGCTTGTGAATGATAGCTACTTGGGCACAATAGCCAAAGCATTTACAGAATCGTAAGCCAGTCATTACCCTTAGGGACCAAAAGAGTAAAGGGGAAAATTGAGGGGAAAGTAAGGAACAGAATTTTTTAATGGTTATGAAGCATTTCAGATATCCAATGTCAGTGAGTATGGTGTGACTGCTACAACTGACCTAAAGAGCACATGGAAAACCATTATAAATGAGGTAGTATCAGCAGAATAAGGACTCTTCTTTGGCACTAGATGTAGATACAACAACTTGGATATAAAACACAGAATCCTTGAAATACTACACTTGCCTCCTGTTGAGTGGGTGATGTCTTTGCCAGAAACAAAGTTATTCATTCACTTGCATAAAACGTTGCCACACAAACTTGTTAATTAGTTCTGCAAGAATTCCAACTTACAGTATTACTAACATATTCTGGGGAGATCTGCTGTGCTGTTAGTTACTGAGATACAGAACACAATCCCACCCATACGCAGCAATTGCTTGTGTACTTGGGTCCATAAAATTCAAATAGTGAATTAAAGAGCAGAAAATGCCGGTCGTACTCTACATCAGGCAGCATCTGTGGGGGGAGAAACAAAGTTAACATTTCAGGTCGATAATTTTTCGTCAGAACAGTGCTTTGTGATCTTGGTCTATCTGATCAGTATTTGAGCTATTTTAAAATTGCCTATGCATGTGCTCCCACTGAGGGAAAAAAAAGCGCGTATCGTGTATGAGGTGCAGGTGTTCAGCATGCTGTATTTACTGAGTAGTAAAACACACGTTTGTGCCCATAATTCTCAATGTTTAGTATGCTGTTTGATGGAGAGAAGACATAGAAGCAAGTGTGAAACAGAAGAATAGGGAATAGAAAATGACCTTGCCTTTTTTCCCATCACTCCACACCAAAAGGCATTATTATCCACTTCTTTGTGTCTGGTTACAAAGCAGCATTGGCATGGCCTTTAGTGAAATCCCTTACCTGAATGTGCTTTGCGCAGGGGAATTGTGGCATGAAGCAAGATTGGAGAACATATTTTCTCTGACAAAAGACCCGCAAGAATGCAGTTTAAGGAAAGCATATTGCTTTAGCTATGCTGACTAGATGTTGAAAGGGAAAATACAGGCTTGAGCCATTGTTTCTATATCAATTTGTAAAAAAAAAATGTGACGTATATTTTTAATGTTAGACAAAGGAATTGTACTTTGTATTATAGGATACATGGTATGATTTAAAATGTCCTGCACTGCATGACATTCTATATTGCAGAACCCCTGTCCATAGCCTGTTCTCCATTCTAAAATGCTGTACAGTGCAGCACTCTATGAATCTTTTCGTTTTGAATGCAGTGCTTTCGTTGATAGCACACATGAAGAATAACCTAGAAATGGTAGAGTGGCTGGTAGTAATGTGTTATTATTTGTGATTATACCTTCCAGTGTATTGTGATGAAATATTGTACAGGAAGATTCCTCAAGAATTTTTCTTCCTGTATTTTCCCCGAGATAAAATATGTCAATATTTAATAATTTTAGTTTTATAAAGGTGTAAAAAATCCCTCTCTTACCACTTTCCCATTTCCCCTTGTTTAGGATGCATGTTGCTTGGAGTAAGAGCGTGGCTGGGTAGAGATCTGGTTCTCGTCACTTTGGTGGTGTGGAACAGTGATTCAATGTCTTTCCCTGCCTTTCCTTCTTTCATCCACCATCCTGTGAGAGGAGGAGCTGCCTGGCCCCCATACACTACACAGCCAAGAATGGGAGCTCCTCACTTCTGGTGGCAGTGAACATATTAAGGTTTTAGGATGAATGCAATGTGTACCTCTTTGCTATCCATTTATTGAATGAATTTATATGATTCAAGGACAATTAGAAAACTGAATGCTGAATCCAAGGTGATATTAGGAGGATTAACCAAAAACTTAGTCAAATTGTTAGCTTTTAAGGAAGAAGAGAGGGAGTTGGTGAGATGGAGTGGTTTAGGGAGGAAATTCCCAGGCATAGGACTTAGATGGCTGATGGCACAGTCGCCAGTGGCAGAGTGAGGGGATGGGTACTTCATGAAATGCTGGAGTCAGAGGAATAGAAAGTTAATTTAGAGGGGGGATGGGGATTATAAGCCTGGAGGAGATTAGAGATACTGGTTTTGAGCTCTGCAGGGATATAAAAAGGGCAGAGGGAAGCAAAATTCATATTTTCTATTAGTAATGAGGGAAGTTTTTTTCAAATTTCTGAAGACTAGAGTAAAGTTAGGAATGTTTTTAAGAAAGAATAGACTTGTCCTTAAAGGCAGTTTAACTAGACCATTTTAAGCAGTAATAAGTATCTACTGCCTCACTCACCAAGGCTCGTTGGACAGCACCTACCAAACCAATGACCACTACCATTTAAAAGGACAAGGACAGCAGATAGATGGGAACACCACCACCTGGAAGTTCCCTTCCCAGGCACTCACCATCCTGACTTGGAAGTATATCACCGTTCCTTCATTGTCACTGGATCAAAATCCTGGAACTCCTCCCTAACAGCACTGTGGATGTACCTACAGCACATGGACTGCAGCGGTTCAAGAAGGCCACTTACTACCATCTTCTCAAGGGCAATTAGGGATGGGCAACAAATGCTGGCTCAGCCAGTGAAGTGCACATCCTGTGAATGAATATATTCAAAAAAAAAATCCTCATGTCTTTTCATGGTTACTTGTTTTTAAAACTATTGAACAAGGTTTACTGGGAATGCAGCTTCGTGCAATCTGGGAGGTGGACACTTGCTTACTGTGATTACAACTGAGTTGAGGTTCCTTGCAGAATGCAGTTTTTATCTGTGCCATATAATAGGTTTATTTACAGGCTAATGGGAAACATATTTCTTGTAACTTGGGCTGCCAGTAACATTTAGCCAAGCATTGCTTAACAAAGAAAAGACTATTTAAAAAGATGACAATGCTTTACTTTATAGCACAGTTGGGATAGTTTTATGGCGATGTTTTTGTTCTGTGAAACCACCGAAGGCAGGATTCGAACCTGCAGTCATCTGCTATCATCACACTTCACATTGAAATCAGACGTTTTATGAGTTAGACCACGTGATGAGTGTGGCCCACTTGGGAAAAATGCAATGTAAATCATGGAACTTATTTGAATCAAAGAGGATCCAGATTTGAATTTTGCTTGTTGGTGTGTATTAGTTGATCTCTGCTTGACTGCCAGTTGGTTGCTGTAAAATCAGCTCTGCAGCAAGCAGGGGTAAAATGGCCCAGGGATCCTGCTCCTGATCACTGTCTTGCACACTGTCTGTAGTGGCCACCCGTGTGAGGCATTGCAGCGCGTCTTGTGCATAGTGAAAAATATTTCACACAAGTCAGTGCTTTTTGCAGGGAAGAATAATAAAAACTGATGGCTTAGTGAACAACCTGTTTACCTGGTGTTGTACTGAGGCCAAAAAGGGTCCCAGTTTTTATCCATTGCTGGATAAGTTAGCTGTTCTCAATCGGGGGTAATTGGGATGCCACAATTAGTCTTGACTTCACTGGAATAAGATAGGAATGATTAGCTATGGTTCCTGATCATTTTTGCTATCCACTTACCCCTGCTTGGAAAACCCATGGATTTAAATGTGAAAGGATGTGATATGGGCTTTGGCTGACCAACGTGCTTATACAATTGTAAAGAATGGATACTGTGGTGGACATTGGAGGGCTGCTGGCATTTATGAAATGGTCTTGGACCATAAGCCTGTGCCCTCCTACCTTAACACTTGGCTTCATACTCTCTATGGGCAGTGTTAATTCAAGTACCACATGTTTTTAATTGTACTGTAACAAACGCATTAAATCATTCATGTATGCTCTACTCAAAGGAAGGTCCTTAGCTCATTGTCTGCTGATGCATCATCCTGAGCTATTTTTCCTTGACAGTTTTGTCAGTGGCGGTTTGCCTTTGCCTTCCACTCACAGGGTCTGGGCAGAGAGACAGGCCACATGTCTACCTCAGCCTTACAGGAATCAAACCTGCATTGATGTTTTTCTGAACCACACACTAGCCATCTAGCCAATTGAGCTAAATGGCTCCCAACAATTACGTACAATTTAAAAATGTAGACAATTGTCTTGGCACCTTAGTGACCCATACTTATGGCTTTTTTTATTCATTCATAGGATGTTGGTGTCACTGGCTAAGCTAGCATTTATTGCCCATCCCTAATTGCCCTTGAGAAGGTGGTGGTGAGCTGCCGCTTTAAACTGCTGCAGTCCATGTGGTGTAGGTACATCCACAGTGCTGATAGGGAGGGAGTTCCAGGATTTTTACCCAGCGACAGTGAAAGAAATGCTATATACTTGCAGGTCAGGATGGTGAATGGCTTGGAGGGTAATTTCCAGGTGGTGGTGTTCCCATGTGTCTGCTGCCCTTATACTTCTAAATAGTAGCAATCATAGGTTTGGAAGGAGCTGCCTAAGGAGCCTTGGTGAACCCTTGCAGTTCATCTTGCAGATGGTACACACTGCTGACACTATGTGTCAGTGGTAGAGGAAGCGAATGTTTGTGGATGGGGTGCCAATCAAGCAGGCTGCTTCGTCATGGATGCTTCTTGAGCATTGTTGGAGCTGTACTCATTTACCTAAACGGAGAGTATTCCATCACACTCCTGACTTTTGCCTTGTTGATGGTGGATAGGCTTTGGGGAGTCTGGAGGTGACTTCCACACTGCACAATTCCTAGCCTCTGACCTGCTCTGGTAGCCACAGTATTTATATGGCTAGTCCAGTTCAGTTTCTGGTTAATGGTAATCCCCAGGATGTTGATAGTGGGGGACTCAGTGATGGTAATGCCATTGAATGTCAAGGGATAATGGTTACATTCTCTCTGGTCATTGCCTGGCATTTGTGTGGCATGAATGTTATTTGTTACTTGTCAGCCCAAGCTTGGATATTGTCTAGGTCTTGCTGCATTTGGACAGGACTGCTTCAGTATCTGAGGAGTCGCAAATAGTCCTGAACATTTTGCAATCGTCCATGAACATCCCCACTTCTGACCTTATGATGGAAGGAAGGTCATTGAAGAAGCAGCTGAAGATGGTTGGGCCTTGGACACTACCCTGAGGAACTCCTGCAGTGATGTCCTGGAACCAAGATGTTTGACCTCCAACAATGGCAACCACCTTCCTTTATGCTAGGTATGACTCCAACCAGTGGAGAGTTTTTCCCCAATTCCTATTGACTCCAGGTTTGCTAGGGCTCCTTGATGCCTCACTTGGTCAAATGCTGCCTTGATGTCAAGGGCAGTCACTCTCCCCTCACCGCACCTCTGGGGTTCAACTCTTTTGCCCATGTTTGAACCAAGGCTGTAATGAAGTCAGAAGGTAAGTGATAACAATTGCATCTCTGAAAGCGAAAGTAACCCACTGCCTCTCTAATCCCATGCATGGTTATAATTGGGTAATAAAACTTGCTGAGATCTGGGGGTGGAAATAGTGTGTTGACACGGTACTTTTCTACTGCTGTTCTGAGTTCAACTCAGACTGTTGGGAGTCAAAAGAAAAATGCAGTAAATCTGAAACAAAAATAGAAAATATGGAAAATCCACAGGAGGCTAGTGTGCATTTTTTGGAGAGAGGGACTGTAAAACATTAATCTGCCTTTTTACTGCTGCTGATGGAACAGCTGTGTGTCACAATTCTTTTGTTTCTGTGTGATGAGTTTTGTGGCTCATAGAGGTGCTGTAGGTGTTTAGGTGGTTTCAACTGGTTGTTGTGGATACACAAGAGAAAATTGTGCCCTGTTTGGTAAATTCTTGCTTCACTTGGAGAACTGCTGGAAATGTGAATGAATGGTTGGAGTAAGAATTGGAAAGCTTCATAGAAAATTTTTACAGGACTTGACGGGAGATGCTGGAAGGATGTTTCCACCTGTCTGGATGTGTCTAGAACCAGGGGACACAGTCTCAGAATAAGAGGTAGGCCACTTAGGACTGAGATGAGGAGGAATTTCTTCACTCAGAGGGTGGTGAACCTTTGGAATTCTCTACCTCAGAGGTCTGTGGAGGCTCAGTCGCTGAGTATGTTCAAGGCAGTGATCGATAGATTTCTAGATAATGAAGACATCAAAGGGATATGTGGATAGTGTCGGAAATGGTGTTGAGGTGGAACATCAGCCATGATCTAGTTGAATGGCAGAGCAGACTCATAGGGCTGAAAGGCCTACTCCTGCTCCTGTGTTCCTATGTTCCTATTTCCATTGAAGGGGGAAGGTCTTTGGGGACTGGATTTGAGGGCCATGGTTGGTGCATTGTAAAGGGAATTTTACTCGGTATTTACCCTCTGAACAGGAAGGGGCAGGTGCCAGTACTGCAAAGCGGAAGTGTGAAAGGGACTCATCTTCTCAGTAGAGGTTCTAGTTATGCTAGTGGGCCCAAAAATATAAATAGACTGACCCTATCACCAACACTTGGATGTATACAAGAGAATGGAGACTGTGATGTCCTTGCATAACCTCTCTGAACAGACGACAAAGAGATACAGACGACAAACATCAAAAATGTGACTGAAGCATGTCACTACTTTAAGTTGGTTGAGTGACTTGCTGATTTTTTTTCTTCCCCTTTTCAGCAGCCTTCTGCTAACTGGAATGTTTATGTAATGAATGTTCTGTGAAATGTTTACAGTTCTGCCACATGGAAAAAATAGAACCATTCCAGTTAGCTTTGTGTGAATGTTCTCTTCAGAGGTAGAATGGGAATAATGACATAAGGTATAGTGTTGGGTCTGTCTGAAATGCAGGTTTATATTATGTAAGTCTTGCATCTAGTGCACAACCACCACATTTCAGCGACATTTGAAAAGTGCCAGATGCATATATAAAGGAGAAAGGCAATCATTTCATGTTCATGTCTTATGATTTGGATCTGGGAATTTACGAGCACCTGCCAAACTGCAAACTTTCTTCACCGACAGCAGCTAACCTCTTAAATACCTCAGCTTGTGCTACTTTCAGTAATTAAATCTTTGTGGTCTGAAGCAGACAGGCCACATTTAAATACAGCTTTATCATAGCAGCCCAGTGATACTTCTACCTATGATGACGCTGTAGTTCCCAGCCAGAACGGAGATGATTGGGTTGTTGCACCCCCCACCCCAACCACCCTGTCCCAACCATCAGCTACACCTGGAGACGCACTGCTGTGAGTGGCAGGATTGATTCTACGTGCATAATTTGTATTATGTTAACTGCTGTCCATTCACTACTGGAGAAATAATCCTGCTTTTATTGGGAGATGTTGCTGCAGTTTCATTCATGTGTTCTGTTTGCTGTAGTTCATGGAGACTCTCTTTAAATAGACACACTGTAGACTGTTTATTTTAGTGCGCTGCTTAAATATTCTCTGTTTTCTGAGTAAATAAACTTTGCTATAAAATAGACTGTTTGCTGTGAGTCCTGCCATAAATCCCTCCCCGCCTCCAATTCATTGGCGGACACAATGGTGTCAGTAGACACTCTGCAGCAATCATTGTGCATTCTATGGCATACTGCTCCTGTGCTATAAAGCATTATATATTCTTACTTACTATGAACATTAGCACAGGAGATCAGTATGTATCATAGAATTTGCTTGTGACTGGTCTTTATTCAGCAGATGGTATCAAATTAATTTTGGAGCTATATTAATGCTATTTAAGCCCTAAAATCTAACTTTGTTCTTTTCCCCCCAAGTACTGCTATCTCCACATAGCCTCTTTTAGCTGGGAAGGCAGCAATTGAACTGGTTATTCCACATTCTGACTACCACAGTGGTGGTGGCAATGCAGGTAGCTTGAATTTGGCAGCTTTGTGTTGGGTTTTTCTTTTTTTTTTGTGCTGTATTTACATCAGCAGCAAATGTCCGAATCCAAAGATTACAGTCGTGCTTATTGGTCATAAGGTGCATTTCCTATACAGTGCAATGAACTGCCATTATTCTTCCTATCTAACCTTCAAAAAGGCTGGTCCCATCACTGTGAAGTATCCCACCTGTAAGCATTGACCAAGAACTGAAGAATCTCTTCCTCTTGCGGAGGTCAGGCACTGCCTGTTTTGCTAAGACATTTAAGAGACTGCTGTGAAGGGTTAAGACCTTACAGGGATCTCGAAAAGTTGATGAGCAGGAGAGAACATATAGTAGATTATAGCCATAACCCTTTGACATTGACCCTGGGTTTTCTTAAAAAAAAAGGGAAAACTGAGAACAGTAAACTAAGTAGGGGTGAAAAGATGAAAATATCCCTGCATTGCAACAGTGACTACAGTTCAAAAGTGCTTTGGGGAGTCCAGAGGTCATGAAAGGCAGTGTGTAAATGTAAACTCTTTCCCCTCATAACAAGGAAAGAAACAAAGATTGCATTTATATACCTCTTTTTACAACCACAGGACATCTCAAAGCATTTTCCAGCCAATGAAGTACATTTGAAGTATATTCACTGTTGTAGTGTAGGGAACAAAGCAGCCAATTTGCCTACAGCAAGCTCCCACAAACAGCAATATGGTAATGACCAGATAAGCTGTTTTTGTGATGTTGATTTGAGAGCTAATTATTGGCTGGGCCATCAGGGATAATAACTAAATAAAAGCAAAGAACTGCGGATGCTGGAAATCCAGATCAAAAACAGAAATACCTGGAAAAACTCAGCAGGTCTGGCAGCATCGGCGGAGAAGAGCACAACTGACGTTTCGAGTCCTCATGACCCTTCAACAGAACTAAGTAAAAATAGGAAAGGGGTGAAATATAAGCTGGTTTAAGGGTTGGGGGGGCTTGGTGGTGGTAGTGGTGTTGGGACAAGAAAAGCTAGGTAAAGGGCCAGTGATAGGTGGAGATAACCAAAAGATGTTACAGCCAAAAGGACAAAGAGGTGTTGGAGGTGGTGATATTATCTAAAGGAATGTGCTAATTAAGGGTGGAAAGCAGGACAAACAAGGTACAGATAGCTCTAGTGGGGGTGGGGTGAAGGAATACTAAAAAGGCTAAAAGGTAGAGATAAAACAATGGGTGGAAATACATTTAAAAATAATGGAAATAGGTGGGAAAAGAAAAATCTATATAAATTATTGGAAAAAACAAAAAGGGGGGAAAATGGAAACGGGGGTGGGGATGGAGGAGAGAGTTCATGATCTAAAATTGTTGAACTCAATAATCAGTCCAGAAGGCTGTAAAGTGCCTAGTCGGAAGATGAAGTGCTGTTCCTCCAGTTTGCATTGAGCTTCACTGGAAAAATGCAGCAAGCCAAGGACGGACATGTGGGCATGAGAGCAGGGTGGAGTGTTGAAATGGCAAGCGACAGGGAGGTTTGGGTAATGCTTGCGGACAGACGGAAGGTGTTCCGCAAAGCGGTCACCCAGTCTGCGTTTGGTCTCTCCAATGTAGAGGAAACTGCATTGGGAGCAGCGAATGCAGTAGACTAAGTTGAGGGAAGTGCATGTGAAATGCTGCTTCACTTGAAAACAGTGTTTGGGCCCTTGGACGGTGAGGAGAGAGGAAGTGAAGGGGCAGGTGTTGCATCTTCTGCGGTTGCATGGGAAGATGCTGTAGGAGGGGGTTAAGGAGTAGGTGGTGATGGAGGAGTGGACTGGGGGTCATGGAGAGAACGATCCCTATGGAATGCCATCGGGGGGGTTGAAGGGAAGATATGTTTGGTGGTGGCATCATGCTGGAGTTGGCGGAAATGGCGGAGGATGATTCTTTGAATGCGGAGGCTGGTGGGGTGATAAGTGAGGACAAGGGGGACCCTATCATGGTTCTGGGAGGGAGGATAAGGTGTGAGGGCAGATGCATGGGATGTGGGCCAGACACGGTTCAGGGCCCTGTCAACCACCGTGGGTGGAAAACCTTGGTTAAGGAAGAAGGTGGACATGTCAGAGGAACTGTTTTTGAAAGTGGCATCATCAGAACAGATGCGACGGAAGCGAAGGAACTGAGAGAATGGGATGGAGTCCTTACAGGAAGCAAGGTGTGAGGAGCTGTAGTCGAGGTAGCTGTGGGTATATACATCCTGCTTTTCTTCGAAATAGTGCCATGCGATCTTTAATATCCACACAAGCAGACATGGGTCTCAGTTTATTGTCTCATCTGAAAGATAGCACCTCTGACACTGAAGCACTCCCTCAGTTCTGCACTGGAATGTCAGCCTTGATTTTATCCTCCA
Organism: Carcharodon carcharias; assembly: GCF_017639515.1. Lineage (NCBI taxonomy): Eukaryota > Metazoa > Chordata > Chondrichthyes > Lamniformes > Lamnidae > Carcharodon > Carcharodon carcharias. Next base: position 155,056,120 of record NC_054476.1, on the reverse strand, counting down.
GTCCTGGGGTGAGCCGTGAAATGTAATGGAGTGTCTTGAGGTCATGAAAGGTGTTGTGTAAATGCAAATTCATTCTTTTATCATCAGTAGTGTGAGCTCATAATTTGCTACTTTTGTTGGAAATCTGGGGACACAATGAAATGTATTTAATGCGGTGTGTAGATTGAATAGAAAAAGAGGGCATTCTTGCAATTAAGTGTCAGAATAAAAGTGCGGCATTTACTTGAAAAGACAAACGATACAACTGCCAGACCTGAACCACATTGCCTTTCAGTTTCACTTTCGCTTTACCTTCTCTATTAGCAGTAAAACACATATCAGCTCATAAGTTTTGTTAACATATTTTGTGCCTCACCATTGAACCTCCATGTTCTGGACTGAGAAGCTCGATTTCCAATGAAATATCTCTTTAACAGTAATTGCAAAAAATACAGTGCCTCAACTACGGCTTACGTTTGTTCAACATTCAGTTTTATTTTAAACTGAGAAACGTATTGAGAGGCTAAGTCATCATGCAGGATGCCATGAATGTTGCAAAGATGAGTTAAATCAGCAAGCCATGATTATGTGACAGTGAACTTGGGTTTAAGGAACTGCAGGTTGTAGGACAGAAATTGTATAGTCCCATCATGTCCTCCGGACATGGTAAAGATCTTCGTGTTCTGTGAATTTTTAAAGTTTGGTTACGGTTATATAGACAATCATTGGCAGCCAATCTGCGCACAGAAGGTCCCACATACTGCTGAGGACACAACTTATGAATTATGAATCATTCTTGGTGGTGTAATTGAGGGAGGAATGTTGGCCAGAGAAGAGAAAGTTGAGAGGAGATTTGGTAGAAGTGTTTAAAATCATGAGGGGTCTAGACAGAGTAAACAGAGAGTGTTCCCATTGGCAGAAAGATCAAGGACCAGAGGACACCAATGGCAAAAGACCCAACAGTGGCATGAAGAAAAACCTTTTTTATGCAGCAAGTGGTTCAGATCTGGAATGCAGTGCCAGAGAGTGCAGTGGAGGCAGATTTCATTGTGGTTTTCAAGAAGGAATTAATTGAATAATTATCTGAAGGAAAAAAAAATGCAAGGTTTTACAGGGAACGGGTAGGGGAATGGGATTAACTGAGTTGTTCTAGACATTGGGAGAACCTCGCCCTTCGGCTCAGGGCGTTCAGCTGTATTTTTATCATCCAGCTGACAGGTAGACAGAGCCTTGGTTTAACAGTGCATCTAATGATGGCACCTCTGATGACACAACACCCCTTTGGTATTGCAGTGAAGTGTCAGCCTGGATTATGTGCTTAAGTCCAGCACTGAGGATTGAACCCATGACCATCTGATTCGGAGACTCAATTGCTACCAACAGAGCCAGAGATGTGAGGTGGAATAGGAAATGAGCAGTTTCACCATTTTGAGATCCAGGAAAATAATGAGTAGGTGACAACTCAATGAGCCTTGATTTCAAGGCATTTAAATGCCTTGTGAGCTCAACTTTTATTATCAAAATTCAATCTTCTTTTGAAAGCAGATAGCTGATGGCTATTTTCAGTTACAAGCATAGTTCAAATGAAGATACATTGATATTAGAGTAGTCTAATACCAGGCCAATCCACTTAACAGCATACCTAATTAGAGTAAATGTGATGTATATAAATGTTTTCAATTAATTTGAATAGGACTAAATTGATATTACGACTAGAAGTTCCAAGCAAATTTTTTTTTCTTGCTTGTATTTCCAACCTCAGCTTGTGTATTATGGCAGAATGATCTGAATGATATCTCAGTTGCTGTTTAGTAGATTTTCTTGTATATATCCATTGAGAAGTTACTATGTTACAGTGTTAAATTACACATGGTGTAGGAGCAAGGCGTCCCTTTGTATTGCCTGCTGATCTAAGTAGGCTGCTGTGTAAGTAACACCTCAATTTTAAGATTCTTGGCCGTGGTTTCAAATTCCTCCATGGCCTGGCCTCTCCTATCTCTGTAATCTCCTCCAGTCCCACAATCCTCTGAAATATTTGTGCTCCGCTAATTCTAGCCTCTTCAGCATCCCTGATTTTAATTACTCCACCATTGGTAGCTATGCCTTCTACTACCTGGGCCCTAAGCTTTGGAATTCCCTCCTGAGACATCACTGCTTCTTCTCTCTTTCCTTCTTTCAGGTGCTCTTTAAAACCTACCTCTTTGACCAAGCTTATGGTCATTGGCTCTAATATCTCCTTATGTGGCTTGGTGTCAAAGTTTATTTGATTGTGTTCCTGTGAAGCACCTTGGAACATTTAAAGGCTCTTCATAAGTACAAATAATTGTTGCTTGTTATTTTAATTAAAGGAGGGGAATGAAAGAGCAGGTTTGTTGCTCCTCTGATGGTCCAGTTGGCAAATGCGCACAAATGTTGTAAGTTGGCCTAGGTCTTTGCAGATTTAGCTGATCCACAGCCAGTATGGCAGTGGTCTAGGGGGAGTGGGGTTACATTAACCCATGTTAGTGAGGGCAGGAGTGGGGTGTGGGCTATAAATCAGCCGAAGTTTACGTTCCTAATCACTATTCAGCTGCAATAGAATAAAAGGTGTGGAGTTTAATATTAAATTTATTTATGAGCTTATTTATGTTTCAGTTAGAAGCATTGTGTATAGCATCGTTTTCCTCAGTGTCTCCCCCAATGTTACAACACTGAGTCCAAAACAGGAGAGGTGGGCTTGTGTTACAGTGAGTTTAACTACCTGTGCCTAAAGTGAACTTGCTATTGATTGCACTCTACTCAACCATAAAATCCGTAGACACAACTCTTCATCAGCAGAAAGCGTTGCTGACCTTTCCTCTTCTCCAGGCACCGAGGGCAATTTTAGTAATCTCTTACATCTTAGTTGAGCCCAGTCAACTTTGCCACAAGCCTGCAGCATCCTGGACTCCGTGGCTCATTTACATGCTTTCTTTCTCAGCTGAGGAGAGAATGAGTACAGCATGCAGCTTGGCAGTGATCCCCTCAAAGTTGAATAGCTTGCCAATGCTCTGTCCACGTGATGAATGGAAACAGTGGCCACTTGACTGTACTCCCATGGAGCAGTTAGCATCCGTGGAAGCGTGCCCATTAAGGACAGGTGCTTTTAGAGGGGGGTGCAAATTGGGAGTATTTTACCGTCATAATTCTTATCCTGCTGAATAGGCAAGTGCCCTTAATGGTTGAAATAACCTGCAAAGGTGTCTTAAAGAATTTTGGGTTGAAATTCTGTTGTGGATAATTACTTTAAGTATGTAGCAACTATGTGCTTTAAAATTTTATTTCTGGTGGTCAGGTAAACTATAAACATAAAAAAAGGGAGAGCAATAATTGTAAGTTTCATATTCAATAGGTCTTCTAATTTTTCTCTACCTTTAACTTGCAGAAGAACATGAGAAAAGAGACAAGCTCCTTTTGGAAAGGGAACCAGAACGTAGAAAAACAGACTTGGAAAGAGTCAACAATGTACTCCACATAGAAGAAGTTAAACCTGAACTCCAAGCTGTTCCTGCACTTCCGGTCCCAAAACCATTGCCTCCTTCCACTGCTGCTACCACAATCATCGTGCCTCAAGTGGTCAGTCCTTCCCTGGCTCCATCCCCACTTCCTCCTCAAATCGTGCAGCATCACCAGCCAGTCCTGAGCCCAACCAACAGCACCAGAGAAATTTCCCAGTCCCCACCTGTGCTTCATCGATCTCCAATCTCTACACTCACTGACCCGCAGCCTGGTCTGCCACTGGTGAGCACCTCGCCCCAGCAGTTTACAAGTTCAGTGTTGGCAATCCCGCCGCATCATGTTATCCAGCCGTCACCCCTTCCGCAGCAACAGCCAAGTGGCCTTAAGCCAAGCCCAATGGATGATGGAAAGCCCCAGGATCAAAAAAGAAGACCAGGAGGGTGTGTGTCAACAATACTAATTACTTTTGCTCAAGTTGTCTTTGGTAGTCCAACAGTTCTGAAATAATTATTTGAGTTTCTAAACTGCTCTTTACATTTAACCTTCACCGGACTTTAATCATTTGGTTTGCAAGCCTTGAAATCTAAAGTTTAAACATGAGGAAGATGAGAAAGAAATGAAAAATGGTAGTGAGGCTGAGTCTGTACACTTATCAGATTTTTGAGCTATTGAGCAATTAAATCAGATTGTCCTTTTTTCAGGTTTAGATTCAATTTTACGTGACAAGTCATCATAACCCCTTGAATTGCACTGTCTTAGTTATTCATGATGAATATATAGTTTCAGATATCAGATATTGGTGATAGTAACTACTCGATGTGTTTTCCTCTTTGTTTCTCTGTATTGTTCTGGTGAAGGAAGTCTATGGATCGGTTTGAGTAAATTCTACAGAAACACGTTTTGAAAAGAAATTTATATAACTAGTAGCTTGTTATTTTTTGAAATGGGCACATGGACATTCTAAACTGAGGATTACTTTGCAAGTACGTGCTATTGTTCAGGCACCTTGAACACTGATGCCAGAAAATTGCAGTTGTTGGTGCTAGTGACTTTCCGGTATGTATTGGTAATGGGTGAGGTTCCATGCTGCGGTGCATGCTCAGGAAATTTGGGGTTCAGTGTTCGATTTAACTGTGAGGGGTGGGGGGGGGGGGGGAGGAACAGCCAGCAGTTCTAGATTTTGAGCTTCCAAACTTGGATTGTTTCTGGAAGGAGGATTCTATGATGTATAGCGATGGGGTTAAGTGTTGGAGGTTACAGTGACAGCAATAGGAACAGTTGAGGTGCACAAGAAATGTATTGGCACAACGTTGAAGTGTCATCTCTGCATGACACTTTTTTAGTATGCTATGTTGGTATCAAATGAGTCCAGTGACTACACACAAAGCAGACCTTTGGCAGGGGAATGCAAAGAAATCTTGAGGGGTATTGAGAACTAATACTCTCCAAATGGGAAAATAGACAAAAAAATGACCATGTGTTAATGAGGAAGTGTTTACTTTTTGTATTTAATATTTCAAACTAAATGTCCTACATGTTAAATGTATTTTTCTGCGAGGTGAAGCTGACTTGCCTGATTTATATGATATATCCTGTCAGCTATTGGTAATGGCTGTGGATGTGATGGCTCACTACTTAGTGTGTTGTCTGGCCCTTCCCAACTGTTTCGGGTTGCGAAACTGTGATAAAGTGAGACCCTTGAAGTTAGTCCGGCATCATCCCAGAATTTTCTTCGATTAGAAAGGAAAGCCCAAAATAGGCATTTACATAAAAGTTGTTCAGTTATTTAAGGTGATAAGGATTAACAACTTGCTTTGTGGTCTCAGTCACGATTGCATCTTTGATTGGCAGCATTAGAGATAAATAGCTATAGAGTGCTTTAATAGTGCATCTTAATAAATTAAAAGGTTTCAGAAAGCATTTAATGTTGATCCAATACACATTCAATTGCCACCTAATAATATGGTCATTCTGTGCTGCACAGATATATTTCTTTAGGGGTAAATTGCTTGATTTTTCAGTCCATTTTAAATACAGAAAATCTCATTGTGTTGCACATCAGTGTTTTCTGAGTGGGGATTTTCCCCATTCTCTTTGACATGAAAGTTCCTAAGGCTTGCAAATTGGCATCAGTATGAAGAGTAAAGGCTAGGATGGATATCCAAAAGCATGGAATCTGGAGAATTTCATGTTTCAATAGAGCTTGCAAAGCTCTTTTAACATCGATTCAAAATTAAGCCTCTTGATTGCTTTCGGAGAGTCCAAGAGGGAAGGCGTTCAGTGATTTCATTATATTTGATTATGCCATAACAAATTTTTTTAAATATCTAGGGAAAAGAAACAAGGAAGGAATTAAGCTCTTGAGCCATTCAGACCATTGACCACTCATGAAGAACTGCTCATCTTTCTGAATCAACTTTTAACCTTCTGGCAGAAGGAACACAACAGGGATACTTGGGCGCTTTCCGGGCGATTTCTTGAAACCAGACTTTCTCAGTCTTCGAAGATCCTCCAAATGTTCAAGTACACACCAACAGTTGGGGATATTTGTGCACTCGATGTGGTGCTGAAATCCATTGATAAAGCCCTAAGAAAGATGCAAAAGCAGTCAACAATTTGACATTTTGGCTGTGGTCAGTGGCTATTTTCCACATTAATGAGGTGAACATTTGTTTCTCTTCCCAGAAAAGCATCCCAGGAAACTCTCAGTAGCAGATGGCTTATGAATTTTTGCCTGTTGGACATTGTATTTTGTTAGTCTGTGTGAACTCTGAGGTCCTTGTTCTTGTTGAATGCCCAATGACTGTCTAGCACCAAAGGCCAGCTCATTCTTTAGGTGGATTTGAAATTCTTTCGTAGTCAATTGATGTATTCCACTGGTCATTCCTGAAAGGTTAATTCCTGATATAAGATATTTTTCAGCAATAGGATGTCCAAAGCTGCATATTGTCCAACAGTTAGAGATGCTCAGCACTCTAGAAAAATATTAATCTTAATCAGAAGCCTCAAAGCAATGCTATGCAAATTCAAATGGATTACCAACTACTTATTTTCTTTATTTTATAAAGTCTTGGCAGAATAATTCCAAGGGTTTTCTACTTCAGACAGCAGATGGCTTTACATAATGCAGCATTGTGTTGAGCAACAGCTAGTCCATTGTTGAGAATATAGATCCCAATTCTCGGCAGGGACCTTGTTGCAAGATATGGCTACAGCGGGATAGCTGGCGATCAGACTACATGATAGGACTTAAATTTCAACGGGTTTATTCACAGTCGCCCATTCTTCACACAGCCAGAATCACTCCATTCATCTTTCAAAGGGACAAAGCTCTTGTTTCATCCAGTCTTCAATTTGCTGTTCTAGCATATAACCTTTTGATAAGCTAGATGCCAAGCTGTAGGACATCAGAGTCCTGTAAGTACTCTTTCCCTCTTGGCTACCAGCAGTTTGTGATTTTGTGGCTCTAATTATTACTGGAAAATTTTCCATTGTATAGCTTATATATTCTCCCCTCTTTAGATGATCTGTGTATGTCATGCACCAACGTGATGCAGACACTTGCTGGCCAGGCATTTGCCTGTGCCATTTGAAAGCTGACATCATTGATGCATGAAAGATCTCCTGGTGGCACCCTCTCTGTGGAGAAGCACTTGGTTCTGGTTGATGCATCACTATGGTGGCACTGAGAGAACCCACGTTTCACTATTTAGTGACAAAGTGTGCATGTTATGCTGTAATGCATCAGGGACAATAATTTGTCAAAGCCATTACACTAGACAGTTTAAGTAGTCTTTGGAAAATACCTTTTTGTTTCCACATGCCCAAGTAGGAGCATTTCCATATCCCTTTGATTCATAATAAGTTATGTTTCTCACTTGGCTGGATTATTCCACTACTTGAAGAAAGATTTGTAAATGACTCTAAACTTAACCAAGATTGTGCACTGCATGGTGCTGTTAATGACTAAATACTTCCAACTAAGTAGTCCCAAAGGTTTGACCTTAGACTGGAAGCTTTCCTTGAATTCTGACAGCTCATCGGCAAGAAGTACTAGTTATTCTAAATTATGTCTTTTGGTTCAAACAGTTTCTGCAGTCTGATCTTGCATTTCTGTTAAGGCAACAATTTTGCTAACCATTAAGATGACCAGGATCCAGAACTGAATCCTATAAATATCAAACCTCTTGTTCTACAGACAGAGCCACTGAAACCTCCAATTCTTCCAGTGTGAAAAGAGGTGCCAGCATTTCATTGACACTAGTTAAATTCACCAAATCAATTCAGGCTCAGTTGTAGTTTTTGACCTCTGAATTTCTACTATGGGAATAAATCTCTGGTTACACTTAAGAATTAAATAATTGAAACATTGGTTGACTTGGCTGTGTTGTACTGGCTGGCTGATGAGCTGGACTGTTCTTGGAATCTTATTGGGAAGACCCTCTTGTCAAAGCATTCTGTTGCCCTAAGTTCTTGTTCTGACAGGCAGTTTTGAGCAGTGAATGGTAATTTTGTGACTTAAGATGATGCCTTCACCCAATCATGTTCCATTCTGTGTGTCTTCTCTTTCCCCCTCTATTTTTCTCTTTGCTTGCACCTTTCTTTAATTTCTCACTCCTTTGACTGTGCCTTTTCCTTCTCTCTTCTTAATGCCACCCCATTCCCAAATAAAATTTGAGAAGAAACTTCTTTATGTCACGATAAAGAACATGTATATAATTTTGCTGTAAATTGCAAATAGATGAAATGCCATTTTCCCCACAACACCAGATATCAAAATTGACTTTTTAGCTCATTTTGTTTTTTGATGACTATAACCTCTTCCCTTTCAGTTGGAGAATTTAATAGATTCTGTCAATATTCCTTCTCACCTCTAGCCTAAATTCACGAGAAATTCTAGGAGCAAACATAACGTACTGCCCTCACATATGGGTTACTTCACACCACAACCACCAGCTAAACACAATAGCTTTTGACATTTACTCCTAACACCAGTCTGTTGTTACTGTTGTTGGGAAGAGATGGGTGAAGAAGGGATGTGATTATATCAACTACAGGTATTGTCATTTCTGACGTCTCTTAATGCTGCACACCTTGGGTAGTTACCTCCCTTTATCGTGTTCAGGGTTATTAACAAGTTAAGTACTTGAAAAGGGAAAAGAAATTGCAGGGCTATGGAAAAGGATCAGTGGATAGCTTTTTCAAAGAGCCAGTGCAGGAATGAGGAACAGGGATGGTCTCCTTCTGTATTGTACAATTCTATGATTCTAATAAGTATCTGGTAGGTTGTGAGGTGGAAGCTGCTTTAGTGGCTCATTTGAGAAAATGGACTTGCCTATTTTTGTAGTGAGCTGTAGAGACGAGGAAGGTTCTGGTGTGATCCTGCATCTGAACTCAGTTAGAAAATCTCAACCACAGGTTATGGTGGATGAGCTAAAATTAGCCTCATTAGGCCAGGAGAAGGAAAATAACAAGTCAGTGCCTCAAGTTGCTGTTCAGGATCAGACTCCCTGGGGGATTGTTGGTATCACTGAAACTGGACCTTAGCATAAATCATTGTCTTTAGAAGATAAAGGTAAGATTGTGTCTAGACACACTATCAGTTTGCTTTTGGAGCAATAGTCTTAAAACCACTGGTAATCTATTTTAGAAGAGTTCAGAATTTTTATATTAATCAATTAATTGTGCCATGATATTCTAAATGAAATGGCTGTTGCAGAGATTAGGTAGGAACACCAGCCAATTCAGAGTCCAGAGCAGACCTTGTAGAGTGTAGGAAAGGATGAAGAAACTGCAAGAGTAAAAAATATTGTTGGAGGGAAGGCAAAGAAACTGCCAACGAGATACTTTGCTATGTTACCTCAGTGATTCGCACTCTGTCTGCAGGAAGTGCTCTTGTATATGGGTTTGTGCAGGGACCGGGTATTACTTCTGCACAGTAATTTTAGATGTTCAGACAATGAAGGTGAGACAGTGTTAACTTGAAATGTCATTCCGTGTGTATTTCTTTGGCTAGGTGTTCAGTTTTTTTCTGATTGTACACCTTGTGAATTGCCTTGGAGTGTTTTTCTATGTGAAAGGCACTGTATAAATGCAAATTTTTATTGTAATAGTATAAAGTACCCCAGGTGCTTGATCCACTGCACTGCAATTAGATCCCTCGCATCGTCACACCTAAGCAGCATGAGACAGCTTTCCCTAGGATACCTTGCAATGCTGTGTTCCAAAGTTACACGGGGATCTGACTCCACGATTATGCTGTCACTTGTACTGAGGGACACTTGGAACTGTGAATAAATGTGAAACTCACCCTTTCATTCATTAAATTATTTCCCACATTAGCTTTGTGTATTTAAGTTGGCTGACCAGAATAACCTGCAAACAATTTTATCATTTTTTTTATTTCAGGGCAGGGACACGAGAAGTGCACAATAAACTGGAGAAGAACAGGTATGTGCTCACTGATACCAACTTTTTGTTTGGATGGATAGGTTGGTGGGAGGGGAGGAATCCTTTCCTAAATTACTGTAGATTAATAGTTATTTATTTTACATTTATTGGTTTACAGACGTGCTCATTTAAAGGAATGTTTTGAAACATTGAAAAAGAACATCCCCAATTTGGATGACAAGAAAACATCAAACCTAAGCGTTTTGCGGAGTGCCTTGCGATACATTCAGGTATGAGTAAGAGAGGATTGTGTACTGCACTATTTAAGAAGCTTAATGGTGAGGGTGCCATATTCTTTTTCATTTTTGAACCATTTCTCCGCGTAATATTGTACAAGATGCACAATCAAGTTTTTGGCTGTGGCTTTTTTCTTTTGAGTGGTTCCTTAAAAAGTTTGTATTTTTGTTCTTTGGTGGAGGTTGCTCTGGGAAGGTCTGTTTTATAGAACCGACTTTGTGGAAATGCATCAATCCTTTTTTCTCCCATTCAGTCTGAGTGTTTGTGATCGATATTCTATGATTATGAAATTTTCTAAGAGGCAACTCAGTGACATCTGTGCAAGGTTTAAAAAAAAATCCAGAAAATTCTTCTTGTGCTCAACATAACCGTGTAGAAAATGTGACATAAGTGCGTGGATATTTGCAAAACTTTTAACATATAATGACACTTAAAGTAATGAATCTATTACTTAAATATAGGATTTTAAAGAGTTGAGTTACATAAATATATCTTAGTGCCTGGAACAATTTGGCAAAGTAATTGTAGGGTCTCTGCAAGGTTCTCACTGAGAAGGTCTGGGTCAGTGTGGTGATATTCGTTCATGTCCTGTGTTTACTTCCTTGTGCTGACTTTTTTGGTAAAGTTAACAGGAACTAATATATCTTCCCTGCATATCCCAAACCCAAATCCTCATACTACTCAAAAAGTACTGAATCCTTTCCAACCTTTACTGACTTGCTGTTTCCCACATGGAAGGCCCAATAATAATGATTTTTAAAATGCCATGTGTCACTGTGGATTAGCACACTGGCCTTTCATCGCCAGAGATCAGCTTAGTGTGAGTGGTAGTTTCATACCCCTTCTATCCGCAATAAACTCACTTTAAATAGATTTGGCCAGTCTCAAGTTGGTTCCCAGAGGCCTCAGTACAAACATCAGAACTGTCCCATATTTTGGTAAGAGTTGGCAATCTCAACATGAGCAGGTCCAAGATAGATTACATGGGCCAAAGCACATTCTTAACATTGGAACATAAGAAAATAAGCATCAGGAGCAGGTGTAAACCATTTGGCCCCTTGAGCCTGCTCTTCCATTCAATAAGACCATGGCTGCCCTGATTATGGTCTTAACTCCACTTTCCTCCCTGCCTCCCATAACCCTTGTAAATAAAAAACCTGTCAATCTCAACCTTGGAGATATTCAATGACCTAGCTTCGATTGCGCTCTCAGGAAGAGAATTCCAAAGATTAATAACCCTTTGAGAGAAGAAATTCTTCCTCCTCTCTATCTTAAATGGGAGACCACTTATTTTGAAACTTTGTCCCATGGTTCTAGATTTCCCTATGAGGGGAAACAACCTCTCAGAATCTGTCAGGCTGCCTCAAATCTATATATTTCAATTAGATCACCTCTCATTCTTCTAAACTCCAATGAGTACAGGCCCAGCCTTCCCTCAAAAAAAAAACAACTCTTACATCCCAAGAAACAACCTAGTGAACCATCTCTGAACAGCCTCCAAAGCAAATGTATCCCTCCTTAAATAAGGGGACCAAAACTGTTCTCAGTACTCCAGGTGTGGTCTCACCAATGCCCTGTATACTCCATCCCCCTTGCAATAAAGGCCAACATTCCATCTGTCTTCCTGATTACTTGCTGAACCAGCATACTAACTTTTCATGATTCATGTATGAAAACACTTAGATCCTTCTTCTGCAGTGTTCTGCAGTCTCTCTCCATTTAAATAATATTCTGGCCAAGGGAATTAACTGCAAGGCCTTTGCTTATTGAGTGGAAGTAACATAGAGATGGAAAGGGAGAGAGAATTTACAGCCTTGAAATCACTTAGTTTTTTTTAAAGTCCATCAATTATTTTTTTAAAGCGCCTGGAAGAATTGCAGCCTCAAACAGGTTGAGTTGGCCAAGCCTTACGCAGTTCGTTTATGCAGATGTCCTAGGGTGCATTGCTTGGGATTGAAGAGTCCATTGCCTTGTGTTAAATAAAAGAAAGAACTTGTATTTACATAATGCCTTTCACAACCTCAGAATGTCCAAAATGCTTTATAGTCAATGAAGTTATTTTTGAAGTGTAATTGTTGTTGAAATGTAGGAAATGCAATATAATGTATTCATGTATTAGATCAGTACCACAGTGGATCTTGCTGTATTGAAAGTGGTTGTGTTTTCTTCAGAGAAGACTTGTTTCAGGGCACTTAATTTTTAACCCTGATTCAGATTGAGTTCAAAACAACTTGAGTGTTAAGGGGTGAAATTGAGCTGTGTAACATTTTCTAACTGACGTTTTAGTATGGAATTTCTTGGTCTGCTATTGTAACAATAGGATGAACCCACTTAAACAGGTATCATCACCTTAAAATAGAGTAATAGACATGAATTTTAGCTTCTGTCAAGGTGCACTCCAGGAATTGAGCAAGTAATCTAGTCTGACATGTCAGTGAGAGTGTTCATTGAAGGTATTTTAAATGGGATGCAACACCAAGGCTGTTTGATTGTAAAGGATCCTATGATACTGTTTGCAGGAGAGTTCTCCCAGTATCTTGGCCTTCCATCAACCAATGTGCCAAAAACTGATTAATTGCTCATGTATTTAATTTGCAGTTGTGGGATCTTACTCGGCAAATTAATTACTTGGAAATGTGTAGCATAAGTACTTGTCCTTTCTTTCATGCATGTATTTTTGTAACTGGTATATTACGTGATGTACTTTCAGGAAATTATTGTCCAATATCTCATCTGCAAACATCAGCTTTCTGACATGATGTCAGTAAAGTGCATGCCAGTTACATTAATGGCTGCAAGTGTGTGACTATTTCCACACAGAGTTCTGAGGGTCAAAGATGTGATCACAATGATTCCTCCTCCTTCGGTTACCTGGCTTAAGAGGGCATTGGTGACCTTGGACTTCCATTGAATTGGTCCATCATTATGCTTGGCAAAGCACAGCAGTGGTTTGCTATTGTCCACTGCTGTATGGCTAACCAGGAGACTCTCCTGCTGTTGCCACCTGCATATTGGAAGGAGCTGAACGCACCTTCTATGGCCATCAAGTCCTGAAGTGGGACTTGAACCTGGAGCTTCTGGCCCAGAGGTAGGGACGCTACCACTGTGCCACAGGACCTCCTCCTAATCACACTGATTATGGGGTATTAATCAGAGATTGCCAAGAGTGTTTTGGCCTCAGTTTGAACCAGATGTTGATAAATCATAGACTGGCTTTTATGTATGCTAACCACCTTAGATAATACAATAGTGTAAGTCGCCAGACAAAATGAGCTTTGGGTTGAATGGGTGTTAACCCATAGAAAAATTGAACCAAATGAATAAAGTTTGGTAAAATGATGTGTGTGTAGTATCAGATAAAAGACAGTTTACATGAGTTGGCAAAACACTGCTATCTGGTTACTTATTGTTTCATCCCACAGTGGGATGTTTTGGAGCACAGAAACTTGTATCAATCAACCTCAAATGGTTTAAACAAAGTTCTGCCTTCTCGAGGTTTGGAATGAGTCAAGTGTTTCTCTTTGCATGAAAGTCAAATAAGCAAAACTCTGACCCTACTGTAAGTACTGAACTTACTAAGTACAGTAGAACTTTGTCTCTTACCCAGAGCCTATTGGAATGAGAGGGCCTATCAGATTTCAAGTCCAAGGCAACCTAGCTATTGCATAAGCAACTGGCACCTTTCAACTCTCTTACTGCTTACTGTAGGATTTTTACTGTCTCTCATTTCATTGAGACTTGAAATCATTTCCTCATAGCCACATGTCAGCTCTGCAGTTCGAAATAGAACCTTTTTTCAATCATGCAATGAATCAATTTTCTCATTTCTCACTCTTTCTCTCTATTTCTCCCCCCCTCCCCCCTCCAACCTCAACTCCCCTGACAAAATTAGTGTTTGGAATAGTCAACAATTGCAAAAGGGTGGCCTTAAATTCTTTAAATTAATTTAATTTGTTCAAATCACAAATAAAAGCATGTTAAACCCAAGGCTTTAAAATTTTTACCTGCCTCCTGGGAGCAGGTTGGTTACCCCTCATCTGCGTCAGAAGGTTGTGGGTTCAAGTCCCATTCCAGGTCTTAAGCACAAAAAAAAAATCAAGGCTGACACTCCAAAGCAGAATTGAGGGAGTGCTGCACTATTGGGGGTGCCATCTTTCGGATGAGACATTAAACCGAGGCCCCATCTGCCTGCTCGGTGGATGTTAAAAAATCCCATGGCACAATTTCAAAGAAGTGTGGGGGAGTTAACATCAACATTAATAAAATGTTGGTCATTATCACATTGCTGTTGTGAGACCTTGCTGTGTGTAAATTAGCTACTACGTTTCCTACATTAAAACACTTCAGAAGTATTTAATTTGCTATAAAGAAAGCACTTTGGGATACCTTGAATTTGTGAAAGGTGCTCTATAAATGCAAGTGTTTTTTTTTCTTTTTGTTCACTGCTAATTCAAATATGTTCACTTCTAATTCAAATGTATATTTTGTTAATATCAGAGTTATGTAATAATTGAATTATTAAATGATTTGAATTAAGCAAGTGTGAAGGAGGGAGAGTAGGTTGTTTCTCCATTTAATTCCTTTGTATTTGGTTCTACATAACAACTTGGTGCTTTGTTCTAGTTTCAGCAGTACTCTGTATAATTTATGAAAAAAAACAGTAATTGCTTTGAAAGAAAATAGCTATTCATAATTTTTATTCGCAACAAGTAATCCAACTATATATTTTGGTGCAATTTATATTGTAATTTTGTAAAATGGTTGGGAGAAGATGGTTTTCTAGATGCTTTTATATGAAGAGCATGGGTTCTTTGATATGCTAAAGAAGAAAGACCTTTTTTGGACAAAAGGGAACCACTGGTTGTACAATGTTTCACATCTTCACATAAGACCCTTTGTTTGTGAATTATCTTAGTCAAGTTGGTGGAAAGGAATTTACTGAATTTGGTAAGCCTTGTAGTACCAGTGGAGATGGACCTCATTGTGTGAGACTCAGATGGCCAGCTGGGAGATGGACATCATCTCTACCCATGTTTTAGTAATCTCAATAATTGTTGTTGAAATCGTATTTCCTCTGACGGACCATTTCTTTTTTAATGTATGTGGATGCCGTTGTACAGTTCATGCTGTAGTCCTAACCACCATATTAATATTCATGAATGGAGATCAGGGTGACTTATTGGTACAAAATTAAACTCTTTTTTATTCAATGTAGAAAAGGAGTGGAGAAAACTGGGATTCAATAGCGACTTGTATACACCTGAGCACAGATTGTAAACTGCAGCGCCCCAGTTATTGAGGAAAAAAAAGCCTCACAGACCTTCAATATAGATTAATGGATCCTGCAGCTATAATGTTAAAATCACGGCCTATCTCAGGAAAAGGATTATTTAGCATCTTTTTGAAAAATTCGTTTCTGATGTATTGGATTATTCATGTAAAACTGCATTATGCTAGCTGACATCCTACGACATTGTCCCTCGAACTATCAATGATCTTTGTGACTTAGCTGATAAAATGGAGTTTCTTTGATCAAGCTGGTTCCTTTAAAACCACTAATCAGACAGACCCTGCAGAGAAAGGGTTTTAAGGGTCACCTCCTGAGCCTAATTTTTGTAGGGAGTTTTGGTAGATTTGGTGCTACTTGTAAATGCCCAGCTTTTGCCCTTGGACAGAAGACGGTTATCGAGGTCAGAAGAAGCACCAGGAAACAACTGACATTTTGTTATTTTTTTCTGATATCTAACATTTGGCATGTTTGAAATGTGAAATCTTCTAAGATAATGGATGCACACTAAAGATAAGACTTATAAGGAATAGTTTGCCTTAGGGTGTCCTACACTACTTTATAGCTAATCAAATGTTGAACGAATACTTCACATGACCTCCCTCTGACAAAGCCATGCTCACTAGCCCTGATCAAACCTTTCCTCTCCCTGTCTTCACCCAAGAGAATGAGGATGAAGGTATGGAACCTGGGGAGAGAGACAGCAAGGTTCTTGAGCAAATTGATATAGGGAGTGACAAGGCATTGGAGGTGTTGGCAGGCTTAAAAGTGGACAAATCTCCAGGTCCGGTTGATTTGTGTCCAAGGCTGCTGAGGGAGGCAAGGGAGGAGATCACAGGGGCTCTGACCCAAATTTTTAATTCCTCTCTGGCCATGGGGGAGGTGCCAGAGGACTGGAGAACAGCTAATGTAGTTCTGCTATTTAAGAAGGGATGTAGAGATAAGCCAGGGAACTACAGATCAGTGAGCCTCACATCAGTGGTAGGGAAACTGTTGGAGAAAATTCTGAAGGAGAGAATCAATCTTCACTTGGAGAGGCAAGGTTTGATCAGGGATAGTCAGCATGGCTTTGTCAGAGGGAGGTCATGCCTAATAAATTTGATTGAATTTTTTGAGGAAGTGACCAGGTGTGTAGATGAGGGTAGTGCAGTTGATGTAGTTTATGTGGATTTCAGCAAAGCCTTTGACAAGGTCCCACATGGGAGACTTATAAAGAAGGCAAATGCACATGGGATACAGGGTAATTTGATAATGTGGATTCAAAATTGGCTTATTTGTAGGAGGGAGAGGGCGATGACAGAAGACTGCTTTAGTGACTGGAAGCCAATGTCCAGTGGTGTACCACTGTGCTGGGTCCCCTATTATTTGTCATTTATATAAACAACATAGATGACTATGTAGGGGTAGGATTACTAAGTTTGCGGATGACACAAAGATTTGCTGGGTGATTAACAGTGAAGTTGAGTGTCTTGGGCTACAGGAAGATATTGACGGGATGGTCAAATGGGCAGATAAGTGGCAGAGGGAATTTAACCCTGAAAAGTGTGAGGTGATACACTTTGGAAGGATTAATTTGACAAGGAAGTATTCAATGAATGGCATGGCACTAGGAAGTTCTGAGAAACAAAGGGACCTTGGCATGTGTGTCCATAGATCTCTGAAGGCGGAGGGGCATGTTAGTGGGGTGGTGAAGAAAGCATATGGGACACTTGCCTTTATCAATCGAGGCATAGATTACAAAAGTAGGGAGGTCATGTTGGAATTGAATAGAACCTTGGTGAGGCCACAGCTGGAGTACTGTGTGCAGTTCTGGTCGCCACATTATAGGAAGGATGTGATTTCACTGGAAGGGGTGCAGAGGAGATTCACCAGGATGTTGCCTGGGATGAAACATTTAAGTTATGAAGAGAGGTTGGATAGACTTGGGTTGTTTTCATTGGAGCAGAGATGACTGAGGGGCGACCTGATCAAGGTGTACAAGATTATGAGGAGCATGGACAGGGTGGATAGGGAGCAGCTGTTCCCCTTAGTTGGAGGGTCAGTCACAAGGGGACACAAATTCAAGGTGAGGGGCAGGAGGTTTAGGGGGGATGTGAGGAAAAACTTTTTTACCCAGAGGGTGGTGACGGTCTGGAATGCGCTGCCTGGGAGGGTAGTGGAGGCGGGTTGCCTCACATCTTTTAAAAAGTACCTGATGAGCACGTCATAACATTCAAGACTATGGGCCAAGTGCTGGTAAATGGGATTAGGTAGGTAGGTCAGGTATTTCTCACATGTTGGTGCAGACTCAATGGGCCAAAGGGCCTCTTCTGCACTTGATTCTGTAAATACATTAAAAAAAAGTGCAGTCACTGTTGTAACGTAGGGAACATGGCAGTCAATTTGCACCCAGCCAGGTCCCACATACAACAATGAGATACATGACCAGATAATCTGTTTTGGTAATGCTGGTTGACAGGTCAGGAGACTAGAAATAGAGCCGGGGGACCTTTTGTATGACAGAGAGGGCCTTGTTTTAATGTCTCATCCAGGAGACAGCACTTCTGATAGTGAAGTACTTGTTTATAAGTGTGCTAAGGTGTCAGTCAGGATTCTGTGCTCAAGTCTCTGAACCCACAACCTCTGACTTTGAGATGAGAATGCTACCCACTGAGCCAAGACTGCCATCTAAATAAGGGGAGTGCAGTAGCCTTGGGGGTTTCAATGGCATTTGTATATTATGTAAGAGTTAGGTTAAAGTTGAGCTTTAGCCCATTGAGTATGACATGGTATTTACATCACAGAAACAAGCCATATGTCTAACTTTAATGTACTCTTGGACATTGTTTAATTTATATCTAGAACAGAGGCTTAGGTAGAAAGTAGTTTGGAATCAGATTTGGACAATGTATCTCTCCCTAACTATACAAGTTTTATTGCATTGTATTTTATGGATTATGTTTTATTCTGCACCATATAAATTAACCTCCTAGCTTGTTTCTATACATTATTTACTTAAATAGTTTTTGTCTTGTCATGGCTTCACCCCTGCCCCATAACCTCCTTCCCTCTGACTTCAGCCTATTCTAAGTTAGTCCCATCCCATTGGCAGCTGTGCCTTCAGCTGCCTCTGTCCTGCTCTCTGGAATTCCCTTGTGAACCTCATTTACTTCTCCACCTCCTTCTTCTTCAGTCAAAACCCAATGTTTTCACCCCTCCTAATGTCTCCTCATTTGACTCGTTCAAGGTCTCTTTTCCCCCATAACTCTGTGAAATTATCTTGGGATGTATTCCTGTGTTAAAGAAGCCGCATGAACGTCAAGTATTGTTGTTGTAATGTTAGAGCTTCTGGCTTGTCGGCAGGAGAATATCTACTAACAGCTCTGAATTCAGTCGTACAAATTGCAAGCCTGCCAGCTAGCATACTGAGTCAGTACTTTGTAAAACAATGCTAACAGCATTCTGTGAGGCAGTAACTTTGAATAAGATTAGCTTCAGCTTCTATTATGTTGATGTGTAATTCAGAATGTTCTTCAGGAGATTTTTCTCCTCCTTGGGTTTTGGTTCCATAGGTACCTCTTACCCGCTAATACAGGCCTGAATGGCTGTCATTTACATGTGCGCAATTACAGCTGAGCCCAGTTCAAATCTTGCCCAACATCCCCACTTTAGATAGGAGTTGCTAGGTGGCAATTCCGAGCAAGATTCCTGGCCAATCCAAACAGGAGCACAGAGGCCAACTGTGTCTTAGCTGAAATGAAAAATTCAGCACTGACTGTCTAGGGATCAAATCTGCGACCTTCATGGTCTGTATGGTTGCTGCATAAACTCAGAGTAATTTACATAATTGCATTATAGATAGAAATTAGTAATTGTTGGAAAATTACATCTTATCTGCTAGTGTTAGGGTGTCACTGCATTTTGCAGTTGTCAGCACTAGTGACCAGAATTGTATTGCAGTAAATTAATTTTGAAATGGTTTTACACCCACACTGCTTGATGGAAGCAATGTGCAAAAACACTATCACTGTCTAAAATAACATGCTCATTTTCCTTTTGAATTAGACAAACATTTTTTGTGGCTCTGCTAAATGAATGAGTAATTTCTGGTAGGCAGCATGCCAGGTAAGAATACATTTACTAACTTTCTTTAAAAAAATAAGCAGCAAACCATAATTTTAGAAGCACACAAATGAAACTAAAATTAAGCATTGCTCACTGATGGAAATAAACTTTTCGCTAGGTTCACTACAAACACAATGAACAAGACCACACAGTTCCCCTCAGAAGATATCCCATCTCCTCATCTGCGACGTTCCATGTTTCCACACATCAAAGCCAGTGTTAGAACCCAGCAGCAATTGAGATCACCAGGAACCAATGGTATTTTGTCTTCTCCTGAATGTTCTGACTGCTTATGTGATAGTTTTATGGTTACCAGTGGACCTCCAGGACCTCGTCCAAGTGGCCAGTCTTCATGTATGATCCTAGACAATGAGTGTTGGCAGGCAGTTCTATTATAGATGCCATCGCTGCCTAATCCTGTCCTCACCCAAGGTCCACAGATGCAAGTATCACTGGTTAACATGCATAACTCTGGCCAGTGTTGCCCCTCCGTATCCCAATGACACAGAAGCTGAATGTGGCTCCCTTTACCACTGCCCCAACTGAGGCCAGTTAGAGCAGGAATCAAAGCTGGCATCTTTTGTGGCTCAGTACAGTTTTCATCAATGAACAAAGCTTATTGAGTAATTTTTGAAACTCAGGATTCCAGTGTAGAATACTTGTAGTTTTGATACAGCTTGGTTTACAGTCACTAAAACGACATATGTTTAAAAAAACATGGTGCAAGATCAGTGCAGGAACTGCAAGACTTAGAGCTTGATTTCAGCATTGCTGCATGCAAGCAAGCATGCACAATTTGTAACTTTATCATTGGTGTAACACATGAAGTTACAAAATATTATTTTTTAAGTGTAGATAGAATGCAGGAAATCAACATTTTATCTACAGTTTGCAGACTCCCAGCATGCCTGTTTTATATGCAGAAGTACACCAGCAGTCATTAAGACGAGTGGTCCATTATATTCTGCTGGATTTAGGGCCAACTTTGAAAGTAGCAGTGTGGGGGATGGGCATTTGGCTGCAGATACAAGTTCCAGAACACAGTGAAAGTACATTATTGATTGTTGGTTGTTGGTGCAGCCTTCAGGACTGCCTTTTGTTTCACAGTGCTTTCAGCCCTGAATGTGCTTTAATTGTGTCAAGCAGATTGATGGAGAGGAATTCTTCCAATGGTACCAAAGCTCGCAATTTAATAGCTTGAAGTCAAACATAAAGATTTTCACTTTAACTTGAGCAAGACAAAGGAGACAGGATGTTAGCCAGATGGAATAGCACAAATGTATCTATTGTTTCTGTTTTAAAATTTTCAATCTAAATTGTGTTTCTATAATATATTAAAAGTCTTCATATAGTGTGCACCTCCTTTAATTCTCTCACTGACCTCACATTGTGTTGAGGACGACACTGTTACGAAATGTTCTACCCTCTGACTCACCATAAACCATTCTATGAAAAAATCTGCTACTAGATTAGATCTTATTAACTTTTATGTAATTAATTTACTGAAGCAGAGTGATGGCAGATACTCTCCCCTCCCCTGCTCTTGCGAACACACATGCACAAATGCACATGCACAAAATCCACCAAAAACTGGAAATGTCTTCTGCTTTTACTGATCAAATAGTTTCTGCAAAAATTAACTGTTCATTACCTGCAACTTATTAAAATTATGTCCCTTTCCCCATTTCCGAAGGGGGCCCAGTTGTTAAATAAATATTTAATGTGGTATTATCGACATTTTATGCACATTATTTTTGCAAATTTTCATGAAAAATGATTTTTTTTATTGAAGAGTCATTATACATGCCCCAATGATCATCAGCAACTGAGTATTTTGTTACAATGTATTGTCACATTGAGTGCTCACAGTCAGATCAAGAAATTCTTAGGAAACACTATTTCATGATTATTTACAACTTAATGCTGATATTAAAAAAATCTCATGTAGGTCTCAGCTGTAGCTCAGTTGGTAGCACTCTTGTCTGAGTCAAAAGGTTGTGGGTTCAATCCCAACTTCAAAGACTTGAATGCATATCAAGGCTAACGCTTCTGTGTGGCACTGAGGAGGTGTCATATTGGTGGAGATGCCATCTTTAGGATAAACTGTTTAAACTATTTATAAAAGGTGCCATTGCTCTATTTGCAGAGGTCTCCTATAGCTTTTACAACAGTCTAGCCAACACTTATCTCTCATTGGTCTACATGACAACAGTAACAACACTTCAAAAGTAATTCACAGGCTTTGAAATATTCTGAGGATGTGAAAGTTCATACAACAATTTATTTACATAGTACCTTTAACATAATTAAATGTTAATGTAAAATCTCAAGGCACTTCACTGAATCACGAGATATTAGGTCAGATGACAAAAAGCTTGGTCAAAGAGATAGGTTTTAAGGAGTGTCTTAAAAGAGGAAAGCATGTTTGAGAGGTAGAGGGGTGTGGAGAAGATATTCCAGAGTTTAGGGCCTACGCAGCTGAAAGCACATTCACCAACGGTGGAGTGATTAAAATTGGGAATGCTCAAGATTCCAGAATTAGAGGAGTGCAGATACCTTGGAGGGTTGTGAGACTGGAGAAGATTACAGAGATACAGAGATGAGAAGGCATGGAGGGATTTGGAAACAAGGATGAGAATTTTAAAATCAAGTCATTGCTTGATCGCGTGCCAATGTAGGTCAGCAAGCACATGAATGGGACTTAGTGAAGTTAGGACACAAACAGCAGAGTTTTGGATGAAGTTGGGTTTATGGAAAGTAGAATTTGGGAGAATAACCAGCATTTCATTGAAATAGTCAAGTCTAAAGGTAACAAAGCCATGAATGAGGATTTCAGCAGTAGATGAGCTAAGGCAGGGAAAGCTGGGCAATGCTGCAGAGATGGAAGTTGTAGTTTTACTGATGGCATGGCTGTGTGGTTGAATGCTCATCTCGGGGTCAAATATGACATCCAAGGTTGCTAACAGTCTGATTTAATCTTAAGACCATTGTCAGGTAGAGGGATGGAGCTGATAGCTACAAAACGGAGTTTGGAGTGGGGGCTAAAAACAATGGCTTCAAGTCTTGCCATTACTTAATGGAGGTAATTTCTGCTCATCCAATGCTGGATGACAGGTAAATAGTCCGATTTCTTAGCAACAATGGAGGAGTCAAGAGCTGGTGGTGAAGTAGAGCTGCATGTCATCAATGTACACATGGAAACTAATGCTGTGCTTTCAGATGATGTTGCCTAGTGACAGCATATAGATGAGAAATAAGAGAGGGCCAAGGATAGATCATTGGAGGATAGCAGAGGTAACATTGCATGAGCAGGAAAAGCCATATATAAGAATGGAACCAGGTGAGAGCAGTCCCACACAGCTGGACAACAGTAGAGGGTGGAGGAGGATAGTGTCGGCAACCACATCAAATGCTGCAGACAGATTGAGAAGGATGAGGAGGGATAGTTTACCTTTGTCACAGTCACACAGGATGACATTTATGACTTTGAAAGTGCCATTTCAGCACCATGGCTGGGCCAGAAACATGATTGGAGCATAGAATTCCAAGAAAGATGGGCATGGATTTGCGAGGTGCAACATGTTCAAGGACTTTGGAGGGGAAAGATAGGTTGAAATATAAACAGGAAGTGCTGAAAAAACTCAAGTCAGTCTGACAGCATTTGTGGAGTGAGAGAAACAGAGTTAACATTGAGTCAAATATGACTTCTTCGGGAGTTTGAAAATGGGTCAGTAGTTTGCAAGGA
Source organism: Carcharodon carcharias (assembly GCF_017639515.1). Classification (NCBI taxonomy): domain Eukaryota; kingdom Metazoa; phylum Chordata; class Chondrichthyes; order Lamniformes; family Lamnidae; genus Carcharodon; species Carcharodon carcharias. The sequence goes on along the minus strand of NC_054476.1, from coordinate 155,032,841 downwards.
TGGTGGGGTCAAGGGTTGGTGTTTTAGGGGGAGGGGTGATTAAGGCAGATTTAAAGGAGAGGAATAACATCTGAAGAAAGAGACTCAGCTAACATGGGGACCAGGAGGGGAAGTTGGGTGGTCAGCAGTTTAGTGGGAATAGGGTCGATGAGAAGGAGACTTGGCTCTTGGACAAGATAAGCTTGGAGAGAATGAGAGTGGAGATGAGAGAGAAACTAGAGAAAGGTGCAAGTCCAGGGATAGGCTTAGGGCTGGGTAAACATAGGAAGTTTAGCCTGGTGGGCTAATGGAAGGGAGGAATGTTGCAGAGACAGCTTGATTGGATGGTCTTGATCTTAGTGACAAAGAACTCTGAGTTCCTCGCACTTATTGTTAAAGGTGAGGGTGGAGAAAACAGGGGAGAGTGGTTTAAGAAGACTATTTGCAGTAGAGAAAAGATGTATTAATATATGTCTTTGTTTTTCTTTGCACCAGCTAACACCTTCCAGGCCAACCATTTCCCTGTTGGTGTAAAGTCAAGTATTTATAATTAGCCCAGAGCTTGTGCTTCCTGCTTGAACCCCATGTTTAGAATTGTTAGACACCGTGTAAATAATCATTCATGGATGATTATTTTTGCAGTGCGAGTATGATTGCAGTTCGGTGTTGGAAGCTTTAAACACCTGTACTGGATTTCGATAGACAATTGCCAGTGATTGAGCGCTGCAACGATAACCAGCAACAAAAAATAAATGAATTATGAATCATTTCTAGTAATGTGAAACCTGGCTCGATGTCACTGCATGAATACAAAATTCCCTTGGAATCGGTTGTACTTGATGGCTAATTATCCCGAGAGTTGCCAAATTCCACAATTACACTGCAGTGAACTGATATAAAGGCAGCCCAGCATACTTCCCCGTAGAGATGGTGCTCACTGAAATCACCGTTCTATATATGCTGCTGAAAAGACTTTCTTTTTGTTTGCGGTGAATTGCTTGATTTTATGCACAAGTAGCAGAGTGCTGTCGACTCTCATTTACCAGCGCGGACTGTTGTAGTTTCTTGTACTCCATCATCAGCCCCGTTGAAATGGATTTGTAAATCTATTCTTTCAGAAAGCTTAGCCATTTCCAGTCTTGTGACCTTGGTCGTATTGCTAATGGAAAATTGTTAGCCGGGTTGCCGCATCCAATCATTAATAGATTTAGAACACTTTGAGAAATATGACATTTATAGAATTCCTGATAACTGCTTTTATATGCCAAGCCTGGGGTAACCTAAAGGTACCCGAATAATAAAATTAAATTTCAACTGGGAAAAGAAGCTTTTGTTTGTGACTTTGAAAATGTTAGGTTAATCAGATTGTCTTGTTACTAACTGCAATGTATTTGTGAAAGAAAAAGCCCAAAGTGCAGCCGGCTTGTAAATTTTGATGAGAAATGGTTAAAAATAGAAGAGTAAATTCGCTGGCGAGCATTTCCACAATCCCTTGCTTCAAACCGTCACTTAAAACGAGCCCAGAAATGATATAATTGCAGATTTTAGTTTGCAACTGCTCTTTGTTACCAAAGAGCCGTTTTTCAAACAAATCTTTTCAGTTGCGTTTATTGGCAGACCTCGACGCGAGGAAAGGGCTTTAAATCCGGACAATTTACCGGGTTGCGTTTACCGTGAAGAGAAGGATTGCCATTTTTGTTCACGTTCGGCATCAGCTTTCCGTTTAAGAGGCTGTTGCTTCTCCCGGGCCCGCCTTTGCTTCCCTGTCTCTGCTAACAAGTACGAGATCTGCTGACGGCCATTTTGTTCCAGGAATGCCCTAATAGTGCTGTGCCATTAATATTGTTGTTCATAAATGCTTTCTTCTCGAACGCGGTCTAAAATAGCAAAGGAGGCGAGCGTCCGCGGTAAAATGTTTTATTTTTCTTCTTTATTGTTGCGGGGGGGAAGGTCTTGTTTGCTTCTCCCGGATTAAACGAATGCTGCAGTAATTTTAATGCATTTGTTGAGAAGAAACATATGTAGTCGCTGCATGCATTTTGTGTTTCTCTGAAGTAATAGCGAAGCAACAAAGTAGCCGCCCTCAATAGTTGCAAACCCCCCTGCTGTTGCAATCTGTGTGTATTTGATACCCGAGCCCACGTGTGTAGCGCGAGCCGCAGCTGGAGGCTCCGCCACGTGAGCAGCGAGCACATGGCTACTCCGGCTGACGTCACTCGCCCCGCCCTCGGCCCACGTGACTGCACCGCACCAGCCGTCCCTGCCCCCTCTCGGGGAGCCATGGGGAGTCTTGCCTCCAGGTTGCAGAGATAATGCGCTGCAGTGTTCAGTTCCCTTCTCGATTTTCCTCTCCGCATCCTGCAAATATATTAACCCCATTAAATTTCCCACCCTCTCACGTAAGTTGTTATAGTTACTAGTTGTTAACATTTGTGTAAATTCTCAGGTTCCCAAAAGCTCAGCTATCACCTTGAGCCAAAAGTATTGCTGCTTATATATTTTTCTTCTGCTTAACCAATAAATACATCATGTATAAATTAATATAATTGAAAACTTTTTATTGATACATCTCCCAAGACATTACTCAGGATGAATCTGAAGAGTTATTCTCTTTTCATGAACTCTTTAGAGAGTCTAGGACTTGGGGGAATAATTTAAAAATTGGAGCCAGACCTTTCAGGAGTGAAATTAGGAAACACTTTTTTTTACACGGTAAGATTAGTCAAAGTTTAGAACTGTCTTCCATGAGATCAGTGTAAATGTTAAATCTGAGACTGATAAAAATCTATCAAGGGTATTAAGGAATATGGGCCAAAAGTGGGCATATGGAATTAGGTCATAGATCAGTCATGATATCACTGAATGGCAGAACAAGCTCGAGGGGATATAGAAACAATGCTGACATGAGGGCAAACCTTTTTACACAGCATGTGGTTAGGGTCTGGAATGCACTGTTTGTGTGTGTGGAGGCAGGTTTAGTCGAGGCATTCAGAAGGGAACTGGATTATTTTCTGAAAAGGCAAAGTGGCAGGACTTTGGGGAAAAGGCAAGGGGAGTAGCACTGGGTGAATTGCTCCTGCAGAGGGCCAGCACGGACATGACAGATCGAATGGCCTCTGGTGCCACAACCATTCTGTGATGTGATTCCTTATTTGTTATTTTCATGTTGCTGCTTCTCTCAATCTTCCTATATCTCCTCCTGTTCAACTTCCCTCTCTCAGTTTCTGGCCCTACCTCATTCTTCTGTTCCAGTTTTCACTCTGGTCTGCTGCTTTTGAGGGCCATCTCTGTTTTTTTTCACCATATATACTGTTTCTCCCTTTCCTTGTCTTGTCTCCACCACTTCTAGATTTATTCAGTTAAGCCAGAGCATCTCAGCTGGATGGTAGTCAAGGGTTGAGGGGGATCTGACTAGACTAGTGGGGTCTTGTAGTTTGCTGGTGGGGATGATGGCGGTTCTGGCCACAAGCAACATGGTACACCAAGCAGTGATGTAGAAAGGGAAGTACAATGACGAATATTACTCTACAGCCTAAAATGCAACTTAAAATTACCCAAGCACAGCATCTAGGACAGCCAAACCATGCAATGTTAACAGGAAGCCTCAAAGTGTTTAATATGTTGTTGTAAACTGCATGTGCTGTCGCCCATTTTTATTCCATTTATACAAAATTGTAATTTTGGTGTTGGGAGAAAGACTCAAGAAACTTGTGTTCGGGTGGGAAATGGGGTGAGAGTGCAGGTGGCAATGAAAGCACAACTGAAGTCTGCTCCGTCTGCTCACAGACCAAAATGTGTGTTGCAGCAAAAATACCAATATGATTATCCAGCAGTAATCTGGAGGGATATAACTGATGTCATAAGCCACCCATGTGAGCCAGCCAGTAAATGCTGAGGCATGATTACTGTTTGGAAAAGACTTCCAAGTTCCTTTTTACTCTTGAGTCGTGAGAGCAGTGGGACAAGCTGGTGTGACGTCCTTAACCTTTCACCACAACTTCCATCACTGAAAAGGTTGACAGTTACTTTGAATGATAATTGTGCCCTGCTGTGTCTGTACCTTGATCCAACCCTGGAGAAGCTGGAAGGCTACTATGGTTAGTCATTTGAGAATACTGCTACCAGTTAGAAATAAAGCAAAATACTGCAGAGACTGGAAATTGGAAATAAAAACACAAAATGCTGGAAATGCTGAGCCAGTCAGCCAGCAACCATGGAGAGGGAAAGAGAGTTAATGTTTCTGGTCAATCAGAACTGAAGATGTAGAGTTTTTAAAAAAAAATAAAAGCCTATTGAGGCTATATCCGGGTAGCAGTGAGATTCCTGGACATGAGAGGGGTTTGTGTGGGAGTGTTTTTTTTTGTATATGTGCCAGTGGGTGTGTGTTGGTGGGTATATATAAAAATTGTTCTCTGGAGTGATAAGACTGTTTTCCTTTGCATCACAGGGGAGAACAGAAGGTGTGTAAAGACTAGCCTGTGGTCACCCCACACAGAAATCTTTGGTCGTGGGGAAGGCTAGTCATGATTCCTTTTATGCTTTACTCAGCTATTTAGTGAATAGATGGTATTAGTGTTGCCATTTTATTTTTTGCTCTAAATGTTTTATCTTTAGTTGTGGGAGAACTTTTGTATTCTTTCTATGGAAACTTCAAACTTTGTTAGTGGAGATAGAATTAACTTGCTCAGTTGGTTGTGCTCTACAGTCTGGGTCAGAAGGTTACAGGTTCACACCAGGGTTTATGCTCATAATTTGTTTTGATAATCCATTTCGGTGCTGATGAGTTGCAGCGCTGATGGAGTGCTGCATTGTCTGAGGTGCCATCCAGTGGATGAAGTGAAATGGCAAGGCCTTGCCCCCTAAGATGGTTCAAGTGGACATTAAAATGGACTTTTCAAAAAAAACAAAGTATTCCAGATGTTTTTTACCCCATACTATCAAGAAACTTCATCTCACTATTCTTTGCAGAAAGTTGCTGTTGCAAAATGGCTGCCACATTTGCTACATAACATAAGTCACATGACTTGCATGAATCACTGTAAGATGTTTGAAATTATAAGGTACCACATAAATGCAAGTATCAAGGATTGTTAAAAAGGCCGTGTTCTTGCAAAAAAACCACTTTGTAAAATAAAAACACCTATAATTTCACTTTAGTTTTCCCCTAAATCTTAAAGGATCGATTCCCTTGTTGTTGTGTTATGGTTATTTGAGCTGTAGTCAGCCTCTGGAAGTTAACCAAGTAAGATTTGCTGGTCTGAGCTTTGAGTCAGCAGATTGTTTGACAGAAGCAGACACCACAGCTGAGCTTGATTCAGTCTTCACCTAGAGGCCATATGCTTTTAGTGGGGGTCACTTTAAAGGAGAGAAAAATGCGGTTCTGTTCCTCCCACTATCCCTTACCAGGGATGCTGCCCTAATTCAGAACAGAATGCAGATTCAACCTGGGCCGTTCCTGGTTTTTAGAGCCTTTGGGATGACATTTGAGAGAACTCATAACTGGTCTTGAAAATAAATTTTATATGGTTCCTGAAGTTGCTTTTTCTGTTTGATTGAGACACCTCAAGCTGCTTATAGCAGTCAACAATGATGTGATGTGGGTTTAATCAGCTCTCCATCCCCTAATCAAGGATAAAACCTGCTTGAACATTAATTACAGCCTTGTCAGCAGATGGGTACTGTTGAGATTGTTTTCACCCTAATTCAATCAGTGCATTTAAAATAAGGTCAATCAGATTGACCTAGATCCTGAGATTTTAATGCAATTTTCCTGTTGAGCTTGTTATTTTTGATTTGGAAGCTTTCCCCAATGTCATAGATTGCAATTCAGAGCGTAAAGGACACGTACTCACACTTGTTGTTTTGGCACAGGAGGGCTGGAGCTAATGACTAGAAAGTTGAAAGGGCCTTGTGGATTAAACAGATTCTCTGTGCTTTATGTTCACCTGCTCCATGAGCTGCAAAGCTTGAAAGCTTTTGACATCCATGTACTTTTTATTAGGAGGAGATGCCAAGATCATTAGGATGAGGAAGACCGTTCAGCCATCTTAGCCACCTATTAAAGAGATCTCATATTTCCCATCCACTACAGCATCCAATCTCGCCTTCGCTACTCCAGTTGGAAGTCCATTCCATATGTTAATTATTCTTTGCAAGAGGAAGAATTTCCTGGCATCTGTATCACATTTTTCATTCACCTGTGAACCTGAGACCCTCTTATTCTGCTATGAAAGTTCAGCTTGAAGCCCCATGAGATCATGCACATTCTTAAAGCAAAGACTGAGTGCATGGAACTCATTTTGCAGAGTCCTACCCCATCCTTTTCCAGGGAGGAACTTCTATATTTCATCCACTCACATGACACAATAGATTAGCACAACACAAATGAGTCCATGGTCTGTGAGCCAAACTTATTATTAGTTCTGAAGTTGGGGATGCTATTATTATCCTGCGTAACTCTGAGTGCTCTGAAATGGTTGACTTAAGGACTAGGCTTTTAAGATGCATGGGGTGGCTCTGTATGAAATATTAATGTCAGATTTGCTGCACAAATGTGTTTTTACCACAGGTGTTATTGTATAGACATCTAGCCTGAGCACATTAAATACCCGTTTTGGAACAGTGAACATTTGGAAAAATATGTCTCGGCCACTGTGTTTTGTTTTCACTCTATGCATGGAACGTTGTTTTTCTTGATTCTGTGAATATAAGCACTGGTCACACTGCAGTTGTGAACTGGTCATCTCACTTATCACAAGTCACGAACATCATTCTAGTGGTTAGATTTTAAAATGTTAAAAGAGACAGTTCATTTGCACTGTGGGATAATGCTTTTGACGTTTTCTGCTATAGAAAGAGTGTGGGTTTCAGTTTCCATCCCTCCTCTCTTAAAATGTTATATTTACCTGTGCAGAGTGACGCATGAGGAAATTCTTGCTCGTGCCAAATGCTGCCGTCGTTTCTTCATTCGATCCTCAACCTGATCAATGTGGAATGAGAAAACATCAGATGCAGCATTTCCCAGTGGGTGGGGAGGGAATGTCAACTGGGCTATGATTGGGAACTCCTTTTTTTGAATCATTTTGTGCCTAGTTACAGATGGTGTGGTATGGCACTATAGGAATGAGAATGCACAAGCTACACGAATAGTTTTAATGATACAGGCCCCTTAAAAATGAATGACTTACAAAGTTCAGTTCCACTATGTATTGCATGTACAATTGTTGCGTGCTGAAGTTATGAAATAAACCGCTTGTTTCTGAGTATTTTTTGATTACAGAGGCAGTGCTAACCCACAGCAGTTGGCAACAAACATCAAAAGCAATCAAACTCATAATGAAGGGGACATTCTGTCTGCCAAATTGAGTAAGCACCCATGTTTCAATATGAATGTACACCCCACATGCCCAATGATGGACTCAGTGGATTACTTATTTTTAGTTGCCTGAGGCATCACCAGCCGTGAGCAGAAGGTTTTACTTTTTTATTGTGCAAGTTTGAAAGCCCAAGATTTCATCTTCACCTGCTGTATGGTATGAGAACACCCTCACCATCTTGATTAGTAATTTTTGCACTACAATAAATGTATCATTTGAGAGACACACTTTGTACCAATACTATGGGGAAGCGAGGGTTTGCCATCTGAGCCTGTGGACGCTAACATTAGGATTGTAATTACAGTTAAATGATCAAAATCTGGGATTATGTTACTGATGAGAGCTAGTCCTCCATGTTGACACAGAAATACTCTTGGAGAAAAGGGATTGAGTTAAGACTGGATGGATTGCTGGGAGCTCAGGAGTGAGTGAAATGAGATGGAGGTAATGGATGCAGATACCAGGAGTGAAAGAGATTGTTGGGGGCTGAGGCAAATGGGGTGTTGCTCTAAAAGAAGGCTTGTTTTCTTTGTTTTGGGTAAGACCTGAATTGCCCAGGAGCAGAAAGAAACTCTCAAATTGTGGGAACTTTGGCTACATTGCTGCTCACTGCATGACTGTAAAGCCAAAGATTGTGATACTTTTTCTTACTTGTAATTAAAACAATAAGGGGATTGTCCCCTTTTAAAAGGGCACAACTAATATTAGCAGGGTGGGGGGGAGGAACTTAAAGGAATCATATCTTAATAATATGACACTCCAGTCTTTGAAGTTCCTCCCAGTTGCAGAAGACCTTAAGAATACCAGTGGACTCGATGTGCTCCTTCTCTAAGGCCACCTGGGTGTGGACAAGGTTGCAGGAGAGAAGCAGGCAGTCAGAGCGACCTGTGGATGGCAATTGGCCAGAAGGTTGTGATGGAACCCTTGGTGGTGAAAAGGGAGAAATGGGACTAGTTGTGTTCCTGAAGAGAAACAGCTTACCCATTTTCTCTTTTGGAAGCAGAACCAAAGGACACTGGGTGTGTATCAATGCAAGCCTGGGTAATGTCATGGTGTTCACGCATTGACTGGCAACAAGTGTTCATGTAACCTAGTTCACAAACCCACATGGGAAACTTTTAAGGAGAGCAGAATTAATTGCAGGAACAGTAAGTGCATGATGAAGCTGCTTGTCTATGGTATGATAAAACACTAGGAGCCCAAGGAATTTTAATATGTGTAGTGCTCTTTTCCAATGTGCAGTTTGAGGCTGAGCTTATTGTGATTTGAAGTCAAAGGCAGGTCACTTTTTTGGTGTCTGAAGGAAAGGCTTACATTTATATAGCATTTTTCAAGACCTCCGGTTGTCCCAAATGCTTTACAGCCAGTTACTTTTGAAATATAGTTACTGTTCTAATTCGGAAGATGTTGGAGTAATTAAACATATTACAGGGTTGGACCATTGGAAGTCAACAATGTGGCTACGGAAGATACTGTTGGTGAATATCCATGAGAGATTCAAGAAGTGTTTCACCAGGATTGGTAAGCTGAAGAACTTCTAACTACTGTAATGCTACATGTTGAGGAAGGTACTTTTTGGACTTGAGAGGTTAAGATGGACACATCTGACAGATGTGGAATGACGCTATTCACAGATAGGAAAGGAGGCATTGGTGGTGGTGCGGGCAAGCAATTGCTTCAACCTTTACATATTTGGCTTGAAGCTTGTATTAGAAATGGATTCTTGTCTATTTTGGAGCACATTTATTCTGAAATGTCAAAGCCATCAGCTGGGATTAGGTGTTAGGTTTTGCAACTACAGGCAAATAACTTCAGGGTGATTTACAGGCCTGTTGAACAAAACATAACTGACATGCTACCTAGTTTGCGTCTGCAAGTGCACTATGGAAAGGGATGTCACTGAGTTGAGGAATTACAACAGCAGTGCCAATATACTACCGGTGGCATTAGAGGTTCAGGAAGTGTAGCCATGCTTTTGGCTCCAGTAAGGAACTTAGCTGAATATCTCAATTTAAAAATAAAAAATCCACAATAAATCCTCTTGTTTGAAATTACTATAGAATTGATTTTGCCATTTTACTTGAAGCCCCTTAATGGCGAGATGTGATGGCATATTTAGAGAAAGAAAGATAACTCTAGGATAGTCAATTTAGCATGTTGCATGTGTCTCCCAGCCAGATTGTTATTGGTACATTTTGGAAGTGAAGGCTTAATAAGACAGGTGGGAGTATTGGAGTGGAGAACTGCTGCACTAAAAATAATTCCATTTTACTCGCAATAAAGGCTAAAACACATTTACAGCCTTTATGCTACATTTGCCATCATCTGGCCAGCTCCTTTTTAATCAAGCAAAGCAAGTAGTGTCTTAGCAATCAGCTGTGATATTTGACTGCACAAAAACACCTATGTACAATGGATATGAAAACCAAAACCATAGAGATCATGCAGACTGCAATGTTCTTTGTTAATGAAGAACAGAAAATGGTAAGACATTGCCTGGTGAGGCCAGAAATTAAATCTGTAACAAGCACGTGGTACAGCATATGCTTTCAAATAAAGAAAAGCATCAGGAGCCGGTGTCAAATGTGCATCAGGCCCTTTATATATAAATGAATAGTGCTTTGTACTGACTGATTTTAATATTTTAGAAACACTCATTTTGGAAATAATTTGCAAAATCACGTCTAACTTGAGAGAATGTTTTCTAATTCCAATAACTAGTTCTAAAAGCCTCATGCAATTAAAATATTGATCAGGCGCAAAGAACATTTCACAAGCAATCTTCCCCCTTCTCCATCCCCTGTCGTTCCCTCCCACAATGCTGATTCTTTCCCTATGCTAGGCAAAATCTCCTTTCTCTGTGACTGAAACGATGAGTTATGGCATGGTAAAATGACTATGTAAAAAGTATGAGTGCATTTACCATCCCTGCTTCGGGGATGAGTATTTTCACAGACGTTCCTTGACTTGCAGAGCTAGAATGCTTGTCACGGGTTTAATTAAAGTGTAATATTAGTATAGTAGTAGTGTATAAAGTTCATACTTATTTTGCATTTATATAGTCCTTTCACATCTTCGGGATATCCCAAATTGCTTCACAGCAAATTAATTATTTTTCAAAGTGCACTAACTTGTCATGTAGGCAAATGCGGGAGGCAATATTTGCAAATAACAAGGTCCCCCAGATAGATAAATGATCAGTTAATCCTTTCTGATGGTGTTGCATGGGGAATGAATGTTGGCCAGAAAACTACAGAACTCTCCTGTTCTTCGAATGGTGCCATGACATTCTTTTGCATACACCTGAACAAGCAAACAGGTCTTCGATTGAATGTTTAATTTGAAAGCTGGCATTTCTGACAATGCCACACTCCCTCAGTACCACCCCAAATTGACTATCTAGATTGTGCTCAGGACTTTGTCCTCAGGATGTGGGCACCGCTGGCAGGACTGCACTTATTGCCAATTTTTAATTGTCCTGAGAGGTGGGAATGGGCTGACTTTTTTGGAGCACTATAAGTGCTTGCTTATGTCCTTTTGTAATGTTTTTAAGCAAACAAGGGTGATACATGCCCAAGACAGGATGATGTATGATTTGAAGGAAAAGTTGGAGGTGGCGATTTTCCCATGATGTAACCACTCTTGTCTTGGGCCTGGGAGGTGGAACTGGAAAATATATAAGGAGTACCATTTTCTCCTTTTTCCTTCTGAATTTTGAGTTGAGTCTGGAACATTGTGAGTTCTATAACATTAGGATGCAGTATTGAGCGTTACAGGTCTTTCACTGATTGTGGTAGCAATTTGAAGCGTTGAATTAAGCTGATGATCCTATTTTTACACAACACATTGACAGCAAGGATGGTGGAGGACACTACACTTGTTTAAGAAACATGGGGATAGAAATTCATCTCAGTGGCGCAAAGCAGGCAATATCAGATTGGCTGCCTGTTTTATGCAGCGCCTGATATTCAGTTCCACTGGCTGCCCATTAGTGCATTGAAAAAATGGAGTGCTGAGCATTATGGAAGGATGAGACCAATTAGGCTAAAGATTTGCATGAAGAAAGGCCTATCTTGTAAATAATCAGAACTTGGATTTGTATAGCATGTTATCACGTTGGAAGATCTCAAGATATATTTATATATATATATATATATATATATAAGGATTGCCAATTGGTCCATCAGCTCACCGACACATAAGGTTCCCCAGTCACAACACCCAGCCATTTCTTAAATGACACCAAGGTATTTACCTGTTATCCTACCCAGTAGTCCATCCCAAACTTTGATAATGCTTTTTGTGAAGAATAACTTCCTGACATCATCCCTGAATTTTTCTTCTTTGAGCCATATGTCCTATCATAGCTTTGTAAGAAAAAGGTTGCAGCTGTAGCTTTTCTGTTTCATTTAAAGCCATAGAGGTCACTTCTCAGTTGCCTCCAAGTTTTCCAGTATAACTCTGTCCTCTTGACAGTCTTGTGGCTCTTGACTGAATTGCCTCCAGAATGTGAATATCTGCTTCTGTTTTGGTGATTAGCAATGGACACAGTGCGCAAGATATATTCTGGGAACGCTACGAAATTTGAACATGGTTTCCTCTGACTTGTACCCTGCAGCCTTGGGTTACTTGGTTCAAGCAATTTTTCTTCATGTGTGCAGTATTTAACAATGGTTGGCATCAAATTTTACCTGCAATGGTTGTGCTCACTTACCTAATTTGTCTGACTCATTCCTAAGCTGTCTCCTTAGTTTGAACTGCCACCTCTGCTATTGAATTGACCATATTATAGTGAGCATTTGAGTTGTTCTTGTATAGTGGGATTCTTTTCCTTCTTGTTTCTCTTCCCACACCTAGAGCCACATGAGGCAGACAAAGCACATGTCCACGCCTGTTTCCATAGCCAGATTTTCCTGGAACGAGTCACTAGCCAGAGTCTATAACTTGAGGGATTCCACTCCACATTAAGAGTGGTCGAACAGGAGACTCTCCTGCTCCTAACACCCATCATAGGCATGTTGAAAGGATTTACAGATTGATATTCAACCTGTATGGCTGCATTATAAGCACACCTTCTGTGGCTGTCAAATCCTGGACTGGGATTCGAAACCGGAGCTTCTGGCCCAGAGGCAGGGGCACTACCCACTATACCACAATACGTCCGTATATTGGGAATAGTAGATATTCAAACGTTGATTGCTGGGTCACCCAAATTCTGCACTTCACTATTGCTTAACATCACTTCCTTCAGAAACTACTTGCTTCCTAACCATGGTCCAGTTTTTTGTCTGTTCTTTTATTTATCCAAAATCCCAATCACTTTTAGCTTAGCAGACTTGTGTGAAACATACAAACACCTAACGCTGTACCCCCCTTTTGGAGTGCAATGGTACTTATGTAGGAAAATGTCAGCAAATTTTCGTAGTTTTTTTTTTAGTTGAGATAGAAACGCTGGCTGATGCTGCAGAAGAGCTCATTGCTGTTTTTCAAACTGTGCCTTGAGATCTTTGACATCCATCCAAATAACTGGAATGGAAGGTCAGGGCCTCAGTTTAACATCTCACCTGAAGAGAGTCTGTCTGCACTACTGGTGTGCTTGCCTAGATTATGATGTCAAGGTGGGCCTCCCACTTCTGACCTAGAAGAGCAAGAGGTGATACCAACTGAGCCTGATTGGCACAAGTGTTTTACATTTTTAAAGCACAATGGCTTACACTGGTTTTTTTCATTGGTGTAATGGTGGAAGTGTACTATAATGGCCGCTTTGTGATTCATCGCATGTACCTTATTGATAATTCAATTGTTGTATAGGTTGAGGAAACCTGCCTTGATAGCAGATTGGTGCTTTAGAACAGTGGCTCTCAAGTGTGGTCCGCAAGGGTCCTGTAGGTGGCTTGCGGGCTGGTTCAAAACGCAAGTCACTGACGCCATGTTGCCTCTGTGTACATTCCAAGTATCCTGGAACCCGCCGTTGTAGCTCTGGAGCACCCGCCGCCATTCCCGCGAGATCGGATTTTCAACACTTGTGGGGCTGAAAACAAAGAAGAGGACTAGGCTGAATGTGGAGCCTGACGTGAGACTGCAGTGCTCCAGCCTGGAACCAGACATCACCACATTGGTATCTCATCAAAAGCAGTGCCACTCTTCCCATTAATTCTGATGAGGTCTTTTGTGGTGGCAAGTGAAAGCAGGTGGGTTTGAACTGGTGGGCTTTTTTTTGCTCTTCCTAAGTGGTCCACAGACAGAAAAAAATTGAGAACCAATGCTTTAGAAACTGGGAAAAGGTGGGGTGTGGAGGGGGGGGAATACTTTTTTTTTCCCGTTCATTCGCATTGTTTTGTGCTGGCAACTTGCCACATTAACTCCCTCCAGTGGGCAGAAAATCCTCACAGTACTGGTCACTGCCAGATTTGAATCGTTTACTCAGTGGTCTGCTCTATTGATTTGTTCTCTGTTAAATAACCTGGATTTCACAATGCAGAATGAGGGCTTTCCGAGCGTGACATATTCCTCCACTTCAAATCCACGCATTAAATCAAGACTTTGTGGAGGAGGGGATGAATGCAGATTTTAAACCAACCAACATCTTTTGTTACACGTTGGATTGAGCTTTTGTTTGAAATGTTGCTGCGATTGGAAGTGAGATCCCTGCACAGGGTATTCTGGCCATAGTTACATTTATAACAATTTAGTCTTAAAGTAAATGAACTCTTTTGAGCCTCAAAATGCCTTTTGTCTTAGCCAAATTTTCCTCTTTCTCTCCCCCCCCCCCCCCCCCCCCCCCCCCCCCCCCCCCCCAACCAGCCCACTGCCGTAGATGGGGTTGACTGATAACTGAGGTATATGCCCTGGGTCTCAGCAGGCCTTCCAGCCCCTTGCCCAAGTGGCCATTCTTCAAGCGTGAGCCCAGACAGGAAATGTCAACAGGTGATTTGAATGTGGACTGGAAGCCATTGTGGTACAGCCCAATCCTTATCCGTATGGTGACTGGCTCGGTTGTCAGAACCCTGATCGATTCTTTTCTTCACCTTCTGAGTCCAGGGAACATCAGGTCAATTGTAGCACCCCAAGTGTAGCCATGGCCAAGTCAGCTGACTCAGCAGGGAAGGGGAGTTAAACCTGGACCTTCTGGATTGCTTCTGGTTTGTCATTTCGACAAATTGTTATTTTACTCACCTAGGCCATCAAAGCATTTATAAAGACCTGTTGTACGTAACTTTTTGACCTTTTTTATTTTAGCTTTTTGGCTGGCTGTGGATGTGTTGCAGCAATAGTTTCCTGTCAATGCTTCTCTGCACCATTCTCAGGAGGCACATGGCTGTAGCCAGGGGATGACATTCACTCTACGTCTCCCTGCACACCCCCCAATCCCTCAGCATTGCACCTATGGTTTACTACTCAGCAGTATGTGGAATTGAATTTATGTTGAGTACTGTGGTGCACTGGCACTGTGTGTTGCAACATGCTTCTCCTGGATGGGGTTTTTTTCCACTGTCCTCTTCTTTCTCTCTCTTTTCTACCCCTTTCACTTTCCAAATTTTTCATGATGTACATCATTAACCTTATCTGCACGGTTAAACACAGGCACACAACCCACAGGCAGGCCTTTCCTGTAATTGACTGTGGGATTACTTGGTGATTATTTGCTAACCAACAGTATTACAATTGTTGTTTTGTACCTTTTTAAAGCCGGGAGCTGCATTATATCAGCTCTGCCACCCCAGCGAGGGCCTCCTGTTCTACTGTAGTTTCCCCACCCCCTCTGGAAAAAAAATGCTCAATGGCCTGGAACTTTCCAGGATAGTGTGGAGCCTTCAGTGCTGACTGTGGATGGTGTGCGTACCCCAGTTACAAGTATAATTGCTAATAGCATTTGGCCTCGTTCTTAACCTGCTTTGTTACAAATTAAGGCCAGCCCAATTGTAACTGTGTTGTGTCTTTTCTGTTAAAAAGAAAATCAGAGCAAAACTACCTTTAAAAGTGGTTTTGAATGGGGTACTCGTGTGTGTGTGTGTGTGTGTGTGTCTGCATTCCTCCAATTCCCTACCTTCTAGAACTTTTATAAATTGTCGTGATAAATGTCCAGAACTACGTCTGCAATGTGAGTTTTTCATGATGTGGTTACTTTTTCATCTGAGTGGCATTGTGTTTATTTTCGACCGAACAAGATCCTGCTACTTGCTTTTGTGTAATACTGTGCTGAAAAGAGGAAAAAAAATTCTACTGCAATTTCCCAGGCAATTGATTTTTCACATCCTGTGAATGCAAAATAGCAGTCTCTCACTTTATACTGGATTGCATTGAAAGGTAGAATTATCCAACTCCGCTATTGTCAGATTCCATCAGTGAAACCCTAGTGTGTGGTTCTGTTACTGTAGAAACATCATAACATCATCTTATTGTTGCCATGGCACCAGATGGAAATGTCTGCGTGTACTTAAAGGATAAGGAAAGTATAAGAAATGAGTACTTTTCTTGCTTAAACATGTCCACGTTGTTGGTATCTAGTGGCAAAAATAAACAGGAGTAGGTTGATTTGATGATGCCATGATGATGTGTACGTGTAAAGGTTTCCAACCACATCCCCATTCAGGATGCCTAAACCAGAAGCTTCAAGATTCACTTCCTAGATTGTGCCATCCTTTCGTACATGGTTTTATGGTAACACTGTCACCTCTGAGCCAGAAGGTTGTGGGTTCAAGTTGCACCCTGGTACAAAAATTGAGGCTGACGCTTCACTGAGACTTAACTGTGGCCCTGTCTGCCCTCTCAGCTGGTCTTAAACACCCCATACCCTAGTGTGCTGGCCAATGTTTATCCGTAGAGCCATAGAAAAGCTATGGTGCAGAAAGAGGCCATTCAGCCCATTGTCATAAAGCCATAGAGTTATAAAGCACAGAACCAGGCTCTTTGGCCCATCGTGTCTTTGCTGGCCATCAATCTCCTATCTATTCTAATCCCATTTTCCAACACTTGGCCTGCAGCCCTGTATGCTATGGTGTTTCAAGTGCTCATCTAAATACTTCTTAAATGTTGTGAGGGGTCCTGCCTCTACCATCCCCTCGGGTGGTTTGTTCCAGATTCCAACCACCCTCTGGGTGAAAAAAAATTTCCTCAAATCCTCTCCCTCCCCTTACCTTAAATCTATGCCCTCTGATTATCGATACCTCCGCTAAGGGGAAAAGTTTCTTCCTATCTACACTATCTATGCCCTTCATAATTTTGTATACCTCTATCAGGTCCCCCCCCTCAGTCTTCTCTGCTCTAAGGAAAACAACCCTAGCCTATCCAGTCTCTCTTCATAGCTGAAACGCTCCAGCCCAGGCAACATCCTGGTGAATCTCCTCTGCACACTCTCCAGGGTAATCACATCCTTCCTATAGTGTAGCGACCAGAACTGCACACCCTACTCCAGCTGTGGCTTAACTAGCGTTTTATACATCTCCAACGTAACCTCCCTACTCTTATATTCTGTGCCTCAGCTAATAAAGGCAATTATCCCATATGCCTTCTTAACCACCTTATCTACCTGTGTTGCTGCCTTCAGGGATCTATGGACACATACACTAAGGTCCCTCTGATCCTCTGTACTTCCTAGGGTCCTACCATTCATTGTGTATTCCCTTGCAGTGTTAGTCCTCCCAAAATGCATCACATCACACTTCTCAGGATTAAATTCCATTTGCCACTGCTCTGCCCATCTTACCAGCCCATCTATATTATCCTGTAATCTAAGGCTTTCCTCCTCCCTATTTACGATTCCACCAATTTTCATGTCATTTGTAAACTTACTGATCATACTTCCTATGTCTCTAAATCATTAATGTACACTACAAACAGCAAGGGTCCCAGCACTGAACCTTGCGGTACACCACTCAACACAGGCTTTCAATCGCAAAAAAGCAATCTTCAAACGTCACCTTCTGCCTCTTGCCACTAAGCCAATTTTGGATCCAATTTGCCAAATTGTTCTGGATCCCATGGGCTCTTGCCTTCTTGACCATTCTCCCATGTGGGACCTTGTCAAAAGCCTTACTGAAGTCCATGTAGACTATGTCAACTGCACTACCCTCATCTACACAACTGGCCACCTCCTCGAAAAATTCAATCAAATTTGTTAGACATGATCTCCCCCGGCGAAGCCATACTGTGTGTCCCTTACTGATTAATCCCTGCCTCTCCAAGTGGAGATTAATCCTGTACTTCAGAAATTTTCCCAATAGTTTCTCTACCACTGATGTTAGATGCACTGGCCTTTAATTACCTGATTTATCCCTACTACCCTTCGCGACTAATGGTCCCACATTTGCTGTCCTCCAATCCTTTGGCACCTCTCCTGTGTGCCGGCTAAAAAACAAGAAGCTAGCCACTCATTTTTAATCCCACTTTCCAGCACCTGATCCATAACCTTGGAGGTTACAGCACTTCAGGTGCAGATTTTAAATGAGTTGAGCATTTCAGCCTCAATCACCAGTGTAGGCAGCGCATTCCAGATGCCCGCTATCCTTGGTGAAAAAGATTTTCCCGATGTCCCCTCTAATCCTTCTACCAATCTAAATTGGTAGATTGATGCCACAGCTAGGGGAAACAGGCACTTCCTTTCTACCTTATCTAGGCCCCTCATAATTTTGTACACCTCAATTAGGTCACCCCTCAGCCTCATCTGGTCTAAGGAAAACAACACTAGCCTATACAGTCTTTCCTCATAGCTGCAATTTTCAAGCTCTGGCAGCATTCTTGTAAATCTCCTCTGTGCTCTCTCCAGAGCAATTATGTCCTTTCTGTAATACGGTGACCAGAACTGCATGCACAATGCCTGCTGTGGCCTAACCAGCGTTTTATAGATCCATCATTACATCCCTGCTTTTGTATTCAATACCTCCGTCCAATAAAAGGAAGCATTCAATATGCTTTCTTTACCACCTTATCCACCTGCCCTGCCACCTTCAGGAACCTGTGGAAATGCTATCCAAGGTGTCTCATTTCCTCAATCCTTCTCAATATCCTCCCGTTTATTGAGTATTCCCTTGCTTTGTTTGCCTTCCCCAAATGCATTACCTCACACTTTTCCAGATTGAAATCCATTTGCCACTTCTCCACCCACTCAACCAAACCATTGATATCATTCTGGAGACGACAGCTATTCTCTTCACTATCAACAAAACAGGCAATTTTTGTGTCATTTGCAAATTTCCTGATCGTCCTTCTGCATTTAAGTTCAAATCATTAATATATACAACAAAATATATAATAAATTATGCAATAAAATTCCTCAACCCAACATTACAAAAAAATAACTATTATCACACTGCTGTTTGTGGAACTTGCTGCACACACAATTGGCTGCCGTGTTTCCTACGTTAAAGCAGTAGCTACACTTCAAAAGTACTTCACTGGCTGTGAGGTACTTTGTAGGCTGTCCTAAAAGGTGCTATATAAATGCAAATCTTTTTCTTAAGTTAGCTGATCTTATCCAGGTCGGCATTAAGGAGCCTTCAATTCGTTCCCAAGGTCATGTACTAGAAAAGGAAAAATCAATTAGATTCACACACTGTTGACTATAGAGTTGACCTCTGCTGGAAAGTGCCCATTAATGGGCACTGAGTTGAACTTGGCTGGAATGTGTTCTCCTGTCACTGCCATCCTTTGCTTCAACTGTATAATAGGAAATTAAGAGTTGGAAACCATAGCAGATTTTTCAAGGGTCCTGAAGTCAATTGTAACATCCCTGCCTCTCCATTTGAGATCAACAGCTTCCCGCACACACTGGTCAAATGTTGAACATTCTTAGTCACAACTGCTGGGCCATTGTGGGAGGTTTGAGTCACCTCTGTAGAATGCACTTCCTGTTTTTCAAAGGATTTACATTACTTTCTGTTTCCTAACAGCAGGGAGGATGCACTCTCAATATTTTGGTTTATAGTGTTCAGTACCCAATTATCTACACCTCCCCCCCCACTCCCACCACCAGCTGTGGGTTAGCATTTTGTTCTATTATAAATGAAACTTCTAATCCTGTCATTGCATTTAATTTGTTGGTTGTGAACTAGCCATTTTGATCTCCAAATTGTGTTTTTTTTTAAGCGTGTTATTGTGTTTTTGGGAAAATCTTTGGAAGTTAAAAAATCTCCTGTTTTTTTTTACATAATATGACTAAGGGCAGTGCCTTAATTTCCATAAGACCATAAGACATAGGAACAGAAATTAGGCCATTCGGCCCATCAAGTTTGCTCCGCCATTCAATCATGGCTGATAAGTTTCTCAACCCCATTCTCCCACCTTCTCCCCGCTGCTCCTGCTGACACATGCTTAGAGTTTTTTGGGTCAAGTTCAGTATTGGTCACCATCTGTTGCATAATCCAAAACTAGGAGCCATAAATATAAGATAGTCATCATAAGTCCAACAGGGAATTAAGGAGGAACATCTTTACTCAATGTTTAGAATGTGGAACTCACCATCACAAGGAATAGTTGAGGTGAATAGCGTAAGTGCATCTAGGGGAAAGCTAGATAAAGACATGAAGGAGAGGAGGCTTATGTGGAACATAAAACACCAGCAGAGACCAGATGGGCCACGTGGCTTGTTTGGTTCTGTTAGTTTTAAGTATGTTCCTTATGCATGGAAATAGTTTTTGTAAAAAGCCATTCCTTCCTGTTCCTCTTCCCTCACAGTTCCAAATATTTTAAAATACTATCCAAGTATAATACCAGACCTAGAGGAATATTTGGCAGACCTGTGTAAATGTTAACGTGATCCTTTTTTAACTCAGAAGCATTTTAGTATATGATTGTGGTGGGTGTGTGAAATTATCATTCCATGTCCACTTTGGTTGTGGGAAAATACTCAGCAATACCGTTATGCATTTTGTCGTTCTACACTTATGTTGTGCATGGAGAGAGCTAACACTTGCTCAGCTCATTGGTAACACAGTTGCCTCCGATGGGTGTGTTTGAGCCCCATTTCAGGATATGAGCACTTAGTCTAGGCTGATAATCTAGTGTTGTCCTGAGGGATTGCTACATTGCTGGAGAGGCCATCCTTTAGATGTAACATTGAACCGACATCTCATCTTCCTGTTCAGGTGGCCATAAAGATCTCATGGCACTATTTTGAAAGACAACAAGGAGCTCTCCTGGTGTCTTGGCTCAAATTCAAACATCAAGCGGTATCACCAAACCAGATTAACTGGTTGTTTGACATCGCTTGTAGGATGGTGCTGTGTGCACGTTGACTGCCTTTTTAACATGATTGATATGTTTTGAAATTAATTAATTGGCTGTGACGTGCTTGTAGACACCCCGAAGATGTGAAAAATGCCATTTAGGTGTAAATTCTTCTTTCTATAAATAAGGCAGAATGGTGCCAGTTTACCTAGGCCAGACCTGCTCCTAGGCTTCTCTCAATATCGTTCTCCAACCAGCCTGATACACTCACGATTCACTTGGGAGCCCCACGGTTCACAAAAATGAGTCTTGTGAAAATTTAAATTTATGAAAAGTTATGTTTCAAATTTTGGTTAAAAAAGATCACCAGGGTGACAAGCGATATGGAATGAGGAAGGCCTTGCAGTCCAGTTTTGCTCATTCGCTCAGAACCTATTGTGTGTCTATCACAGCATTCACAGATAGACTTTAATCTGTTAACCTTCTGATTACAGTCTGCTCCAGGAAGTGATAATACGTGTGTGGATAGATCAGGCAGGGTTGTAATGGTTGATTAGTCTGCCCATACTCACCGTCGAGGCTGGCATTTGAAGAATGGTAGTGGGGTGGGTGCTGCCTTTGGATCCGTAATCCAACATGAGTCAGAATTTGCTGGAGGGGCAAGGAGTAGGGTTAGTGATTGGGTGAGAGAAAGTATCTGCTCAAAAGAAAAAAAAATGACTGACCATGTTAGGAAAATATCATGGGCCTAATGATTCTAAGTTACACAGTGAGCCTCCAGGTCCTGAATTATTAGCAGGAAACTAAGGCTTTATGTTGGCACTTGTTCAACAAGCTATAACTGCATGCACCACTTAAGCTTTTTTTAAGTAGGTAAAATGTTGCAAGAGCACAAGGCACAGTTGACTGTGAATGTATGTTTTCAGCATTTTAATTTCAGCTGCTTACAAGGAGTCCCAGTCTTTGTTATAATACAGCATCTATTTTCCATATCTCCAATTAAGATAGTTATTATGCTAACATATTGGGCATGCCCTAATGGCACGTTATGTTCTTTTCCCCATTTGAGAAATGGCTCAGTAGGTGGATACACTTCATGTATGACACTGGCTCATTAGAGTGCCGATGGCCTCAATTTTATTCCTGGCCTGTTCTGAGCTAAGAAATATCAACAGGATATCAGTTTCAGTTGTTGACATGTGTTAAATTAACTTAATTGTTGAATTAACTAAGAAGAGAATGTGTCCTCGGTAACATTGGACTTGAATGGCTGAAACACTTGTCCCAGCAAGATGATTTTGCAGTGCTTGATATTTGTGAATGGCTGTTTCTGACTGAAAAGAAAAACTTACATTTATGCGGCAGCTTTGGTTTTCTTGGGTGGCTGCATGATGAAATACTTTCGAAACACATACAGTCAAATGGAATGTTGGCCTTTATTGCAAAAGGAATGGATTATCAAATAGGGAAGTGTCGCTACAATTGTACAGGGCACTGGGGAGACTGATAGAGTACTGTGTATAGTTTTGGTCTCCATCCTTATGGAGGGATATACTTACATTGGAAACAATTCAGAGGAGGTTAACTAGGCTGATTTCTGCGATGAAGGTCTGATGAGGAATTGGGCCTATACTATTGGTGTTTAGAAGATTTGATTGCTGATAAGATTCTGAGTGAGCTTGACACGGTAGATGCTGAGAGAAGATGTTTCCTCTCATAGGAGAATCTAAAACTAGGGGGGCACAATTTCAAAATAAGGGGTCTCCCATTTAACATGGAAATGAGGAGGATTTTTTCGCTGAGGGTCATTAGTCTTTGGAATTCTCTTTCACAGAGAACAGTGGAGGCTGGGTCATTGCATATATTCAAGGCTGAGTTCAGCAGATTTTTGATTGACAAGAGAGTCGAGGATTATGGAGGGCGGGGGTGGTCAGGAAGGTAGAGTTAAGGCTACAATCAAATCAGCCACGATATTATTAAATGGTGGAACAGATTTGAGGGGCTGAATGGCCTGCTCCAACGAGTATTTCTTAAGATCTTATGAAAAGCAAAATACTGTAGATGCTGGAAATCTGAAATAAAAATAGAAAATGCTGGATATGATGAGAAGTCATGGGTCTGAAATGTTAAATCTGTTTTTCCCTCTACAAATGCTGCCTGACCTGCTAAACACTTTTGAAGTGTAGTCATCATTGTAAAATACTGAAGCACAGCAGCCAGTATACTTACAGGAAGTTCCTGGAAACAGCAAAGAGACTAATGTCCAGAAAACCTATTTGAGTGATGTTGGCTGAGGGTTAAGTATTGACCAGGATAGCTTAACCTTGTTTTCGAATAGTGTAGAATCTTTTGCATCCACCCGAAAGTACAGATGTGTTCTCAAGTTAACATCTTATTCGATAGACAACAACTCTGTCAATTCAGGACTCCCCGAGTACTGCAACAGAATATCATCCAATGTTATTAAAATCTCTGTTGTGAGGTTAGAATCAGCAACCTTCTGACTCAGGGCTATAATGCCACCACCAAGTAAGTCTGATGCATAAATGCTCCTGAAAAGCAAGCAACCAACAGTTACAGCAGTAACCTTTGTGCTGTAAGGCACTTGCCCACAGTGGTTGCTAGATGTAACGACGCCTGTATATGTGGCCTGTGTGATCTTACCGGGTGTAGCCATTGATCGCTTGACACACCTTTTATCAAGCAGAGCCATGTAAAGCATGTCATGCTGCGATTGGGTTGCTTTTGAGAAACCACACATCATATTGTTCAAGGGCAGAAAGAATTAATATCTTATGTAGCGTGTTTCATGTTCTCAGGACTTCCCAAAATGCGTTTCCAGCCAATGGGTCTGGAGTCACACACAGGCAGGCCGGTAAGGATGGTAGGTTTCCTACCCTAAAGGATAGTTGTGAACCAGTGGTTTTATGGTCACCATCACTGATGCAAACTTTTTGTCCCAGGTTTATTCAATTAACTGCATTAAAATTCACGAGCTGCCATTGTAGGATTTGAATTCACACATTCCAGATTAATTAGGTTTCTGGATTGCTAGTCCACTGTGTCCATGCACTAATCATAGTGCAAGATCTGGTTAATTGTAGGCTGTGTAGATATTGTGGGTGGGCACAGACTACATCTTATGCATACTAACCCATTTGGCATTCCTACCCTTGTCATCCTTTTCTTAACAGGATCTGAGCATTTCCATTGGGAAACCTTTGTTGGCTGTGATGATACTGCAGCAAAAATGAAACTTGGGCGAAAACGTTAATGACTAGGAGCAAGTCTGGCCTAGGTAAATTGGCACCACTCTGCCTTATTTATAGAAAGAAGAATTTGCACTTAAATGGCGTTTTTCACATCTTCAGGGTGTCTACAAGCACTTCACAGCCAATTAATTGCTTTCAAAACACACGATCTGTTGAACCCAGAGCAAAATAAAGGGAAATAGGGCAAAACGACCTCAATTCTGAGGCAGCTCAGAAATAGATGTGGAGTAGGAGGTTCTATCGTTAACAGAAGCAGCAGAACAGACTTGAATAAGAATGCAGGTGTTGCTATGTTTTGGCTCAAGTGCAAAAACCCAGCAAAAGGAAGTTAGCTTTATGACTGCGCATCATGATTCAAATGGGACAGATGCCAATGAAATCTTTAGGGAGTTATATGATACTCAGTAGAATCAAGAATGTAAACCCAGAACAGTATCTCAGATACACCAAGACTTGAGGTGAAATTTTTCAGGATTGTGAGTTACGGATTCAGGGCAGACTTCCACCTCTCATGCTTTCTAGCACCCCCCCCGCCACCCCACAAGCCAAGCTTTTGGCCATCTTCTCGAATATCGCTTTATGTGACTTGGTATTTAATTTTGCCTATGATGCTTTTGTGAATTGCCTTGAAATGTTTTGTATAGCAGCTTCAACACAGTAAGGTGTTGTGAGTTAGATTGTCAGTTGCCCGTTTTAGAATGTATTACTCTGGATTCTTAGGTTGGACTTTATTGGTTAAATTTACCGATCTCAAGCTTCCGGTAGGAACCACGCTCAAAAGGGAGAGCCAGACTGGAGGTCGATCCTTGGAGCCTATTGGCTCATGATGGTTCCTCTTTTTTTATTACTCGCTTATGGGGTGCGGGAGTCACTGGCTAGGCCAGCATTTATTGCCCATCCCTAATTGCCCTTGTTCAGAGGACATTTAAGAGTCAACCATGTTGCCGTGGGTCTGGAGTCATATGTAGGCCAGACCAGATAAGGACGGCAGATTTCCTTCCCAAAAGGACATTAGTGAACCAGATGGATTTTTGCGATATCTGCCGTGGTGGGATTTGAACCTGGGCCCCCAAAGGATTACCCTGGGTTTCTGGAATACTAGTTCAGTGACAATACCACTATGCTACCGCCTTCTCCCTATGAGATTGATGGACTTGACTTTTATTTTTTAATGGATGCATTTAAAAAAAAGTCTATTCTCTGAATGAGTTTTTTTGTTTCGTTTTATTGATAAGATACACATATGTACTGAGCTAAAAACAAAGTGCCAGGAAAACTCAGTTCTAAAGAAGAGTCATATATTTGACTCAAAATGGTAAGTGTTTCTCTCTCCACAGATGCTGCTAGACCTGCTGAGTTTTTCCAGCACTTTTTGTTTTTATTTCCGATCTCCAGCATTTGCAGCGGTATTTTGCTTTTACGTATGTCTTGGTATAATTCCATGAAACTATTGATTTTTCATGGGTTGTGTAGATGACCCAGGTGTGCCCTCACTTACTTGTCCAGTGTCTATGTAATTTGTAAAGAGTCCAGGGATCACACAGAAAACCCTTGTTATTATATTTTGGCAATTAGTTATACGTTGCTTTTACATCATCATCTGCTACTTCAGAAAGTTTTTTAAAAAAAAACGCCACTAAATTGTGGCTTTGGCCACAGATGACTGACTGATTGGATTTATTCAGCAGTGGCTGATTAAATGAACAGAAGCTTTGACACACTAGATTTATAGTGGATATAGGCTCGTCATGGGGTAGAAAATAACAGGTTGATTGTGCGAAATGCAAACTGGAGAGAGTCCTTGCATGTTAAATATTATAGAGATTTGCTGCAGAGATTGTGTGCAAAATTGCTCTTTGTTGGGAGGGTGGGGATGGGGGAAGAGGTTTTGCTCTCCTTTTTGAATATTCTAATAAAGTCAGATGTACCAAGACATTTTATTTAAGACCAAATGAGAAATTCGTTTTCCGAAATTTCAACAGTGTTCTCTCTGCGCTGGTGACTAAGTGGAAGAGGATGGACTGTTTGTATGAAATTACAGAACCCATCAAACTTTTCAAGATTTATTCCGTGAAACCGAAGCCAGTACCTGTCACTTGACTGGTAAATCTTTGTACAGGCTAATGCTTGCTTAACAAGCCCAAGACCAATTCAGTGTACATTTGAACATCTTGAAAATTGTTTTTTTTCTCCTCCTCAAAGGAGAGGGAGCATGTTGTTTATTAAATCCGTACAAGTTTGATCTCAAATCTAAGGAGGGGAAGGAGGAGGAGAGAAGAGAGATTATTTTCTGCAAGAAAAGTAACCAACTGGATGGAAGCTGTGAGGTTGTAACAGAGCTGTGGGATCTGATGACATCCAGAACCTGCAGCAAGGCTCAAACATTTTGACACTTGAGAGAATGTGTTATACAAATATCCCGGGTTTCAGTGATTTTCTGTTTTGCTTACTGATTGGTTTATAGCATACAGAATCAGTTCTTCAAATAGTAGTGCTTCCGTAAGCACATTTATAGAATCGCAGAATGTCACAACATGGAAACAGTCCATTCGGTCCATGAAGTCTTTGCATGTGTTATACACCAGAAGAGCCAGCTAATTTAATTGCACCAGCTTGCTCACTTCCCCATGCTCTTTTTAATGTTGCTGTCTTTCAAGAAACTATCTAGTTCTCTTCTTAAAAAAAACTCGATAAAGTTTATACAGAAAATTCTACAGTCTTCCTATGTCGAGATTATACGTAATCTTTCCTTGAATTATTCTTATGTTAACCCACACATTGCCATTGCCATCTCACTAACCAGTGGAAAAATGCAATCACTATTTACTTTATCATGGCCATTCATAGTCTGGGAACCGCCATCAGACCACCTATTCAAATTTCTCAGTTCTAGTATGCCGCAAAAGTGAAACCAAACTGTAAATGTGTGCTTCTTGTCAGTGACTTGTAAATGTAAATGACCTGAAACAAAAACAGAATTACCTGGAAAATGACCTGGCCTAGCTAGTTTTTGTCCACTTTTTGATGGGCCTCTGAATCCATTTATTGAACAACGATCTTGTCCTCAGGCCTGCTAAGCACGTTGAGCTGGCTGTGCATGACATTGGCATGCCGACACACAGGCCAACACGCCATCAGTTTGCAGAACTTGGTTCAATTTTTCTGATCTGGCTTCAAACAGACCCATGGAAGATGAAGAATGACATAGAACAGGAGAAAAGGTGAACAGAGCTTTGTTTTGAGTTGCTCTCCCACAACTAGGAATTAGCCCAAGATAACAATGCATATATTGGGTCCCATTGCTCTGGAATCTGATCCATTTATATTGCAGGGCAGATACCAGACCATGGGTGACTCTTAATTTCTGCCTGTAAACCTTCCTCAGTGGTGGGTAGATTTGCATAGGCTTGCGCTGGGTAAACTGAGCTCCTACCTTGCAACGATGGAATGATGGTATCTGCATTGTGTAACAGTTCCTCCAAAGTGACTCTGAGAGAAAATACATTTTGAGGTGGAGCTCCATGCCACTGGAGGCGCTCCTGCCATCTCATTTATTTCTTTCCTTGTCAATCTTGCTGCCTCTCTTCCCCTTAGAAAGGTGTTGACTCGTGGTTGGGTATGGTCCAATAGGCACTGGAGGTCCCCTGTCGCCTCTCTCAAATGACCATTATTAATACATGACCGTCGATCATGGGTCTTGACAAATCATTCAACCACAAGGAGTATTACAGCAGAACACAATCCCATCTAAGCATGATGATTGCACAAAGGTATTTTCAGCATGGGTCCTTTCTTAGCAAAAATGAGAGGAAGCCCTCAATAATCTTTCCTTTTACTGCTGGCCTTGGTGAGAATTATTAACATCCCCACCTCCCTGCTCCCCATCCCTGCTGAGCTCAGCTAAATTCAACACTAGTATAAAAGGATTACACAGAGACCTTTTATATGTGATCAGTACAAGGATGATACAGCTGAAGCAATGTGATTAAAGTAAACGCAATATTTTGAGAGTCACAGTGGCGGTTTTTCCCCCCTGAAAGCTGTCATGAACATGTACAGGAAAACTTGGACCTTTACCAACAATTGTCTCAATACTTCAGGCTGTCACACATCGAGTAACATTCACACCACACTTGTGCCAGCCGATGATTATCTCCAACAAGACAGAATCTAACCATCTCCCTTTGACATTCAATGGCATTACCATCACTGAATCTTCCATGATCAACATCCTGGGGGTTACCATTGACCAGGAACTGAACTGGACTGGCCATATAAATACTGTGGCTACAAGAGCAGGTCAGAGGCTGGGAATTCTGCAGAGAGTAACTCACCTCCTGACTCCCCAAAGCCTGTCCACCATCTGCAAGGCACAAGTCAGGAGTGTGATACTCTCCACTTGCCTGGATGTGTGCAGCTTCAATTGAACTCCAGAATCTTGACACCATCCAGGACAAAGCAACCCACTTGATTAACGCCCCATCTACCATCCTAAACATTTACTTCTTCCAGGAAAAACTCAGCAGGTCTGGCAGCATCGGTGGAGAAGAGCACAGTTAACGTTTCAAGTCCTCATGACCCTTCAACAGAACTAAGTAAAAATAGGAAAGGGGTGAAATATGAGCTGGTTTAAGGAGGGGGTTTGGGACAAGAAGAGCTAGGTAAAGGGCCAGTGATAGGTGGAGATAACCAAAAGATGTCACAGACATAAGGACAAAGAGGTGTTGAAGGTGGTGATATTATCTAAAGGAATGTGCTAATTAAGGGTAGAAAGCAGGACAAACAAGGTACAGATAGCCCTAGTGGGGGTGGGGTGGGGTGAAGGAATCTAAAAAGGCTAAAAGGTAGAGATAAAACAATGGGTGGAAGTACATTTAAAAATAATGGAAAGAGGTGGGAAAAGAAAAATCTATAAATTATTAGAAAAAACAAAAAGGAGGGGGAAAAATGGAAATGAGGTGGGGATGGAGGAGAGAGTTCATGATCTAAAATTGTTGAACTCAATATTCAGTCCGGAAGGCTGTAAAGTGCCTAGTTGGAAGATGAGGTGCTGTTCCTCCAGTTTGCGTTGAGCTTCACTGGAACAATGCAGCAAGACAAGGACGGACATGTAGGCATGGGAGCGGGATGGAGTGTTGAAATGGCAAGCGACGGAGGTCTGGGTAATGCTTGCGGACAGACCGAAGGTGTCCTGCAAAGCGGCCACCCAGTCTGCGTTTGGTCTCTCCAATGTAGAGGAAACTGCATTGGGAGCAACGAATGCAGTAGACTAAGTTGAGAGAAGTGCAAGTGAAATGCTGCTTCACTTGAAAAGAGTGTTTGGGCCCTTGGACGGTGAGGAGAGAGGAATTGAAGGGGCAGGTGTTGCATCTTCTGCGGTTGCATGGGAAGGTGCAGTGGGAGGGGGTTGAGGAGTAGGGGGTGATGGAGGAGTGGACCAGGGTGTCACGGAGGGAATGATCCCTACGGAATGCCACCGGGGGGGGTGAAGGGAAGATGTGTTTGGTGGCATCATGCTGGAGTTGGCAGAAATGGCATGGCAGAGGATGATCCTTTGAATGCGGAGGCTGGTGGGGTGATAAGTGAGGACAAGGGGGACCCTATCATGTTTCTGGGAGGGAGGAGAAGGTGTGAGGACGGATGCGCGGAAGATGGGCCGGACACGGTTGAGGGCCCTGTCAACGACCGTGGGTGGAAAACCTCAGTTAAGGAAGAAGGAGGACATGTCAGAGGAACTGTTTTTGAAAGTGGCATCATCAGCACAGATGCGACGGAGGCAAAGGAACAAGGAATGTTCCACATACCCCATAAAGAGACAGGCATAGCTGGGACCCGTGCGGGTACCCATAGCCACACCCTTTATTTAGAGGAAGAATGGTACCCGCACGGGCCCCAGCTATGCCTGTCTCTTTATGGGGTACGTGGAACATTCCTTGTTCCAGTCCTACTCCGGCCCCCTCCCACAATTCTTTCTCCTGTACATTGAAGATTGCTTCGGTGCTGCTTCATGCTCTCGTCGGTACCTGGAAAAATTTATTAATTTTGCTTCCAATTTCCACCCCTCCATCATTTTCTCATGGTCCATCTCTGACACTTCCCTTCCCTCCCTTGACCTCTCTGTCTCAATTTCTGGTGATAGACTGTCCACTAATATCCATTACAAGCCTACTGACTCCCACAGCTACCTCGACTACAGCTCCTCACACCCCGCTTCCTGTAAGGACTCCATCCCATTCTCTCAGTTCCTTTGCCTCCATCAAAGGATCATCCTCCGCCATTTCCGCCAACTCCAGCATGATGCCACTACCAAACACATCTTCCCTTCACCACCAACACCCCCCCCCCCCCCCCCCCCCCCACCACCCCCTCACCCACCGGGCAGCACTCCGAAGGGATCGTTCCCTCCATGACACCCTGGTCCACTCCTCCATCATCCCCTACTCCTCAACCCCCTCACACAGCACCTTCCCATGCAACTGCAGAAGATGCAACACCTGCCCCTTCACTTCCCCTCTCCTCACCGTCCAAGGGCCCAAACACTCTTTTCAAGTGAAGCAGCATTTCACTTGCACTTCTCTCAACTTAGTCTACTGCATTCGTTGCTCCCAATGCAGTTTCCTCTACATTGGAAAGACCAAATGCAGACTGGGTGGCCGCTTTGCAGAACACCTTCGGTCTGTCCACAAGCATTACCCAGACTTTCCTGTCGCTTCCCATTTCAACACTCCACCCTGCTCTCGTGCCCACATGTCCGTCCTTGGCTTGATGCATTGTTCCAGTGAAGCTCAACGCAAACTGGAGGAACAGCACCTCATCTTCCGACTAGGCACCTTACAGCCTTCCGGACTGAATATTGAGTTCAACAATTTTAGATCATGAACTCTGTCCTCCATCTCCACCCCATTTCCATTTTTCCCCCTCCTTTTTGTTTTTGCCAATAATTTATATAGATTTTTCTTTTCCCACCTATTTCCATTATTTTTAAATGTATTTCCATCCATTGTTTTATCTCTACCTTTTAACCTTTTTAGATTCCTTCACCCCACCCCATCCCCACTAGGGCTATCTGTACCTTGTTTGCCCTGCTTTCTACCTTTAATTAGCACATTCCTTTAGATAATATCACCACCTTCAACACCTCTTGTTCCTTTTGTCTGTGACATCTTTTGGTTATCTCCACCTATCACTGGCCTTTTACCTAGTTGTTCTTGTCCCAACCCCCTTCCTTATACCAGCTTATATTTCACCCCTTTCCTATTTTTACTTAGTTCTGTTGAAGAGTCATGAGGACTCGAAGCGTCAACTGTGCTCTTCTCCACCGATGCTGCCAGACCTGCTGAGTTTTTCCAGGTATTTTTGTTTTTGTTTTTATTTTGGATGTCCAGCATCCGCAGTTCTTTGCTTTTACTTCTTCCAGTGCTGATGCAGTGGCACTATCAGTAGCAGCAGTGTGCACTATCTACAAGATGCACTGCAGTAACTCACCAAGGCTCCTTAGGCAGCACCTCCTAAACCTGTGACCACTACCATCTCGAAGGGCAAGGGCAGTAGGTGCATGGGAACACCACCACCTGTAAGTTCCTCTCCAAGCTATAAACCATCTTGACTTGGAACTATATCGCCATTCACAGTTGCTGAGTTGAAACCTTGAAACTCTCTTCCTAACAGTGCTGTGGGTATACATACATCAGATGGACTGCAGTGGTTCAAGAAGCTGGCTCACCACCACCTTCTCAAGGGCAATTCAGGGTGGACAGCAAATGTTGGCCTTGTCAGCAGTGTTCACATCCCATGAAAGAATAAGAAAAAGTCTGTTAGTGTTAAAATCATGAGATTCTGATATCTTTGTGAACTTTGAAATATCTGCACTCCCAGCAATTAATGCAGAGCAGTTTTCCTTTCCTGCTCTTTCCAAAATGGGGTTTGCAAGTATATCTCACATAGAAATTTCTCCCTCCTATCTAATCTATAATCGTCTTCAGTCACAGAGATGTTAAATGGTGTTGCTCTGTTTGTCGGCTGATGAATGGGAGTCAGCGTAAGGTTGTGGCATTGCCAACAATAATGATTTTATATATTGTCTTTTCTCTCCTATGCTGTTTTGAAATACGTTTTTGTAGGGTTGTTGCTGGCATAACTGAAAATGACCGTGTGTCATTTGCTGTGTTATCTGTGTTTGTAAAGTTGTAATACAAGTTTGGGTGCTGTAAATGGTAGACTTTGTCATGTACTGTAGTCAGGTGCAGATAAACAATTGGATGCAGCAGTTCCTGGAAAACTGGTGTGCTCTGATGCCAGTTAATGGAAAATATTACAAATAGTTTTTAACTTGCATTAATATACTAGCTTTACTTCGTGAGATCTAAGGACAAGTTGCTGCACAAACACAAGCAAAATACTGTGGATGCTGGAAATCTGCAATAAAAACAGAAAACGCTGGAAATACTCGGCAGGTCAGGCAGTGTCTGTAGGGAGAAAAACATAGTTAATGTTTCAGGTCTGTGACCTATCGTCAGAACAAATTGCTCCTTCTACCCAGATTTTTGTTGATCTGAAGTGCTTTTGCAAATCTTTCCCCTTTTTTTTGCACCTTAAAAAATTGGCACAATTTGATATTAAAGGATTAATAGAAATCACTAAATGTTGCTTAAAGGCCTGTTAAGGGAGCAATCACTCTGTGATGAAAGTTTCTAAGTCACTGCTTTGTTAGCAGTTTTGATTCTGAGATCGTACCATGACAGGGAAACGGCTGTACAAAAGTAATCAGATTCAAAGTTTAAAGTTTCAGTTTCACTGCCAGAATCATGGACTTCATTGGTAACAGCGATACCTCCCTGCACTTTCTGTGCACTAGATTAATAATGTAGGTGAAAGTTGGTTACCAAACTAATTGCTCACTAGCTGAATAGTCAAGAATGATCAGAGAGAAGCTAAAAGGGCTGATGCTAGCCTGTTTGTTGGCTTGATCAGGCTTGAAGCTTTCCAGATTATGCAGAGGATTCAAAAGTTTGATTTGGTCCCATTGGTATCTTTGAAAAATGCAGGTCAAGAAATTAAGAAGTTTCGTACCACAGGTCTTTCCTGTCACTTCATAGAAAGTGCATGAGATATTTCATCCATCTGTTGGTGTTTCTTTCTCGTTGTGGTCTTATAATAGCCGTACTATTATCATTGTAAAGTCACCATGGTGAACTCAGTATACAGCATCAGTACACTAACCTTTCCCAATCAATCACATTGTATATTGGATGGATCCAGATAGCAATAATAAGATGGCTGCCAGATTTCTTTTAAACAAAAACACAACAAAACTCTGAAGATTCTGAAAATCTGAAAGGAAAACAGCAAACAGTGGAAACACTCAGCATGTCGGGCAACACCTTTGGAGAGAACATAGAATGGAGAGCACATCAACTCCTCTATTCTCTCCACAGATGTTGCCTGATGCGCTGAGAGTTCCAGCACTTTGTTTTGCTCCACATTTCTTTGCAGCATTTTAAGACAATTCATCTCAAACTCTCTTTCATTGTTGAGCCCAAATTTTATGATAATTTGAGCAGAAGGATTGGGAATTTACAAGTTGGGGATATTTTAAATGCCTCAGAGTACAGAAGAAAAGTGTGTCTACAAAAATGTATTTACTACTCCACCCGTAACCTTAAAGGGTAAATGCTAGGTGGTAATGAGCTATGCAGAGCAGGAAGATTCTGAATTCTATGCGTTGGTTCTGAATTAAGCTGGCTGAGCTCAGCAGAAGGAGTGACAGAAGTGCTACGACTGCCGTTTGTGACCCTCTGATGGGTGGATCTCCTGATCGCTGTCTGGTAATCCGTGTCGAAAAGCCGGTGTGTGCAGCTGTTGGGTGAACCCTGGATCCATCTTGGCTGTCATACCCCATTACAGCCAACACCTGACAGTTGGACTCTTGTCACATAGAAAGGTCACTTACATGAGGTACCCAACGTGGCTGACAGCTGAGGAATCTTCATTCAGCAAGAGTCTGCAGAGTAGGGGAGCTGCAAGTTTAGATGCCCTTGTCCCTCTTAGGATTGCTTGTGCTTTCATTCCTGTCCCCTTGCCGCCATCTCGCCCTTAGCTCACTCTTAAGGGTGTCGCATCTTTGCTTAATACTTTGATGAAATCATGCAAACACGGAAATTTAGAATTTTCATGGTGATTTTTTGATGTTGAGCTGTTCACACTTTAAACTGTAAAAGAAATGTGGCATTAAAGGATTAATTCTAGTTGTGTGCTTTTTGTACCCTGTAAACTTGGGACCGCAAAATGCTGTTCTGCCTCTCTTCTGTTGATTTTACATTTGAAGACTGTGGTAATCTGAGGTGCAATACACCTTTAAGGGAACGGGAGCAGATCAGTCACGTGACTTTATGACCCAATAGCTGTGTAGCGTGGGCTACAATGTTAAGGGTTAGTCCAGAATAGGGTCTGGTTGGAGAAGCACACATCATGTTCATGCTCTGTTGTCTGTGTAAATAAGTGCTTCATTTCATATTGGTCCCTGCATCTGTAGTATATTGTTATCGGCTCAACCCCTGACAGATAAGCGCGCAACCGGTTCGCAAGCAAAGAGACTCCATAGTAGGACATAAAGAGGTTCCTATCTGCATAGTATAGTAAAGCAACAGGTGTGCTCATACATCGCACTTCTGTGATTCACACCTCTTCACCTTCAGTCTTTGTGCAGTAGAATGGAGGATAACTGAGTGAGGTAGGTTTTCATGGAACTCTAAGTATGGTTGTCACATTTTTTGGAACAAAGGAACAGGAGTAGGCCATTTAACCTCTCGATCTTGTTCTGCCATTTAATGAGGTTATGGCTGCTCTGTGATATAAATCCATGTGTCCGCCTTTTCCCCATTAACTTTTAATGCCTGTGGCTATCGAAAGTTTCCATCAATCTTGAAATTTAAAATTAATTATTGATCAAGCAACAATTGCTGTTTGCAGAAGATAATTCCAAACTTCTCCCAACTTTTTGTGTGTACATGTGCTTT
This sequence comes from Carcharodon carcharias, assembly GCF_017639515.1. NCBI lineage: Eukaryota > Metazoa > Chordata > Chondrichthyes > Lamniformes > Lamnidae > Carcharodon > Carcharodon carcharias. Next base: position 154,998,035 of record NC_054476.1, on the reverse strand, counting down.
TCTGTTCAGGAGTGAAATTAGGAATCAGATGAGAACTTGGATGAAGTCGCTGTGAGGGCCAAACACAGGAATCCTTGCCTATGAAATTCCGTCTCAGGAAGTGTCATTATCACCAACTCCACACATGGTGTGTGAAAATTCAAGACCAGAACCAACCATACTGAGAAACTGTCTTCTACATTGTGGCCAATCATGATTAAATCCTGTTAATTTCTACACTGAACGTATGTAGCACAAATAATTTTTCCTGATTCCTAGATGTGGTCAAAATATCAGTGTCTATGGGGTGGGATTTTCCAGTGCTGCCCGTCGCAGGCAGAACGGAAAATTTGACAGCCCAACAAAAGGTCCATGACCGGGGCGGGGGACTGGAAAACCCCCGCCCTACGCGGCAGAAAACCACTCGGCCTAAGCTTCACTTACTGAAGCAGGAGCGTACATTAGTCAGGCAGGAAATCTGATTTAATTGGTGCCGCACCATGATTTCTGTAATATAGCATATTCATATTGAGAACCGCTTTCTGGAGGAAAAAAAAGTTAACATCTATGGTTGGTCTGAGACACTTGGCTCATCTGCAGCCCGAAAACTATAATGGCTGCTGCCCCCGTTGGCAATGTCTGTATTTACTGCTGGGGTTGTCACTGTTTCTGGAGGTCCCAGCGAAACCCATGGCTTAACAGGAACTTCGAACCATCAATGGCAGCAGGGGTGCTTAATTTATTTACCGATTTGCCGAAGAGCTTTGGGCCTAAGTCAGTCGTGGAGGGGAGATGAAGTGAAATGATTAGGTGGAAACTAAAAATTGTAGGTCATGGTACAAAAATTTGAATCTAACTTCAAAGGAGATGCTGAGCAATTTTGATGGCTGATAATTGTGAAATTCAGTCTACGTGCAAATAAAACCATCTTCAAAAATGGGCTTGACACAGATGATCATGTTAGGAATATAATTAACCGTAGTTTGGCTGGGGCGCTTTTAAAATAGGAAATACATTAGCAGAGCTTCTAAAGCCTCTCATAAAATAGCTTGATGCTTTATTCTGAATTCAGTGTTTGTCGTTTGGGAACTTTTCTCTCAATTTTTGGGGCAGTTAGTGAAGAGTAGTAAGGCATATTTTAGGTTTCACTGTGCATTGCAATTTACAAGCCGCACCTTGACGCAATAAATTATTAGCATGGATTTTCAAACTGACCCCTGAACTGGCACATCCCTGGGTTTGCTGGACAAATACTTGGCACATTCTTGGGGACCTCCAGTAAATACTGGCACATTTCTGGATAAATGCCAAAAACACTATCCACTAACCAAAATAAATCAGCACAGTCATTTTAGAAGATGAATTATTATATACAGTAATAGAAGTGTGATAATTAACATGTCTCCTTGACTGTGCTAGTATTTGCTGGGTGATCCCCAGGAATGTGCTAGTATTTACTTGGTGGGGCGGGGTCCTGTCATAATTATGACTTTATTTAGCGCGTAATGTACTTTTTAAGAATAATACTTGTTAAGGAAGATCACATGACCTGTAGTAACTTAATAGGAGAGTAGCGCAGGCTACAGTCAGTGTAGAGATAGGGTTGGAGTTGAAAGAACACGTGTAGTTGCTGCTGAGTATATTGTAAATAAATTTAACGTTTCCACACACGAAGTGTCTGCAGATCAACTCTATCAACAATAGTAGCAACTCGGCCACCCTTGCAACAAATGACGAGGATAAAACAGGACTGAACAGAAGAAATCAAGTTAAAAAAGAAATTGCACTGTACCTCGCCCATTGTAAGTAGCAAGCTCCATTAGAATCAAAGACGTATTCCTCTCTCAACATACCGCAATTTGGGAGAATTGATCCTTTTGAACTAGCCCACAGACGATTGGTCTCATTGCATAGAACGCCTCACATTTTTTTCAAGCGAAGGAGATTACGGGGGGTGAGGGAGAGAAGAGGCGAGTGATCCTCTTAAATACTTGTGGGAGCAAAACCTAGGGTTTGATTCAAAGTTTGATGGCACCCAGTGCCCCAGATTCAAAGAATTTCAATGAATTGGCGGACCTCGTGAAGAGTAATTTTAAATCAAAACCCTCAGTCATGATGCAGAGATTCAGGTTTAATTCGCAAAATAGAGCTTCGGGTAAGACAATTGCATGCTACGTGGCAAATTTGAAGCACCTAACGGAACATTGTGAGTTCGGTACTAATCTAAATAACATGCGCAGAGATCACTTAGTGTGTGGTGTGAAGGAGGACACTATTCAGAAAAGATTATTGTCTAAAGTGAATTTGGCTTTCAAGAAGGCACTAGAGATAGCACTGCCATGGAAAGCACTGTAAGATTTAAAAGCAATACAGGGTGCGCAATTGGGTGGGAAACCCCAGCTGAAAAGGGCACGAAAATGCAAGACTCTGCTGAGAAGCGGAAAACAGCTCCCGCTGACCAAAAAATAAAGTAACTTAGCAGTGAAATCGAAGAATAATTTTAATAGAGGTGGAAACAAGCAGTCTTTTACAGGTTGGCATTTTAAAAAAAATTGAATGCTATTATTGTCACAGAAACGGACATATAATGAGGCAGTGCAAGGAAAGATCCAAGCAGGCCTGTAAATAAAAGAAGCCCAATGAAACCTACAAATGTAGAAGAGTCTGAAACAACAAATTCAGACATTTACTCATTGTTTAACCTGAAGTTAGAAAGACAGAACCAATATTTGTCACAGTGAAAGTAAATGGCAAACCTGTTAGAATGGAAGTGGACACGGGAGCTTCCACTACAGTAATTGGGGAACATACCTTCAGATATCTGAATAATGGCGAACATCAATTAAGTTTAGAAGAAACAGCTGCCAAACTCAAAACACATACAGGTGAAGACACTCAAATAAAAGGCATGAGCAAAGTAATTGTCCATTATGGAAGCTAATCGGCAAAGCTACCAGTTTTGGTATTGAGAGGCAGAGGACCAAACCTTCTAGGGTGAAATTGGCTAAGAGTGATTTTTGATTGAACTTTGGCCATTGAGATTCCAAAAGGAAGCTAGAAATGTTCCGGTTTTGAAAAAGGAGTGTGCAAGGGCTCAACAGCCTGAAGAAATGCAGCTCTGAAGAAGGGTCATGTGGACTTGAAACACCAACTCTGTTTCTTTCTTCACAGATGCTGTCAGACCTGCTGAGTTTTTCCAGCATTTTCTGTGTTTGTTTGAAGAAATGCAGGCAGAGCAGTAGAAGAAACTCGAAGATGGCAGAGTTCAAAACGAGGTGAGCAACTTCGCAGGAAAAATGAAAACTTATTAAAAGACCTTCACACACTGCAAGATTCCTTCCGGTCAGAGTTTGTACCACTGGAAAAGTATGAAGAGAAACAGAATTCAGCACTTCTCTGAACAAACTGAAGAGTGAGTTGGCTGGGAGGACACACAACGTTCAATTTTCCAGGAGGCAGCAAACAAATACAAAAAAGAGATGGTAGAGCTGAAGAATCAGCTAAATGAAGCCAAAGAGGCTTTGGAAGTAAAAGTCACAGAATTTTCTAAGAAGCCGACAGATAATGAAATTTTGGGAGAATCAGCCGCTGAACTCAGACATGTTGAGCTTGCAGCTGAAGAGAAGTCTGGCCAATAGTGAAGTCAAAAAGAAAGCCGAGATTAAGGTCTGTGTTAGAGAGAAGAAGGCATGTGGAAAGAAGATACAGAAATACTAATAGGGCTTTAACTCTGGCAGCATACGAATACACTTTCGTACATAGGCCTGGTAATCAAATCGCAAATGCCAATGTTCATTGTCGTTTGCCTTTATAAGAAAATGATGAGCATGTCCCAGTTCCACAGAAACTTGTTATACTGTTAAATTTCTTAGATTCCTCACTGGTATGTGCTCGACTAGATCAGACACAGGACAAGTCGGAACCCAATTCTATCTCAAGTATGAGAACAAGTGCTGCATGGTTGGTCACAAGAGGTCATATCTGATTAAACGAAAACTTCAACAGAAGACATGAAATAACCAGTCAGAATGGCATCTTATTGTAGCGAGCATGAGTGGTAATTCCTCCAAAGGGAAGGGAGCCACTTTTAATTGAACTACACAGTGCCCATCCAAGAATTTCCCGAATGAAGACCATTCCCACACAGCTATCTATGGTTTCCTGGGATGGATGGGGAAATAGAGAATTTAGTAAAGCACTGTGTGCAATGAGAGCAACTGCAAAAGTTGCCAGTGACAGCTTTATTACACCCATGGGACTGGCCAGGTAGACCCTGGGTGCGGTTACACATTTACTACGTTGGACCTTTCCTGGGAACAATGTTTCTGTTCATTGCCGATGCCCATTCAAAATGGTTGGACGTATATGAGGTGAAGTCACCAACATAGACGGCTACAACTGAGAAGCTATGACAGAGTTTTGCCATTCGCGGACTACAAGAAGTAGTCATTTCTGATAACAGCACAGCTGATAACGAGTGCTGAGTTTCAAAGGTTTATCAGCCTCAACAGTATCACTCTTGTTAAAAAGTGCACCTTACCACCCTTCCTTAAACAGACTGCCCAAAAGGTTCAAACGTTCAAGGCAGGCATGAAAAAGCTAACTGATGATTCCTTAGCAACCAAGCTAGCATGCTTTCTTTTCCATTACAGGACCACCCCTCACACAACAACAGGTGGTCACACCTGCGGAGTTATTGTTGAAACCCCGTCTCAGGACGAGATTGAGCTTAATGATGCTGAATTTAGGCGGGGGGGCAGGTGGGAAGGAGTCAGGGAAGCCAGAAAACTAGACACGATTGGCATAGTTGCGAGAGGAAATTTACCATGGGAGAGCCGGTATACATGCAGAACTTTGGAGAAGGACCAAAGTGGTTACAGGGTGAAATAAGCACAGTGACTGGACCCCTATCTACCACGTGGAGGTGGAAGGCCGGATCATCCGTAAACATGTGAACCATTTAAGGAAGAGAGAGACAAATCGCCAAGATTTGGTTCCACCAGTGACCATGACCAGGTCTGTGTTTCCTGTTGAGGATACTCAACCCGGTCTGTCTACTGGCATGTCTGATGTTTCCTGTTGAGGATACTCAACCCGGTCTGTCTATTGACATGTCTGATGTTCCTGTAAGAGTTGAAGATACAGAACTGCAAGTGCCCACCGAAGCACCTGATGTTCAGGCAACTCCGGAAAAGGAGGTACCTGACAAAACATCTGAAGTTGTGGAGCTGAGACGTTCCACAGGTATCAGGAAACCACCTGAAAGACTGAACTTGTAAATTCCTTACCCGGTGAAAATATTATGGTGTCTTGAAAAATATGTACTTGTGAATATGATATGTAGTTAAAGGGGGTGGAATGTAGTAATTTTGATTTTTATTTAGTGTGTAATGTACTTTTAAGAATAATGCATGTTGGGAAAATCACATGATCTGTAGTAACCAATAGGAGAGTAGTGCAGGCTACCTCAGCAGTCAGTGTAGAGATAGAGTTGGAGTTGAAAGCACACATGTAGTTGCTGCTGAGTATACTGTAAATAAACTTAGGCCTAAATTTTTCAATCAGCAAGCGGAGGGTGGGCCCAACACACCGGCATGTAAAATGACACGCAATGATGTCGGGCGTGTGTCCCAACACCAACGTGTTATCTTGCAATGTTTCGTTGGGCGGGTGCACGCCGGATTCGGCTGCACACCCACCGGTAACTGATAGACCTGTTAAGCCCATTATCAAATTAATTAGTGTAATTGTTTACGCTGCCTGTCCAACCTTAAGGTTGGCGGGCAGGTGAAAAGGCCAAGCGGCCTTTACGTTATTTAGGAAACCTCATCCACGAGCGGGATGAGGTTTCCTAAAGCTTCTACCACTTAAATATAAAATTTTTTTCTGAAATATCAAAACATGTCCCATCTCATGTGACACGTTTAATTAAATTTTCAAACCATTTATTTACTTATTTCAAAAGCACTTCATTCTCCCTGAGGCAGCTCCGCAACTCAAGGTGATTGAAGTGCTCTTGCCCGCGCGTGCGCGACAGAGCGCTGGCCCTGACTTTCCCTCCTTCCCCCACCCGCACAGATAGCGCTGAGCCTTATGGCTCATGTCTTACGCTGGGCGGGCCTTAATTAGCTCGTCCGTGTAAAATGGTGTCGTGGAGCCAGTCACGGGCAGCGGTCACCGCTGCCACCCCCGCCCACCGACTGAAAAATTCAGGCCTTAATGTTTCCACCCAAGAAATGTCTGCAGATCAACTCTATCAATAATAGTAGCAACTCGCCCCCCTGTACAACAGTGCCACTATTTGCTGGGATCCCAAGGTATGCGCAACTATTTGCTGTCAGTTGCTGTGGAGTTGAGCTTTTATTTTTCTTGCCTATTTTCTTTCCTGTATTAATCGCCAAAGGTAAGCAAGGCAAGATCAACCAAATGCTCAGTCCGTGGATAGCATCTATACATCTTCGCTACTCGCTTCTGGTGAAAGTAGTCTTCGGTGAAAGCACAAAATAGATGATAGAGAAACGGCAGCCAAGTTTTCTGTTCTATTAATTACGGGCATACTATAAAAGGCCGCGAATTCACTGCCCATTTCCCACTTTTGATGAAACAAATTTCACTCCCACTGAGGCTCAGGAGAGTTCCTGAAAAAGATTTTTTCTTATTGAAACTGTTTTCAATTCAATTTAAGTTGTGCCTGTATATTTAAAGGTCATATAAACATGTACTTGAAGATGCAACCACTTATACTCTGGCAACACTGCATCCTGGGAAAATGGAGTGGCGCTGATGTCTGTAGTTTGAACATGGCCTATCCACAGCAAGCTTGCATCAAGCTGGTTAAAGCTAATACTGGGGGAACCAAAAGAGTGTGCTGATTCCTTTTAGATTTGCCACGGAATCCAACTACACTACTGCTCCAAACTGATTTGGTGACAGAGTGCGTCAGGCTAACGTATGGTTTGGTGTTCCTGAATTTATAGAAGAATTTGAACTTCCTGTGCATTTTGCTAGACAATGAAATTTGGCAGTGATAAATGTAAAATATTGCATATTGGTCAAAAAGAAATGTGCATCGCAAATACATAATGATTGACATTATGGGAGGTGGAAGGAGACTTGAAAAGGGACTTGAGACTTCCAGTATGGCAGTGAAACCATTTTGACAATGTAATTGAGAAAGCAAATTGAATGCGGGACACAGGTCTCCAAGAGGCTATGTTGGTTTTTGCAATGAGCTGGCCAGAACACAATTGGAATATTGTATTCAGTTCTGATCAGCATGGCACGCGAAGCATATCCAGCACTGGAGATGGTACAAGGAATAGCAAAGAGTCTGGTCGTAAATGCAAAGGGCATCAGCTCTGTGGAAAGAATAGCAAAGCTCGAGTTCTATGAGATCATTAGAGCCTCAATCACCCGTGGTGTTGTACATAAGTATTAAGACAGTGATTCATCGTCAGGTGAAGAGTAGGTTTATAGGATAGGGGAAATTGGCCCTGGATAGGCAGACCTAATTCAGACACGAGTTGGGTGTCATACCTTTTGTCCTTTCTTTTCAGTTATAAGTTCTTATGTCTACCATCATCAAGTAAATTGGTCATACTGTAATGCCTCCATTTCATAATTTCAGTAGGACAAATTTTTACATGGGTAATTTCCATTATAAGTGCGAAGAGTGGAATTTATAAGGAAAAGGTTAGCAGGTGTGCACAGACGTGAAAGTTTTAATATATTATTGATAGATTAAATGGTATGAATAAAATGAATCAAAATATTAATTCAAGTTAGGCCAAGAAAGGAGGATCCGAGGGTAAATGCTTAAATTGGTGAGAAGTACATTTAAAACTGATACAAGGAGGAACTCTTACTTTAGCCAAAGAGTGGTTCGAATATGGATCACACAATCATAAGGCGTAGTCAAGGCAAATAGAATAGATACATTTAAGGGGAAGCTAGATATACATGTGACAGAGAAAGGAATAGAAGCATACGCTAATAGGGTTAGATGAAGAGCTGTGGGGGTAGCCTTGTGTGGAACATAAATGCTGGCACGAGCCAGTTGGGCTGATGACCAGTTTCTGTGCTGTAAACTCTAAGGGTGGAATCTTACTGAGGTGGCAGAGGTCTCTCCTGCTGGCTGGAGAGCCAGTGAGAGACCACACCCCTCTTTTCTGAAAGGCCTGCCAAACCATGTGGCAATCAGGCAGTGGTGAGACCAGCTGCGGGTTTCCCCGGAATTAAGACCCTAGGGGCGGAAGCCTCAACTACTGAGAGCTACCAGCCAGTGTGAGGCCAGCAGCTCTTGTGCTCAGCAGTGCCAAATGGGAGGCCCTGGCTGCTGTCAGTAGGACAGGCTCTGGAGCCCGAGGATCGCAAGGCAACCCAGGGCACATTAAGTAATGTTGGTGGGGAGGAGGTTTGTGGGGCGGGGGTCACTGGGAGATGGTGGCAGAGGGGTCAGCAGCGTGAGTAGGGGGTTGGCTCCCAGTGGCCCCCCCCCCCCCCCCCCCCCCCATCTCCTGATGTCGAGTCCCTCAGGCACTGAATGCCTCTGATGGATAACCTGCCACTGTTCTTCCCCCCCTACTCTCGCAGGAGGTGACAAGCTGGCCATAGCTTTCGGCTGCCATGCACGCTGAATGGTGACAGGCCCACTTGCAGCTGGTTTAATGCCAGCAATGGGCAGGATGAGGCCTTTAAGTGGTCACTACTTAACTACTTAAGAGCTTCAATTGGTGGAAGGCAGGAAGGTTGACCACAGGCCTTCCCGCCCATAACTTAATTCTAGTGGAGGCGGGAAGGTGGCAGTGTTCAGGTACGTCACCATCCTGCTTAATTAAATGCCCTTCCCACCTCCAAGCTTGCCACCAGAGACAGCAGAAGATTCTGGCCTAAGCAATTCTTTGTATCTTGAGGATGATCTAGGCCCTATGCCCAGCCATCTTCAGCTGCTTCATCAATGATCTTCCTTCCATCACAAGGAAGGAAGTGGGGATGTTCGCTGATGATTGCTCATCAGCAACATCACTGTCGCTGGGTTCAGCACCATTTGTGATTCCTCAGATACTGAAGCAGTCTGTGTCCAAATGCAACAAGGCCTGAACAATATTCAGGCTTGGGCTGGCAAGTGGCAAGTAACATTTGTGCCACACAAGTGCCAGGCAATGACCTCCTCCAACAAGAGAGAATATAACCATCACCCCTTGACATTCAATGGCATTACCAATGCTGAATCCCCCACTATCAACATCCTGGGGATTGCCATTGCCAAAAAATGAACTGGACCAGCCATATAAATACCGTGGCTACAAGAGCAGGTCACAAGCTAGGAATCCTGCGGCGAGTAATTCACCTCCTGACTCCCCGAAGCCTGCCCACCATCTACAAGGCACAAATCAGGAGTGTGATGGAATAATCTCCACTTGCCTGGATGAGTGCAGCTCCCACAAGACTCAAGAAGCTTGACAAAGCAGTCCGCTTGATTGACATCCCATCCGCTAACATTCACTCCCTCCACCACTGACACACAGTGGCAGCAGTATGTACCACCTACAAAAATTCACTGCAAGAACTCACCAAGGCTCCTTAAGATAGCACCTTCCAAACCCACGATCGGTACCATCTAGAAGGACAAGGGCAGCAGATGCATGGGAACACCACCACCTGAAAGTTCTCCTCCATCCCATTCATCATCCTGACGTGGAAACATCGCCGTTCCTTCACTGTCACTGGGTCAAATTCATGGAACTTCCTTCCTAACAGCACTGTGGGTGTACCTATAGCACATGGACTGCAGCGGTCCAAGAAGGCAGCTCACCACCACCTTCTCAAGGGCGATTAAAGATGGGCAATAAATAGTGGCCTAGCTAGCAATGCCCACATCCTATGAGTGAATTTTTTTTTTCAAAATTTGGACTTTTTATTTGATCAGCTGCCTGCCTGATGTGGAAACTCATCATCAAGCATAAGCAATTCCAAACCATCAAGGTAAAAGCTACGTATGCAGAGTTTCCATTCAGTGTGTTATGTGCATTCTCTGCCATAGAAACGCATTCCAGTTAAGCAATCCTAGAGAATTTAGTTGTGTTTGGCAAGAGCCACATGGCTTGAGAATTCGAAAGTGTACACAGAACACTAATAACCTTTTACCCATTTGGGACCATTAGCCATTACGATTGGCAGGATCATCTGGAGCCAAATGGGAAGAATCCCAGCCTCGAAAGACACTTTTCCTATTTCCAGTCCAATTAGTAAGTTGGGCTGCTAAAAGAAAATCATTGCCTTGTGACACGTTAGAGCTACATTGCTCAGATACCTTAATTATTGAGTCTAACACAAAGACCTGACTTGATAACCAGGTTTATGATCATGAAACAAGCTTAACCACAAAGAAGACAATCTTGCTGTCCCCAGCCCCCAGGAGGGGGTTTGAAACAATCAGCCAGATAACTAGGGATGTTCAGAAGTAGAAACATTCAAAATGCAACTGGATGCTATGATAGAGAGACTGAAGGTATGAATTTTGAGGGGCCCAAGTGTTCTGTTTTGACCTTGAGTTTTGTGGTTGGCTTAGGATGCTTTACTATGTTAAAGGCACAACATAAATGCAAGTTGTTTGCAGATTAGAAGTGCATTTTAACCGGACTGCATGTAAAGGCAGATTTCTGAGTCATTGTCTTAAATAATTTTTCCTTTCAGAGAATACACCTGGCTGAGCTCTGATCTCCCATCTGTTGTTGTCTAATGTCATCATTCACATCTTGACGTAGTGATTCTTGCTGGTGCAAAAATAAGGGTAATAAATTGGCCTTGGTGTCCCTGGGTTAGGGAGCAAAAGCTCAACCGGGACCCTCCTGTGTGCTATCCATTAAGCCTGCTGGGACTATCCACTGGTAGATATCAGGTGAGAAGTGGATCAGGTTGTGATGTTCCTTGTGGTCAAATAGCCTGCTGTAGTTTTGATCATTGAGGCTCATGAATGAATAACGGTCCCTTCTGCAAGGTACTTGAGGGTGCCCATCCAAAGATTTCACATTGTATCTATGGGTGCCCATGCAGTTGCTGTCCACCATAGTACCTGTAGATGCCAATGAAATATTCCCCAACAAGGTATCAGTGATGATGAAATGACCTCCATTAGGGTGGTATCCATGCACTTATTCATGAAGAACTGGTGGGAGTTTTTGAATTGACCTAAATCAAGATGAAGTTCAATGCGACTCGAATGAATTCATGTTGTTCCTATTGAATGAGACTGGGCAGATCTTCAGATGGTATTGGTACATGCTTCAGTGCCAAATACTGTTACTTTGATATATTGGTGAATGGGTGATACATTTTGTCTAAAAATCATTACCAAAATAAAAGCAGACTAGATATTTGCTCGTACAGAGGGACACAAAAAATCTTAGGGCATTTTGAAATAAAAACAGAAAATGCTGGAAAATCTCAGTCGGTCTGGTAGCAGCTGTGGCGAGAGAAGCAGAATTAATGTTTTGAGTCCAATATGACTCTTCTTTGGACCGAATTCTGCCAGACCTGGTTGAGTTTTTCCTAGCATTTTCTGTTTTCATTTCAGATTTCCAGCATCTGCAGTTTTTTGCTTTTAGTTTACTCTGGTCATTCCCATGAACCCAGCTCTAAAGAGTCAGGTGCAACACGCCATTGCAAGAGACTTAATAGTAGGCTTCTGTCAGCCATCATCTATGGAGAGTGATACTGGGAGACCTTGAGGAGGTGACGATGAAAAATCATAACTGCCAGAAGAGATATAATTTAGCATCAAACAAGAACTACATTGCCAATGGATTTCAGATCACGCAATGCAAAAATATTTATGTCAACGTAATTAAAATTACTTATCTTGATAAAAACAAGTATCTGTGATCTCTCTGCAAGTTCTGTGCCCACACCATGGTAAAGTAATCAGACTTTTTATTGCACTATAATTAGCCTTGGAATTGGGGAGATCAGATAAGCTCAGGCAGATGCATTCTCTGAAGAGAAAAAAATTGTTTTGAAGCAATGACTCAGAATTCTGTCTTCACTTGCAGGCTGGTTAAAAATGCACTTCAAAGCATCTATTTTACTGAGCAACAGCATTGTCTGCAATTCAACCAGTGCTCAGGAATGTTAAGATAAAAACACAGAAAATGCATGGGGCTCAATCATCAAAGTGAAAAATGGCTATAAGGGTTGATGCCGTTGCCTGCTCTCTATCTAGAATGAAAGCTGCATTACCTGAAAATGTAAAATACTTTGTTACAGTGAACACCTGGCAATGCATTAAATTGGGAAGAGTCCCTTTGGGAGCTGGATTGTTTTTGTTGCTAGACATACTTGGTGAAATAAATTTGGGATGTAATTCTCCTATCCTGGAATAAGGATGACTATCTTGCCTCATTGAAAGTGTATTTCTTATTGTGTCGATTTATGTTTCCATTTTGTACTTGAGTACTGATCTGAAATGTGTAGGATTCAGTGTGCTTATAGGCCCTGAGACCAGTCATTTCTTGTTGCTTCTATCTGGGCACAAAAAGCAGCTGTCAGTCTTGCACAAGAGCAGAGTTTACGCAGTCCAGATGTTTGAGTCATGCCTCTATGAATCTTATGACTGGAGGCCAGAAATGCCAACGTTGCAAAGTCTACTTGAGTGGAAACTCCCGGACAAGTGCTATTTGGTGGAAGAAAGCCCACAATGACCTGGTCTGTGCCAACTCAAGGGATTAGGAGTAAAAACGCAGCTGAGCAAATCATTGGGTGTTTACTTTTAGCTAACTCCTTTTGCAAGCTACTGGACATGGGTGTGGCAGCTCCTTAGCTGTGAGTCACAGGTTGCCATGTTGCTGAATTGAACAAAACCTAGTCACTTTGTATGACTGGGAGTAGGCAAAGTGCAAATAATTACACAACTTGGGCAACCACTCAGAGTGCAATGGGCTGTTAAACATGGCTTGAAATTCCTGTTTAGCTCTTGGAAAGGGTTTTCACTTCCTTTTTTTTGGTTTTTTTTTCTGGACCTCCTACAGCCCAATGCAATTCTCCTCAATTCCTTGACCTACTTAATCCTGGGGACAGTGGAGCTAATCTGCCTGCAGGAGACCAGTGGCAGATTTCAAATATGGAAACACAAGCAGATCAGGGAGTTGTTTTTCTTTTACTCTAAGGCCTGGATTACACTGAGCATTATCACGAGGCTATATTGATGAATGTTACTGCAACAGATTAGCGTTTGCTGGTGTCTATATTTGTTGTAGGGTAGCTGAATTGTGCTATTAGTGATAGAGTTGATCTGCAGACACTTTTTGGGTGGAAACTTTTTTACTTACAATATTCGCAGCAGCGATACATGTGTGCCTTCAACTCTAACTCTATCTCTAGACTGACTCCTATTGGTTACTACAAATCTTGTGATCTTGCCTAACAAGTATTATTCTTAAAGGTACATTATACACTAAATAAAACCATAATTACTACAATATTGAAGCATCCAACAACAGATAAATGCCCACTAGGAGAACCTTGAAAGGAACACGTTTCTGCAAAGGCTTTTGCTGCTATTTAGCAGACTTATTTAGCCAAGAGAGCAATTTTCAGAGACATTGTGTGACATTGCAAATGTACCATTTCTCTCTCCCTATACATTACCTGTTCCCACATGTCATTCTTCAGCCTGAAGGGCCTCCATTTAGATAGAATGCTCCCATTTTCCTGCATGTTGCATGTTAAGCCTGGGCTCGCAATGTTCATTCACAAACTAGAAGCACTCAGACTGGAGGCACTCTGTGTTGCAAAACCTCAAATAATTGAAGACCTTTTCCCTCTTCTCTCCTTGCCTGGATGATAAATTGAGATGGAAGATATTGCACCAGCAGTTAAATGAGAAACCAAGTAAATTAATTTACTCTGGAGTAATTAATGAATCGTGAGTGGATAATGGGTTGGAATGCTAGACATCATTTTACCACAAGAAATTTGAAAGACACATCTCCCCTGCTCTGTACAAAAATAATATTTTGTTTCAGTATTGATTAGCACCCTCTTTAAAGTGATTGAAAATGCACTGACAGAGATGGCCCGTGTTATTTGCTTCCCTGTCCTCGAATTGTCTTAAAGATGGTAACTTGGACAAGACATTACAATTGAGCGGGCCATTTGATACATCTTAATTCATCTATCCAGGAACATAAGAGCAGGAGTAGGCCATTCGGCCCATCAAATCTACTCCACCATTCAAGCAGATCATGGCTGATATCTATCGCTATGCCATTTTTCCTTACTATCACGATATCCCTTGATGTTATGAGTATCCAGAAGTCTCTTGATTTATGTCTTGAACTTGCTCAGTGATTGAGCTTCCCCAACACTCTGGGGTAGAGAATTCAAAAGATTCATCACTCTCTGAGTGAACAAATTCCTTCCCATCTCAGTCTTAAATGACCTGCCTCCTATTCTGAGACTGTGTCCCCTGGTTCTAAGTTCCAAAAATACAATGAGCCAATTATTATTGTAGTGGGTCCAGAGTTTTGCCTTCACAGCTCCATCTGGATGTCTAATCTGCAGATTGGTCACTCTGTGTGAAGAAGAATCTCCCCATGTCAATCCTAAATTTACCTCCTTGTTTTGAAGCTGTGTCTCCAGGTCCCCATGCATTCACATTTTAAAATATTTATTGTTACGATGTGGGCGCCTTTGGCAAGGTCCCCTTTTTTTATTGGCCTTATTGAGTAGCAGGTTAGTGGTTAAGTGCCAACCACATTTAGTCCAGACCAACTAGAGATGGCAGGCTCCCCAAAGTGTATTAGTGAACTAGTTAAATTCCAATGCCAAAACTCTTTTATTATTAGTATAATTACCAGATTCATGGAGTTTAATTTCTCAACATGTCATGAATGGATTTGAACGCACCCACTTACGCAATACTCCACACAGCAGGGCTCACTTGCCAGCAAACAGGAGTGCAAACTCTGACTTTCTTTATTTTTTGTTTTTTCCCCTGCTCAGAGACTTATTGAAGATAATCTTCAATATATTTACAATCACTTCAAAAAATGATCATTTTTTTATTTAGGCAGGCCATGTTTTAAAATTAATTATTGCATGACTTAAGTTTGGATTTCCAAGTTCTGGATGAAAGCTGGACTGGGCACCTAGAATCCTTCAGCTGGAAGATAAGACACAGGAGGGGGAGCAATAATTCTTTGCCAGAAAGTTCATTTTATATACATAAATGTGTTTTAAGGGATCAGTTTGCACAGAAGCTTAAATTTTGCTCCACCCCGAGTAAGGCTACAGAATATATTGCTAAATCTTTGGCTTCCATTTTGAGGTTGAATCTAAGTCTTTTGGCGAGTGATTGAGCAAACCTTGCACAGCTGCAAAGTGCAACCATCCTATTTGAAGCATCTGTACAGTATAGTGCTTCCAGACAGCGTAATCAACCCTTTTCAGAAAAGGTTGTCAACCTTGTTAGCATTAGGTGTACGATGTTGCAATTCTGATGGAGGATATGGTAACATAGAAGGGAAGTGGGTCAAATTGTGCTGCTGGAAGCTACAGAACCAAAGAGTGCTCAGTGTTTATTGATTAGCACCCTGGTAACATTTTTGTTTTCCAAGCTTAGCTCTTGATCTTGAAAACAAATGAACCAGATGGATCGGGGAAATGAGATCTTGTAAAGCAGGTGGTACCTAATTCATGGTGCTGATGTTTGTCGCAGGCCAAAAGCTGGTGGGCAGGAGTACAAAGCTATATTGTCAGCCATGGCTCAGGAGGCAGCACTCTCTGCTCTGAGTCTGAAGGGTGTGGCTTCAAGCCCCATTCCAGAGACTTGAGTACAAAAATCTAGGCTGACACCCTTGTTAGAATTTGATTCTCCCCTGGGGAACAGACTTTTAAAAAAAAATTCATTCAGGAGATGTGGGCGTTGCTGGCTGGACCAGCATTTATTGCCCATTCTTAATTACCCTAGAGAAGGTGGTGGTGAGCTGTCCTCTTGAACGACTGCATTCCACGTGATGTGGGTATACCCATAGTGCTGTTAGGAAGGGAGTTTCAGAACTTTGACCCAGTGACAGTGAAGGAACAACGATGTAGTTCTAAGTCAGGATGCTGTGTGACTTAGAGGGGAACTTGCAGATGGTGGTGTTCCCATGCATCTGCTGCCCTTGTCCTTCTAGGTGCTAGAGGTTGCAGGTTGGGAATGTGCTGTCGAAGGAGCCTTGGTGAGTTGCAGCTGTGCACCTTGTAGTTGGTACACACTGCTGTCACTGTACACTGAAGGTGGATGGAGTGAATGTTGAAAGTGGTGGCTGGGGTGCCAATCAAGTGGGTTGCTTTGTCCTGGATGGTGTTGAGCTTCTTGAGCTGCACTCATCCAGGCAAGTGGGATGCAGGTGTTGGGGTCTGTAGAATCGGGAGGGAAGGCGGGGTTGGAAAGTTCGTTGCCTTCCCAACTTCCTGTAATTCACTCAGGCAGGGTAGGTCAACCTGCCCAGAGTAGAATTCAGGCCACTTAACAGCCTCTTCCTCGGGGGAGCCCTCCACCATGTGGGGAGGTCACCCAGTAAAAGCTGGCTGCCTTGCTCCAGGTTCGGGGGAAAAGGCGATATATGAATGCAAGTCTGCAGCATGCTCATTGCCTGTCTAATCTCAGATTGGTCAAAAGACATGAAACCCAAACTCCACTTGGTGCCATCTCATAGCAACACACTTGAGATCAGTGACTCAGCGCATGGGAAATTATGTGTACAAATACAGGCCTTGCTAATTTACTAAATTAGTGTGTCCAATACAAGGCGCCATTATGCTTCCTGTTTGGAGCTAATGCTTTGTCTTCCCATTGTTAGTTTCTTCTTGCTCTGTATCCTGTTTAAAAGCAGTTTCACAGTAACTCCAGGGGACTTGCCTGGTACGTTCTATTTGCACAACTAAACACTATATTGCAATAAAAATAATATTTTCGGCAACAGCAAATTAATGGTCTTCACAAATCTGCCACAACATTTTACTGAACGACAAGTTTTATCCTGAAGTAACGTGTCATTACTGCGCCACTGAAATGCAAACATTTTGGGTGCAAAAAAGTAGCTAAATGACAAGATAGCGGTGCACAAATTATTTATTTTTCGACAGCTTAGAAAGTGGCTACATGGCTGGACCAGGATCTCAAGGCCGAGAGCTAAAATCTCATTGTCACAAATTGTGAAACTGAATTCAATAAATCTGGTAATTTATGGGCTGACAAAAATAATCACAAGCCTTAGACTTAGAAAAGCTTCCTGCATCTAGAGCCGTATATAGCAAACAAAGCCCACGCCTTATGTCTGTTTTCGTAGCTTGTTTTTCCTGGAACAGGTCACCAACCTGAAGGTAGAGGCTATGGCTTGAGGGATGTCACTCTGCATCAAATATGGCCGACCAGGAGCCCCTCCCACTCTTACCACTTGCTGTTTGCATGTTGGAAGGATTCGCAGGTAGATAATCGACCTGTTTTGGCCACGTTATGAATGCACCTTCCTTGACCATCAAGTTGTGGAGTGGGACTTGAACCTGGAGCTTCTGGTTCAGAGGCAGGGATATGACCCACTGCATCACAAGACCTCCTTAAAATCCAACTGCCTTGCTAATATCGTTCAGGGAGGGACCTATAATCCCTGTTCAATGAGTCTTACATACAACTTCAATCCATAGCTGACTCTTAATGCACTTATGACAATTCGGGTTCATCCACATCCTAAGAATGAAAGAGGAATTCTGAAGATTTTCTACTCCACTGGTGTGTAACATGACAAACACCTTGAGGATGAACTCAATGTGAGCTGATTTTAAAATCAAGAGAGGAAATATATGAAAGGGAAAGATGTTTCTTCTTCTATACTGGTCACATTGAAACGCTTCCTCTAAGTCGTCAATCTTGTAACCGTTGGTTTTTCAATTTTGGCAGTCATATGAAGGATGACACTTGAGCACAATCTGCTATGTGCATATATAAAGTGTATAAAATTCTTCATTTCTTATCATTGCATCTATTTCTCTTGTTACAATTACGTAATGCCTTTGTGACACTGGTAACACCTAAAGTGTACCAGTGAAACTTGTTTCTATTTAGGCCTCCCATTACTGATGGCACTATAATTTGAGTTATCCAGGTTCACCTGCCATATTGGTCTGTCATAGTAAACATAGCTAAGAGACATATATGCTCCCACCCAACTGTGAGCAGGATCATGGGATACTTACAAGTGTGTGTGTTCTCAATTTATTTGTAGTGAAGTTCTGGCAATATCTGAAAAGATTTTGATGCATGTGGTTGCATCCAACAATCACAATTGTGACAGCTTTGGAATCCTAGATGTATAGTATTATGGTGTTAAATGAATGTAGTAATAGTCCATATGCAGCAAGAATGGGACAACATTCAGGCTTGGGCTGACAAGTGGCAAGTAACATGCCACAAGTGTCAGGTAATGACCATCTCCAACAAGAGAGAATCTAATCATTCCCCATGCCATGGGAATCTAACCATTTGCCACGTGCAAATTGGCATAGGGTAAATAAAAGCGGTAAATGTGTGGCTCAAAGATTGGTGTGGGAGAAATGGGTTCCAATTCATGGGGCACTGGCACCAGTACTGGGGAAGGAGAGAGCTGTTCCGTTGGGATGGGCTTCATTTAAACCGTGCTGCGGCCAGTGTCCTGGCGAATCATATAACTAGGGTTGTAGATAGGACTTTGAACAAATTAGTGGGGGGAGGGTTCAATTGAAGGGAAGTTTAAAATATCAAAAAGAAACGAGAGAGCAGAAGTGTAGGGTAGTGAAGAGGTGAACGATGATCAAAGTCTGACAGGAGGGGGAAGAAAATATAAGCGGAAGAGTGCAGCACAAATCAGAACCCAAATGAGCAATAATAGTTAAAATGTCAAAGCTTAAGGCTCTTTATCGGAATGCACACAGCATTTGTAACAAGATAGATGAGTTGACGGCACAAATAGAAATAAATGACTTTGACTTTGTAGCTACTAGAGAGACGTGGTTGCAGGGTGACCAAGACTGGGAGCTTCATATTCAACATTCCATAAAAATGGGCTAAAAGGAAAAGGAGGTGGGGTAGCTTTGTTGATTAAGGAAGGTGTCAGTGCGGTGGTGAGTAGTGATATAGGTGCATAAGTCGTGATGTGGAATCAATTTGAGTGGAAATAAGGAATAGCAAGGGGAAGAAGTCACGGGTGGGAGTCGTCTTTAGGCCCCCGAAGAGTTTCCTCACTGTAGGACAAAGCATAAATCGGGAAATAATGGAGCCGTGTAAGAAGGGCGCTACAAGTGTCATGTATGATTTTAATCTGCATATTGACTGGACAAATCAGATTGGCAGGGGTAACATGGAAGACGAATTTGTAGGCTGCATCAGGGATTGTTTCTTAGAGCAATATGTTGCAGAACCTACCCAGAAACCAGCTATTTTAGATCTAGCGATGTGTAATGAGGTGGGATTAATAAGAGATATTGTAATTAAGGATCCTCTAGGGGGTAGCGATTACAGCATGGTAGAATTTCAAATTCAGTTTGAGGACGAGCAACTCGACTCTCAAACCAGTGACCTCAACTTTAATAAGGGCAGAGGTATGAAGAAAGAATTGTCTAAAGTGGGCTGGGAAAATAGACTAAGGGGAAGGTCAGTGGATGAACAGTGCCAGACATTTAAGCAGATATTTCATAACGCTCAGCAAAAATTTATCCCAGTCAAAAAGAAGGACTCGATGAGAAGGATGAGATACCCATGGTTAACAAAGGCGGTCAAGGGGAGTATCCAATCAAGAACCAAGGCATACAAATTGGTGAAAACTAATGGTAGGCCAAAAGCTAATAAAGAGGGAGAAAATTGATTATGAAAGTAAATTGGTAAATATAAAAAACAAACGAGCTTTTATGGATATATAAAAAGAAAGTGGCTAAAGTGAGCGTGGGACCCTTGGAGGATTCAACTGGAGAATTGATAACGGGAAACAGGGAAATGGCAGATGATTTAAACCAATATTTTGTATCGGTCCCCACTGTGGAGGACACTATATAAACATCCTAAAGATATCAGATAAGCAAGGAGCTAATGGGAGGAAAGATTTTGTAACAGTCTCTATCACAAGGGACAAAGTATTTGACAAACTAGTGGGGCTAAAGGCAGACAAGTCGCCAGGACCTGATGGCCTGCCTCCAAGGGTTTTAAAGGACGTGGTTGCAAAGATAGTGGAGGCATTGGTCAAAATATTCCAGAACTCACTGGATTCTGAGGCTGGAGAGGGGGGTGGTCCCAGTGGATTGGAAAACCATTTATGTGATGCCCCTGTTCAAGAAGTGAGGAAGACAAAAAACAAGAAACTATAGACCAGTCAGTCTAACATCTGTCATTGGGGAAAATGCTAGAGTCCACTATTATGGAAGAAATAGCAGGACATTTAGAAAAACTTAACACAATCAACCAGAGTCAACTGTTTTTTTTTTAGGGAAGTCATGTTTGACAAATTTTCTAGAGTTCTTTGAGGATATAACAAGCAGAGTTGATAAAGAGGAAACTGGTAGATGTAGTGTATTTGGATTTCCACAAGGCTAATCTGAGATTAGACAGGCTTCGATAAGGTGCCACATAAAAGGTTATTGTACAAGATGGGAGCTCACAGTGTTAGGAGTAATGTATTAGTGGGGATTGAGGATTGGTTAACACACAGAAGACAGAGAATTGGGATTAACGGGTCTTTTTCAGGTTGGAAAGACGTAACTAGTGGAGTGCCACAAGTATCAGCCCTAGGGCCTCAATTATTTACCATCTACATTAATAACTTGGAGGAAGGGGCAGAGTGTAATGTATCCAACTTGTCTGGTGATACAAAAATAGGTGGGAGGGTCGGTTGTGATGAGGACATAAGGAATCTGCAAGGTGATGTAGATAGGTTGTGTGAGTGGGCAAAATCTTGGCAGATGGAGTTTAATGTAGGAAAGTGTGAGGTCATGCACTTTGGTAGGAAGAATCAAAAGGCAGACTATTATTTAAATGGAGCGTGACTCCAAAAAACTGCAACACAGAGGGATCTGGGTGTTCTTGTGCATGAAACACAAAAGGTTAGTATGCAGGTGCAGCAAGTAATTAAGAAAGCAAATGGAATTTTGGCCTGTATTGCTAGGGGATTGGAGCTTAAAAATAGGGAAGTCTTGTTACAACTGTACAGGGTGTTGGTGAGGCCACACCTGGATTACTGTGTGCATTTTTGGTCCCCATATTTAAGAAAGGATATACTGGCGTTGGAGGCTGTTCAAAAGAGATTCACTAGGCTGATTCCTGGGATGAAGGGGTTGACTTATGAAGAACGGCTAAACAGGTTAGGCGTTTATTCATGAGAATTTAGAAGAAAGATGAGAGATCTTAATGAAACATACAAGTTTCTGAGGGGGCTTGACAGGGTAGATGTTGAAAAGATGTTTCCACTAGTGGGGGAATCTCGAACTAGGTGAAATAGTTACAGAATAAGGGGACAATCATTAAAAGCTGAGATGTGAAGGAACTTCTTCTCTCAGAGAATAGTGAATGTCTGGAATTCTCTACCCTAGAGGTTTGCAGAGGCTAGATCACTGAAAGTATTTAAAGAGGAGGTAGGTAGATTTTTGAAATGTCCGGGAGTTGGGGACTATGAGGAGCTGGCACAGAAGAAGAGTTGAGGCCTGAGGCAAATCAGCCATGATCTTATTGAATGGCGGGGCATGCTTGAGGGGCCAAATGGCCTACTCCTCCTATTTCTTATGTTCTTATGACATCCAATGGCAATACCATTGCTGACTCCCCCACTATCAATATCCTGGGGATGACCAATGAGCAGTAACTGAACTGGGCCAGCCATATAAATACTGTGGCTACAAGAGCAGGTCATAGGCTAGGAATCCTGTGGCGAGTAACTTACTTCCTGACTCCTTAAAGCCTATCCACCATCTACAAGGCACAAACCAGAAGTGTGATGGATGCTTGGTTGGGTGCAGCTCCAACAGCATTCAAATTTCAGCACCATCCAGGACAACCCAGTCCACTTCATTAGAAAGCCATCCACCACCTTAAATATTCACTCCCTCCACCACTGAAGCACAGTGGCAGCAGTGTATAATATCTACAAGATGCACTGCAACAACTCACCCTTCGTCAGCACCTTCCAAATCTGCGATCTCTACACAGGTAAAAGGACAAGCATAGCAGATGCATGGGAACATCACCTCTTTCAAATTCCCCTCCAAGCCGCCCGCCATCCTAAATTGGAACTATATCGCCGTTCCTTCACTGCTGCAGGGCCAAAATCTTGGAACTCCCTCTCTAACAGCACTTGTGGGCACACCTACACCACAGGGACTGTAGCAATTCAAGAAGGCAGCTCATCATCACCTTCTCAATGTCAATTAAGGATGGACAATAGATGTTGGCCTACATCCCGTGAATGAATAAAAGAAAAACTCTACTGAAAATTTCGATTAAGGAAGATATAAAGGAGCCACTTTCCTGGTGGTTTACTCTTCAGGCTCACTTGTGAGCACCTGAGAGTAGCCCAGGGGAATTCTACCCCCGGCTCGCAAGCCCTTGTATTAAAAATAAAAATTAATTTCTTTTACACTTTCAAGGAGCAGTGCAGACTTTATTTTATTTTCTATTCATTTACAGCTGAAATTCTAACACTTCAGTTCAGCAAAAGAAAAATGCTCATTGCTGGCACATATAATTTAATTGATTTAAAGTGAAGTGTTGTGCTCTGGTTGCCCCTGGAGCACCATAGGTTTCATGTGGCAGGGATGTTTTGTAGCAACTGTTGGCCTGATACTGTCTCCCAAAAACTACTGTTTTTATTTTCAGGGTAGGTGGTGGCTTGGGGTAGGTTTTGGTGTTGGAGTTGGAGAGAAATTCCATGGGAAAGTGATATGAAAAGAAGGAAGGTCTTGCATTTATATACACCCTTTCACAAAATCAGGATATCGTCCACAACACATTACAGTCATGAAGTACTTAAGTGTAGTCACCCTTGTAATGTAGGAAACTTGGCAGCCAACTTGCACACAGCAAGCTCCCCCACACAGCAATGTGACAATGATCAGATCTGTTTTTTGTGATGTTTTTTGAGGGATAAATATAGGTCGGGTCACCAGGGATAACTCTTCTGTTCCTTTCAAAATAGTTCCATTGGACCTTTTGCAGCCACCTGAGGGCAGGCAGGGCCTTGGCTGAACATCTCATCTGAAAGATGGCATCTCCGACAGTGTTGCAATCCCTCAGTACTTTTCTGGATTTCAGATGAACTGGCTTGAAGGGCCAAATACCCTTTCCTCACTCTAGATTCCACGATGTAATGCTGGCAGAAAATCATTTTCTTTAAGTTATGGAGCAATGGGGAGATACCTTAAATTCTTTTGGGGGAGGTGGTGGCATTGTGGTATTGTCACTGGACTAGTATTCCAGAGACCCAGAGTAATGCTCTGGGAACCCAGGTTCGAATACCACCACAGCAGCTGGAATTTGAATTCAATAAAAATCTGAAATTAAAAGTCTAATGATGAACTGAAACCATTGTCGATTGTCGTAAAAACCCATCTGGTTCACTAATGTCCTTTGGGGAAGGAAATCTACCACCCTTACCTGGTCTGGCCTACCTGTGACTCCGAACCCACAGCAACATGGTTGACTCTTAAATGCTCTCTGAACAAAGGCATTTAGGGATGGGCAATAAATGCAGGTCTAGCCAGCGGTGCCCACATCCCAGGAATGAATAAAAACAAACCCAAGCTCCCCCCCCACAGAGGCAAAGAGTTGTGTAATAATGATGTTATCAGGTGCTTCTTATTGCACAGTTCTTATTGCATCAGCATTGGTGAAACTAATTGTTCTCTCAGCTGCTGATGGTGCAGGGCTCATAGAGGCCAGGGTTCACCACCATGAGAGAAAGCAAAAGCAAACTACCCTCACCACACTGGAATTCCACCATCTGCACATTGACCAAAAAGAAGCATTAATCTAGTGAGGAGGGGGCACATGAGATGGATACAAAATTCTGTCTGTCCAAGCTTATTGAACAAAGCTCCCTTGATGGTTTAGTGGATGGAGACAGCGCCACGGTACCAGACCAGAAGGTTCCAAGTTCAGTTCACCAATCAGTTGTGATATGATTTCCGCTGTGGTTCTACAATGGACTGCAACATCTCTGGGCCAGAGGGACAAAAGTGATTAGTGCTTTTTTTGTTATCTATCTGCGACTCCAGTCGTGGTTGAGTGAAGGTCAGTTGATGGTAGGTTGTGATTGTGATTTCCTCTGTAATTAAAAAATCAGAATGATGCTCCCGATCTAGGGGAATCTACATGTGA
This sequence comes from Carcharodon carcharias, assembly GCF_017639515.1. Taxonomy (NCBI): domain Eukaryota; kingdom Metazoa; phylum Chordata; class Chondrichthyes; order Lamniformes; family Lamnidae; genus Carcharodon; species Carcharodon carcharias. The sequence continues at coordinate 154,973,683 of NC_054476.1, read as the reverse complement.
AAGATGGCCACTTGATGGCAAGGATGGCAATAGTAGAGTTGCCCTCTCTGGTTGGGCATGTCCCTGGAGTTTACATCTCATGATTCCTTGCTTCCAGCTGCCGCATACCCGCCATTGGCTACCCTACAAGATCTTCCCACACCAATCGGAAAATGATTGGACTCTTTGTAACCCAATTGGATAAGTATTACTATGGGTTAAGCAAACCTTTATCGTGCCTCCAATATTTTGATGACTAATAAACTAAAGTATTGAAAGAAAATGGAAGAAACAAACCACAGACGTTTCTCCAGGTTGTTGTCTTGCTTTGTCCTGGAGATGTATCTATAATCCTTGGGGAAACCAGGACCATCCTGTAGAAATGGGAAGCCTAGGCAACAGGCACCTAGGGTTGCTGCAAAAAGACACATTACCCAACTGTATGATGCTTGACTATTAGCCAAACAGCCTTTTTTCCCCCCATTTTCAATATTTTTATATCTAGTAAAGGGAAACATTCAAAGAAAATTACAAAAGGAAATCTTTCTTTAAATGTCTCAATGATGTTTCTCCAGGATTACACACACCAGTGCTTTGGAGATTGATCTTCAATTCCTGGAGACTCCAGGCCAATCCTGGAGGGTTGGCAACCCCATACGACCATAAACTCCAGGGCAGCTAAGGGGGGAAAATTTCCTCTCAAAATAAATTTTAAAACAGTCAACACATGAAAAAGGAAGGCGAGGGTGTTGCTTTTTTAAAAAAAAAAAATTACAGTTGGCAAACCCGTATAGAGTTTTCAGACTCTACTTATGCATTTTTCTTTTCAGCTTGGAGTATGTGCCAGAGCAATGGAAGATGTTTGAATAATGTGCTCGTGGTAGTTGCGAGAATGTAGAGTCATTGTGTGTTGGCACCAGACCAAGTGGCTTCCTGGAAGAGGAGGTTGAACTGCTGACATGTCTGGTGTGTACTACAGCAGGCCGGGGGTGGGAGGAGACGGACTCCAAATGATTACTGTATTTGTCAAACTGAAAGTACAAGGGATTCCTGTTGTCACGTGAGCCAGAGTGAGCTATTTAAAAAGGAAATGCAGTCTTTCGTTTCTTTGTGATTTCTCTGACTGCTAAATTTTCTTTTACTTTTTTCAAACAGACAGGTCCTTTCCTATGTAGCATCACCCCATTAGTCCCCCACCCACTGCCCCCCCACACCCCCACCCCCATCCCTCCTTCCCCCACTACCCTTTTCCATCAGTCCCATTGTATGTTGTAGTTGGTGAATTTGCTGATGTTGTTGCCCAGCAGCTGTTTGAGCCTGTCTCAAGTAGCTGTTACCTGAGTGCTGGGCATGAAGTGACAGCCATCTGGTCTCGATATTGCGCTGGCTTGATGTAGATTTTAAAGCAGGTAACTGCAGCTTGGAGCCCCTTTCTCTCTCTCTCTTGGAAGCCAAGTACAGTACAGAATCCCAGCCAGGAGCAACTAAGATCATTGATCTGCATGGCTCAGCGTTACAATCATATATGCCTGTCTCTTTATGGGGTATGTGGAACATTCCTTGTTGCAGTCCTACTCCGGCCCCCTCCCACAACTCTTCCTCCGGTACATCGATGATTACTTTGGTGCTGCTTCATGCTCTCGTCGGGACCTGGAAAAATTTATTAATTTTGCTTCCAATTTCCACCCCTCCATCATTTTCACATGGTCCATCCCTGACACTTCCCTTCCCTTCCTTGACCTCTCTATCTCAATTTCTGGTGATAGACTGTCCACCAATATCAATTACAAGCCTACCGACTCCCACAGCTACCTCGACTACAGCTCTTCACACCCCGCTTCCTGTAAGGACTCCTTCCCATTCTCTCAGTTCCTTCGCTTCCGTCGCATCTGTTCTGATGATGCCATTTTCAAAAACAGTTCCTCTGACATGTTCTCCTTCTTCCTTAACCGAGGTTTTCCACCCATGGTCGTTGACAGGGTCCTCAACCGTGTCCGGCCCATCTCCCGCGCATCCACCCTCACGCCTTCTCCTCCCTCCCAGAAACATGACAGGGTCCCCCTTGTCCTCACTTATCACCCCACCAGCCTCCGCATTCAAAGGATCATTTCCGCCATTTCCGCCAACTCCAGCATGATGCCACCACCAAACACATCTTCCCTTCAACCCCCAGCAGCATTCTGTAGGGATCACTCCCTCCGGGACACCCTGGTCCACTCCTCCATCACCACCTACACCTCAACCCCCTCCTACAGCACCTTCCCATGCAACTGCAGAAGATGCAACACCTACCCCTTCACTTCCTCTCTCCTCACCGTCCAAGGGCCCAAACACTTCTTTCAAGTGAAGCAGCATTTCACTTGCACTTCTCTCAACTTAGTCTACTGCATTTGTTGCTCCCAATGCGGTTTCCTCTACATTGGAGAGACCAAACACAGACTGGGTGACCACTTTGTAGAACACCTTCGGTCTGTCCGCAAGCATGACCCAGACCTCCCTGTCGCTTGCCATTTCAACACTGCACCCTGCTCTCATGCCCACATGTCTGTCCTTGGCTTGCGGCATTGTTCCAGTGAAGCTCAACGCAAACTGGAGGAACAGCACCTCATCTTCCGACTAGGCACTTCACAGCCTTCCGGACTGAATATTGAGTTCAACAATTTTAGATCATGAACTCTCTCCTCTGTCCCCACTCCCTTTCCATTTCTTCCCCCTCCTTTTTGTTTTTTCCAATAATTTATATAGATTTTTCTTTTCCCACCTATTTCCATTATTTTTAAATGTATTTCCACCCATTGTTTTATCTCTATCTTTTAGCCTTTTTAGTATTCCTTCAATCCACCCCCACAAGGCTATTATGTACCTTGTTTGTCCTGCTTTCTACCCTTAATTAGCACATTCCTTTAGATAATATCACCATCTTCAACACCTCTTTATCCTTTTGTCTGTGACATTTTTTTGGTTATCTCCACCTATCACTGGCTTCTTGTCCCAACAAACCCCGCCTCCCCACCTCCCCAAACCAGCTTATATTTCACCCCTTTCCTATTTTTACTTAGTTCTGTTGGAGGGTCATGAGGACTCGAAACGTCAACTGTGCTCTTCTCTGCCAATGCTGCCAGACCTGCTGAGTTTTTCCAGGTATTTCCGTCTGTTTTTATTATGATCATATAATGTCATTTGCTCTTCAAACTTGGGCCTGCTTGCATCCTCTTTTTAAGTGGCTCAGGTGTCTTCTCCATGGCTCACATCATAGCAGGATTCCCTTGTATTTTGGATTGCTGTTCAGAGATTGTGTTTTAAATTGATATAAATAAACTTAAGTTGTACAACCCAAGCGGTATCATCATCAGATCCAAATCTTAAGTTGGATGAAGGAAGTTGGGGGCGGGTGATTTTTGGGTTTTCCTCTTGACAAATTAAATGTTAGAAATCAAGATGATTCAGAGGGAGCGCAAACAAGGGTCTGATTTCCAGTTTCTGGAACATTTTACTTTTTTTTTCTTGAATAATGTTCTATTCAGTATTGAACTTTCCCAAATGATGCAGTAGCTAATGACACAGTGCATTGTGGCAGTCCCATGTCTGCAACAACGCCCTTTCAGCTGCTAGGTAGCAGAAACTCTGCCAGGGATCCTGTTTTAGGTTGATATCGGTTAGGACTTCCTTTGGATCACTGTTGAGAACCAGATGAGACAGACTTGGTACCGATGGCTCTGCCGGTGAGTGGTGTGTGTGAGAGGAATGGCCAATCAGGCCAAATGTCTGAGTCGTGTCGGTGCTGATTATCTCTCGAGGGAGGAGGCATGAGAAAGGAATTATATTCACACAATGTCTTTCAAGTCTTTAGGATGCTCCAAAGCATTTTATAATTCATACATTATTTTTGAATTATGAATGCTATTTTGTAGATTAACATGGCAGCGCAGCAAGCTCCCACAAACAGCAAGCAGGCAATTTACAAGTTAATTTGTTTTTGGTGATGTTATTTGTGGGGTAATTTTTGGCCAGCGTACCACGGGAACTCCTCAGCTTCTCTTCTAACTGTTCCAAGGGATGTTTTACATCTGAGCAGGTGAACAATGCCTCAGCTTAACATGTCTTCTGAAAGACCGTAAATCCAGCAATGCTGCAGTCCTCTCCGTATACTACTGAAATGTCAGCCTAGATTATGTACTCCAGTTCTGGAGGAGGGCTTGAACCCATGACTCTGACTCTGAGGCAAGATTGCTACCACTTAGGCAAGGCTGACAAAGATGCATGTTTTGAAGATCATGTCCAGTGTTCAAACAAGTGGCTTTGACATCCTCTTAAGAACCAAAGGATTCTGACAGATTTCAAAGAAAAGCGATGAAGAGGATTTTAGGCCTCAAGGAGATGAAGTTGTAGAAACAGTGAAGCAACTGAACATGTTGGAGAAAAGACTGAAGTGTTGATAATACTGGCCTTCAAAATAATGAAAAGTGTTTGAGAGAAAAATAAATGGTATATTTTGGACAATGAACATAGGACAAAATTGACATTGAATTCACAAGCCTCAAGCAAGGCTCAAGTCTGCCCCGCTCTCCAACACCCCGCAGGATATGTGGAAATGTGGAACACTATACTGGCCCAAACAGCACCTTTAAAAGGAGATTTGATACCTTTTGAGAATGGGATTCAAGGTTCCCAAAATATTTAACCAGAGTATTTCATTTGTTTTTTCAGGGAAGGTCAGAAAAGGAAATTAGTTTGCCTTAAGGTAGGATATCAACATTTGAGATGTGAAGTCTACAATCAAATGATAAAGATGTTGTCTCTAGACAGTCAGGCTGTGAAGGCTGAATGAATTTTCTCATGTCCTTAAAGCCTGGATAGGGATGACTGTTTTTAAGAATGTGTAACCGGAACAAATTCTTTCACCATTCTTCTGAAATTATCCCATTTACACAAATTAAAATTGGTAAGGGAATGGGGAGAACACCTGCGTTTTAGAAGTTTTTATTTTTGTCGAGTTTGAACAGGCTCTGAACTTCAGTTAATTATGTCTGGGGGATGCATGAGGGACATATCAAATGGTTAGGTTTGCACAAGCCGATGCACTTTAATAACAGTGTTTGAAACCATGTCAGACTTTGGGCATCTCCTGGACACATAGGAGATAATATCAACAACAATTGAAGCTGTTAATGTGTATGATGAAGAAAGCCAGCGAATAGAGAATGTTAACACTTGTTACGATTGTGAGACAGTATCATAATCCAAGGAGTTAGGATGAGGCCAAGAATTGGGAGATGAAAGGTTCAACAGCAAGCAAGCTCACATTAGCCCAGCCCCCACTTCCCTACGATTAGATCACAGCCTTGAAATTGCCCTGTAAAAGCTTGTTTTTGAGATCTGTACTGGTTTAATTTGATGGGAAATTTTATTTGGTTTCAGTGACTACAGCAGCTGCTGCTACTGCACGCAGTGTTCTTGATGTGTGCTGACACCCACTCGGGAATCTGGCATTACTGCAACAAAGTTTATTTATAAATGACATGAAGCAGATCCATAGGAAAGTTTTTGTGTCAAGTTTGTATTCTGAATCCTTATTGTTGGAATGTTGGATTTGAAGATTTGTGCATTAACTTTACTCTCTAATAAGTAAAGCCGAGAATCATAGAATGGTGCAAGCATGTGCATTTATGTGGCACCTTTGATGTATTAAAACGCCCCATGGCACTTCCCAGCAGTAATTATCAAACCAAAATTTGACACTGAGCCACATAAGGAAGATATTAGGGCAGATGACCAAAAGCTTGGTCAAAGAGAAAGGAGGAAAACTGATCTGGTCAGCTCGAGGTGCAAGGGCAGATATCCTTGCGGTTGCATATCTGGGAAGTTCAAGCCTTGTGTAGTGCTGGGGCTTGAGATGTGACTTATAGCAATAATTAGCTTTTTGAAAATTGTGATTATACTAAGACAGCAGGAGTAAACATGCAATCTGAAGCCATCAAAGAGCCCATCTGTTAGAACGGCAGATGGAAGTTCCTTGGATTCTAATTTTACTAGTCGGCCCTGTCTTTCCTTAAATTAACGGGCAGCCATGCAGCGCTTGTATTTTTGTAAACTAGTTTAGCAGCACTTGTAACATTTAACAGTGATTTCACTACTGCGAATTGTAATCTCTTGAGTCCATAAGCTAGACGTTGAGACAAGTTGTTTTGTAAAACTTTCAACTGAATATAATGGACGTTTGGGAATATTTTCAAAATTTAGAAAGGTAGATGCACAGCTTGTCATCTGTGATTCCTTGAGTTTCCTACATTTCAGGATTAATTCAGTTTCATCTCAACCCTTGACAATATTGAGGGCTGTCTCCATTCACTGCTTACCGAGGTCTGGTGCAGGGAGAGCTCCATTTTAGATAATCTAGTTTCAATCTTTCATTGTATGCATCATTGTGCCTATGATTGAACATGAAGCTTTGGGTCTGTTTTGGCTTTGAAAGACTTTTAAAAATGTTGCCTAATGTCGTATTTTATGTACTGCCAAGCTGTGGAAAGTTAAACAATAGCATGACTTTGCCCAGTGGCTCAGTAAATTATGCCAAGCAAGCCAGAAAGTCCGTGGGTTCCATTCTCGGGCATCAGAAACTGAGATTGTTGGGACATTGTCATGGATTAAGGAATGGAAAATTGGCCAAGATTGCTATTCCAATTATTACCTAGTGATTCCTGCTGGAAGGTGCATGTATTTGGATGTTGGCATGTATGTGATTGTGCTTACCTGTGATGATGTCCCATGACTGGCTGAATATTCTGCCAACCCTCTCTGTTGATACTTTTGTTCAAAGAAGGATCTCTTGGGCATTGTTCAAAGAACAGCCACTGCCTTTCCAGTGCCATCTTTCAAATGAGACAACAAGCTAATGCCCTTTCTACCTGCCCAGGTAAACATAAAATAACTCACGAACGGTTCAAAGGAGAACAGAGAATATTCCCGGCAGCCTAGCCCACATTCCTCTCAAACCAAAGCCGCCAAGAGCAGATTATCTGGTTACTAATCATTTGGTGTTTGTAGGATTTTGCTGTTGTGGGTTCCCAAATGACAATAGTGATTCCACTTCAAAAGTAATTCACTGGTTATAGAATGTCCTGTGATGCTGTATAAACAGAAGCTCTTTCTTCTCTACAAATGAGTTAGCAGCTTGAAAAGGTGTAAAAATAGGTTGTGCTTTTTTTTTGTTCAAAATAAATGTTCCTGTTTCAAATTTAAATCCATTACCTAACTGACTGACTGATATGACAATACGGAGCGAGGTCTGTTAATCGAAAGTTTAACCTTCCCTGGGAGCTGTGATTTGGTTTTTCTTGCAAATAAGACGAAGTGTATTTTATTTATTTTAAATTGACTTTTGGTTAGTGCTGCTGGAATTTTTGAACCAATCTAATTACTTCTCGGTTTTTACTGTTCTACACTTAACCGTGAAAATGTGAGAACTTTGTTTAGTGTTGATTACATAAGCAGTAACTCTCTTCTTTTAAATTGAGCTCAAGCCTGTACAAGTATTTTGTTTTTGTCACTGGAATTAGGACTTTTTTTTTCTCTTCCCACTCACCAATACAAGGGCCGGCATTTTAATGTTTATTTAGCTCTATCCATTGGCTATGAATTCATCCAGTGGGTTGTGGGAGGGGTATCATAGTAGGCCTTATGCCTTGGAATAGGAGGGAAGAAATCAGCCAGAATTCCCACTCTTGTTTTCCATCTGATGATTCCTGCTGCAAGTGTGTATGCACGGATGTTAAGTGTAGACAAAATAAGGCTTAGTTCTGTTAATTCCAAGCAATAGAACGTTTTACTCGTATTCCATTGTCCAGACTTACTGTGGAATCATGAGTACATGGGTGAGGTACTGGAGTGTGATTGAAAAGCATCATGATGTGAGGTATTATATATAACATAATTTAAAAAAACAATGATTTATAGGGAGAAATGGTAAGTTTCCATTGATTCGTGTGTTTACTTTGGTCCCAAACTGAAACTTGTATGTTGTGTGTGTGTTTGCAGTGGAAATAGAGCTATGGGGCATTTTGTGATCCCGTGGCCTTTTGATTGGAGCATGTTTCCATTGTGATACCTGTGAAAATTGTGCTTATCATTGCTGTGGTGGCATTGATTGTGGGATGGAGGCAGCAGTGGAGGGTGCTGGGGAGAGGGATTATGTTTTGATCTTTATAGGGGACTTGAGGAACAGTCAGGACAAGAACAGCGTGAATAAAAAAATGAGACAGTTCGAAGAACTGGTAATGAAGTGGTCGGTACGTGTTGAGATGCATAGTGTGGTTTTTTAAAAAAAATTGAAGAGGTCACAGTTCCTTTATGGATCGTGTCAGCTACCATCGTACAGAACGAGTACACGGAGACGATGCAGAAGTTGGCAATCAATAATAGCATAAAAAATAATTAGAACATAAATTAGAAACCCTCATTAGTTTTAAATGAACTTGTGTGTTGGTATATATTAGAAGACTGCAGTTTGGTTGAAATACTCAACCTCCAGCCTCCTCCTATAACTAAGCTGCTGGTCTTTGATTTGAAGCTGAAGTGGTGACCAGTGTTGTGATTGTAACATTCAGGCTTGATTTGAAGGTGGTGGGGTGAGACAGTGAAAGATAGCATGTTTAGTCTTGGCTAGTTGTGTGTTTTGGTGTGCTGGGGGTAACCAGGTTTGGCTGTTCACACTGGTCCACAGACACCTGAGAACCCCTCAGGTTATTTCAGACCGTGTTTACAGTCTGTCCTTGTGCAATATCTAAAGAATTCCATATTTTGATTTTTTTAAAAACTCATATTTATTAGCTTACTGGCATTCTACACCCGTTAACCCATACTAATAAAACACATCTCAATAATCGTGCTACTTTCCTTTGGGTACCTGGCAGCATCTTCAAAGGCCTCTGAGAGGAGTGCTATTATTTTTAGAGGTTCCCATACAGGAAAGGTTTAAAAACCTCTACTGTGGAGAAGGGTGTTGGGGGGGTGGGGGGGGGGGGGGGATGCTTTTCTCAGGGGAAAAAAAACCTAGGAGTGAATTCAATTTTGAATGAATATAGTGAAATTGAATAATAATAATGGACTGTGTTTCTTGCAGTTAGTGAAAGAAGGATTGCAACCCAGAGGGTCAAAGTCTTGATTTGTACTTACACAGCATTTTCTGCTAAAGATAACCGGACAGATTCGTTTCTTCCTCTTACTCACACTCTCTCTCTCTCTCACAGACATGGGACGAATTTAACCTTGTAACCCTGCCCTTCAGATTGTCTTCACTTTACTACTGGTGCAGCAGTCAGTTTTAATAGTACCCAGAAGACTGGCCCATGTTCAGATTAACTCCAGTAGAAGCCTTCTTTCATTCTGTTAGGGATATCTTGATTTGATTAAAGGTTGTATTTTTTATGGAGCGTGGAGAGGGTGGGGGGAGAATGGCCGGCTGTTTTTTGACTAGACTATGAAACAGCTTGCTGACCTGTTAGCAGGTTAATGTGAACCTGCTGTTGCTGACCACATTGAGGAGTACTTTCAATGTCTGTGAAGTTCTGGCCATTGGGCTTTTGGCTAGACAACTTCTATAGATAACTATTCCTATGATACACATTACAAAATGTGTCCTCTTCAATCAAATGATTTTAAGTTCGCAAGGCAAGTGCAAGTTCTTTTTAAAAAGAAACTAGCTGTATTGATTAGCAAGGGAGGGAGTTATACTGTAATCTGGAAGTTATTTGGTTTATGTGCACACTGGTATTAACAGCTATTCAAAACTGTGTTGCAAACAGTTGGCTCCACATGATGCATTCAGACAATCTGGTTCCTGGGCAGCGACAGCAAATGTTGCTGAATGAGACCCTAAAGCACAGAGGAGAGCAGATGGGAGTGACTCTTTCCCAAAGCTCATCGTCCTTTCATCCTTTGATGGGAGTGAGCTGCTGGCTATAACCTGCCCTCCCCTGCCCCCAACCCTGTTTGCAAAGTCACGAAGATGGAACTTAATCGTGAAATGTGAGGAATTAAGGGCTTCACTCTAGTCCATAACGCAGCCACACCAGCGCATTGCGTTCCTATGATGTCTTCTTTGTAACTGAAAGTCCCTCGGTGTTAGAATTTGCTGCTCATTCACTGAGAAAGGAAAGAATCTGGAACCAGTCTTTCCTTCACATAGGTTTATTGACATGAGCTTGGCTCATTGGTATCGCTGTTCAGATGTAATCTACGCCGACAGGCCAGCACAGTACCGAAGGATGGCCACAGTGCTATCTTTCACAGGAGAAGCTAAAGGGAGATCCTATCCCCCTGTTCATGGAAACATTAAAAGCTGTAGAGCTGGTATTCCGGAAGGATGAGATCAATGGCTTGAAGGTGGTCCTTCATTTGACACAGTCTCATGATTTGCTGCTTATTCCTTCTTGAATAAACCACATCTTACAATCTTTCTCATCTGTTTGTTTCTAGACTTTAAAAAGGAAAGAGAAAGAATACGAGCACGAAATGGAGCGCCTTGCAAGAGAAAAAATTGCCACCCAGCAACGTTTAGCAGATCTGAAGAATGAACTGAGCCAATGGATGGACATTCTTGAAGTGGATCGCATTCTCCGCCAAACCGTGCAACCGGAGGACGACCAGGCTTCTACCTCAACCGCATCCGGTAAGAGCTAGAATCATAAGAATAAAACTGCACAGGAAGAGGCCATTCAGCCTATCACTTCTTTGTTGGGATAGCAAAGCAGTTAAAAGAAACTTTGCTTCCTTTCAAGTAGCTTGTTTGGGTAAGATGATTATTGACAATGTTAGAAATGCAGGTCCCTTTAAAAGTAAATCAGGACAAGTTTCAGAGTGAATTGAGAGTAGGTGTACTTGAGAGAAGCCTGTACTTAAGAGCTGGGTTTTTCCCTAGTAAGGGGAGTTTCTGATTCTTGACAGGGAAAGAAGGTAAGAGACTGGTTTTTGTACTGAACTAGTTTAACAATAAAACAGTTGTGATACACAGAATGTCTTCTGCTGCCTGAGTTGGTAAATGGATATCTACTTATTAAACGATCATAACCAATTAGTTACCAGAGTAGTTATTGAGGAACCTAAAACAACATACGCTGCAATTTCTTGTGTTTGAAATTTGGTGAGGAGACTTTCCAATGGTGTTGCAGCAGCAGTGCTACTAAATTCTTCTGGCTAGGGCTAGAGATTTGTTGAATAGACACTCCCAGTAATGCTGTTTCACTCTGGAGTGATAGGATATGGTTTGTGTCTCCAATTCTTTACAAAGTGAGGAGTGGGATGGTAAACTCCATCCTCCCATGCCCCCAGAGGGGAAATAATTCTTGTAGGGAATGTGGGTTGGAGATGGGGCTGCAGCATCATAGGCCCAATTCTCCAAATGTTCCTTCTGATCACAGGAGCCAAGAATTTACCTTCTAACAGTAGCTGTGCTGCTGTGGGCTATTGACTAGTAGAAGCTAGGAACTTGCTCACGGGAAGAAGAAAAGTAGCCAAATGGTTCTGTTTTAATAAAACACTTTCACTTACTCGGAAGATGGGATAACCCTATGCAGGGTTATATACTTCACACAAGTCTGCTTCCATCTTATTTCATCTAGCCCTATCTGTGTACCTTCTAGCCTTGGTTTCCACTGACGGTCCCTGTCCTGTCCCTGGCATGTAATAAGACTCAATTCCAGCTTAATCAATATCCCACAGTCGAACAGACCATAAGGGGAAGCCAAGTGACAAATGGGGCAACAGGAGTATTGAGAGCCAGAGTTGAAGAGGAGACAGGTCACTGGTGGCTCCTGTACATTGATGGGCAATGGGGAAGGCCTGCAGTGTCTCTTGCAGCTATTTCCGAAAAAACTGAAAATTGCAAGGGAATATATTGCGAATCCAGTTTTCTAATACATGACCCAATGCATTGATTAGATTTGCGCCCTCACAATGAGGGTCAAAGATTATTTGATTTACAAAAAACCCTGGGGTGGAACTCGAAAGATGGTGGCGGGGTGAGGAGAGGCGGTGGTGGTGGAGGTATTGGTGGTTAGTGAGACATGAGAGTAGAATTCGAGAGGGGGGTGGGGAAGAGACAAACTGCCCTGATTCTGTAAATATAGCACAGCTGGATTTCTCCTTTGTAAAGGCATGTTGTGCCTTTTGTGGAGATTGTCATGACAACCGGCTTGGATGAATTGGAAACAGTAGAAGATTTGTAAATTAGTTTTCTGAAAGGTTATTAATATATTGTAGTGCAATTGCACAGCACTCTGCTTGCAGGGTCGAAAAACATTTTCACTCCATTAAAATGAAAAGCATGGCTCCGGGATTTGTTTATGCATTGCTTATTTTATTACATAAACTAATTGTGCTCTATCTGTTTTCAGTGGAGTGCCTCACTGTTGTAAAATCTTGAAAGTGAATTTATTATTTCTCAAGTTTGATTTCATACTTAATTAATCAGTAATTGTATCATGGATGTTTTTCCTATTTCTCTCCTCTCCTTGAAGGTTCTAACTCAGGATGATGGGGACCCAGTTTCCATAGGCAATTTGGTGGGCAAGATATCATAGACTGATACAAGGCCATTTGGGCTATCTTTGGTAGAGCTATCCAATTAATTCACTCCCCTACTCTATTCCTATAGTTCTTTCCCTTCAGTACTTATCCAATTCCCATCTAGAGAATAACAAGTCGGTATAAAAAAATCCAATCGCTTTCAACCTATGTCATCTGGTTACTGCCTAGTCAATAACTGGGGGAAAAAAAATCTTTACTTACTTTGTCAAAATCAATCATGACTTTGAATGCATCTGTCAAATATCCCTTTAACCACCTCTGGCCTGAGGAAAACAACCCCTGCTTTCCTGAATAACTGAAGTCTTGCATTCATAGCCACTTCTGGTCCTGGGATAGAGCTGACCTCTGCGCTGGCAAACTTGCCAGAGGTGAACCATTTCCTCTTTAATCTCCCCAACTCTCCCAGCCCTCCTTGCATTCAGATTCATGATCCGTTAGGTCTTCTGAACTGGCACCCTGCAATCGCAAAGGCTTGGGTTAGAGAGGTGAAAACTACTGCTGTTCCTGATCACAATTTAGTTACCCGTTACTTAAAAATAGCATGCCGGGGAAAGGATGAGATTGGCCAGGGCTGTGGTGCGCTGTAGTATGATATGGTTTCATGACACTCATTGTGTGCCTATAGACTCTCACCTGAAGAATGACCACATGGCTGAGGACCCAGCCAACGACTGGTGCACTCCAGCAATGATCAAAGCTTTCAGGAGAGAACAGTTGAAAATTGGAGTAGTGATTGGTGGAAGCAACTGTTACGCTCAATGAAAATGTACCACTTTAATCATTTGTCTTTTTTTTGTCTATTAATTTCAGAGGGTGAAGACAATATCGATGATGATATTGAAGATATGAGACCCATAAACTCCCTACCACAAACACCTCACCGGTCACACCACGAGTTGCTTAAGGCTGTTGCTTCTCCTGCTATTACTCACCAGTCATCGTTGCTGCCTCAGCATCTGTCTGTCCAGCAGAAGCCGCCTCAAACCCAGGCACAAGTGCAAATCCAGCCCCAGGCTTTAATTCCGTCGCAGACGGTAATGCCAGCTCAGACTCACATTGTGACGGCCTCGACGCTACAGCCAACCGTTATTGCCCATGCCGCACCTGCTTCCCACGCATCAGTGATTCACACGGCTGTCAACCACGTTATTCAAGCTTCTCAAGCAAAGCACATTGCTCATATTGCACCTGCAACCTCCAGCTCTGTCCAGCTGACCACCGCTGCTCAACCTATTGGCCACATCACTGTGCACCCAGCCACCTTAAGCCATATGGCTCACCTTGGTCAACAGCTGCCCGCTATCTATCCGCAACCAATGACGGTGAACCAGCCGGTTGTGAGCCATCTCACGCACGCCATCACCCACCAGCAAGTCAACGGCACCGCGCCTGTTGGCCAACAGGCAGTTGTGACAAAGCAAGCTGTGGGCCCACAAGTCGTGCACCAGCAGATAGTGGGCCAGACAGTCCTGAACCCTGTCACTATGGTGACCATGCCATCGTTTCCTGTGAGCACTTTGAAGCTGGCCTAAACTTGAGGAACGCAGAGCCCCGAGAGCACAGTAATTTAAAAAGACAAGCTTTCCTTCGTTCTCCAATACATTCCTGGCAACAAGTTACAGGCAAGGGACGGAAGGGTTGGCTTTGGAAGACATCAAGCGGAGAGGGTTGGCAGAGTGAGTGAGAGAAAAAAAAAATCCAACATGTCACCAAGCTGGCAGTGGGAAAGGAATACACACTGCAGAAAATAAACTGCTAATCAGAGCAGCATGGAATGACAACTGTCCTTAGTGACCTTTGTGTGTGTGTGTGCGTGTGTATGTTTTGTAATTGGTGAACTTAAAAAGGTGTTAGCAAGGCTTTTATTTTATTTTTTCCTCCCTCCCCTGGCCCTTCGTGTGTTGCATCGCCCCAGGAAATAATTGCTGGACAGATGCCACCGTGATCAGACAGAGGGTTTTTTAAAAAAAAAATAGCGAGAAACCTTGCAAACGAAGGCCCTGGTGGAGTTGAGCTTCACCGGATGATGTTGATATACCAAGATAAATTAACAAAGACGACGTTAATCGTGCCCTTGTGTTTGCGTGTGTGTATGTGAATTGAAACGCAATGGTCTGCTGGACCAGGCCCGGGAGTGTTGCAGGAGGCCCAAGACAGAACCAATGTGTCTGTCCCCAGCTTTTTTCCAATATTGGTTTTTAAATTTGCTTTGTGCGGACCAACACAAAAAAGTATTAACTAATTGTTGTGGTCTTTATTTTAAATGCACCTTTTGGAAAGGTCATTAATTGGCTGCAGCAACAACAACAAGACCCACACACATTCTAACAGTCTATAAGAAGCCCTGGCTGAGGTGAATAGATGTCGGCTGGGGAAGGGGAGGAGAGGAGAAGTTAACGATGTGCTGCAGTCCTGTTTGTAGCTGTGTCTGTTGGACTGAGTGGCTTTCTGAGCTTAAAGTGAGTTTAAATGTATGAATTGTCTAAGACTGACATCATTACTGTGTGTACTATAAAGGCAGTGTCTGTCATATGGGGACCTTTTTTAAGGAAAAAGATTTTTTTTTTGCAATAAAATTTTCTGCTTTCTTTGATTTAGGCTCAGAAAGGGTCTGATTGATAAACCATATAAATGGATCTGATTCATAAAACATGAGGCTCAGGCTGAGGTAGCCCCTCGCCAGATGGCTCCTTTTGAAGATTCTGCCTTGATGAAGTTTCCATGCTTGAGTATCATAGAGTGTACTTCGTATGTACAGTTAAAGAAAAATTCTGGAGCGGTTTATAATGAAGTTTCAGTTTACTTTACACAAACAGCAAAGTGCACCCCTTAATTTTTTTTTTATAAAATATGAATAATGTCTCAGGTATTTTCAGTGTGGTTCCAATCATGAGTTTCTCAGATTAATTTTAAAAAATCATGGTGAAACTACTTGAAAATGTTGTGCCGTACTCTAACCTAGTCTAAAAATGCAATATAAAAGTTTAAAATCGGAACCAGTTTCCTTGAGCATTCTTTGAGCAACCTGAATCATGAGCCCATAATATCTATTCAATGCAATGTTGCTGACTACAGTTGTAAACCCTCATAGTGGGATCATAATATTACTAAGGAAAGTACAAATTGAAGGGTTAGTACTGTGACTGCCTTGATACCCTGATCGGCTTTTCCATTGTTAACTCTGGCCCAGTTACTGGTGTTTAGCTTCTTTTCTATAAGCGGAGCATCAAGTACCAGATGCTTCCGTTTTACTTTTTAAGTACAGCATTTTCTCCAGTCAGCCACTGACTAGTTAGAAATGTTAAAAGTCAGAGTGAAATTCTAAACTTATGGTGAAGGTTTTTGTCACATTAGGTTGCCTGATAATTCCACTCTTCGCTTGCTTGAAATGGTGATTTTTAAAATCATATATTATGTGTACCTGTCTTTTAATTCCAGGGTACCTCTATTCACTTTAACACCACTGATTTGTGAAAAATGGTTTTCAAGAATTTTTTTAATACCTTTTATATTAACCACAGGTTAATAGATTAGTGGTATGTTACAAGGTGGTGATGCAGCAAGGGGTTCAAATGAAGTTATGTGCCAGAGAGAGAAACAACATTATTTTTTGAGTCCTCTGAACCTCCTTTCTGTGGCAGTGCACTGTAATATATAATAGATGTATTGTTTTCCTGTATCACCCAGTCAAATTAAAGTACTTATTTCTGCTTGCTCATGTGTACAATACTTTAGATCATGTGATCCTGAGTGTTCTGCCCAGCAATAGTGTTCAGTTCTGATGTCTCCATTTATTTTCCTGCATGGTTTTCTCCCTTTCAGTCCTCCCCCAACATCCCTTGATGCACAACACCTTTAGTTGGCTATTCAACTGTGAAGGAATCACAGCCCAACCTAATTCTTCCTTCAGCTTAATGACCACACACTTTTCAGAATCCCTGTACCACAATCAGGAGAGGAAATCCTGGCTGATTTTTTTTTTCTTTTTTACTCTTTGCCTGCAACCCCCCCCCCCCCGATAGAGTGTAGGGCCCAAACTTGGGATCTTCTGCAGTCTAACAGCTCTTTACGAGACCAGGGACTATACTTAACCCCCTGAGCCTTTGGTGGAGCTAACTATCACTTTTTTTAAATCAACATTGAAGTGCTGCAGTTTATGCAGGTACTAATCTCTTTGTGTTGGTGAACTTTTCTTTTCCATGATACAACCGTGCTTGTGTTACAACCCACTGAAATAATACACGTGCTATATTATGGTGATGAGTTATCGTCGCTGAGTATTTGGCCCTGATTCCCAGGAATGGACTTGGTGCTGGGATTGCACTGCAGTACCCCCCCCGCTGTTATCTGTGTTTGATGGGTCGCAACTAGATCACTGCTTTCTAAATATTTCTGTAATAAAATGCAGAGATATTCTGAACTGAAGAATTTCTCAGTTGACATCCTACCCTCGAGATTCTTTCCGTGGCTGCCTGTGAGGGAAGCAGTTTGGTAAAACTATAAATGTGATGATTCTTTTTTGACTGTTTAATACAAGAATATATAGGTACAAAACTTATGGTTAAATGTGAAATGTGCTCTGTTTCCATTTATCCTTTTAACAAAACGGGACCTCTTGGTGCTTTCCCCGTTCATGTGTCCTGTGCCTAAGTTCTCAGTATTTGGGTAAGTTGTGTATGCTGTATAAATTTATTATTGTATGTCCGTGTTGTTAATATTGAAAGGCACTTTTGTGGTTTGCTCTCTGCAATTCTCCAGGGCATTAAAGATTAACCCATCAGGAACTGAGGCCCATTACCATTTTCAGGGATATTAATAATTCCAATCCTCCTTCAATTGAATTTTTAAAAAGTCTGTCCAGATGTAACAGAGGGGAAGAGTAAAAAAATGAGCTAGATTTCCCACTTCTGATCTCCATCTAGCAACTCATACTCTGGAGTCTAGTTTGTGTGTGAGCATGAGATCCAATTCAGCTTTGATTGCTCCATGGTCTAACAGGCTGCTGACACTTGCCATCGAGACGCTCTCACATGAAGAAGGGCTCCTAAACCAAGGTACTGAAAGTCCCCTGAATCATATCCAACAAGACATGGCACCTGTCGAGAGAGGAGATCAGAGTTGGAGAGGGTGGAAGAACTGAATTTTACCAAATGCACCAGGTAGGGATATGAAGAATTCCAACTGGTTGCTTATGTGGCAAAATTATAATCAGCTAGTAAAAATTTCCTAAATTTGACGTTTTTAGTGAAATTACAGATACTTGCTTCACAAACACACGATCTCGGCATACTTTTTGACCTCAAAAATAAAAGGAGATAGAACTAATGGGCATCTCCCTTCACCCTATTCCCCGAGGGACAAAAGGGAAATTTGAATCTGTGTTCCGATTGTTCCGATGGCAATGGAAAAAAAGAATCCAATGAAATTTTATTCTCTTGCAGAGATACTCAAATTAAAACAAAAGATTAATCCATTAAAAGAGGAAACTGTTTAATAACCTGTACCCCAAAAGGTTGTGAGAACTGGGCTGTAGCTGCCAAACTTATGGTTAAGTGTAAAATGAGCTCTGTTTCCATTTATTTATCATTTTACCAAATGGGACCATATGATGCTTTCCCCATTCATGTGACCTGTGCCTAAGTTCTGCATATTCGTGTAAGTGGCTTACATCCCTTATAGAGAAAGAGAATGCACTTTCCGGCAAACAAGAAACACTAGCTGCTTCTATTTTGCACCAAGAACCATATTGGTGGCACCAGCTCCTGATCTGCTATTTTTGCGCAGCCTGGCTGCAACCTGAGAGTAAAATGTGCCAGAATTTATTGACGATGTCGGCCAGGAAGGCTGCCTTGTTTGGAACCAGGCTGCAGCTGGCTACGATTGGGAGCTGCCACAGAGAGGGCAGGTCTCACACTGTATAAAAGCAGCTTCTGCCTGTGGTGGGTTTCTCAGTAACTTGATTCACAGCCTGTTGAGTATGAGTGACTGGGGTTTCATGCGCATCAGATACCAGGCTAACCAAAAAAAAAGCTTGACTGGGACTATATCTGAATTGAAAGAAAGCAGAATAATTTTCCCCATTAGAGAGACATTACTTTTTTTATTATTAATGTTTATGGTGAATGCCTTCACTGTGTAACAGCTTTTGTTTAAAATATTGAGGGGAAAAATGTTAAAAAAAATCTTTTCTGTGAAGATTTTGAAGTGTTTGAATGGACCAGGTGTGTGAAAAATATCAGTGGATTTTTGTATATAATGTATTTTTACTATTTAGCTGTAATATAATGGCTTTCATTCAAAAAAAATTCAGTATCAATGTGTATAATATTCTCACATCCATCTATCAAACAAGATGCACTTGCCTCAGATACTATAAAAAAAAATAAAGATACACCTGCACTGACCTCCTATCTGCTTGTCTGCTTTAATCCTGTTATATGTGGATGTGCATTTGAATCCTTGTTCAAGATTGGGCTTTTGACATTTCATCTCCACCTCCCCTGTTTTCAGCTTTCTCTCATCCTTGCTGGTGCACTAACTTATATGGTATGGTGGGGTGGATTTGAGAGGAGAATTACTCTGGTCACCAAATCTAGCGACGTTGTAATGGAGCTCGTGGAGATGAGTGTGGTTAGGACTCTGCTAGAGATGCCAGAGAAAGTCTTCACAAATACGTTTTCAGTAACACCAACTTGCATTTGTATATCATCTTTGACAGAGTAAAGCATCCCAAGGCTGGAGCATTATCAAACAAAGTTTGACACCAAGATACATAAGGGCAATATTAGTAATGTTCCCTTTAAAGTTTAGCTGCTGTGCATGGCCTGGTTTTTTTTTTGAGTGTGTGGTCCCTTTACATTTTTTTTGTGCTGCTGTGCACACATTATTTATCCCAGAACAAGGCTTGCCCAGTACCTGTCAGGCTGCTGTGCGACCATGTACCTACGCAGCTTAACGGAAAAATTGGATATAAGGGCAGATAAGATAGGTCTTAAGGAGCTTCTCATAGGAGGAAAGAGAGTTGGAGAAGATTATGGAAGGAATTCCAGAGCTAGACCTCTGTAGATTTTATGATGTAGTGTATTCCACAGACTGTGGCCAACGTTATATGGAGGTGCGCTGATTGGAATATTGGCATTCCTGCTTCACACTGCCTGATCTTTCCACTCATTGAACTCGGTCGAGGCAACATTGAGAGGGTTGCAAAGCTGCCACACTCACTTCATGGGATATCCTGAATGGTACTTCTGGTGCATGCAGTTTTTGGGAATTGCAAGGTCTGCCCCACATTACCAGAACCGGTGGCTGGGAACCCTAACTTTTAAATGTGAGTCTATTTTTATTTATATGACGCTTACTTGACTCAACTTTGGCAATTAGACCTGTTCCCGTTTTTTACACCCGACATCTTTGCCAGCCACTGCCAGCAAAATCACTTTGGTTTGAAACACTTGACAGTTGGGTGAGAAAAAAGCCTTTTATCTTGGGGTGGCTTTTTAATCTGGGTATTAGAAATGAAACAATATTTTGGTGTAAATGTGGAAGTGCTTTTTAATTTTCTATTAGAAACTTTTAAAGTTTTTATTAGATAGTTTTACTGAACAGCAGTTGGGAGCGGGAACTCTGGCTGACGTCCCCCCACACCCGCACCCCACACCCCCACTGCAATGGACAGTTATGGCCCAAGGTGTCACTGTCACTGTGGTTGAATTCTCAGATCATTCTAGGGTTTTTGATCTTGGGCCCTTTCTGATCTCAATGGCTCAGATCATGCGTTATCCAGTGTCTTATTTTAATTTTCACCCCTCTTAAATTGGCTAACTCTTGGGTAGGATTCAACAAGTGGTGACAGCCCGTAAATATGCAGGGCAGCACCGCTTGGCTGGACAATCACCAGCATGTGAACTCTCTCAACTATTACTAAGCAGAAATCAATAACAGGAGCCCTGGCCTGTGTCTTTCTTCCCCTTCATAGAGCTGGGAAAAATGCATGTCCCATTCCTATGCATGTTGAACTGGTTTCCCCCCAACAGCAACAAACTAATGTTTCCCACAAGAAGTATCATATCGGCACCAGCATTATACCAGAAACATTAAAGCAGGGGTGGGGAAACTGTCTTCAGGAGCCCCCCCCAATATGTTCCAAATAATTTGCATATTCAAAGTTCAAGCTGACAACTAAGAAATGTAAGTGCCAATAGCACTGAGTTGTCTTCCTTGCTAGGTTTTGGAGTGAGTTTCCATACTTCTTTAAAGGAACACCCATTTTACGCCTGGTCATTTTTGTGTGACAGTCACCCTCTGATTGGAATAGCTAGACTAGAGTTGCTGCAGAAGTGTCGTGATTGATTTAAAGCAAGATTACCTTTATGCTAAGCACATCCACATTGCATTAGGTGTATTTGCCCTTCCCTTGTTTATTTCTGTAGGAACCAGCTGCATCTTTTTATCAGAACACAGGTCTCCTGATATGCAAATTTGTTCTGTTTGTTTTATTTAGCAATATGAGAGCAAAGTATGGGGGCATGACAACATCAGAAGTTTTAATTAGAAAAGCACTGCAAGGTTCTCACCTGCAGGAAATCCATTAGCATTTCCACACACACAGCAGTCTGAGAAGAGCTCCCCTTTCCTGTGACAACAAAGTAAAAGCTTTGTAGCCATGAGATCTGTCCAATCTGTACAAAAACAGGAAACCATCCTATTTAAGCTTATTCAGTATGGCTTAAAGTAAATTTTAGCGTAATCCATGGTGTCAAACATCTTGTGATAAGAACATGTCATATTTCAGGCGCTTAACTCACCGCTTATGTTTTTTTCCAAAGTCTTATTTCTTTACAAATTATTTCCACTAGCGGGAGCCCAAAATTTCAGGACCATGAATATGAGAGTCATTAATAAATCCAATAGGGAATTTAGGAGAAACTTTTTTTTTACTTAGAGACTGCTGAGAATGTGGAACTTGCTACCATAGGAGCTGTTGAGACAAATGAATAGATGCACTTAAGAAGCAGCTAGATAATCACACGAGGGAGAAAGGAAGAGAAGGATATGCTGATAGCATTAGTTAAAGGAAGTTCGTGTGGAGTGTTAATTGGCATCGGCCAGTTGGGCTGAATGACCTGCTCCTGAGCTGTAGATTCTATGTAAAATTATTAGACAAGATCATTACAAATGTTTTTTTGTCTCTCTCTCCTGAAGGCAGTGCTTGTTGATTAGAGGTAGTTCCATGAGTACTAATCACCTTCAGGTATTGTACCTCACCATCTGGATATTATTGATGTTCTGAGGCTTGGGATGTTTTATTACATTAAAGGCAGTATATAAATATAAGTTATTGTTGTTGCTTGTTAACCGAGTGCTGATATGTTACTGAAACATAAGCGACATCAATTCACTTCTGTTCTCATCGAACACTCCAAAAACTTGCTCTTCCCTGCCATGGGAGCACCAGATCGAATTTAAGAGCAAGACGCTGTCTCTCTAACCCCAACCTCCATACCAGCTGAGTTCACCTTATGCAACAAGAGGTCAGGGATCAGAGTTCAGGTGTTCCTAGTTTTTAAAATTAACTACTCAGCAGATTGAACTTGCTGCTCGACATCCTCTCCGCAAGGTACTGGTACTGTGCAAGTTGGTTTTACAGTTGCCAGCACTTGTGTACTTGACATGAATGCCCATCCTTTACCTGTGAAGGTTAGGAAATGTTCTACCATGGTGGCAGATAAGATCACCTGATATGCTCACATATAATTTTTTCATTTGATAGTGGTCAGGCGTGAATGATTTTTTTCCTCTCCTCAGTCTAATGAACCCTGAGGCCAATTTGTCAACTGAGATCAGCTAACTCAACACAAATCAAGGGTCAAACTTTTAGGAAAGGGATGTAAAATAATTGTGATGGTAGAACCATTTGACATCTAATATACATTCAATTCAATGTATAAGATTATAGATGTGTGTCAATCCAATAAGAGGGACTTACTTTCCCTCTAGCCCTGATTCAGTTTGTTCAAGGCGGTTTAAATCAAATAGGTCCATGAAAAAGACTTAGAACTCCCCTGTTTATAATTCTTGGGGTAAGAGATGCATGGAAACCAATAGCAGCTCACTGCTCCTATAGTAATATAGATTTCCGGTGCGGTTAGACCATAAGATGTAGGAGCAAGAGTAAGCAATTCGGCCTATCGAGTCTGTTCCGCCATTCAATGAGATCATAGCTGATTTTTTAATTTATTAATTCATTCATGCTAGGCCAGCATTTATTGCCCATCCCTAATTGCGCTTGTTCAAAGGGGATTTAAGAGCCAACCACATTGCTGTGGGTCTGGAGTCACATGTAGGTCAGACCAGGTAAAGAGCATTATTTACAACAATTGACAATGTTTTCATAGTCATCATTAGACTTTTTTTAAATTCCAGATTTTTATTGAATTCAAATTCCACCATCTGCCGTGGCGGGATTCAAACCCAGGTCACCAGAACATTATCCTGGGTCTCTGGATTGCTAGTCCAGCGACAATACCACTATGTCATTGCCTCTCCCTGACCTGATAGTCCTTAACTCCACTTTCCTGCCTTTTCCCCATAACCCTTGATTCCCTTACTGATTAAAAATCTGTCCATCTCAGCCTTGAATATACTTAATGACCCAGTCTTTACAGCCTTCTGCGGTAAAGAATTACACAGATTCATTACCCTCTGAGAGAAGAAATTCCTCTGTCTTCAATGGACGACCCCTTACTCTGAAATTATGTCCTCTGGTCCTGGACTCTCCCACAAGGGGAAACAATCTCTCAGCGTCTACCCTGTCAAGCCCCCTAAGAATCTTTTGTTTCAATAAGGTCACCTCTCATTCTTCTAAACTCCAAAGAGTACACACTCAACCTACTCAACCTCTCCTCATAAGAAAATCCCTCCATCCCCAGGATCAAACTAGTATACCTTCTCTGGACTGCCTCCAATGTCAGTATTTCCTTAGGTACGGGGACCAAAACTGTTCACAGTATTCTAGGCGTGGTCTAACTTGTGCCTTGTATAGTTTTAGCAAGACTTCCCTGTTTTTATACTCCATTCGCTTTGAAATAAAGGCCAACATTCCATTTGCCTTCCCTATTACCTGCTGAACTTGTATGTTAGCTTTTTGTGATTCATGCAAGAGGACTCCCAAATCCCTCTGTGCTGCAGCTTTCTGCAGTCTTTCTTCATTTAAATAATATTCAGCTCCTCTATTCCTACCAAAGTGCATAACCTCACATTTTCGCACATTATATCCCATCTGCCAAGTTTTTACTCAATCACTTAACCTGTCCATATCCCTCTGTAGACTCTTTGTGTCATCCTCACCACTTACCTTCCCATCTATTTTTGTGTTATCCACAAACTTGGTGATAGTACATTCACTTCCTTCATCTAAGCCATTAATATATATTGTAAGTAATTGTGGCCCAAGCACTGATCCCTGTGGCACTCTACTAGTTACAGGTTGCCATCCTGAAAATGCCCCCGTTATCCCAACTCTCTGTCTTTTATTAGTTAGCCAATCCTCTATCCATGCTAATATCCTACCTCCAACACCATGGGTTCTTAACCTTATTAAGTAGTCTTATGTGCGGTACCTTATCAAATGCCTTTTGGAAATCCAAATATATTACATCTACTGGTTCCCCTTTATCTATCCTGCTTGTTACCACCTCAAAGAATTCTAATAAATTTGTCAGGCATGATTTCCCCTTCATGAAGCCATGCTGACTCTGTGTGATTATATTATGCATTTCGAAATGCTCTGCTATTACATCCTTTATAATAAACTCTAACATTTTCCTAATGACATATGTTAAGCTAACTGGCCTATAGTTACCTGTTTTTTGTCTCCCACCCTTTTTGAATAAGGGTGTTATATAGGCAGTTTTCCCATTGTCTGGGACTTTTCCAGAATCTAAGGAGTCTTGGAAGATTACTACCAGTGCACCCACTATTGATGTAGCTACTTCCTTTAACATCCTAGGATGCAACCCATCAGGTTCAGGGGACTTATCGGCCTTTAGCCCCATTAGTTTCCCAGGTACTTTTTCTTTAGTGATAGTTATTGTATTTAATTCCTCTCCCCCCTTTTGCCCCTTGATTATTTAGTATTTTTGGAATGCTATTAATGTATTGTCCCGTGAGGATCGATGGAAAGTATTTATTCAATTCCTCTGCCATTTCCTGGTTCCCCATTATTATTTCCCTAGCCTCATCCTCTAAGGGGCCTATGTTCATTTTGGCCTCACTCTTCCTTTTTATATAGTTAAAGAAGTCCCTACTGTCCATTTTTATATTACTTGCTAGTTTACCCTCAAAGTTTATTTTCTCCTTCTTTATTAATTTATGGTAATCTTTTGTTGGTTTTTGAAACTTTCCCAATCCTCTGGTTTACCACTAATCTTTGCCACCTTGTATGTTTTTCCTTTCAATTTGATATTATCCCTTCCTTGGTTAACCATGGTTAGTTTATCCCGTTCCTAGAATCCTTCTTCCTCACTGGTATATATCTTTGTTGTGAGACTTGAACTATTTTCTTAAACATCAGGCATTCTCTGTGCTACAGTATAGCTACTGCTTGAGGGCCTATAGACTACTGCCACCAGTGTCCTCTTCCCCTTGTTATTTCTTACCTTCACCCATATGGATTCTACATCTTCTGATTCAAGATCATTTCTTGCTATCATACTTATTCCATCTCGTACTAACAAAGCTACCCCACCACCCTTTCCTTCCTGCCTGTCTTTTCAAAAAGTCACATGCCCCTGAATATTTAGTTCCCAGTTTTATCTCCCTGTAACCGCTCTCTGTAATGTCTATAAGATCACACCCATTAACCTCTTTGTGCAGTTAATTCATTTCTTTTGTTCAGAATATTATGTGCATTCAAGTAAAGAGCCATTAATTTTGCCTTTTTACCATTTTTTTCCCTCTTTGATCCTACTTGCTGCTTTTTTTTTAATGTTTGTCCAGTCTGTCCCTTCCTTTCACACTTTGGGTATCATTACCTAAATAGCTGCCCTGCAATGCTGCCATATCCTTTTGCTTTTTAAGCCTACATATCCCTTCTCCAGAGCCCTCCCCCCGCCACCCCTCTATTTAGATTAAAGCCCTCTCTACGGCCAGGATTCATCAGGACACTGGTCCCAGCACAGTAGAGATTGTTAGTACTCTCAGATTTAAAATTAGCAATCTTGGCTCAGTTGTAAAATCCCATCAGTGAGGCATACAGTGCAGGAACATCCCGGTCTGATTATTTGATCTCAGCTGGAGAAGTCTCCTCTACATTGGAGAGACCAAACGTAAACTGGGCGACCGCTTTGCAGAACACCTGCGGTCTGTCCGCAAGAATGACCCAAACCTCCCTGTCGCTTGCCATTTCAACACTCCACCCTGCTCTCTTGCCCACATGTCTGTCCTTGGCTTGCTGCATTGTTCCAGTGAAGCCCAACGCAAACTGGAGGAACAACACCTCATCTTCCGACTAGGGACTTTACAGCCTTCTGGACTGAATATTGAATTCAACAACTTTAGGTCGTAAGCTCCATCCCCCATCCCCACCCCCTTTCTGTTTCCCCCTTCCCCTTTTTTTTTCCAATAAATTATAAAGATTTTCCTTTTCCCACCTATTTCCATTATATATATATATAAAAAAAACCCACTAGAGCTATACCTTGAGTGCCCTACCATCCATTCTTAATTAGCACATTCGTTTAGAATAATGTCACCAACTTTAATTTTAACACCTATGTGTTCTATTGTACTATTGTCGTTGACATCTTTTGATGATCTGCTTCTATCACTGCTTGTTTGTCCCTACAACCACACACCCCCACCCCCCCCTCCACCTCTTTGTCTCTCTATCTCTCCGCCCCCCACACACACACCTTAAACCAGCTTATATTTCAACTCTTTCTTGGACTCGAACGCAAGTTCTGTCGAAGGGTCATGAGGACTCGAAACGTCAACTCTTTTCTTCTCCGCCGATGCTGCCAGACCTGCTGAGTTTTTCCAGGTAATTCTGTTTTTGTGTTGAAGTAGGAAGTGTACTTCAATTGGTCTCAATACGTCACTTTGCTGAAGGGAGAGCTGCTAGAGTTCCCACTCCAGGGCATAACTGCAGTCCTCTTCAGATTGGCGTGCTACTGACTATTCGCTGTCAAAAGCATCGGAAATTATTCGCCATCCATGGAACTATACTGCAGAAAAGAGCCAACTTCTTCAGAAAAGGAAAACCATTGAAGGGAAAAGCAATTGCATGCCCCTTGAATTTATTTTTAATGTAATTTGTTCTCAGGGTGTGGACCACTTGGCAAGGCTCCATTTACATACTTTGATGTCCAACTGAGAGGGCCGACTGGACCTGGGCTTAACATCTCTGAAAGTGCAGCACTTCCTCAGTTCTGAAGTGGAATGCCAGCCTAGGTTGAAGTCCCTAGTTTTAAGATCTCATCCAAAAGACAGCTCCTCAATACTCCAATAAGCATGACCCAAATTATGCCCCCACCATGCAAAGGGGGTTGAACTTATAGCTAACTTTGGTGAGAACAATGTCATTGATCCTAGGCTGATGCTTCAGGTAATGAAGGGTGGATGAGGGTGGGAAAGCTTAATGATGAATAGTGTAGATTGTATTAAGGGAAGAAATTGCACCTGGACTTGCTTAGGTAGGAGTATGGGTTGGAGATGGCTGCAACACTGTAGCCCTGACATTGTGAGACTCTGGACAAGCTGCAAAGATGCTCAATATCTGTTCTGAAGGATCTTGCAGAGCATTTAACCTTTCCAGAGCGGAAGCTTCCCTGTCACATCTTCATCCATTTTCATGAGATACTAAAATAAAATCTCCAAATAACATTCATTCGTCTGGGATCGATATTTGACAATGGCAGGAAAGAAAAAAAAACACCGGTTAGAATCAGGAGACAAAAAGCTGAACATTTTTTAAAAATTAGAATCAGAACAAATTTCTGCAACAATCTGTACATAACACTCAATGCCTAAGAATGCAGAACATCATAACTCTTACATTTCAGTATCACATCCAAAAATTAACTGTAAATGTAAGCTGTGGCTCAGTTGATAGCATGCTCATCTCTGAATCACAAGATTCTCGGTTCAAGTCACCCTCCAGTGCAGTACTGAGGGAATGCTGCACTGTCAGAGGTGCTGTCTTTCAGATGAGATGTTAAACTGAGGCCCCATCTGCTTGCTTGGGTGGATGTAAAAGATCCAATGGCACTATTTCAAAGATAAACAGGGAAGCTTATCCCTGGTGTCCTGGCCAAGACTCATCCCTCAACCAACATTACAAAAAGCAGATTATTTGGTCATGATCACATTGCTGTTTAAGAAAGTTTGCTGAGCACAAATTGACTGCGGCATTTCCTACATTACAGCAGTGACTACACTTCAAGAAGTACTTCATTGGTTGTAAAGTGTCTTGAAATGCCTGGTGGTCATGAAAAGTGCTAATAAATGCAAGTCTGTCTTTTTGTTATGTAAATATTGGGAGTTCTTCTGAGTGGCTACCCATTAAAGCAGTTGACATTTGGCCTGGTTGATCATAAGTTGAAACCTTGTAGCTGACCTAAACTGGAATCAGAAGATCATAGACTCAAGTCCCACACTAGAGTCTGGAGCCCAAAATCTAGGCTGACACCCCCAGTGCCATACCGAGGGAATGCTGCACTATCAAAGGTGCTGCCTTTTGGGTGAGATGTTAAACCGTGCCTTTGTCTGCTCTCTCAGGTGAACATAAAAGATCCCAAGGCCTTATTTAAAAAATGTAGGGGGAATCCCTCAACCAACAATCACTAAAAGCAGATTATCTGGTCTTGTATCATTTTGTGGGATCTTGCTGTGCACAAATTGGCTGCCATGTTTCCTACATCACACCAGTGACTGCACTTCAAAAATTAGCTATAAAACACTGGGATGTTCTGAGGTCATGAAAGATGTTGTACAAACACAACTCTTCATATCTTTTTAGAAAGATTGTTATCTTGATAAAGTGTCTAAGGATGTAAAATGCAGCTAATGAAGATTTAAAGAGGAGAGTGTCCCTTTTAAGGTTAAACCTATGTGCACAGTAAAGCATGAAATACCAGCAATTGCCAGTCACTGGGAATGTACATCATCTGACATCAGTCTTCCAATCAGCGGCTGCTCTCCTGCACGATAGCCTGCCGAGGAGAAATATGATTCAGCCGGCATTTTCTCCGGGGAGCCTGGTAAACGTGGGACTGGGAGGGAGCAAAAAAATACCCACTGCTGGAGCATGCTGTCCTGGTTACACTGTTTACTATTACTCAGTGCAGTGTATAATGTGAACTGTCAGGGCGCTGCTCTCAGAGGGAGAGAAACTGGCTTCTATCCCAGCTACATTACTAACTGTTGGCACTGTGCAGACAATTGACAATTTAATGTGACTGAGTGAAAGGGAACACGCTAACTCCATATGGAGAAGACTGATGAGCAGTAATACTCTAAAGTTTCATCCGTATTTCCTTTGGCAGCATTTTGGTTTTCTCCCCCTGTGATATCAGGCAGGCTGTTGCCACTGTCCGCCTGGCTGTTTATCAAAAAGTCTCCTGCCACATCTCTTGGCTGAATCTGGAGCAAAGTGAGAGTAGGTCTGTAGAGAAGGCAGAGAGAGGGGTTTCCTGTAAATCAAAACTAATAATGGGAAGGTTGGGGGGGGGGGGGGGGGGGAGGAAACAACAACAATCTCTATGCGCATTTTTCACCCTATAATTTTCTTTCCTGCTGTTCTGAAGGAGCTGGTTGATGCTGGGCTGCTTTTCCCTAGGTGCTATAATCTTGCCTAAGCAGCCATTTCACATCTGTGAGTCTAGACTGTGAGGATTGACAGGCTGTGAGGGAATGGTAACTGAACCCTATCCTATGGGTGAGTAATGTTCATGAATGTTCAGTCTCTGGCAGGTGCCACTGGATAGCAATCAGGAGTAGGAAGCCTGGCCGATTTCCCCCCTCTCCCTAGCCTAGGGGCGCCGCAGTGACTTGCAACATCCTTGCTGCTGTTCTTATTGAATTTGGCTAGTCCGGCACAGAGTGAGCCCTGGGGATTTTGCTGGGTAGGGGGCACATTTGCTGCAAATCAGCCAAATCAGCATAAAAGGTCAAGGAATTGCAAGCGCAAATTACGTCTAGTGCAAACTGAGTATCCATGATCTTTCGGGCTGATCGAAAAAAAAAATACCACGGCGGAAGCTAGTCTCGCCCGCACAACTAAAAGAAGAAACAACAAACAAATGGCAACAACTATCTGCTACAACAACAACTTACATAGCACCTTCAACATAATGAAACATCTCAAGGCGCTTCACAGGCGCATTATAAAACAAAATATGACTCCGAACCCCCATGCAAGGAGATGTTAGGTTAAATGACCGAAAGTTGAGATGGGTATCTTAAAGGAGGCAAGCATGAGGCAAAAAGGCGTAGGGGAAGTTATTTCAGTGTTCAGGGCTAAGGCAACCAAAGGCACAACCAGCAGTGGAGAAGCGATTATAATCGGAAATGCAGAGGAGGCCAGAATTGGAGCAATGCAGGTAGCTGGGAGGGTTGTGGAATTGGAGGAGGTTACAGAGATAAGGAGGGGTGATATCACCACAGGATTTGAAAACACGCCATTGATCGAGTCAGTCGCCATGGTGAGTTTCTGCTAATTTTGTTGTTTGCTGGCCTTCAAAGAAACTTAAAATTAAGTGTTTTTATTAGGTACAAGGCCATAATAGACACCTTTTAAATATGACCTTTTTAATTGACTGAGAAACTAACTACATCAATGTGAGTGGTAAATAGTTGTGTATTGTGTTTTTCAAGTAATACTCAGTTATTTAAAATTGGGGTACTCATAGGTGCTGGGCGGGTCACTTTCATTAAAAACACTTATTTCTTATGATAAACCCATTTTCAGGTGTATTAATAAAACTGGAGTGGGTTACCACTTTATCAAGCAATATTTTTCAATATAAACTTTAAAAAAATTATACTATAAAACACTGTTCGATTGCATTGGTGGAGCAAAATAGGTCAGGGATAGGTGGGAGCTAAGGAGAAATTTGACAAAGATGTCATGGACACAGGACAAAGGGAGTGTTAATGGTGGTATTAAAGACTAAAGAAGGTACATAGTTGCATAAAGATAAGAAAGCAGAATGTGTTCATAGCAGAACAAGAGTCAGCACTCTGTGAAAGCAAAACATAAGAATAAGTCACAGATGACCCTGTGGGGGAGGGTGTGGTTGGGTAAAACATTAATAAAAATAAATAAATAATTGGGTTTAAAAAGGGATAAAGATGGAGGACAGAGTTCATGGCCTGAAGTTGTTGAACTAAGCTGAATATATCTACAGTATAGCAAAAAGAATCCTGCCTGTAGTTTACATTTCCTGTTTGTGTCACACTTCCCCCTTTACTGATAATACCCCTAACTATTATGACAGAATGTAATCTCTGACTCACCTCGTATATTACCCTAGGAGATCTCATTACATTGTAAATGTAATGCAAAAATGAAATATTCTAATATGAATATAAATATATTTAAATCCTCAAACTAAGAACTGCCTGGCTGATCTTGCAGGTCTGTTATGTAGCTGCTTGCCAGTATATTGTGGTGTTGTCTGCGCTCAAGGTTTATCTTGTTAATAGTAATAATAATTTAGAGCAGTATTTGTGACATGTGAGCAGTGCCCCTGATAACCCCTTGTTTTTTGCTTTTTGCTTCAACTCATGTTGAATAACTCAAAATGTTGACCTTGCAGATAGGAACTAGGTGGAAGGTTATACCACGTTTGTAAACCATTTGGATTTTTCTAATTCCTGCTTTCCATAAATGTGGCAATGGAGAATTTCTAGGCCATGCCAATACGTCATGGTGAATGGGTTTTCCACATCTTCCCCCTAGTAACGCACAGTATCTTGCTGCAGCACCCTCTACAGGGAGAGGCAAAGAGATAAGAAACCTCCTTTTCGGCCGAAGAAACAGGTTAATCAGCAGAAGTTTTTGTTTGGTGGGTACAATGAGGCTACTACCTGTTTTATTAACCTTTTCCTGGATTACACTCTCTCCCCTCCTTGCTTTTTGAGTCAGAAGGTTGTGGGTTCGATCCTGTTCTAGTGCCTTGAGCACATAATGTAGGCTGACACTTGAACCAGTGTCAAGGGTGGGGGAGGGGGGGGTTTCTCTGATGTGATGTCCATCATTCTAACCCCCAACTAATATCCCCTATGCATTAAGTTATTAACTGGTCATTTGTCACATTATCATTTGGGAATCAGGGATCTTCCTGGGTTTTTCTCTTCCTCAATCCCAAAGTCAGGGATGCTGAGGCCAATTACAGCACCTCGGCTGAGAACATTGACTTGCTGCTAGAAGTTGACTGTTGAGACAATTGATTATCTCTTTCCATTATAAGGTACTTTGTCTTATTTTTGTGCTTCTCATTGATCTTGAAAGTTTACACCTCATCACCAGTTGTATTTTCATTGATGTTAGACCTCGAGGAGTATCATTTATTTACATAGGACCTGGAATGTTAAACGGTTTTTTCTGAGAGTGAATCATATAAACCTCTAATTGTCAGAGTCATAGAGGCACAGAAGGAGGCCATTTGGCCCACTGAGTCCATGCTGGCTCTCTGTATAGCAATCCAATCAATCCCATCTCCCGCTCTATCCCCGTAGCCCTGTAAATTTATTTCCCTCAGGTGTCCATCCAATCGTCCCTGCTTCCATTGCCCTCGTAGGCAGAAAGTTCTAGATCATTCCCACAAGCTGCGTATAAAACATTCATCCTCACATTCCCCTTGCGACTCTTGTCCAAAATCTGAAATTGTGTCCTCTAGTCCTTGTACCATCAACCAATGGGAACAGCTTTTCTTTGTCTACTTTACTTATTCCTTGGGGTCTGACATGATCTTGTCTACCTCTACCAAATCCCCTCTCACTCTCCTTTGCCCCAAGTAGAACAACCTTACCTTGTACCTAAAATCCCTCATTCCTGAACCATTCTGGTAAATCTCCTCTGCACCCCTTCAAGGACACTCACATCCTTCCTAAAGTGCAGTAACCAGAACTGGATGCAATACCCTAGTTGTGACCTAACCAGAGCTTCTTTAAGGTTCAGGATAACTTCCCTGCTTTTATATTCAATACCTCTGTTTATGAAGCCTATGATTCCATATGCTTTGTAATCACTCTCTCAATATGTCTTGCCATCTTCAAAGATCTATGTACACCCCATGAACCCACAGGTCCCTCTGTCCCTGTACACTCTTTAGAACTGCTCCTTAGTCCATATTGCCTCTGCACGTCCCTCTTCCAAAATGTATCACCTCATACTACTCTGTATTAAATCCCATCTGTCATTTATCTGCCCACTCTACTAGCCTATATATATGTCCTGTTGTAGTTGATTGGTGTCATTCTCACTGTCCGCCATGCATCCAAGATTGGTAGCATCAGCAAATTCTTTGGAAATTTTGACCTGGATTTTCATCCTCAGTGGGTAGCGGGAGTTGGGAAAATTCCTCGTTTGGCCCACCCACCTCAGGAGAAAGTGCCCCTAAAGGCGGGATTTTCATTACTGGGGGGGGGCCAGATATGGGCTGGGTTTGGATCAGCCGACCCTGGATGAAGTTTTGAAGCAGTCACAGGAGCTGCTGGGTGTAGAGACAGGTTGTTTAAAATGCTGCGGGACTTCATTTTTTATTTTAACTGGGACAAAGATCCTCCAGTCGTCACCCCTCACACCCTGTCACCCCCTAAAAATGTCCCATGCCCCATCCATGCTGCTTCATGCCCCTCATGCCTCCATGCCAATCTTTGCCCTTCCAGCCCCCATGGACCTTCATGCCCCCAATGCAAAGCTCTGCCCTTCCACCCACTCACTTTTACCCCTCATGCCCCCCCATGCCAAGCTCTACCCTTCCACCCACTCACTTTGGCCCCTCAAGCCCCCATGCCAAGCTCTGCCCTTCCACCCACTCACTTTGGCCTCTCATGCCCCCATGCCAAGCTCTGCTCTTCCACCCACCCACTTTGGCCACTCATGCCCCCCATGCCAAGCTCTGCCCTTCCACCCACCCACTTTGGCCCCTCATGTCCCCATGCCAAGCTATGGCACTTTCATTCCCATTGATTCTAGTCAGTGTTTACTGGGTCAATGAAGCCTGTGGTGACAGTAGGATATGTTAAAAAAAAGCTTCTAAAAAAAGTAATTTATTCAAAACTTTCTCCTATGTTGAAAAAAAGCCATTTCACTAAAAGCTAATAAAAGTGTCAATCATCCAGACCTTTGAAAGTATCGGTAACAAAACTACAAACCCTTGAAACCACTTAATATTCACAGAAACACAGAATTATTACAGCGCAGAAGGAGGCCATTCGGCCCATTGTCACTGGCTCTCTGAGTGAGCATTTTACCTCGTGCCATTCTCCTGCCTTCTGTCCCTAACCCTGCAACTTGTTTCTTTTCAAATAATCATCTAATTCACTTTTGAATGCCTCGATTGAACCTGCCTCCACCACACTCTCAGGCAGTGCATTCCAGAGCCTGTGTGAAGATGTTTTCTTCTCATATCACTTTTGCTTCTTTTACTAATTACTTTAAATCTGTGTGCTCTCGTTCTCCATCCTTTCATGTGTGGGAAGAGTTTCCTCATGTCTACCCTGTCCAGGCCCCTCATGATGTTTCTATCAAATCTCCTCTTGGCCTTCTATTCTCCAAAGAAAGAGTCCCAACTTCTCCAATCTATCTTCATAACTGAAGTTTCTCATCCCTGGAAGCATTCTCGTTAATCTCTTTTGCACTCTCTCCAATGCCTTCACATCCTTCCTAAAATGCGGTGCCCAGAACTGTACGCAATATTCCAGCTGAGTTCTAACAAGTGTCTTTTAGAAGTTCAACATAACCTCTTTGCTCTTGCACTCTTCGCTCCTATTAATAAAGGCTAGGATACTGTATGCTTTGTTAACTGCTCCCAACCTGTCCTGCCACCTTTAATGACTTACGCACATATACACCCAGGTCCCACTGCTCCTGCACCCGCTTTAGAGTAGTACCCTTTATTTTATACTGTCTATCGATGTTCTTCCTACCAAAAGTATCACCTCACATTTCTCCGTATTGAACTTCATCTGCCACCTATCCACCCATTCCACCAACTTCTCTATGTCCTTTATACATTCTACACTGTCCTCCTCCCAGTTTATAATGCTTCCAAGTTTTGTAGTGCCCACAAATTTTGAAATTGTTTCCTGTACATCACGGTCTTGATCATTAATATAAATCAGGAAAAGCAAGGGTCCCAATACTGATCCCTGGGGAACTCCACCACAAAACTTCCTCCAGCATGGTAAACATCCATTAACAATTACTCTCTGTTTCCTGTCACTCAGCCAATTTTCTATCCATTTTGACACTGTACCTTTTATTCCATGAGCTATAACTTTCCTCACAAGTCTGTTATGCAGCATTGTGTCAAATGCCTTTTGGAAGTTCATGTGTAAACAAATATTGTGAAATTGACAGCAGAGATCAGAGAGCCTGAGCTGTCAATCAAACAATGTCTTCTTTGGGGCACAGGTGATTCAGTGCTCTAATGGTTGTCTGGGGTCTCAGCCAAGCCTCATTATGTTTGCTTGTCTGAGAGCCCAGAAATCAGTTGGAGTACCAAAACAGATGTGCCCCAGAGAAAAGATTGTTTGACTGACAGCTCAGGATATGTACTAGAAGAAATGCACATTAGAATGTGCATTATAATGCGTAATATGGCTCACATGATGTAATACTGTGTTCCTGCAACAGCTACCAGATGATTTTAGGTGCAATTTACACAAACAATAATCAATAAGATTGAGTCGGCTAGATTATATTACATTTTTTGATATTTGCTGGTTCACAGTTTCAGAATAGTCATGTAACTGTAAGAATTTTAAAAGTGTCGTATAATCAAAATGAGGAATATAGCATGAAATTTTGGGAAAGACTGCAAAGTAAGTACGTGGAAATCTATATGTATATCATTATATGTGAATGTATATCAGTAGATCTAGATCTTTCAGTGCCACTGCTGAAGCCTATTTGTTTACTTATATAGTTTCATGAATAGTTCATTCCGATTTTTGCCGCCACCCCAAATTTTGCCGCTCTAGGCAATGGCCTAGTTTGCCTAGTGGTTGCACCGGCCCTGCAGTGCTCCAGGATCTTTTTTTTTTGAGTCAAAATGGATTTTTTTTTTCCCTATTACTATGTTTTGCAAATTATGGTTTGGTCTTCCAGTGCAGGAAGCTGTCCATGACTGAATGTTGCAGACTGGCACATTCCAAGGCCCTGGACTGTGCTGAGGGATGCACTAAAGCTCAGGGCAGCCTCCTCAAAGGCTCAATAGAGAAAGGCCACAGTCTCGGGCCCTCCCGCTACAGAACAATGAGGGACTGGGAACCAGTGTAAAATTGTTCGGGCCCTAGGCACCAGGGAAAGTTTTACATGAAATGAAAATTGGAAATGCCACCTGAAATTGTAAGTGGAGCGAGGCACCTCAGACTGCCATGTGCTTGTTTTGAATGAAAACAATTTGTTATATCATCACAGTTCACTGTGCCTTTACAAATTTTATGAATTAAGTATGTATTTTTTTGAAAAATAATTAGGTCCAGCATGTGGTATTTCCTAAAAGTTCACCCCCTTTTTATTCAATTTAACAATACATATCCCTCTTCCATTAGTTCCTCTAATGCCATACATAACCACATATTTTTTTAATTCATTCACAGGATGTGGGCGTTGCTGGCTAGGCCAGCATTTGTTGCCCATCCCTAGCTGTCCTTGAGAAGGTGGTGGTGAGCTGGCTTTTTGAACTGCTGCAGTCCATGTGGTGTGGGTACACCCACAGTGCAATGGGGGAGGGAGTTCTAAGATTTTGACCTAGCGATAGTGAAGGAATGGTGCTATAGTTTCAAGTCAGGATGGTGAGTGGCTTGGAGGGGAACTTCCAGATGGTGATATTCCCATGTGTCTGCTGCCGTCGTCCTTCGATAGGATAGTGGCTATGGATTTGGAAGGTGCTGTCTAAGGACAGGTCATCTTGTAGATGGAACACAATACTGACACTGTGCGTTGAAAGTGGAGGGAGTGAATGTTTGTGGATGAGATGCCAATCAAGCGGGCTGCTTTTCCCTAGATGGTGTCAAGCTTCTTGAGTGTTGTTGGAGCTGCACTCATCCAGGCAAGTGGAAAATATTCCATCACACTCCTGACTTGTGCCTTGTAGATGGTGGAATTTGGGGAGTCAGGAGGTGAGTTACTTGTTGCAGGATTCCAAGCCTCTGACATGCTCTTATAGCTACAGTATTTATAAGGCAAATCCAGTCCTGTTTCTGGTCAATGGCAACCCCCAGGATGTTGATAGTGGGGGAATCAGTGATGGTTATGCCATTGAATGTCAAAGGGCAATGGTTAGATTCTCTCTTGTTGGAGATGGTCATTGTCTGGTACTAATGTGACGCGAATGTTCCTTTCCACTTGTCAGCCCAAGCCTGGATGTTGTCCAGGTCTTGCTGCATTTGGACATGGAATGCTTCAGTATCTGAGGAGTTGCAAATTGTGCTGAATATTGTGCAATCATCAGGGAACACCCCCACTTCTGGCTTTATGGAAAGAAGGTCATTGATGAAGCAGCTGAAGATGGTTGGGCCTAGGATACTATCCTGAGGAACTCCTGCAGTAGTGTTCTGGAATTGAGATGACTGACCTCCAATAACCACAACCATCTTCCTTTGTACTAGGTATGACTCCAACCAGTGGAGAGTTTTCCCCATTTCCCATCGATATCATTTTTCTTAGGGCTCCTTGATGCCACACTTGGTCAAATGCTGCCTTGATGTCAAGGGCAGTCACTCTCACCTCACCTCTGAATTTCAGCTCTTTTGTCCATATTTGAACCAAGGTTGTAGTGAGGTCAGGAGTTGAGTGGCCCTGGCGGGTCCCAAACTGAGCATCAGTGAACAGGTTATTGATAAGCAAGTGCCACTTGATAGCATTGTTGGTGACCCCTTCCATTACTTTACTGATGACCAAGAGTAGACTGATGGGGTGGTAATTGGTGTATTGAATTTGTCCTGCTTTTTGTGTACAGGACATACCTGAGTAATCTTCCATATTGCCGGGTGGATCACAGTGTTGTAGCTGTACTGAAACAGCTTGGCTAGGTACGTGGCAAGTTCTGGAGCACAAGTCTTCAGTTCTATTGCTGGAATGTTGTCATAGATTTGCAGTATCCAGTATCTCCAGCCATTACTTGATATCACGTGGTGTGAATCGAATTGGCTGAAGACTGATATCTGTAATGCTGTGGACCTCTGGAGGAGCCTGAGATGGATCATCCCCTTCGTACTTCTGGTTGAAGATTGTTGCAATTGCTTCAGCCTTATCTTTTGCACTAATGTGTTGGGTGCCCTTATCATTGAGGATGGGGATATTTGTAGAGCCTCCTCCTTCAGTGAGTTGTTTAATTGTCCACCATCACTCATGACTGGATGTGGCAGGATTGCAGAGCTTAGATCTGA
The DNA here is from genome assembly GCF_017639515.1 of Carcharodon carcharias. Taxonomy (NCBI): domain Eukaryota; kingdom Metazoa; phylum Chordata; class Chondrichthyes; order Lamniformes; family Lamnidae; genus Carcharodon; species Carcharodon carcharias. The sequence continues at coordinate 154,935,502 of NC_054476.1, read as the reverse complement.
TTTGTTGGTTGTGCAATCACTTAGCTCTATGTATCACTTGCTGCTTATGCTGTTTGGCATGCAAGCAGTCATGTGTTGTAGTTTCAATGGGTTGACACCTCAATATTAGGCATGCCTGGTGCTGCTCCTGGAATGCTATCCTGCACTCTTCACTGAACCAAAGTTGATCCCCTGGATTGGTGGTATATTAGAGTGGGGGCTATGCCGATTGTGGTTGAGTATAATTCTGCTTATACTGATGGCCCACAGAGCCTTATGGTTGCTCATTCTTGAGTTGCTAGATCTGTTCAAAATCTATTTCATTTAGCACGGTGGTAGTGCCGCACAACACGATGGAGGGTATCCTCAGAGTGAAGACGGGACTTCGTCTCCACAAGGACTGTGCGGTGGTCACTCCTACTGATACTGTCATAGACAGATGCATCTGCGGCAGGCAGGTTGGTGAGGATGATGTCAGTGTGTTTTTCCCTCCCTTACCACCCGCTGCAGACTCGGTCTAGCAGCTGTATCCTTTAGGATAGACCAGCTTGGACTGTAGTAGTGCTACCAATCCACACTTGGTGATGGACATTGGAGACCACATGCAGAGTACATTCTGTGACCTTGCCACCCTCAGTGTTTCCTCCAAGAGGTGAGCAGCATGGAGGAGCACTGATTCATCAGCTGGAGGGTTTGGAGGGTGCGGGGAACATGGGAATCAGCAGGAGATTTCCTTGCCCATCTTTGACCTGATGCCATGAGACTTCATGGGGTCTGGAGTCAATGTTGAGGACTCCCACGGCAACTCTCTCCTGCCTATATATCACTGTGCCGCCACCTCTGCTGGGTCTGTCCTGCCAATGGGACAGGACATGCCAAGGGATGGTGATGGTGATGCCTGGGATGTAGTCATGCTCACGGAATCATACCTTACAGACAATGGCATGCTGTTGCTTGACTAGCCTGTGAGACAGCTCTCCCAATTTTGGTATTAGCCCCCAGATGTTAGTAAGGGGGACTTTGCAGTGTTGACAGTGCTGAGTTTGCTGTTGTCATTTCTGATGCCTAGGCCAATGTCAGGTGGTCTGTCCTGTTCCATTCCTTTTAGATTTTTTAGTAGTTTGATACCATGTTAAACTTGATGGTTAAGACCTGTTTCCGCACTCAGGAAGATTGTAAAAAATATCCTTGGGAGGCCGTGGTAAATTAACATGAGATGACTACATGGTGGCATGATATGAAGGTGCTCTAATCAACTGCACTATAGAGTCAGATATAGAATCACACACAATTCCCTAAAGGCTGGAGCTTTTTCAGGTAGCAATACAACTGAGTGGCTTGCTAGGCCATTTCAAAGTCAACCACATTGCTGTGGATCTAGAGTCACATACAGGCCAGAGCAGGTGAGGGCAACAGATTTCCCTCTCTAAAGGACATTTGTCATTGCCTGGCACTTGTGTGGTGCAAATGTTACTTGCCACTTGCCATCCCAAGCCTGGGTATTGTCCAGGCCTTGCTGCATTTGGACATGGACTGTTTCTGTATCTGAGGAACCATGAATGATGCCGAACATTGTGCAATAATCAGCGAACATCCCCACTTCTGACTTTATGTTGGAAGGAAGGTCATTGATGAAGCAGCTGAAGATGGTTGGGCCGAGGACACTACCCTGAGGAACTCCTGCAATGATACCCTGAAGCTGAGATGACTGACCTCCAACAACCACAACCATCTTCCTTTGTGCTAAGTATGACTCCAACCGGTGGAGAATTTTCCCTGATTCCCATTGACTTCAGTTTTGCTAGGGCCCTTGATGCCACACTCAGTGAAATGCTGCCTGGATGTCAAGGGGGGGCCACTCTCACCCCACCTTGGGAGTTCAGCTTGTTTGTCCATGTTTGAACCAAGGCTGTAATGAGGTCAGGAACTGAATGGCCCTGGCAAAACCCAAACTGGGCGTCAGTGAGCAGCTTATTGCTAAGCAAGTGCCGCTTGATAGCACTGTTGATGATCCCTTCCATTACTTTACTGATGGTTAACAGTAGATTGATGGGGCGGTAATTGGCCGGGTTGGATTGTCCTGATTTTTGTGTACAGGACATACTGGGCCATTTTCCACATTGCTGGGTAGATGCCAGTGTTGTAGCTGTCCTGGAACAGCTTGGCTAGGGGCATGGCAAGTTCTGGAGCACGTCTTCAGTATTATTGCTGGAATATTGTCAGGGCCCATAGCCTTTGCAGTATCCAGTGCCTTCAGCTGTTTCTTGATCTCATGTGGAGTTAATCGAATTGGCTGAAGACTGGCATCTGTGATGCTGGAGACCTCCGGAGGAAGCCGAGATGGATCATCCACTCGGCACTTCTGGCTGAAGATTGTTGCCAATGCTTCAGCCTTATCTTTTGCACTGATGTGCTGGGCTCCTCCATCATTGAGGATGAGGGTATTTGTGGAGCCTCCTCCTCCAGTGAGTTGTTTAATTGTCCACCACCATTCACGACTGGATGTGGCAGGATTGCAGAGCTTAGATCTGATCTGTTGGTTGTGAGATCACTTAGCTCTATGTATCACTTGCTGCTTATGCTGTTTGGCATGCAAGTAGCCCTTTTAGTCACAATAAGAGGTTGTGATGGAAGAATTAATCCAGGCTGGTCTTTTGGTACAAGTTGGTTTATTTTCAAGACAACTCCTCAGTGCTACTGACTTCCAAGACATTAGTGAACCAGTTGGGTGTTATTGGCAATTAATAATGGTTTCAGGGTCATCATTAGACTTTTATTTCCAGATTTTTATTGGATTCAAGTTTTACCATCTGCTGTGGTGGGATTCAAACCCCAGGCCCCCAGAGCATTACCCTGTGTCTCTGGATTACTTGTCCAATGACATTACCACAATGCCACTGGCTCCCCAAATGACCAGTTTCTAAGCCTCTGTTACTGCTGGGCTTGAGCCAGCAAGGAGGGACTACAAGAATGCACATAAGAGTCAACCGGTAATTTTCCTTCTTCACATTTTAGCTCCAGCCTTTGGGGAATTGTGTGTGATTCCATATCTGACTCCATAGTGCAGTTGATTAGAGCATCTTCATATTGTGTCATCATGTAGTCATCTCATGTTAATTTACCACAGCCTCTCAAGGATATTTTTTACAATCTGCCTGAACACTGAAACAGGTCTTAACTATTAAGTTTAACATGGTGGGGCTTCAAATTACAGTATCACAATATCAGAAGGAGGACATGCAGAAGGAGGCCACTCAGCCCATTGACACTGGCTAACTAAAAGAGCATCTCACCTAATCCCACTCCCCTGCCTTATCCCTGTAGCCTTGCACGTTCTCTATTTTCAGATAGCAATACAATTCCTTTTTGAATACCTCGATCGAACCTGCCTCCACCGCCCTTTCAGGAAATTTGTTCCAGACTCCAACCACCCTCTGGGTGAAGACATTTTTCCTCACATCCCATTTACTCCTTTGCCAATTATCTTGAATCTGTGACCTCTGGTTCTTGATGTTCTCTTACCCTGTCCATACCGCTAAGGATCTTGAACACCTCTATCAAGTCTTTTCCCAGCAGCCTTTTCTCCAAGGAAAAGAGCCCCAACCTCTCCAATCTATCCTCATAGCTACAGTTGTTTATCCCTGGAATCATTCTTGTGAATCTCCGCTGTGCTTGATTGGTTGATTGATTGCTTTTCTTGGCAATCCCAAAGCCGAGGAAGTGAAGTCAGTTACTCCAGAAATGGCATTACATTATGTGACCTTCACAGGTTCAGAATGTTCTGCCTTACACACTGCCAAATATATATTGGTTCTGAAGAACAGACTCAAGCAGTTTGGTTTCAAGCAAGTTTGATGTATTGATGTCATGTCACCAAGCGGGGATCCCCTGTTGCCTGGAAACACATGGTCTACATCAAAGGCAGACGTCAGACTCATTCCTCTGCTTTGTATATTTGTTGCCTACTCTATTGTTTCTTTCACATTAAAACCAGCTTCATTTTGATTTCCTTAACAATCATATTTTCAGGGTTGGGTCATACAGCAAACAATAACTGTCATTAATGCCATCCCATTGTATGACGGTTTCTGCCACGCACCTCAATGGTTTCTCCACTGTGATCCATATAAGGGCTTTGAAAAAGAAAATCATTTTTATGACAATAGCCACAACAATACCAGTGACATGCTTGTCAATGCCAGCGGTGTACTGAGTTATAATACCAGTGGTGGTATGGTAACAATACCTGTGGTGTACACAGTAATACTACCAGCGATTTACAATACCAGTGATTAACTCGGTAGTAATGCTGGTGGTGTAATGATTACCAATGCTAGTGCTATTCACAGTGACACATTCACCCGATTGTACATCTTAGAATCACTTCAGTTCTTTTTCATATTCACATATTACCCACATGTCTGACTAGGGTTAAAGGTAAGAATATTTATCTCAACAAAACGATAAACAGTATAACAGTGCATTAAAACAAGGATGGTGTCATTTATTCCAGCAATAGCATTGTGGGGTGATATACTCAGTACATCAGCATAGCAAACTGTTTATTATAGTGATACTAGTTAATTGAAGCATTGTTTAACAATTAACATCAATTTCGAACCAAATGTTATTGCTTATTTCATCCAGAGTGCCTAGGCAACTTTGGAAGGGTAGTGATATGGGTCATTCTCACTATATTATTGATGCACACATATGTGTAATGTCACTGTAACACTTAAATCTTGTGGCTCGTTGTCAAGATTTCTATTATTTTTCTGGTTCTATGAGCTTTGAAAGGTTGCCATGCCTGCCCAGAGTTGTTACTGCCTTCTGTTAATCACCACCCCAACACCTGCACACCGCCGGCCCCCCTCCCCCCGCCCCACTCTCCCCATTCCCTCACTGCCCCTGCCATGCACTCCAGCTCAACTATGAAAAGTCATTATTGATGCATGACACAACTCCTGGAGAGATGCTGATGACTTTTGAGATTTACTCATTCACCAACATGATCCGTGATTTGATTTCTTTCCCAGCCCTGTGTACTTGCTGTATGAAGGCACTGCAGGAGCTTTAATCCTTTGTCAGATCTTTTGTCTTTTGGCACCATGTACATCAGATATTCACCAAAGCAGGCATGGAGTGGGCACTCCTTCAAATGCTCAGTAGATGATATACCATTTGGAGTGGTTGGCATACAGACCTTGACGTTTGCTAATATTCTGTCTCAGCTAATGTATAATTGAGATGGCGGGGTTAATATTTGACCACAATGACTCTGGGCTAAGGATGGGGTGAGTATAGTATGTCACGTGGCTTTTTAACAGGGACTTGTGTACGCCCATTCAGCCCTTCTAAGCTGTTCGTCTGGGTCTTGGGTAACTTGTGTCGCAACTCCATCTACCCGCCTTGGTTCCACAACCCTTAATATCCTTGCCAATCAAAAATTTATCAGTCTTCATTCTAAGATTTTTAATTGATGCCCAGCCTCAGCAGCTTTTTAGGGGAGAGAGTTCCAGATTTCCCCTACCCTTTGTGTGAAGAAGTGCTTCCTGGCTCCGTCACGATTAGTCTCGGTCTAATTTTAAGATGACGCCCCCTTCTCCTGGACTTCCTCATTGAAAGAAATAGTTTCTCCCCGTCAACCTGGCTTCCCCTACAACCATACCTGGTGATGTTTGATTTCATTGGAGAGAAGCTAGGATTGTTAGAGAAGGTTAAGGGGAAATTTAACAGAGATGTTCAAAATTATTGTGTTTAGGTCAGCGATTTTCAAACTGTGGGTGGCGACCTTAATTGGGGTTGCAGAAACAGCATTGGGGGATTGTGAGAAATAATATCACATTAATCCCCTGCCTGCTCATATTGTCCACCCAGCAAATACTTTTCTTCCAAACATCTCAGCAATGTGACTTTATCAGTGCACTGATTGGCTGCCTTGTATCTGCTAACAGCTTTTTTAAATTCATTCATGGGATGTGGGTGTCATTGGCTGGGCCAGCACTTATTGCCTCCCCCTAATTGTCCTTGAGAAGGTGGTGGTGAGCTGCCTTCTTGAACCCCTGCAGTCCACGTGGGGTAGGTACACCCACAATGCTGCTTGGGAGGGAATTCCAGGATTTTGACCCAGTGACGGTAAAGGAACGGTGATATATTTTCAAGTCAGGATGGTGAGTGGCTTGGAGAGGAACTTCCAGTTGGTGGTGTTCCCATGTATCTGTTGCCATCTTCCTCTAGATGGTAGTGGTCATGGGCTTGGAAGGTGCTGTCTAAGGAGCCTTGGTGAGTTTCTGCAGTGCATCACGTTGATGGTACACACTGCTGCCACTGTGCATTGGTGGTGGAGGGACTGAATATTTGTGGATGGGGTGCCAATCAAGTGGACTGCTTTGTTCTGGATGGTCTCAAGCTTCTTGAGTATTGCCGGAGCTGTACTCATCCAGGAAAGTGGAGAGTATTCCATCACACTGCTGACCTGTGCCTTGTAGATGGTGTACAGGCTTTGGGGGGTCAGGAGGTGAGTTATTTGCCACAGAATTCCCAGCCTTTGACCTGCTCTTGTAGCCACAGTATTTATATGGCTGTTCCAGTTCAGTTTCTGGTCACGGGAAGAGCAGCACGTTATTAATTTAAAGAAGGTACCTTCAACAGATGTGACCCCAAGTCCTTTTTCTTTCCTTATGTCTCTTTACCCAATGTCCCTCTACTTTCTATTTAGTCAATCCAGAATAATTGTTAAAGTTTACAGTGGTGGAATGAATGGTCCTATCCCCAACTTGCCCAATCCAGCAGCACCCAAACCGACAAGGACCCCAACACCCACAGCTCCTGATCCTTTCCCAACAAAGAATACTGACCCACATGCAGACCACACCCCCTGCTGGACTGCAGCCACCCCAGGCTCCCTGACCAACTGGCAGCCCACACATGAAGCTGAACGGCAAGCACTAATAGCTCGGCAACCAGACCTTACCTCCATCATAAGGTCAGAAGTAGAGGTGTTCGCTAATGATTGCACAATGTTCATCCGCATCTCCTCAGATACTGAAGTAGTCTGTGCCCAAATGCAGCAAGGCCTGGACAACATCCAGGCTTGAGCTGATAAGTGACAAGTTACATTCACGCCACACAAGTGTAAGGCAACGACCATCTCCAACAAGAGAGAATCTAACCATCTCCCCTTGATAATGCTGATGCACCCCTTTACCAACATTCTGTGGGTTGCCATTGACCAGAAACTGAACTGGACCAGCCATGTTCTTTTTTCTTCATTCTTTCATGGGATGTGGGCATCGCTGGCAAGGCTAGCATTAATCACCCATCCCTAATTGCCCTTGAACTGAATGGCTTTCTAGGCCACTTCAGAAGGGCAGTTAAGAGTCAACCACATTGCTGTGGGTCTGGGGTCACATGTAGGCCAGTCTGGGTAAGGACAACAGATTTCCTTCCCTAAAGGGCATTAGTGAACCAGATGGGTTTTTACGACAATCGATGATAGTTGCATGCTCACCATTACTAAGACTAGCTTTTAATTCCAGATTTATTAACTGAATTCAAATTCCAGCAGCTGCCATGGTGGGATTTGATCCTGTGTTCCCAGAGCATTGGCCTGAATCATACTAGTCCAGTGACATTACCAAGATACCACCATCTCCCCTCAAATATTAATACTGTAGCTGCAAGAGCAGGTCAGAGGCTGGAAATTCTGCAGCGAATATCTCATCTCCTGACTTCCAGAAGTCTGTCCGCCATCTATAAGGCACAAGTCAGGAGTGTGATTGAATACTCCCACTTGCCTGGATGAGTGCTGCTCCAACAACACATAAGATGCTCGACATCATCCAGCACAAAGCAGCCTGTTTGATTGGCACCCTATCCATCACCTTCAGTATTCACTCCCTCGCCACCGATGCAAAGAGGCAGCAGTGTGTGCCATCTACAAGATGCACTGTAGCAACTCACCCAGGCTCCTTAGACAGCACCTTCCAAGCTCATGACCTCTACCATCTAGAAGGACAAGGGCAGCAGGTGCATGGGAAGACCACCACCTGGAAGTTCCCCTCCAAGTCACTCACCATCTGGACTTGGAAATATATCGCCGTTCCTTCACTGTCGCTGGGTCAAAATCCTGGAACTCCCTCCCTAACAGCACTGTGGGTGTACCTACACCATATGGACTGCAGCAATTCAAGAAGGTGGCTCACCACCACCCTTCTCAAAGGCAATTAGGGATGGGCGATAAAAATGCTGGCCTAGCCAGTGACTCCCACATCCCGTTAAAGAATATAAAAAATCTGGGTGGAGCCAACCCAGGTGCGCACAATCACTGAGCTTCCATGGAACACATCAAATATAATTTCAAACCATATTACTAATTCTCTCTCAAAACACAGTGTCCAACATTAGATGTGATTTTGCGATTGGACAACATTTGCTAAATAATCCTTAATGATTGTTTTTTATTCATTCACAGGATATGGGCTTCGCTGGCTGGGCCAGCATTTATTGCCCATCCCTAGTTGCCCTTAAGAAGGTGGTAGTGAGCTGCCTTCTTGAACCGCTGCAGCCCATGTAGTGTAGGTACACCCACAGTGCTGTTAGGGAGAGAGTTCCAGGATTTTGATCCAGCAACAGTGAAGGAATGGCGATATATTTCCAAGTCAGGATGGTAAGTGACTTGGAGGGGAACTTGCAGGTGGTGGTGTTTCCATGTATCTGCTGCCCTTGTTCTTCTAGATGGTACTGGTCGTGGGTTTGGAAGGTGCTGTCTAAGGAGTCTTGGTGAATTCCTGCAGAGCCTCTTGTAGCTGGTATACACTGCTGCCACTGTGCATTGGTGGAGAGAGAGTGAATGTTTGTGGATGTGGTGCCAATCAAGCAGACTGCTTTGTCCTGGACGGTGTCCAGCTTCTTCAGTGTTGTAGAAGCTGCACTTATCCAGGCAAGTGGGGAGTATTCCATCACATTCCTGACTTGTGCCTTGTAGATGGTGGGCAGGCTTTGAGGAGTCAGGAGGTGAGTTACTCGTCACACGATTCCTAGACCCTGACCTGCTCTTGTAGCCACAATATTTATATGGCTAGTCCAGTTCAGTTTCTGGTCAATGATAACCCCCAGGATGTTGATAGTGGGGGATTCAGTGATGGTAATGCCATTGAACATCAAGGGGTGATGGTTGGATTCTCTCTTGTTGGAGATGGTCATTGCCTGACACTTGTGTGGCGCAAATGTTACTTGCCACTTGTCAGCCCAAGCCTTGGTATTGTCCAGGTCTTTCTGCATTTGGACATGGACTGCTTCAGTATATGAAGAGTCACAAATGGTGCTAAATATTGTTCAATGATCAACGAATATCCCCACTCCTGACCTCTATGATGAAAGGAAGGTCATTGATGAAGCAGCTGAAGATGATTGGTGCCTAGAACACTACCCTGAGGAACTCCTGCAGTGATGTCCTGGAGCTGAGATGACTGACCTCCAACAACCACTTTGTGCTAGATATGACTCCAACCAGTGGAAAGTTTTCCCCTGGTTCCCATTGACTCCAGTTTTGCTAGGGCTCCTTGATGCCACACTTGGTCAAATGCTGCCTTGATGACAAGAACAGTCACTCTCACCTCACCCCAGGATTTCAGCTCTTTTGTCCATGTTTGAACCAAGGCTGTAATGAGGTCAGGAGCTGAATGGCCCTGGTGGGCATCAGTGAACAGGTTATTGCTAAGCAAGTGCCGCTTGATAGTACTGTTGAAGACCTTTTCCATTACTTTACTGATGATTGAGAGTAGAGTGATGGGGCGGTAATTGGCTATTTTGGATTTGTCCTGCTTTTTGTGTACAGGACATACTTGGGCAATCTTCCACATAGCCGGGTAGATGCCGGTGTTGTAGCTGTTACTGGAACAGCTTGGCTAGGGCGTGTGGCATGTTCTGGAGCACAAGTCTTCAGTACTATTGCTGGAATATTGTCAGGGCCCATAGCCTTTGCAGTATCCAGTGCCTTCAGATGTTTCTTGATATCACATGGAGTTAATCAAACTGGCATATGTGATGTTGGGGACCTCTGGAAAAGGCCGAGGTAGATTTTCCACTTGGCACATCTGGCTGAAGATTGTTGCGAATGCTTCAGCCTTATCTTTTGCACTAATGTGTTGGGTGCCCTTATCATTGAGGATGGGGATATTTGTAGAGCCTCCTCCTTCAGTGAGTTGTTTAATTGTCCACCATCACTCATGACTGGATGTGGCAGGATTGCAGAGCTTAGATCTGATTTGTTGGTTGTGCAATCACTTAGCTCTATGTATCACTTGCTGCTTATGCTGGGCTCCCCAATCATTGAGGATGGAGATATTTGTGGAGCCTCCTCCTCCAGTGAGTTGTTTAATTGTCCACCACCATTCACCACTGGATGTGCAGGACCGCAGAGCTTAGATCTGATCTGTTGGTTGTGGGATTGCTTAACTTTAGCACTTGCTGCTTATGCTGCTTGGCATGCAAATAGTCCTGTTTCACCAGGTTGATATTTCAATATTAGGTATGCCTGGTGCTGCTCCTGGCATGCCCTCCTGCACTCTTCATTGAATCAGGATTGATCCCCGGGCTTGGTGGAGTGGGGGATATGCTGGGCTATTAGGTTACAGATTGTGTTTGAGCATGACTCTGATGCTGCTGAAGGCCCACAGTGCCTCATGGATGCCCAATCTTGAGTTGCTAGATCTGTTCGAAATCTTTCCCATTTAGCATTCTGGTCATGCCACACAACATGATGGAGGGTATCCTCAATGTGAAGGTGGGACTTTGTCTCCACAATGACTGTGTGGTGGTCATTCTTACTGATACTATCATGGACAGATGCATCTGCAGTAGGCAGGTTGGTGAGGATGAGATCAAGTATGTTTCTCCCTCTTGTTGGTTCCTTCACCACCTGCTGCAGACTCAGTCGAGCAGCTATGTCCTTTAGGGCTAAGAATTACGCTGACAACCAAGTTAAAATTGTCAGTTGGGCTAGCAGTATGTTGCATTTGTGTGCACTGGAAGCTACATATATTAATACACAGGGCCCTGCTTTTTGCAGACAGAAAGAACATGTACATAGATTGTGGCTATTTCAGCTAAACAAAATAAGTGACAGGCATTCGCTGACTCATTCTTCCGGACAATGCCTTGACCAATCAGGGTCAAGCTGCCTGGTTTTAATTACAAACAATGCTTGACAGTTAACTGTCAATCAACATCATGGTGCATTTTCCATAGCAACACCACTTGCCAACCAATTGGCACTTTCTTCAAATACAGCATAAATTGTTGTTTTCTCTCTCATATTGGCATTCTTGCAAGTGTCCTGATGAGTGCAAGACATGTCTCTTTTTTCAGCAATACTCAATTCTCTTTCTCTTGATGAGAAATGTAAACTGTTTACACTGGTCTCTCTGTTTATGTAATATCTATGATATAAATGTTAAACATACTTATTTGTCTCCTTTTGATATATGCTGTTAAATCCTAATTAAGATGTTAGAATTGCCTGGGTGTGTCTTTGTCAGGAAGGAAAACCCATTACTTGAGAGAAAGAATAAAAATCCAGATTACAATTCATCAACCCTGCCTGAAAATGGGTTCTGCATCAGGGACCAAGCACCACCAGGCCAGGCCCCACCCCTGTGCTGCTCCCTCTCCCCCACTCCCACCAACCACCCAAACCTATAGAGGACCCACCAGCCAGGCAAAAATAGCCACACACAGAACCACAACGCAGCACAAGGTGCCGACCACACACAAGTCAATACTCCCTCGTTAAAAAACATGAATCACGAACATCAGGAAACTCCACCAAGCTGGACCCCACCAGACCAGGGACAAAGGGTCAAAAGCACCTGGCCTCCACACAGAGGGGCTGGAATTTTCACCACAGACTTTCATATTTATGGGATCGACATGTTGATCCATAATAGGTGCACTTTCATAATGATGGGCCGAATGCTCACCTTTTGCGGTGTACGGCTTTCTGAGGTTTTGAGCTTTCTCTCTGGGGCGATTAGATTTAATCTGCTCCGAGAGCTGTTTGTTTGAGTTCTCTGTTGCCACCTGCTGGAAGTAGTGATGACAGGAGGTTTATCATTTTTCTTTCTATATTATCCCATAGCTTTCCTCTTCTGAAGCTTCCTGGCCTATGCTGTCAGGACTGCAGCTGAGAACAGGAGGGCAGATATCTCCCTGCCTTCTGCCAGTATGCTGGCTGTCGGGGAGGGGAAGGGAAGATTGACTGGTGAAACTGACATGGTGAAACTGCTGCCAATTTCTCCCCCCCCCACCCCCCAGCTCTCATCGGTTGGTCACCAGGCCTCAGCTCAGTTCTGTGCTTGCTAATCCTTTGAACAAGACTGCCACTTCGGCCTCTGGAGAAAGGCTGTGCGTGAATGACAGTCGGGGCCAGATTTTCTCTGCCATGCAGCGTGTTTGTCACTGACTGGGAATGTGATTGAACAATCACCGGGGTTTAGGTGGCATTAACAGATGAGCAATAGCCACATGGCTACGGTAGCAATGGACAACTAGCAGATGGCTACACTGTTCTAAGAGGACTTGGAAAAATGAAGTAGAGGCAGGCTAGGGTCAGTAGTTGGCTGGGAGATCACGTGGGGCCTTATTGAGGTTACCATCTCTATAGTTGGATGCACCATTTGAGGAAGAGCAGGGGAGTTGTTCCAGGTGTGATTGATCCCTTAACCGACAGCTGATCATTTATTGCGTGGCTGTTTGTAGGATGTTTGTGTGTGAAATCAGCTGCCTTATAACCCCTACAATGAAACAGGGATAGGCCACAAAAAATACTTCAGTGGTTATGAAGTGCTTTGGTACATCCTGAGGTTATGCACACTGCATTATAAATACTCACTCTGTCTTATTTCTAGGACCTCAGTGAGGGCTGAAAGGTTTTGCAAAACATTGTGTTAAAAATATTTTCTTCTCCTCTGCAATGAAGTTACTCGCTCGGACTGGTTTATAGCTAGACTGCACTGATTGCCATTCTGTAGCTTAGACATGTATGACGGCATTCTCACCCATTGTGTGGGGAAGGGCGACAGTGAACTGCAAGTGATTTATTGTTTAAGCTTTTTGAACAGTGCTGAGATATGAACAGTCTTCCATATTCTATATTATCCAGTGTGGCTGTACAGTTATATTCGGAGATTTGTATCATTAAAATGCTATCTTCTGGGAAAAATTGCAGTGCATATGATGCAGTATGTGGTCGCCATCTACAGAACACTTCGAGAAATGCTATTAGCCTTCAAATTGAATGTTACATGGTTGTGGACTCTGAAACAGAGCTCTCATTCCAAAAAAAAAACACAATGAAAAGGACCTATTAATCTCCCTGCACAAATATGAAGAGATAAAAGGATGTGGGGTAAAGGCAGGTCATTAGAGTTGAGGTACAGATTTAACTGAACAGACCTGAGGGTATGAACAGCCTCCTCTTGTTCCTATGTTCCCGATGGCCAGGCTTGTCCAACCTTTTCATGTCATGGGGCCGTAATTCAATATTTTTTCTCACTCAATGGGTCAATTAGCAAATTTCATAACGATAAGGTTTGGTGCAATGTCGAACATGAACTTTTTAAAAAAAAAACTGGGACAGAAATTTTCTTTCGGTGGGCGGGCGTGTAATGATGCGCGTCAATATCAGCCGAGCGCGCTGACATCAATGCGCAGTCATGCCGTAGTTCGGTCGGCGGGTGTGCGCTGGAGTCAGCAGCGCGCCCCCGACAATTCAAAGGCCTGTTAAGGCCATTAAATAGTCAGTTGGATTAAATGTTTCGCTGCCCATCCAAGGTTGGATGGGCAGGTGAAAAGGCCAAGCGGCCTTTGCATTTCTTTGGAAACCTCATCCACGGGGTGGGATGAGGTTTCCAAAAGCCAATAAAAATAAAAGCTTTACAACTGAATGAATAACATGTCCCTGCTCATGCGTCAGGGTCCCGTGAGGAGGGAAATGTTTTATTACAGTTTTCTTTTCCTTTTTTTTTTAAAACAGCGCTTCACCTCCCTGAAGCAGCTCTGTGGCCTCAGGGAGATTATGAAGCACTCACTTGCGTGCATGTGCGAAGTTGGTGCTCAGCCTGCTTGCCCTCCCACTCCCTACACAGGCAGCCCTGAGTGCTGCCACTCAGGTTTCATGCTGGGCTGGCCTTAATTGGCCCCCACCCAACCCCCCCATTGTGAAATCACAGTCCAGTGACGATCGTGGTCGGCTTCCTGACTGCCCCTGCTGAGCCTGCCCGCCTGGGAAAAAATTCTGCCCCTGAGTTATGAAAAGAAACAAAAGCAGAAAATGCTGCAAAAACTCAGCAGGTCTGACAGCATCTGAGGAGAGAAAAAAAAACACAGTTACCGTTGCGAGTCTGTACGACTCTCCTTCAGAGAAGAGTCTGAAGACTCTGAAGAAGAGTCATATGGACTTGAAACGTCAATTCTGTTTTTATTCTCCCCACGTATGCTGTCAGACCTGCTGAGTTTTCCCAGCATTTTCGGTTACCAGCATCTACAGTATTTTGCTTTATGAAAAAAAAACTTGCTGAGGAAACAATAAATTGATAGTTTACAAAAATGAGTAATATATAAAGATGACCATTAATGAGCTAAAGAGTGAGTGTGAGTCTGGCTCACACCCAGTCACAAGGTGCCCACTCACTCACCATTACCCACTGTGAGAGTGAGGAAGTGCGTGTCGATGTGTGTGGGAGAGGATAAATGAGAGACCTGAGACTGAGAGTGAGCCAGACTTACACACACACTCTACCCTCTCCCAAACACACTCACTCCTCTCTCACACACACAATCTTCTCCCTCTCTCCCTCTCAAATACTCTCTTCTCCCTCTCTCTCTCACACACAGTCTTCCCCCTCTCTCACACAAACTCTTCTCTCTCTCAAACACACTCTTCTCCCTCTCCCTCTCTCACACTCACTCTTCTCCCTCTCTCTCAAACACACTCTTCTCCCTCTCTCTCACAAACACTCTTCTCCCTCTCTCTCACACAAACACACTCTTCTCCCTTTCTCTCTCAAACAAACACTCTTCTCCCTGTCTCTCTCACACACACTCTTCTCCCTCTCTTTCACACAAACTCTTCTCTCTCTCTCTCACACACTCTTCTCCCTCTCTCACACACAAACTCTTTTCTTTCTCACAAACACACACTCTTCTCCCTCTCTCTCACACACACTCTTCTCCCTCTCTCTCTCACACATATTCTTCTCCATCTCTCTCTCACACACACACTCTTCTCCCTGTCTCTCTCACACACACTCTTCTCCCTCTCTCTCTCACACACTCTTCTCCCTCTCACACACACACTCTTCTCCCTCCCTCTCACACACACTCTCTCCCACTCATTCTCACACACACAGTCTTCTCCCTCTTTCTCTCACACACATTCCTCTCCCTCCCTCTCTCACAGGCACTTCTGACTCTCTCTCTCTCACACAGACACTCTTCTCACAGTCTCTCTCTCACACACACTCATCTCCCTCTCTCTCTAACACACTTCTCCCTCCCTCTCTCAGACACACTCTTCTCCCTCTCTCTCACCAACACACTCTTCTCCCTCTCACTCTCACACAAACACACTTCTCCCTCTCTCACACACATTCTTCTCCCTCTCTCTCTCACAGACACTTCTCCCTCTTTCTCTCACTCACACACTCTTCTCACAGTCTCTCTCTCACACACACTCTTCTCACAGTCTCTCTCTCACACACACTCTTCTTCCTCTCTCTCTCTCACACACACACTTCTCCCGTGATCTCTCACACACTCTTCTCCCTCTCTCTCTCTCACACACTCTTCTCCCTCTCTCTCCCACACACTCCTCTCCCTCTCGCTCTCACACACTCTTCTCCCTCTCTCTCTCACACACTTCTCCCTCTCTCTCTCTCTCAAACACACTCTTCCTCTCCCTCACACACATACTTCTCCATCTTTCTCTCAAACACTCTTCTCTCTCTCTCTCTCACACACACACTCTTCTCCCTCTCTCTCTCACACAAACTTTTCTCATTCTCACACAAAAACTCTGCTCCGTCTCTCTCACACACTCTTCTCCCTCTCTCTCTCTCAAACTCACTCTTCTCCCTCTCACACACACACTTTTCTCCCTCTCTCTCACACATTCTTCTCCCTCTCTCTCCCTCACACACACACTCTTCTCCCTCTCTCTCTCACATACACACACACGCTTCTCCCTCTCTCTCTCACACACACACTCTTCTCCTTCTCACTCACACACACACACTCTTCTACCTCTCTCTCTCTCACACACTCTCTTCTTCCTCTCTTGCTCAAACACTCTCTTCTCCATCTCCCTCTCTCACACACACTCTTCTCACTCTCTCTCACACGCACTCTTTTCTCAGTCTCTCTATCACACACACTCTTCTCCCTCTCTCTCCCTCACACACACACACTCTTCTCCCTCTCTCTCACACACTCTTCTCCCTCTCTCTCACACAGTCGTCTCCCACTCTCTCACACACACATTCATCTCCCTCTCTCTTACACACTCTACTCCTTCTCTCTCTCACACAAACTTTTCTCCCTCTCTCTCACACACACTCTTCTCCCTCCCTCTCTCACACACTCTCTTCTCCATCTCTCTCACACACTCTTCTCCCTCTTTCTCTCACACAAACTCTTCTCCCTCCCTCTCTCACACAAACACTCTTCCCCCTCTCTCACACACACACTTCTCCCTCTCTCTCACACAGTCTTCTCCCTCTCCCTCTCACACAAACTCTTCTCTCTCTCTCACAAACGCACTCTTCTCCCTCTCTCACACTCAATCTTCTCCCTCTCTCTCATACACACTCTTTTCCCTCTCTCTCTCAAATACTCTGCTCCCTCTCTCTCACACACACACACTCTTCTCCCTCTCTCTCTAAAACACACACTCTTCTCCCTCTCTCTCACACACACTCTTCTCCCTCTCTCTCACACACACTCTTCTCCCTCTCTCTCACACACACACTCTTCTCTGTCTCTCTCTCACACACACACTCTTCTCCCTGTCTCTCAAACACACACACTCTTCTCCATCTCTCACACAAACTGTTCTCTCTCTCTCACAAACACACTCTTCTCCCTCTCTCACACTCAATCTTCTCCCTCTCTCTCATACACACTCTTCTCCCTCTCTCTCTCAAATACTCTGCTCCCTCTCTCTCACACACACACACTCTTCTCCCTCTCTCTCTCAAACACACACTCTTCTCCCTCTCTCTCTCACACACTCTTCTCCCTCTCACACACACACTCTTCTCCCTCCCTCTCACACACACTCTCTCCCACTCATTCTCACACACACAGTCATCTCTCTCTCTCTCTCACACACATTCTTCTCCCTCCCTCTCTCACAGGCACTTCTGAGTCTCTCTCTCTCACACAGACACTCTTCTCACAGTCTCTCTCTCATACACACTCATCTCCCTCTCTCTCTAACACACTTCTCCCTCCCTCTCTCACACACACTCTTCTCCCTCTCTCTCACCAACACACCCTTCTCCCTCTCACTCTCACACAAACACACTTCTCCCTCTCTCACACACATTCTTCTCCCTCTCTCTCTCAAAGACACTTTTCACTCTCTCACTCACACACTCTTCTCACAGTCTCTCTCTCACACACACGCTTCTTCATCTCTCTCTCTGACACACACACTTCTCCCGCGGTCTCTCACACACTCTTCTCCCTCTCTCTCTCTCACACACTCTTCTCCCTCTCTCTCTCACACACACTTCTCCCTCTCTCTCTCTCTCAAACACACTCTTCCGCTCCCTCACACACACACTTCTCCATCTTTCCCTCATACACTCTTCTCCCTCTCTCTCTCTCTCTCTCACACACACTCTTCTCCCTGTCTCTCTCTCACACACACTCTTCTTCCTCTCTCTCTCTCACACACACACTTCTCCCGCGATCTCTCACACACTCTTCTCCCTCTCTCTCTCTCACACACTCTTCTCCCTCTCTCTCTCACAGACTTCTCCCTCTCTCTCTCTCTCAAACACACTCTTCCTCTCCCTCACACACACACTTCTCCATCTTTCTCTCACACACTCTTCTCCCTCTCTCTCTCTCACACACACTCTTCTCCCTCTCTCTCTCACACAAACTTTTCTCATTCTCACACAAACACTCTGCTCCGTCTCTCTCACACACTCTTCTCCCTCTCTCTCTCAAACTCACTCTTCTCCCTCTCACACACACACACTTCACCCTCGCTCTCACATATTCTTCTCCCTCTCTCTCTCTCTCACACACACACACACACACACGCTTCTCCCTCTCTCTCTCACACACACACACACTTCTCCCCCTCTCTCTCTCACACACACACTCTTCTCCTTCTCTCTCTCACACACATACTCTTCTCCTTCTCTCTCACACACACACACTCTTCTCCCTCTCTCTCTCTCTCACACACTACCTTCTCCCTCTCTTGCTCAAACACTCTCTTCTCCATCTCCCTCTCTCACACACACTCTTCTCACTCTCTCTCACACACACTCTTTTCTCAGTCTCTCTATCACACACACTCTTCTCCCTCTCTCACACACACACACTCTTCTCCCTCTCTCTCACACACTCTTCTCCCTCTCTCTCACAAAGTCGTCTCCCTCCCTCTCACACACACATTCATCTCCCTCTCTCTTACACACTCTACTCCTTCTCTCTCTCACACAAAATTTTCTCCCTCTCTCTCACACACACTCTTCTCCCTCCCTCTCTCACACACTCTCTTCTCCATCTCTCTCACACACTCTTCTCCCTCTCTCTCTCACACAAACTATTCTCCCTCTCTCCCTCACACACTCTTTTCCCTCTGACACACAAACGCTTCTCCCTCTCTCTCTCAATCACTCTTCTCCGTCTCTCTCAAACACACACACCCTTCTCCCTCTCTCTCTCTCACACGCACACTCTTCTCCATCTCTCACACAAACTCTTCTCTCTCTCTCACAAACACACTCTTCTCCCTCTCTCACACTCACTCTTCTCCCTCTCTCTCTCTCACACACACTCTTCTCCATCTCTCTCTCAAATACGCTGCTCCCTCTCTCTCACACACACACACTCTTCTCCCTCTCTCTCTCAAACACACACTCTTCTCCCTCTCTCACACACACTCTTCTCCCTCTCTCTCACACACACACTCTTCTCCGTCTCTCTCTCTCACACACACTCTTCTCCCTGTCTCTCTCACACAAACTCTTCTCCCTCTCTCTCTCACACACTCTTCTCCCTCTCACACACACACTCTTCTCCCTCCCTCTCACACACACTCTCTCCCACTCATTCTCACACACACAGTCTTCTCTCTCTTTCTCTCACACACATTCTTCTCCCTCCCTCTCTCACAGGCACTTCTGACTCTCTCTCTCTCTCACACAGACACTCTTCTCACAGTCTCTCTCTCACACACACTCATCTCCCTCTCTCTCTAACACACTTCTCCCTCCCTCTCTCACACACACGCTTCTCCCTCTCTCTCACCAACACACTCTTCTCCCTCTCACTCTCACACAAACACACTTCTCCCTCTCTCACACACATTCTTCTCCCTCTCTCTCTCACAGACACTTCTCACTCTCTCTCTCACTCACACACTCTTCTCACAGTCTCTCTCTCATACACACTCTTCTCCCTGTCTCTCTCTCACACACACTCTTCTTCCTCTCTCTCTCTCACACACACACTTCTCCATCTTTCTCTCACACACTCTTCTCCCTCTCTCTCTCTCACACACAATATTCTCCCTCTCTCTCTCACACAAACTTTTCTCATTCTCACACAAACACTCTGCTCCGTCTCTCTCACACACTCTTCTCCCTCTCTCTCTCAAACTCACTCTTCTCCCTCTCACACACACACTCTTGTCCCTCGCTCTCACACATTCTTCTCCCTCTCTCTCCCTCACACACACACTCTTCTCCCTCTCTCTCTCACACACACACACACACGCTTCTCCCTCTCTCTCTCACACACACACACAATTCTCCCTCTCTCACACACACACTCTTCTCCTCTCTCTCACACACATACTCTTCTCCTTCTCTCTCACACACACACTCTTTTCCTCTCTCTCTCTCACACACTATCTTATCCCTCTCTTGCTCAAGCAGTCTCTTCTCCATCTCCCTCTCTCACACACACTCTTCTCACTCTCTCTCACACACACTCTTTTCTCAGTCTCTCTATCACACACACTCTTCTCCCTCTCTCTCTCACACACACACACTCTTCTCACTCTCTCTCACAAAGTCGTCTCCCTCCCTCTCACACACACATTCATCTCCCTCTCTCTTACACACTCTACTCCTTCTCTCTATCACACAAACTTTTCTCCCTCTCTCTCACACACACTCTTCTCCCTCCCTCTCTCACACACTCTCTTCTCCATCTCTCTCACACACTCTTCTCCCTGTCTCACTCACACACACTCTTCTCCCTCTCTTTCACACAAACTCTTCTCTCACTCTCTCTCACACACTCTTCTCCCTCTCTCACACACAAACTCTTTTCTCTCTCTCAAACACACACTCTTCTCCCTCTCTCTCACACACACTCTTCTCCCTCTCTCTCTCACCCATATCCTTCTCCATATCTCTCTCACAAACACACTCTTCTCCCTCTCTCTCTCACACACACTCTTCTCCCTCTCTCTCTCACACACTCTTCTCCCTCTCTCTCTCACACACTTCTCCCTCTCTCTCTCTCTCAAACACACTCTTCCTCTCCCTCACACACATACCTCTCCATCTTTCTCTCAAACACTCTTCTCTCTCTCTCTCTCACACAAACACTCTTCTCCCTCTCTCTCGCACAAACTTTTCTCATTCTCACACAAACACTCTGCTCCGTCTGTCTCACACACTTTTCTCCCTCTCTCTCTCAAACTCACTCTTCTCCCTCTCACACACACACTCTTCTCCCTCTCTCTCACACATTCTTCTCCCTCTCTCTCCCTCACACACACACACTCTTCTCCCTCTCTCTCACATACACACACACGCTTCTCCCTCTCTGTATCACACACACACACACTTATCCCTCTCTCTCTCACGCACACACTCTTCTCCTTCTCTCTCACACACACACACTCTTCTCCCACTCTCTCTCTCACACACTCTCTTCTCCCTCTCTTGCTCAAACACTCTCTTCTCCATCTCCCTCTCTCACACACACTCTTCTCACTCTCTCTCACACACACTCTTTTCTCAGTCTCTCTATCACACACACTCTTCTCCCTCTCTCTCTCTCACACACACACACTCTTCTCCCTCTCTCTCACACACTCTTCTCCCTCTCTCTCACACAGTCGTCTCCCTCTCTCTCACACACACATTCATCTCCCTCTCTCTTACACAGTCTACTCCTTCTCTCTCTCACACAAACTTTTCTCCCTCTCTCTCACACACAGACTTCTCCCTCCCTCTCTCACACACTCTCTTCTCCATCTCTCTCACACACTCTTCTCCCTCTTTCTCTCACACAAACTCTTCTCCCTCTCTCTCTCACACAAACACTCTTCCCCCTCTCTCACACACACACTTCTCCCTCTCTCTCACACAGTCTTCTCCCTCTCCCTCTCACACAAACTCTTCTCTCTCTCTCACAAACGCACTCTTCTCCCTCTCTCACACTCAATCTTCTCCCTCTCTCTCATACACACTCTTCTCCCTCTCTATCTCAAATACTCTGCTCCCTCTCTCTCACACGCACACAGTCTTCTCCCTCTCTCTCTAAAACACACACTCTTCTCCCTCTCTCTCACACACACTCTTCTCCCTCTCTCTCACAAACACTCTTCTCCCTCTCTCTCACACACACACTCTTCTCCGTCTCTCTCTCACACACACACTCTTCTCCCTGTCTCTCAAACACACACACACTCTTCTCCATCTCTCACACAAACTCTTCTCTCTCTCTCACAAACACACTCTTCTCCCTCTCTCACACTCAATCTTCTCCCTCTCTCTCATACACACTCTTCTCCCTCTCTCTCTCAAATACTCTGCTCCCTCTCTCTCACACACACACACTCTTCTCCCTCTCTCTCTCAAACACACACTCTTCTCCCTCTCTCTCACACACTCATCTCCCTCTCACACACACACTCTTCTCCCTCCCTCTCACACACACTCTCTCCCACTCATTCTCACACACACAGTCTTCTCTCTCTCTCTCTCACACACACATTCCTCTCCCTCCCTCTCTCACAGGCACTTCTGACTCTCTCTCTCTCACACAGACACTCTTCTCACAGTCTCTCTCTCACACACACTCATCTCCCTCTCTCTCTAACACACTTCTCCCTCCCTCTCTCAGACACACTCTTCTCCCTCTCTCTCACCAACACACTCTTCTCCCTCTCACTCTCACACAAACACACTTCTCCCTCTCTCACACACATTCTTCTCCCTCTCTCTCTCACAGACACTTCTCACTCTCTCTCTCACTCAAACACTCTTCTCACAGTCTCTCTCTCATACACGCTACTCCCTGTCTCTCTCTCACACACACTCTTCTTCCTCTCTCTCTCTCTCACACACACTTCTCCCTCTCTCTCTCTCTCAAACACACTCTTCCTCTCCCTCACACACACACTTCTCCATCTTTCTCTCACACACTCTTCTCCCTCTCTCTCTCTCACACACACTCTTCTCGCTCTCTCTCTCACACAAACTTTTCTCATTCTCACACAAACACTCTGCTCCGTCTCTCTCACACACTCTTCTCCCTCTCTCTCTCAAACTCACTCTTCTCCCTCTCACACACACACTCTTCTCCCTCTCTCTCTCACACACACACACACGCTTCTCCTCTCTCTCTCACACACACACACACTTCTCCCCCTCTCTCTCTCACACACACACTTTTCTCCTTCTCTCCCTCACACACATACTCTTCTCCTTCTCTCTCACACACACACACTCTTCTCCCTCTCTCTCTCTCACACACTACCTTCTCCCTCTCTGGCTCAAACACTCTCTTCTCCATCTCCCTCTCTCACACACACTCTTCTCTCTCTCTCCCTCACACACTCTTTTCTCAGTCTCTCTATCACACACACTCTTCTCCCTCTCTCTCTCACACACACACACTCTTCTCACTCTCTCTCACAAAGTCGTCTCCCTCCCTCTCACACACACTCTTCTCCCTCCCTCTCTCACACACTCTCTTCTCCATCTCTCTCACACACTCTTCTCCCTGTCTCTCTCACACACACTCTTCTCCCTCTCTTCACACAAACTCTTCTCTCTCTCTCTCACACACACTCTTCTCCCTCTCTCACACACAAACTCTTTTCTCTCTCTCAAACACACACTCTTCTCCCTCTCTCTCACACACACTCTTCTCCCTCTCTCTCTCACACATATTCTTCTCCATCTCCCTCTCACAAACACACTCTTCTCCCTGTCTCTCTCACACACACTCTTCTCCCTCTCTCTCTCACACACTCTTCTCCCTCTCACACACACACTCTTCTCCCTCTCTCTCACACACACTCTCTCCCACTCATTCTCACACACACAGTCTTCTCCCTCTTTCTCTCACACACATTCCTCTCCCTCCCTCTCTCACAGGCACTTCTGACTCTCGCTCTCTCACACAGACACTCTTCTCACAGTCTCTCTCTCACACACACTCATCTCCCTCTCTCTCTAACACACTTCTCCCTCCCTCTCTCAGACACACTCTTCTCCCTCTCTCTCACCAACACGCTCTTCTCCCTCTCACTCTCACACAAACACACTTCTCCCTCTCTCACACACATTCTTCTCCCTCACACTCTTACAGACACTTCTCACTCTCTCTCTCACTCACACACTCTTCTCACAGTCTCTCTCTCACACACACTCTTCTCCCTGTCTCTCTCTCACACACACTCTTCTTCCTCTCTCTCTCTCACACACACACTTCTCCCGTGATCTCTCACACACTCTTCTCCCTCTCTCTCTCTCTCACACTCTTCTCCCTCTCTCTCCCACACACTCCTCTCCCTCTCGCTCTCACACACTCTTCTCCCTCTCTCTCTCACACACTTCTCCCTCTCTCTCTGTCTCAAACACACTCTTCCTCTCCCTCACACACATACTTCTCCATCTTTCTCTCAAACACTCTTCTCTCTCTCTCTCTCACACACACACTCTTCTCCCTCTCTCTCGCACAAACTTTTCTCGTTCTCACACAAACACTCTGCTCCGTCTCTCTCACACACTCTTCTCCCTCTCTCTCTCTCAAACTCACTCTTCTCCCTCTCACACACACACTCTCTTCTCCCTCTCCCTCACACACTCTTCTCCCTCTCTCTCACACAGTCGTCTCCCTCTCTCTCACACACACATTCATTTCCCTCTCTCTTACACACTCTACTCCTTCTCTCTCGCACACAAACTTTTCTCCCTATCTCTCACACACACTCTTCTCCCTCCCTCTCTCACAAACTCTCTTCTCCATCTCTCTCACACACTCTTCTCCCTCTCTCTCACAAACACTCTTCTCCCTCTCTCTCTCACACACTCTTCTCCCTCTCACACACACACTCTTCTCCCTCCCTCTCACACACACTCTCTCCCACTCATTCTCACACACACAGTATTCTCTCTCTTTCTCTCACACACATTCTTCTCCCTCCCTCTCTCACAGGCACTTCTGACTCTCTCTCTCTCTCACACAGACACTGTTCTCACAGTCTCTCTCTGACACACACTCATCTCCCTCTCTCTCTAACACACTTCTCCCTCCCTCTCTCACACACACCCTTCTCCCTCTCTCTCACCAACACACTCTTCACCCTCTCACTCTCACACAAACACACTTCTCCCTCTCTCACACACATTCTTCTCCCTCTCTCTTTTACAGACACTTCTCACTCTCTCTCTCACTCACACACTCTTCTCACAGTCTCTCTCTCACACACACTCTTCTCCCTGTCTCTCTCTCACACACACTCTTCTTCCTCTCTCTCTCTCACACACACACTTCTCCCGTGATCTCTCACACACTCTTCTCCCTCTCTCTCTCTCTCACACTCTTCTCCCTCTCTCTCCCACACACTCCTCTCCCTCTCGCTCTCACACACTCTTCTCCCTCTCTCTCTCACACACTTCTCCCTCTCTCTCTGTCTCAAACACACTCTTCCTCTCCCTCACACACATACTTCTCCATCTTTCTCTCAAACACTCTTCTCTCTCTCTCTCTCACACACACACTCTTCTCCCTCTCTCTCGCACAAACTATCTCATTCTCACACAAACACTCTGCTCCGTCTCTCTCACACACTCTTCTCCCTCTCTCTCTCTCACACACTCTTCTCCCTCTCTCTCCCACACACTCCTCTCCCTCTCGCTCTCACACACTCTTCTCCCTCTCTCTCTCACATACTTCTCCCTCTCTCTCTGTCTCAAACACACTCTTCCTCTCCCTCACACACATACTTCTCCATCTTTCTCCCAAACACTCTTCTCTCTCTCTCTCACACACACACACTCTTCTCCCTCTCTCTTAAACACTCTACTCCTTCTCTCTCTCACACAAACTTTTCTCCCTCTCTCTCACACAGAGACTTCTCCCTCCCTCTCTCACACACTCTCTTCTCCATCTCTCTCACACACTCTGCTCCCTCTTTCTCTCACACAAACTCTTCTCCCTCTCTCTCTCACACAAACACTCTTCCCCCTCTCTCACACACACACTTCTCCCTCTCTCTCACACAGTCTTCTCCCTCTCCCTCTCACACAAACTCTTCTCTCTCTCTCACAAACGCACTCTTCTCCCTCTCTCACACTCAATCTTCTCCCTCTCTCTCATACACACTCTTCTCCCTCTCTATCTCAAATACTCTGCTCCCTCTCTCTCACACGCACACACTCTTCTCCCTCTCTCTCTAAAACACACACTTTTCTCCCTCTCTCTCACACACACTCTTCTCCCTCTCTCTCACAAACACTCTTCTCCCTCTCTCTCACACACACACTCTTCTCCGTCTCTCACACAAACTCTTCTCTCTCTCTCACAAACACACTCTTCTCCCTCTCTCACACTCAATCTTCTCCCTCTCTCTCATACACACTCTTCTCCCTCTATCTCTCAAATACTCTGCTCCCTCTCTCTCACACACACACACTCTTCTCCCTCTCTCTCTCAAACACACACTCTTCTCCCTCTCTCTCTCACACACTCATCTCCCTCTCACACACACACTCTTCTCCCTCCCTCTCACACACACTCTCTCCCACTCATTCTCACACACACAGTCTTCTCTCTCTCTCTCTCACACACATTCCTCTCCCTCCCTCTCTCACAGGCGCTTCTGACTCTCTCTCTCTCACACAGACACTCTTCTCACAGTCTCTCACACACAAACTTCTCCCTCTCTCTCTAACA
The DNA here is from genome assembly GCF_017639515.1 of Carcharodon carcharias. NCBI lineage: Eukaryota > Metazoa > Chordata > Chondrichthyes > Lamniformes > Lamnidae > Carcharodon > Carcharodon carcharias. The sequence continues at coordinate 154,909,075 of NC_054476.1, read as the reverse complement.
CACTTCTCCCTCCCTCTCTCAGACACACTCTTCTCCCTCTCTCTCACCAACACACTCTTCTCCCTCTCACTCTCACACAAACACACTTCTCCCTCTCTCACACACATTCTTCTCCCTCTCTCTCTTACAGACACTTCTCACTCTCTCTCTCACTCACACACTCTTCTCACAGTCTCTCTCTCACACACACTCTACTCCCTGTCTCTCTCTCACACACACGCTTCTTCCTCTCTCTCTCTCTCACACACACTTCTCCCTCTCTCTCTCTCTCAAACACACTCTTCCTCTCCCTCACACACACACTTCTCCATCTTTCTCTCACACACTCTTCTCCCTCTCTCTCTCTCACACACACTCTTCTCACTCTCTCTCTCACACAAACTTTTCTCATTCTCACACAAACACTCTGCTCCGTCTCTCTCACACACTCTTCTCCCTCTCTCTCTCAAACTCACTCTTCTCCCTCTCACACACACACTCTTCTCCCTCGCTCTCACACATTCTTCTCCCTCTCTCTCCCTCACACACACACTCTTCTCCCTCTCTCTCTCACACACACACACACGCTTCTCCCTCTCTCTCTCACACACACACACACTTCTCCCCCTCTCTCTCTCTCACACACACACTCTTCTCCGTCTCTCTCTCTCAAACATACTCTTCTCCTTCTCTCTCACACACACACACTCTTCTCCCTCTCTCTCTCTCACACATTACCTTCTCCCTCTCTTGCTCAAACACTCTCTTCTCCATCTCCCTCTCTCACACACACTCTTCTCCCTCTCTCTCACAAACACTCATCTCCCTCTCTCTCACACACACACTCTTCTCCGTCTCTCTCTCTCACACACACTCTTCTCCCTGTCTCTCTCACACAAACTCTTCTCCCTCTCTCTCTCACACACTCTTCTCCCTCTCACACACACACTCTTCTCCCTCCCTCTCACACACACTCTCTCCCACTCATTCTCACACACACAGTCTTCTCTCTCTTTCTCTCACACACATTCTTCTCCCTCCCTCTCTCACAGGCACTTCTGACTCTCTCTCTCTCTCACACAGACACTCTTCTCACAGTCTCTCTTTCACACACACTCATCTCCCTCTCTCTCTAACACACTTCTCCCTCCCTCTCTCACACACACGCTTCTCCCTCTCTCTCACCAACACACTCTTCTCCCTCTCACTCTCACACAAACACACTTCTCCCTCTCTCACACACATTCTTCTCCCTCTCTCTCTCACAGACACTTCTCACTCTCTCTCTCACTCACACACTCTTCTCACAGTCTCTCTCTCACACACACTCTTCTCCCTGTCTCTCTCTCACACACACTCTTCTTCCTCTCTCTCTCTCACACACACACTTCTCCATCTTTCTCTCACACACTCTTCTCCCTCTCTCTCTCTCACACACAATCTTCTCCCTCTCTCTCTCACACAAACTTTTCTCATTCTCACACAAACACTCTGCTCCGTCTCTCTCACACACTCTTCTCCCTCTCTCTCTCAAACTCACTCTTCTCCCTCTCACACACACACTCTTGTCCCTCGCTCTCACACATTCTTCTCCCTCTCTCTCCCTCACACACACACTCTTCTCCCTCTCTCTCTCACACACACACACACACGCTTCTCCCTCTCTCTCTCACACACACACACAATTCTCCCTCTCTCACACACACACTCTTCTCTCTCTCACACACATACTCTTCTCCTTCTCTCTCACACACACACTCTTTTCCTCTCTCTCTCTCACACACTATCTTATCCCTCTCTTGCTCAAGCAGTCTCTTCTCCATCTCCCTCTCTCACACACACTCTTCTCACTCTCTCTCACACACACTCTTTTCTCAGTCTCTCTATCACACACACTCTTCTCCCTCTCTCTCTCACACACACACACTCTTCTCACTCTCTCTCACAAAGTCGTCTCCCTCCCTCTCACACACACATTCATCTCCCTCTCTCTTACACACTCTACTCCTTCTCTCTATCACACAAACTTTTCTCCCTCTCTCTCACACACACTCTTCTCCCTCCCTCTCTCACACACTCTCTTCTCCATCTCTCTCACACACTCTTCTCCCTGTCTCACTCACACACACTCTTCTCCCTCTCTTTCACACAAACTCTTCTCTCACTCTCTCTCACACACTCTTCTCCCTCTCTCACACACAAACTCTTTTCTCTCTCTCAAACACACACTCTTCTCCCTCTCTCTCACACACACTCTTCTCCCTCTCTCTCTCACCCATATCCTTCTCCATATCTCTCTCACAAACACACTCTTCTCCCTGTCTCTCTCACACACACTCTTCTCCCTCTCTCTCTCACACACTCTTCTCCCTCTCTCTCTCACACACTTCTCCCTCTCTCTCTCTCTCAAACACACTCTTCCTCTCCCTCACACACATACCTCTCCATCTTTCTCTCAAACACTCTTCTCTCTCTCTCTCTCACACAAACACTCTTCTCCCTCTCTCTCGCACAAACTTTTCTCATTCTCACACAAACACTCTGCTCCGTCTGTCTCACACACTCTTCTCCCTCTCTCTCTCTCAAACTCACTCTTCTCCCTCTCACACACACACTCTTCTCCCTCTCTCTCACACATTCTTCTCCCTCTCTCTCCCTCACACACACACACTCTTCTCCCTCTCTCTCACATACACACACACGCTTCTCCCTCTCTCTATCACACACACACACACTTATCCCTCTCTCTCTCACGCACACACTCTTCTCCTTCTCTCTCACACACACACACTCTTCTCCCTCTCTCTCTCTCACACACTCTCTTCTCCCTCTCTTGCTCAAACACTCTCTTCTCCATCTCCCTCTCTCACACACACTCTTCTCACTCTCTCTCACACACACTCTTTTCTCAGTCTCTCTATCACACACACTCTTCTCCCTCTCTCTCTCTCACACACACACACTCCTCTCCCTCTCCCTCACACACTCTTCTCCCTCTCTCTCACACAGTCGTCTCCCTCTCTCTCACACACACATTCATCTCCCTCTCTCTTACACAGTCTACTCCTTCTCTCTCTCACACAAACTTTTCTCCCTCTCTCTCACACACAGACTTCTCCCTCCCTCTCTCACACACTCTCTTCTCCATCTCTCTCACACACTCTTCTCCCTCTTTCTCTCACACAAACTCTTCTCCCTCTCTCTCTCACACAAACACTCTTCCCCCTCTCTCACACACACACTTCTCCCTCTCTCTCACACAGTCTTCTCCCTCTCCCTCTCACACAAACTCTTCTCTCTCTCTCACAAACGCACTCTTCTCCCTCTCTCACACTCAATCTTCTCCCTCTCTCTCATACACACTCTTCTCCCTCTCTATCTCAAATACTCTGCTCCCTCTCTCTCACACGCACACAGTCTTCTCCCTCTCTCTCTAAAACACACACTCTTCTCCCTCTCTCTCACACACACTCTTCTCCCTCTCTCTCACAAACACTCTTCTCCCTCTCTCTCACACACACACTCTTCTCCGTCTCTCTCTCACACACACACTCTTCTCCCTGTCTCTCAAACACACACACACTCTTCTCCATCTCTCACACAAACGCTTCTCTCTCTCTCACAAACACACTCTTCTCCCTCTCTCACACTCAATCTTCTCCCTCTCTCTCATACACACTCTTCTCCCTCTCTCTCTCAAATACTCTGCTCCCTCTCTCTCACACACACACACTCTTCTCCCTCTCTCTCTCAAACACACACTCTTCTCCCTCTCTCTCACACACTCATCTCCCTCTCACACACACACTCTTCTCCCTCCCTCTCACACACACTCTCTCCCACTCATTCTCACACACACAGTCTTCTCTCTCTCTCTCTCACACACACATTCCTCTCCCTCCCTCTCTCACAGGCACTTCTGACTCTCTCTCTCTCACACAGACACTCTTCTCACAGTCTCTCTCTCACACACACTCATCTCCCTCTCTCTCTAACACACTTCTCCCTCCCTCTCTCAGACACACTTCTCCCTCTCTCTCACCAACACACTCTTCTCCCTCTCACTCTCACACAAACACACTTCTCCCTCTCTCACACACATTCTTCTCCCTCTCTCTCTCACAGACACTTCTCACTCTCTCTCTCACTCACACACTCTTCTCACAGTCTCTCTCTCATACACGCTACTCCCTGTCTCTCTCTCACACACACGCTTCTTCCTCTCTCTCTCTCTCACACACACTTCTCCCTCTCTCTCTCTCTCTCAAACACACTCTTCCTCTCCCTCACACACACACTTCTCCATCTTTCTCTCACACACTCTTCTCCCTCTCTCTCTCTCACACACACTCTTCTCGCTCTCTCTCTCACACAAACTTTTCACATTCTCACACAAACACTCTGCTCCGTCTCTCTCACACACTCTTCTCCCTCTCTCTCTCAAACTCACTCTTCTCCCTCTCACACACACACTCTTCTCCCTCGCTCTCACACATTCTTCTCCCTCTCTCTCCCTCACACACACACTTAACTCCCTCTCTCTCTCACACACACACACACACGCTTCTCCCTCTCTCTCTCACACACACACACACTTCTCCCCCTCTCTCTCTCACACACACACTCTTCTCCTTCTCTCTCTCACACACATACTCTTCTCCTTCTCTCTCACACACACACACTCTTCTCCCTCTCTCTCTCTCACACACTACCTTCTCCCTCTCTGGCTCAAACACTCTCTTCTCCATCTCCCTCTCTCACACACACTCTTCTCACTCTCTCTCACACACACTCTTTTCTCAGTCTCTCTATCACACACACTCTTCTCCCTCTCTCTCTCACACACACACACTCTTCTCACTCTCTCTCACAAAGTCGTCTCCCTCCCTCTCACACACACTCTTCTCCCTCCCTCTCTCACACACTCTCTTCTCCATCTCTCTCACACACTCTTCTCCCTGTCTCTCTCACACACACTCTTCTCCCTCTCTTCACACAAACTCTTCTCTCTCTCTCTCTCACACACTCTTCTCCCTCTCTCACACACAAACTCTTTTCTCTCTCTCAAACACACACTCTTCTCCCTCTCTCTCACACACACTCTTCTCCCTCTATCTCTCACACATATTCTTCTCCATCTCCCTCTCACAAACACACTCTTCTCCCTGTCTCTCTCACACACACTCTTCTCCCTCTCTCTCTCACACACTCTTCTCCCTCTCACACACACACTCTTCTCCCTCCCTCTCACACACACTCTCTCCCACTCATTCTCACACACACAGTCTTCTCCCTCTTTCTCTCACACACATTCCTCTCCCTCCCTCTCTCACAGGCACTTCTGACTCTCTCTCTCTCACACAGACACTCTTCTCACAGTCTCTCTCTCACACACACTCATCTCCCTCTCTCTCTAACACACTTCTCCCTCCCTCTCTCAGACACACTCTTCTCCCTCTCTCTCACCAACACACTCTTCTCCCTCTCACTCTCACACAAACACACTTCTCCCTCTCTCACACACATTCTTCTCCCTCACACTCTTACAGACACTTCTCACTCTCTCTCTCACTCACACACTCTTCTCACAGTCTCTCTCTCACACACACTCTTCTCCCTGTCTCTCTCTCACACACACTCTTCTTCCTCTCTCTCTCTCACACACACACTTCTCCCGTGATCTCTCACACACTCTTCTCCCTCTCTCTCTCTCACACACTCTTCTCCCTCTCTCTCCCACACACTCCTCTCCCTCTCGCTCTCACACACTCTTCTCCCTCTCTCTCTCACACACTTCTCCCTCTCTCTCTGTCTCAAACACACTCTTCCTCTCCCTCACACACATACTTCTCCATCTTTCTCTCAAACACTCTTCTCTCTCTCTCTCTCACACACACACTCTTCTCCCTCTCTCTCGCACAAACTATCTCATTCTCACACAAACACTCTGCTCCGTCTCTCTCACACACTCTTCTCCCTCTCTCTCTCTCAAACTCACTCTTCTCCCTCTCACACACACACTCTCTTCTCCCTCTCCCTCACACACTCTTCTCCCTCTCTCTCACACAGTCGTCTCCCTCTCTCTCACACACACATTCATTTCCCTCTCTCTTACACACTCTACTCCTTCTCTCTCGCACACAAACTTTTCTCCCTATCTCTCACACACACTCTTCTCCCTCCCTATCTCACAAACTCTCTTCTCCATCTCTCTCACACACTCTTCTCCCTCTCTCTCACAAACACTCCTCTCCCTCTCTCTCTCACACACTCCTCTCCCTCTCCCTCACACACTCTTCTCCCTCTCTCTCACACAGTCATCTCCCTCTCTCTCACACACACATTCATCTCCCTCTCTCCTACACAGTCTACTCCTTCTCTCTCTCACACAAACTTTTCTCCCTCTCTCTCACACACAGACTTCTCCCTCCCTCTCTCACACACTCTCTTCTCCATCTCTCTCACACACTCTTCTCCCTCTTTCTCTCACACAAACTCTTCTCCCTCTCTCTCTCACACAAACACTCTTCCCCCTCTCTCACACACACACTTCTCCCTCTCTCTCACACAGTCTTCTCCCTCTCCCTCTCACACAAACTCTTCTCTCTCTCTCACAAACGCACACTTCTCCCTCTCTCACACTCAATCTTCTCCCTCTCTCTCATACACACTCTTCTCCCTCTCTATCTCAAATACTCTGCTCCCTCTCTCTCACACGCACACAGTCTTCTCCCTCTCTCTCTAAAACACACACTCTTCTCCCTCTCTCTCACACACACTCTTCTCCCTCTCTCTCACAAACACTCTTCTCCCTCTCTCTCACACACACACTCTTCTCCGTCTCTCTCTCACACACACACTCTTCTCCCTGTCTCTCAAACACACACACACTCTTCTCCATCTCTCACACAAACGCTTCTCTCTCTCTCACAAACACACTCTTCTCCCTCTCTCACACTCAATCTTCTCCCTCTCTCTCATACACACTCTTCTCCCTCTCTCTCTCAAATACTCTGCTCCCTCTCTCTCACACACACACACTCTTCTCCCTCTCTCTCTCAAACACACACTCTTCTCCCTCTCTCTCACACACTCATCTCCCTCTCACACACACACTCTTCTCCCTCCCTCTCACACACACTCTCTCCCACTCATTCTCACACACACAGTCTTCTCTCTCTCTCTCTCACACACACATTCCTCTCCCTCCCTCTCTCACAGGCACTTCTGACTCTCTCTCTCTCACACAGACACTCTTCTCACAGTCTCTCTCTCACACACACTCATCTCCCTCTCTCTCTAACACACTTCTCCCTCCCTCTCTCAGACACACTTCTCCCTCTCTCTCACCAACACACTCTTCTCCCTCTCACTCTCACACAAACACACTTCTCCCTCTCTCACACACATTCTTCTCCCTCTCTCTCTCACAGACACTTCTCACTCTCTCTCTCACTCACACACTCTTCTCACAGTCTCTCTCTCATACACGCTACTCCCTGTCTCTCTCTCACACACACGCTTCTTCCTCTCTCTCTCTCACACACACTTCTCCCTCTCTCTCTCTCTCAAACACACTCTTCCTCTCCCTCACACACACACTTCTCCATCTTTCTCTCACACACTCTTCTCCCTCTCTCTCTCTCACACACACTCTTCTCGCTCTCTCTCTCACACAAACTTTTCTCATTCTCACACAAACACTCTGCTCCGTCTCTCTCACACACTCTTCTCCCTCTCTCTCTCAAACTCACTCTTCTCCCTCTCACACACACACTCTTCTCCCTCGCTCTCACACATTCTTCTCACTCTCTCTCCCTCACACACACACTCTTCTCCCTCTCTCTCTCACACACACACACACGCTTCTCCTCTCTCTCTCACACACACACACACTTCTCCCCCTCTCTCTCTCACACACACACTTTTCTCCTTCTCTCTCTCACACACATACTCTTCTCCTTCTCTCTCACACACACACATTCTTCTCCCTCTCTCTCTCTCACACACTACCTTCTCCCTCTCTGGCTCAAACACTCTCTTCTCCATCTCCCTCTCTCACACACACTCTTCTCACTCTCTCACACACACTCTTTTCTCAGTCTCTCTATCACACACACTCTTCTCCCTCTCTCTCTCACACACACACACTCTTCTCACTCTCTCTCACAAAGTCGTCTCCCTCCCTCTCACACACACTCTTCTCCCTCCCTCTCTCACACACTCTCTTCTCCATCTCTCTCACACACTCTTCTCCCTGTCTCTCTCACACACACTCTTCTCCCTCTCTTCACACAAACTCTTCTCTCTCTCTCTCTCACACACTCTTCTCCCTCTCTCACACACAATCTCTTTTCTCTCTCTCAAACACACACTCTTCTCCCTCTCTCTCACACACACTCTTCTCCCTCTATCTCTCACACATATTCTTCTCCATCTCCCTCTCACAAACACACTCTTCTCCCTGTCTCTCTCACACACACTCTTCTCCCTCTCTCTCTCACACACTCTTCTCCCTCTCACACACACACTCTTCTCCCTCCCTCTCACACACACTCTCTCCCACTCATTCTCACACACACAGTCTTCTCTCTCTCTCTCTCACACACATTCCTCTCCCTCCCTCTCTCACAGGCACTTCTGACTCTCTCTCTCTCACACAGACACTCTTCTCACAGTCTCTCTCTCACACACACTCATCTCCCTCTCTCTCTAACACACTTCTCCCTCCCTCTCTCAGACACACTCTTCTCCCTCTCTCTCACCAACACACTCTTCTCCCTCTCACTCTCACACAAACACACTTCTCCCTCTCTCACACACATTCTTCTCCCTCACACTCTTACAGACACTTCTCACTCTCTCTCTCACTCACACACTCTTCTCACAGTCTCTCTCTCACACACACTCTTCTCCCTGTCTCTCTCTCACACACACTCTTCTTCCTCTCTCTCTCTCACACACACACTTCTCCCGTGATCTCTCACACACTCTTCTCCCTCTCTCTCTCTCTCACACTCTTCTCCCTCTCTCTCCCACACACTCCTCTCCCTCTCGCTCTCACACACTCTTCTCCCTCTCTCTCTCACACACTTCTCCCTCTCTCTCTGTCTCAAACACACTCTTCCTCTCCCTCACACACATACTTCTCCATCTTTCTCTCAAACACTCTTCTCTCTCTCTCTCTCACACACACACTCTTCTCCCTCTCTCTCGCACAAACTATCTCATTCTCACCCAAACACTCTGCTCCGTCTCTCTCACACACTCTTCTCCCTCTCTCTCTCTCAAACTCACTCTTCTCCCTCTCACACACACACTCTCTTCTCCCTCTCCCTCACACACTCTTCTCCCTCTCTCTCACACAGTCGTCTCCCTCTCTCTCACACACACATTCATTTCCCTCTCTCTTACACACTCTACTCCTTCTCTCTCGCACACAAACTTTTCTCCCTATCTCTCACACACACTCTTCTCCCTCCCTATCTCACAAACTCTCTTCTCCATCTCTCTCACACACTCTTCTCCCTCTCTCTCACAAACACTCTTCTCCCTCTCTCTCTCACACACTCTTCTCCCTCTCACACACACACTCTTCTCCCTCCCTCTCACACACACTCTCTCCCACTCATTCTCACACACACAGTATTCTCTCTCTTTCTCTCACACACATTCTTCTCCCTCCCTCTCTCACAGGCACTTCTGACTCTCTCTCTCTCTCACACAGACACTCTTCTCACAGTCTCTCTCTGACACACACTCATCTCCCTCTCTCTCTAACACACTTCTCCCTCCCTCTCTCACACACACTCTTCTCCCTCTCTCTCACCAACACACTCTTCACCCACTCACTCTCACACAAACACACTTCTCCCTCTCTCACACACATTCTTCTCCCTCTCTCTTTTACAGACACTTCTCACTCTCTCTCTCACTCACACACTCTTCTCACAGTCTCTCTCTCACACACACTCTTCTCCCTGTCTCTCTCTCACACACACTCTTCTTCCTCTCTCTCTCTCACACACACACTTCTCCCGTGATCTCTCACACACTCTTCTCCCTCTCTCTCTCTCACACACTCTTCTCCCTCTCTCTCCCACACACTCCTGTCCCTCTCGCTCTCACACACTCTTCTCCCTCTCTCTCTCGCATACTTCTCCCTCTCTCTCTCTCTCAAACACACTCTTCCTCTCCCTCACACACATACTTCTCCATCTTTCTCCCAAACACTCTTCTCTCTCTCTCTCTCACACACACACTCTTCTCCCTCTCTCTTAAACACTCTACTCCTTCTCTCTCTCACACAAACTTTTCTCCCTCTCTCTCACACACAGACTTCTCCCTCCCTCTCTCACACACTCTCTTCTCCATCTCTCTCACACACTCTTCTCCCTCTTTCTCTCACACAAACTCTTCTCCCTCTCTCTCTCACACAAACACTCTTCCCCCTCTCTCACACACACACTTCTCCCTCTCTCTCACACAGTCTTCTCCCTCTCCCTCTCACACAAACTCTTCTCTCTCTCTCACAAACGCACTCTTCTCCCTCTCTCACACTCAATCTTCTCCCTCTCTCTCATACACACTCTTCTCCCTCTCTATCTCAAATACTCTGCTCCCTCTCTCTCACACGCACACACTCTTCTCCCTCTCTCTCTAAAACACACACTTTTCTCCCTCTCTCTCACACACACTCTTCTCCCTCTCTCTCACAAACACTCTTCTCCCTCTCTCTCACACACACACTCTTCTCCGTCTCTCTCTCACACACACACTCTTCTCCCTGTCTCTCAAACACACACACACTCTTCTCCATCTCTCACACAAACTCTTCTCTCTCTCTCACAAACACACTCTTCTCCCTCTCTCACACTCAATCTTCTCCCTCTCTCTCATACACACTCTTCTCCCTCTCTCTCTCAAATACTCTGCTCCCTCTCTCTCACACACACACACTCTTCTCCCTCTCTCTCTCAAACACACACTCTTCTCCCTCTCTCTCTCACACACTCATCTCCCTCTCACACACACACTCTTCTCCCTCCCTCTCACACACACTCTCTCCCACTCATTCTCACACACACAGTCTTCTCTCTCTCTCTCTCACACACATTCCTCTCCCTCCCTCTCTCACAGGCACTTCTGACTCTCTCTCTCTCACACAGACACTCTTCTCACAGTCTCTCACACACAAACCTCTCCCTCTCTCTCTAACACACTTCTCCCTCCCTCTCTCAGACACACTCTTCTCCCTCTCTCTCACCAACACACTCTTCTCCCTCTCACTCTCACACAAACACACTTCTCCCTCTCTCACACACATTCTTCTCCCTCTCTCTCTTACAGACACTTCTCACTCTCTCTCTCACTCACACACTCTTCTCACAGTCTCTCTCTCACACACACTCTACTCCCTGTCTCTCTCTCACACACACGCTTCTTCCTCTCTCTCTCTCTCACACACACTTCTCCCTCTCTCTCTCTCTCAAACACACTCTTCCTCTCCCTCACACACACACTTCTCCATCTTTCTCTCAAACACTCTTCTCCCTCTCTCTCTCTCACACACACTCTTCTCACTCTCTCTCTCACACAAACTTTTCTCATTCTCACACAAACACTCTGCTCCGTCTCTCTCACACACTCTTCTCCCTCTCTCTCTCAAACTCACTCTTCTCCCTCTCACACACACACTCTTCTCCCTCGCTCTCACACACTCTTCTCCCTCTCTCTCTCAAATACTCTGCTCCCTCTCTCTCACACACACACACTCTTCTCCCTCTCTCTCTCAAACACACACTCTTCTCCCTCTCTCTCTCACACACTCATCTCCCTCTCACACACACACTCTTCTCCCTCCCTCTCACACACACTCTCTCCCACTCATTCTCACACACACAGTCTTCTCTCTCTCTCTCTCACACACATTCCTCTCCCTCCCTCTCTCACAGGCACTTCTGACTCTCTCTCTCTCACACAGACACTCTTCTCACAGTCTCTCACACACAAACCTCTCCCTCTCTCTCTAACACACTTCTCCCTCCCTCTCTCAGACACACTCTTCTCCCTCTCTCTCACCAACACACTCTTCTCCCTCTCACTCTCACACAAACACACTTCTCCCTCTCTCACACACATTATTCTCCCTCTCTCTCTTACAGACACTTCTCACTCTCTCTCTCACTCACACACTCTTCTCACAGTCTCTCTCTCACACACACTCTACTCCCTGTCTCTCTCTCACACACACGCTTCTTCCTCTCTCTCTCTCTCACACACACTTCTCCCTCTCTCTCTCTCTCAAACACACTCTTCCTCTCCCTCACACACACACTTCTCCATCTTTCTCTCAAACACTCTTCTCCCTCTCTCTCTCTCACACACACTCTTCTCACTCTCTCTCTCACACAAACTTTTCTCATTCTCACACAAACACTCTGCTCCGTCTCTCTCACACACTCTTCTCCCTCTCTCTCTCAAACTCACTCTTCTCCCTCTCACACACACACTCTTCTCCCTCGCTCTCACACATTCTTCTCCCTCTCTCTCCCTCACACACACACTCTTCTCCCTCTCTCTCTCACACACACACACACGCTTCTCCCTCTCTCTCTCACACACACACACACTTCTCCCCCTCTCTCTCTCTCACACACACACTCTTCTCCGTCTCTCTCTCTCAAACATACTCTTCTCCTTCTCTCTCACACACACACACTCTTCTCCCTCTCTCTCTCTCACACACTACCTTCTCCCTCTCTTGCTCAAACACTCTCTTCTCCATCTCCCTCTCTCACACACACTCTTCTCACTCTCTCTCACACACACTCTTTTCTCAGTCTCTCTATCACACACACTCTTCTCCCTCTCTCTCTCACACACACACACTCTTCTCACTCTCTCTCAAAAAGTCGTCTCCCTCCCTCTCACACACACTCTTCTCCCTCTCTCTCTCACACATATTCTTCTCCATCTCTCTCTCACAAACACACTCTTCTCCCTGTCTCTCTCACACACACTCTTCTCCCTCTCTCTCTCACAGGCACTTCTGACTCTCTCTCTCTCTCACACAGACACTCTTCTCACAGTCTCTCTCTCAAACACACACTCATCTCCCTCTCTCTCTAACACACTTCTCCCTCCCTCTCTCACACACACTCTTCTCCCTCTCTCTCTCAAACTCACTCTTCTCCCTCTCACACACACACTCTTCTCCCTCGCTCTCACACATTCTTCTCCCTCTCTCTCCCTCACACACACACTCTTCTCCCTCTCTCTCTCACACACACACACACGCTTCTCCCTCTCTCTCTCACACACACACACACTTCTCCCCCTCTCTCTCTCTCACACACACACTCTTCTCCGTCTCTCTCTCTCAAACATACTCTTCTCCTTCTCTCTCACACACACACACTCTTCTCCCTCTCTCTCTCTCACACACTACCTTCTCCCTCTCTTGCTCAAACACTCTCTTCTCCATCTCCCTCTCTCACACACACTCTTCTCACTCTCTCTCACACACACTCTTTTCTCAGTCTCTCTATCACACACACTCTTCTCCCTCTCTCTCTCACACACACACACTCTTCTCACTCTCTCTCACAAAGTCGTCTCCCTCCCTCTCACACACACTCTTCTCCCTCTCTCTCTCACACATATTCTTCTCCATCTCTCTCTCACAAACACACTCTTCTCCCTGTCTCTCTCACACACACTCTTCTCCCTCTCTCTCTCACAGGCACTTCTGACTCTCTCTCTCTCTCACACAGACACTCTTCTCACAGTCTCTCTCTCAAACACACACTCATCTCCCTCTCTCTCTAACACACTTCTCCCTCCCTCTCTCACACACACGCTTCTCCCTCTCTCTCACCAACACACTCTTCTCCCTCTCACTCTCACACAAACACACGTTTCCCTCTCTCACACACATTCTTCTCCCTCTCTCTCTCACAGACACTTCTCACTCTCTCTCTCACTCACACACTCTTCTCACAGTCTCTCTCTCACACACACTCTTCTCCCTGTCTCTCTCTCACACACACTCTTTTTCCTCTCTCTCTCTCACACACACACTTCTCCATCTTTCTCTCACACACTCTTCTCCCTCTCTCTCTCTCACACACAATCTTCTCCCTCTATCTCTCACACAAACTTTTCTCATTCTCACACAAACACTCTGCTCCGTCTCTCTCACACACTCTTCTCCCTCTCTCTCTCAAACTCACTCTTCTCCCTCTCACACACACACTCTTGTCCCTCGCTCTCACACATTCTTCTCCCTCTCTCTCCCTCACACACACACTCTTCTCCCTCTCTCTCTCACACACACACACACACACGCTTCTCCCTCTCTCTCTCACACACACACACAATTCTCCCTCTCTCTCTCTCACACACACATTCTTCTCCCTCTCTCTCACACACACACTCTTTTCCTCTCTCTCTCACACACTATCTTCTCCCTCTCTTGCTCAAACTGTCTCTTCTCCATCTCCATCTCTCACACACACTCTTCTCACTCTCTCTCACACACACTCTTTTCTCAGTCTCTCTATCACACACACTCTTCTCCCTCCCTCTCACACACACTCTCTCCCACTCATTCTCACACACACAGTCTTCTCCCTCTTTCTCTCACACACATTCCTCTCCCTCCCTCTCTCACAGGCACTTCTGACTCTCTCTCTCTCACACAAACACTCTTCTCACAGTCTCTCTCTCACACACACTCATCTCCCTCTCTCTCTAACACACTTCTCCTTCCCTCTCTCACACACACTCTTCTCCCTCTCTCTCACCAACACACTCTTCTCCCTCTCACTCTCACACAAACACACTTCTCCCTCTCTCACACACATTCTTCTCCTCTCTCTCTTTTACAGACACTTCTCACTCTCTCTCTCACTCACACACTCTTCTCACAGTCTCTCTCTCATACACACTCTTCTCCCTGTCTCTCTCTCACACACACTCTTCTTCCTCACTCTCTCTCACACACACACTTCTCCCGTGATCTCTCACACACTCTTCTCCCTTTCTCTCTCTCACACACTCTTCTCCCTCTCTCTCCCACACACTCCTCTCCCTTTCGCTCTCACACACTCTTCTCCCTTTCTCTCTCTCACACACTTCTCCCTCTCTCTCTCTCTCAAACACACTCTTCCCCTCCCTCACACACATACTTCTCCATCTTTCTCTCAAACACTCTTCTCTCTCTCTCTCTCACACACACACTCTTCTCCCTCTCTCTTAAACACTCTACTCCTTCTCTCTCTCACACAAACTTTTCTCCCTCTCTCTCACACACAGACTTCTCCCTCCCTCTCTCACACAGTCTCTTCTCCATCTCTCTCACACACTCTGCTCCCTCTTTCTCTCACACAAACTCTTCTCCCTCTCTCTCTCACACAAACACTCTTCCCCCTCTCTCACACACACACTTCTCCCTCTCTCTCACACAGTCTTCTCCCTCTCCCTCTCACACAAACTCTTCTCTCTCTTTCACAAACGCACTCTTCTCCCTCTCTCACACTCAATCTACTCCCTCTCTCTCATACACACTCTTCTCCCTCTCTATCTCAAATACTCTGCTCCCTCTCTCTCACACGCACACACTCTTCTCCCTCTCTCTCTAAAACACACACTCTTCTCCCTCTCTCTCACACACACTCTTCTGCCTCTCTCTCACAAACACTCTTCACCCTCTCTCTCACACACACACTCTTCTCCGTCTCTCTCTCACACACACACTCTTCTCCCTGTCTCTCAAACACACACACACTCTTCTCCATCTCTCACACAAACTCTTCTCTCTCTCTCACAAACACACTCTTCTCCCTCTCTCACACTCAATCTTCTCCCTCTCTCTCATGCACACTCTTCTCCCTCTCTCTCTCAAATACTCTGCTCCCTCTCTCTCACACACACACACTCTTCTCCCTCTCTCTCTCAAACACACACTCTTCTCCCTCCCTCTCACACACACTCTCTCCCACTCATTCTCACACACACAGTCTTCTCTCTCTCTCTCTCACACACATTCCTCTCCCTCCCTCTCTCACAGGCACTTCTGACTCTCTCTCTCTCACACAGACACTCTTCTCACAGTCTCTCACACACACTCTTCTCCCTCTCTCTCTAACACACTTCTCCCTCCCTCTCTCAGACACACTCTTCTCCCTCTCTCTCACCAACACACTCTTCTCCCTCTCACTCTCACACAAACACACTTCTCCCTCTCTCACACACATTCTTCTCCCTCTCTCTCTCACAGACACTTCTCACTCTCTCTCTCACTCACACACTCTTCTCACAGTCTCTCTCTCACACACACTCTACTCCCTGTCTCTCTCTCACACACACGCTTCTTCCTCTCTCTCTCTCTCACACACACTTCTCCCTCTCTCTCTCTCTCAAACACACTCTTCCTCTCCCTCACACACACACTTCTCCATCTTTCTCTCACACACTCTTCTCCCTCTCTCTCTCTCACACACACTCTTCTCACTCTCTCTCTCACACAAACTTTTCTCATTCTTACACAAACACTCTGCTCCGTCTCTCTCACACACTCTTCTCCCTTTCTCTCTCAAACTCACTCTTCTCCCTCTCACACACACACTCTTCTCCCTCGCTCTCACACATTCTTCTCCCTCTCTCTCCCTCACACACACACTCTTCTCCCTCTCTCTCTCACACACACACACACGCTTCTCCCTCTCTCTCTCACACACACACACACTTCTCCACCCCTCTCTCTCTCACACACACACTCTTCTTCCTCTCTCTCTCTCACACACACACTTCTCCCGTGATCTCTCACACACTCTTCTCACTCTCTCTCTCTCACACACTCTTCTCCCTCTCTCTCCCACGCACTCCTCTCCCTCTCGCTCTCACACACTCTTCTCCCTCTCTCTCTCACACACTTCTCCCTCTCTCTCTCTCTCAAACACACTCTTCCTCTCCCTCACACACATACTTCTCCATCTTTCTCTCAAACACTCTTCTCTCTCTCTCTCACACACAAACTCTTTTCTCTCTCTCAAACACACACTCTTCTCCCGCCCTCTCACACACACTCTCTCCCACTCATTCTCAAACAAACAGTCTTCTCTCTCTCTCTCTCACACACATTCCTCTCCCTCCCTCTCTCACAGGCACTTCTGATTCTCTCTCTCTCACACAGACACTCTTCTCACAGTCTCTCACACACACTCTTCTCCCTCTCTCTCTAACACACTTCTCCCTCCCTCTCTCAGACACACTCTTCTCCCTCTCTCTCACCAACACACTCTTCTCCCTCTCACTCTCACACAAACACACTTCTCCCTCTCTCACACACATTCTTCTCCCTTCTCTCGCTCACAGACACTTCTCACTCTCTCTCTCACTCACACACTCTTCTCACAGTCTCTCTCTCACACACACTCTACTCCCTGTCTCTCTCTCACACACACGCTTCTTCCTCTCTCTCTCTCTCACACACACTTCTCCCTCTCTCTCTCTCTCAAACACACTCTTCCTGTCCCTCACACACACACTTCTCCATCTTTCTCTCACACACTCTTCTCCCTCTCTCTCTCTCACACACACTCTTCTCACTCTCTCTCTCACACAAACTTTTCTCATTCTTACACAAACACTCTGCTCCGTCTCTCTCACACACTCTTCTCCCTCTCTCTCTCAAACTCACTCTTCTCCCTCTCACACACACACTCTTCTCCCTCGCTCTCACACATTCTTCTCCCTCTCTCTCCCTCACACACACACTCTTCTCCCTCTCTCTCTCACACACACACACACGCTTCTCCCTCTCTCTCTCACACACACACTTCGCCCCCCCTCTCTCTCTCACACACACACTCTTCTCCCTCTCTCTCTCTCAAACATACTCTTCTCCTTCTCTCTCACACACACACACTCTTCTCCCTCTCTCTCTCTCACACACTACCTTCTCCCTCTCTTGCTCAAACACTCTCTTCTCCATCTCACTCTCTCACACACACTCTTCTCCCTCTCTCTCTCACACACACACACACTCTTCTCCCTCTCTCTCACACACTCTTATCCCTCTCTCTCACACAGTCGTCTCCCTCTCTCTCACACACACATTCATCCCACTCTCTCTTACACACTCTACTCCTCTCTCTCACACAAACGTTTCTCCCTCTCTCTCACACACACTCTTCTCCCTCCCTCTCTCACACACTCTCTTCTCCATCTCTCTCACACACTCTTCTTCCTCTTTCTCTCACACAAACTCTTCTCCCTCTCTCTCTCACACAAACACTCTTCCCCCTCTCTCACACACACTCTTCTCCCTCTCTCTCACAAACACTCTTCTCCCTCTCTCTCACACACACACTCTTCTCCGTCTCTCTCTCTCACTCACACCCTTCTCCCTGTCTCTCTCACACAAACTCTTCTCCCTCTCTCTCTCACACACTCTTCTCCCTCTCACACACACACTCTTCTCCCTCCCTCTCACAAACACTCTCTCCCCCTCATTCTCACACACACAGTCTTCTCCCTCTTTCTCTCACACACATTCTTCTCCCTCCCTCTCTCACAGGCAGTTCTGACTCTCTCTCTCTCTCACACAGACACTCTTCTCACAGTCTTTCTCTCACACACACTCATCTCCCTCTCTCTCTAACACACTTCTCCCTCCCTCTCTCACACTCACGCTTCTCCCTCTCTCTCACCAACACACTCTTCTCCCTCTCACTCTCACACAAACACAGGTTTCCCTCTCTCACACACATTCTTCTCCCTCTCTCTCTCACAGACACTTCTCACTCTCTCTCTCACTCACACAATCTTCTCACAGTCTCTCTCTCACACACACTCTTCTCCCTGTCTCTCTCTCACACACACTCTTCTTCCTCTCTCTCTCACACACACACTTCTCCATCTTTCTCTCACACACTCTTCTCCCTCTCTCTCTCTCACACACACTCTTCTCCCTCTCTCTCTCACACAAACTTTTCTCATTCTCACACAAACACTCTGCTCCGTCTCTCTCACACACTCTTCACCCTCTCTCTCTCTCAAACTCACTCTTTTCCCTCTCACACACACACTCTTCTCCCTCGCTCTCACACATTCTTCTCCCTCTCTCTCCCTCACACACACACTCTTCTCCCTCTCTCTCTCACACACACACACACACACACGCTTCTCCCTCTCTCTCTCTCACACACACACAATTCTCCCTCTCTCTCTCTCACACACACACTCTTCTCCTCTCTCTCACACACATACTCTTCTCCTTCTCTCTCACACACACACTCTTTTCCTCTCTCTCTCTCACACACTATCTTCTCCCTCTCTTGCTCAAACACTCTCTTCTCCATCTCCCTCTCTCACACACACTCTTCTCACTCTCTCTCACACACACTCTTTTCTCAGTCTCTCTATCACACACACTCTTCTCCCTCTCTCTCTCACACACACACACTCTTCTCACTCTCTCTCACAAAGTCGTCTCCCTCCCTCTCACACACACATTCATCTCCCTCTCTCTTACACACTCTACTCCTTCTCTCTCTCACACAAACTTTTCTCCCTCTCTCTCACACACACTCTTCTCCCTCCCTCTCTCACACACTCTCTTCTCCATCTCTCTCACACACTCTTCTCCCTGTCTCTCTCACACACACTCTTCTCCCTCTCTTTCACACAAACTCTTCTCTCTCTCTCTCTCACACACTCTTCTCCCTCTCTCACACACAAACTCTTTTCTCTCTCTCAAACACACACTCTTCTCCCTCTCTCTCACACACACTCTTCTCCCTCTCTCTCTCACACATATTCTTCTCCATCTCTCTCTCACAAACACACTCTTCTCCCTCTCTCTCTCACACACACTCTTCTCCCTCTCTCTCTCACACACTCTTCTCCCTCTCTCTCCCACACACTCCTCTCCGTCTCGCTCTCACACACTCTTCTCCCTCTCTCTCTCACACACTTCTCCCTCTCTCTCTCTCTCAAACACACTCTTCCTCTCCCTCACACACATACTTCTCCATCTTTCTCTCAAACACTCTTCTCTCTCTCTCTCACACACACACTCTTCTCCCTCTCTCTCGCACAAACTTTTCTCATTCTCACACAAACACTCTGCTCCGTCTCTCTCACACACTCTTCTCCCTCTCTCTCTCTCAAACTCACTCTTCTCCCTCTCACACACACACTCTTCTCCCTCTCTCTCACACATTCTTCTCCCTCTCTTGCTCAAACACTCTCTTCTCCATCTCCCTCTCTCACACACACTCTTCTCACTCTCTCTCACACACACTCTTTTCTCAGTCTCTCTATCACACACACTCTTCTCCCTCTCTCTCTCTCACACACACACACACTCTTCTCCCTCTCTCTCACACACTCTTCTCCCTCTCTCTCACACAGTCGTCTCCCTCTCTCTCACACACACATTCATCTCCCTCTCTCTTACACAGTCTACTCCTTCTCTCTCTCACACAAACTTTTCTCCCTCTCTCTCACACACAGACTTCTCCCTCCCTCTCTCACACACTCTCTTCTCCATCTCTCTCACACACTCTGCTCCCTCTTTCTCTCACACAAACTCTTCTCCCTCTCTCTCTCACACAAACACTCTTCCCCCTCTCTCACACACACACTTCTCCCTCTCTCTCACACAGTCTTCTCCCTCTCCCTCTCACACAAACTCTTCTCTCTCTCTCACAAACGCACTCTTCTCCCTCTCTCACACTCAATCTTCTCCCTCTCTCTCACACACACTCTTCTCCCTCTCTCTCTCTCACACACACACACACTCTTCTCCCTCTCTCTCACACACTCTTCTCCCTCTCTCTCACACAGTCGTCTCCCTCTCTCTCACACACACATTCATCTCCCTCTCTCTTACACAGTCTACTCCTTCTCTCTCTCACACAAACTTTTCTCCCTCTCTCTCACACACAGACTTCTCCCTCCCTCTCTCACACACTCTCTTCTCCATCTCTCTCACACACTCTGCTCCCTCTTTCTCTCACACAAACTCTTCTCCCTCTCTCTCTCACACAAACACTCTTCCCCCTCTCTCACACACACACTTCTCCCTCTCTCTCACACAGTCTTCTCCTTCTCCCTCTCACACAAACTCTTCTCTCTCTCTCACAAAGGCACTCTTCTCCCTCTCTCACACTCAAACTTCTCCCTCTCTCTCATACACACTCTTCTCCCTCTCTATCTCAAATACTCTGCTCCCTCTCTCTCACACGCACACACTCTTCTCCCTCTCTCTCTAAAACACACACTCTTCTCCATCTCTCACACAAACTCTTCTCTCTCTCTCACAAACACACTCTTCTCCCGCTCTCACATTCAATCTTCTCCATCTCTCTCATACACACTCTTCTCCCTCTCTCTCTCAAATACTCTGCTCCCTCTCTCTCACACACACACACTCTTCTCCCTCTCTCTCTCAAACACACACTCTTCTCCCTCTCTCTCTCACACAATCTTCTCCCTCTCACACACACACTCTTCTCCCTCTCTCTCACACATTCTTCTCCCTCTCTCTCCCTCACACACACACTCTTCTCCCTCTCTCTCTCACATACACACACATGCTTCTCCCTCTCTCTCTCACACACACACACACTTATCCCTCTCTCTCTCACACACACACTCTTCTCCTTCTCTCTCACACACACACTCTTCTCCCTCTCTCTCTCTCACACACTCTCTTCTCCCTCTCTTGCTCAAACACTCTCTTCTCCATCTCCCTCTCTCACACACACTCTTCTCACTCTCTCTCACACACACTCCTTTCTCAGTCTCTCTATCACACACACTCTTCTCCCTCTCTCTCTCTCTCACACACACACACTCTTCTCCCTCTCTCTCACACACTCTTCTCCCTCTCTCTCACACAGTCGTCTCCCTCTCTCTCACACACACATTCATCTCCCTCTCTCTTACACACTCTACTCCTTCTCTCTCTCACACAAACTTTTCTCCCTCTCTCTCACACACAGACTTCTCCCTCCCTCTCTCACACACTCTCTTCTCCATCTCTCTCACACACTCTGCTCCCTCTTTCTCTCACACAAACTCTTCTCCCTCTCTCTCTCACACAAACACTCTTCCCCCTCTCTCACACACACACTTCTCCCTCTCTCTCACACAGTCTTCTCCCTCTCCCTCTCACACAAACTCTTCTCTCTCTCTCACAAACGCACTCTTCTCCCTCTCTCACACTCAATCTTCTCCCTCTCTCTCATACACACTCTTCTCCCTCTCTCTCTCAAATACTCTGCTCCCTCTCTCTCACACACACACACTCTTCTCCCTCTCTCTCTCAAACACACACTCTTCTCCCTCTCTCACACACACTCTTCTCCCTCTCTCTCACAAACACTCTTCTCCCTCTCTCTCACACACACACTCTTCTCCGTCTCTCTCTCACACACACACTCTTCTCCCTGTCTCTCAAACACACACACACTCTTCTCCATCTCTCACACAAACTCTTCTCTCTCTCTCACAAACACACTCTTCTCCCGCTCTCACATTCAATCTTCTCCATCTCTCTCATACACACTCTTCTCCCTCTCTCTCTCTCAAATACTCTGCTCCCTCTCTCTCACACACACACACTCTTCTCCCTCTCTCTCTCAAACACACACTCTTCTCCCTCTCTCTCTCACACACTCATCTCCCTCTCACACACACACTCTTCTCTCTTCTCCCTCCCTCTCACACACACTCTCTCCCACTCATTCTCACACACACAGTCTTCTCTCTCTCTCTCTCACACACATTCTTCTCCCTCCCTCTCTCACAGGCACTTCTGACTCTCTCTCTCTCACACAGACACTCTTCTCACAGGCTCTCTCTCACACACACTCATCTCCCTCTCTCTCTAACACACTTCTCCCTCCCTCTCTCAGACACACTCTTCTCCCTCTCTCTCACCAACGCACTCTTCTCCCTCTCACTCTCACACAAACACACTTCTCCCTCTCTCACACACATTCTTCTCCCTCTCTCTCTCACAGACACTTCCCACTCTCTCTCTCACTCACACACTCTTCTCACAGTCTCTCTCTCACACACACTCTACTCCCTGTCTCTCTCTCACACACACGTTTCTTCCTCTCTCTCTCTCTCTAACACACACTTCTCCCTCTCTCTCTCTCTCAAACACACTCTTCCTCTCCCTCACACACACACTTCTCCATCTTTCTCTCACACACTATTCTCCCTCTCTCTCTCTCACACACACTCTTCTCGCTCTCTCTCTCACACAAACTTTTCTCATTCTCACACAAACACTCTGCTCCATCTCTCTCACACACTCTTCTCCCTCTCTCTCTCAAACTCACTCTTCTCCCTCTCACACACACACTCTTCTCCCTTGCTCTCACACATTCTTCTCCCTCTCTCTCCCTCACACACACACTCTTCTCCCTCTCTCTCTCACACACACACACACGCTTCTCCCTCTCTCTCTCACACACACACACACTTCTCCCTCTCTCTCTCTCACACATACTCTTCTCCTTCTCTCTCACACACACACACTCTTCTCCCTCTCTCTCTCTCACACACTACCTTCTCCCTGTCTTGCTCAAACACTCTCTTCTCCATCTCCCTCTCTCACACACACTCTTCTCACTCTCTCTCACACACACTCTTTTCTCAGTCTCTCTATCACACACACTCTTCTCCCTCTCTCTCTCACACACACACACTCTTCTCACTCTCTCATAAAGTTGTCTCCCTCCCTCTCACACACACTCTTCTCCCTCCCTCTCTCACACACTCTCTTCTCCATCTCTCTCACACACTCTTCTCCCTGTCTCTCTCACACACACTCTTCTCCCTCTCTTCACACAAACTCTTCTCTCTCTCTCTCTCACACACTCTTCTCCCTCTCTCACACACAAACTCTTTTCTCTCTCTCAAACACACACTGTTCTCCCTCTCTCTCACAAACACTCTTCTCCCTCTCTCTCTCACACATATTCTTCTCCATCTCTCTCTCACAAACACACTCGTCTCCCTGTCTCTCTCACACACACTCTTCTCCCTCTCTCTCTCACACACTCTTCTCCCTCTCACACACACACTCTTCTCCCTCCCTCTCACACACACTCTCTCCCACTCATTCTCACACACACAGTCTTCTCCCTCTTTCTCTCACACACATTCCTCTCCCTCCCTCTCTCACAGGCACTTCTGACTCTCTCTCTCTCACACAGACACTCTTCTCACAGTCTCTCTCTCACACACACTCATCTCCCTCTCTCTCTAACACACTTCTCCCTCCCTCTCTCAGACACACTCTTCTCCCTCTCTCTCACCAACACACTCTTCTCCCTCTCACTCTCACACAAACACACTTCTCCCGTGATCTCTCACACACTCTTCTCCCTCTCTCTCTCTCACACACTCTTCTCCCTCTCTCTCCCACACACTCTTCTCCCTCTCTCTCTCTCACACACTCTTCTCCCTCTCTCTCCCACACACTCTTCTCCCTCTCCCTCTCACACACTTCTCCCTCTCTCTCTCTCTCAAACACACTCTTCCTCTCCCTCACACACATACTTCTCCATCTTTCTCTCAAACACTCTTCTCTCTCTCTCTCTCACACACACACTCTTCTCCCTCTCTCTCGCACAAACTTTTCTCATTCTCACACAAGCACTCTGTTCCGTCTCTCTCAAACTCACTCTTCTCCCTCTCACACACACACTCTTCTCCCTCTCTCTCACACATTCTTCTCCCTCTCTCTCCCTCACACACACACTCTTCTCCCTCTCTCTCTCACATACACACACACGCTTCTCCCTCTCTCTCTCACACACACACACACTTATCCCTCTCTCTCACACACACACTCTTCTCCTTCTCTCTCACACACACACACTCTTCTCCCTCTCTCTCTCTCACACACTCTCTTCTCCCTCTCTTGCTCAAACACTCTCTTCTCCATCTCCCTCTCTCACACACACTCTTCTCACTCTCTCTCACACACACTCTTTTCTCAGTCTCTCTATCACACACACTCTTCTCCCTCTCGCGCTCTCACACACACACACTCTTCTCCCTCTCTCTCACACACTCTTCTCCCTCTCTCTCACACAGTCGTCTCCCTCTCTCTCACACACACATTCATCTCCCTCTCTCTTACACACTCTACTCCTTCTCTCTCTCAGACAAACTTTTCTCCCTCTCTCTCACACACACTCTTCTCCCTCCCTCTCTCACACACTCTCTTCTCCATCTCTCTCACACACTCTTCTCCCTCTTTCTCTCAAACAAACTCTTCTCCCTCTCTCTCTCACACAAACACTCTTCCCCCTCTCTCACACACACACTTCTCCCTCTCTCTCACACAGTCTTCTCCCTTTCAATCTCACACAAACTCTTCTCTCTCTCTCACAAACACACTCTTCTCCCTCTCTCACACTCAAACTTCTCCCTCTCTCTCATACACACTCTTCTCCCTCTCTCTCTCAAATACTCTGCTCCCTCTCTCTCACACACACACACTCTTCTCCCTCTCTCTCTCAAACACACACTCTTTTCCCTCTGTCTCACACACACTCTTCTCCCTCTCTCTCACAAACACACTTTTCTCCGTCTCTCTCTCACACACACACTCTTCTACCTCTCTCAGAAACACACACACACTCTTCTCCATCTCTCACACAAACTCTTCTCTCTCTCTCACAAACACACTCTTCTCCCTCTCTCACACTCAATCTTCTCCCTCTCTCTCATACACACTCTTCTCCCTCTCTCTCTCAAATACTCTGCTCCCTCTCTCTCACACACACACACTCTTCTCCCTCTCTCTCTCACACACTCTTCTCCCTCTCACACACACACTCTTCTCCCTCCCTCTCACACACACTCTCTCCCACTCATTCTCACACACACATTCTTCTCTCTCTCTCTCTCACACACATTCCTCTCCCTCCCTCTCTCACAGGCACTTCTGACTCTCTCTCTCTCACACAGACACTCTTCTCACAGTCTCTCTCTTCACACACACTCATCTCCCTCTCTCTCTAACACACTTCTCCCTCCCTCTCTCAGACACACTTCTCCCTCTCTCTCACCAACACACTCTTCTCCCTCTCACTCTCACACAAACACACTTCTCCCTCTCTCACACACATTCTTCTCCTCTCTCTCTCACAGACACTTCTCACTCTCTCTCTCACTCACACACTCTTCTCACAGTCTCTCTCTCACACACACTCTACTCCCTGTCTCTCTCTCACACACACGCTTCTTCCTCTCTCTCTCTCACACACACACTTCTCCCTCTATCTCTCTCTCTCAAACACACTCTTCCTCTCCCTCACACACACACTTCTCCATCTTTCTCTCACACACTCTTCTCCCTCTCTCTCTCTCACACATACTCTTCTCGCTCTCTCTCTCACACAAACTTTTCTCATTCTCACACAAACACTCTGCTCCGTCTCTCTCACACACTATTCTCCCTCTCTCTCTCAAACTCACTCTTCTCCCTCTCACACACACACACTTCTCCCCCTCTCTCTCACACACACACTCTTCTCCTTCTCTCTCTCACACACATACTCTTCTCTTTCTCTCTCACACACACACACTCTTCTCCCTCTCTCTCTCACACACTACCTTCTCCCTCTCTTGCTCAAACACTCTCTTCTCCATCTCCCTCTCTCACACACACTCTTCTCACTCTCTCTCACACACACTTTTTTCTCAGTGTCTCTATCAAACATACTCTTCTCCCTCTCTCTCTCACACACACACACTCTTCTCCCTCTCTCTCACACACTCTTCTCCCTCTCTCTCACAAAGTCGTCTCCCTCCCTCTCACACACACATTCATCTCCCTCTCTCTTACACACTCTACTCCTTCTCTCTCTCACACAAACTTTTCCCCCTCTCTCTCACACACACTCTTCTCCCTCCCTCTCTCACACACTCTCTTCTCCATCTCTCACACACACTCTTCTCCCTCTCTCTCTCACACAAACTCTTCTCCCTCTCTCTCTCACACAAACACTCTTCCCCCCCTCTCACACACACACTTCTCCCTCTCTCTCTCAAACAGTCTTTTCCCTCTCCCTCTCTCACACAAACACCCTTCTCCCTCTCTCTCTCACACACTCTTCTCCCTCTTACACACACACACTTGTCCCTCTCTATCTCACACACCCTTCTCCCTCTCTCTCTCTCACACGCACACTCTTCTCCATTTCTCACACAAACTCTTCTCTCTCTCTCACAAACACACTCTTCTCCCTCTCTCAAACTCACTCTTCTCCCTCTCTCTCATACACACTCTTCTCCATCTCTCTCTCAAATACGCTGCTCCCTCTCTCTCACACACACACACTCTTCTCCCTCTCTCTCTCAAACACACACTCTTCTACCTCTCTCACACACACTCTTCTACGTCTCTCTCTCACACACTCTTCTCCCTCTCACACACACACTCTTCTCCCTCCCTCTCACACACACTCTCTCCCATTCATTCTCACACACACAGTCTTCTCTCTCTCTCTCTCACACACATTCCTCTCCCTCCCTCTCTCACAGGCACTTCTGACTCTCTCTCTCTCACACAGACACTCTTCTCACAGTCTCTCTCTCACACACACTCATCTCCCTCTCTCTCTAACACACTTCTCCCTCCCTCTCTCAGACACACTTCTCCCTCTCTCTCACCAACACACTCTTCTCCCTCTCACTCTCACACAAACACACTTCTCCCTCTCTCACACACATTCTTCTCCCTCTCTCTCTCACAGACACTTCTCACTCTCTCTCTCACTCACACTCTCTTCTCACAGTCTCTCTCTCACACACACTCTACTCCCTGTCTCTCTCTCACACACACGCTTCTTCCTCTCTCTCTCTCACACACACACTTCTCCCTCTCTCTCTCTCTCAAACACACTCTTCCTCTCCCTCACACACACACTTCTCCATCTTTCTCTCACACACTCTTCTCCCTCTCTCTCTCTCACACACACTCTTCTCGCTCTCTCTCTCACACAAACTTTTCTCATTCTCACACAAACACTCTGCTCCGTCTCTCTCACACACTCTTCTCCCTCTCTCTCTCGAACTCACTCTTCTCAATCTCACACACACACTCTTCTCCATCGCTCTCAAACATTCTTCTCCCTCTCTCTCCCTCACACACACACTCTTCTCCCTCTCTCTCTCACACACACACACACGCTTCTCCCTCTCTCTCTCTCACACACACACACTTCTCCCACTTTCTCTCTCACACACACACTCTTCTCCTTGTCTCTCTCACACACATACTCTTCTCCTTCTCTCTCACACACACCCACTCTTCTCCCTCTCTCTCTCTCACACACTACCTTCTCCCTCTCTTGCTCAAACACTCTCTTCTCCATCTCCCTCTCTCACACACACTCTTCTCACTCTCTCTCACAAACACTTTTTTCTCAGTGTATCTATCAAACATACTCTTCTCCCTCTCTCTCTCTCACACACACACTCTTCTCCCTCTCTCTCACACACTCTTCACCCTCTCTCTCACAAAGTCGTCTCCCTCCCTCTCACACACACATTCATCTCCCTCTCTCTTACACACTCTACTCCTTCTCTCTCTCACACAAACTTTTCCCCCTCTCTCTCACACACACTCTTCTCCCTCCCTCTCTCACACACTCTCTTCTCCATCTCTCTCACACACTCTTCTCCCTCTCTCTCTCTCACACAAACTCTTCTCCCTCTCTCTCTCACACAAACACTCTTCCCCCACTCTCACACACACACTTCTCACTCTCTCTCTCAAACAGTCTTTTCCCTCTCCCTCTCTCACACAAACACCCTTCTCCCTCTCTCTCTCACACACTCTTCTCCCTCTTACACACACACACTTGTCCCTCTCTATCTCACACACTCTTCTCCCTCTCGCTCTCTCACACACACTCTTCTCCCTCTCTCTCTCACACACACTCTTTTCCCTCTGACACACAAACGCTTCTCCCTCTCTCTCTCAATCACTCTTCTCCCTCTCTCTCAAACACACACACCCTTCTCCCTCTCTCTCTCTCACACGCACACTCTTCTCCATTTCTCACACAAACTCTTCTCTCTCTCTCA
Organism: Carcharodon carcharias; assembly: GCF_017639515.1. Taxonomy (NCBI): domain Eukaryota; kingdom Metazoa; phylum Chordata; class Chondrichthyes; order Lamniformes; family Lamnidae; genus Carcharodon; species Carcharodon carcharias. Next base: position 154,879,960 of record NC_054476.1, on the reverse strand, counting down.
CAAACACACTCTTCTCCCTCTCTCACACTCACTCTTCTCCCTCTCTCTCATACACGCTCTTCTTCATCTCTCTCTCAAATACGCTGCTCCCTCTCTCTCACACACACACACTCTTCTCCCTCTCTCTCTCAAACACACACTCTTCTCCCTCTCTCACACACACTCTTCTCCCTCTCCCTCACAAACACTCTTCTCCCTCTCTCTCACACATTCTTCTCCGTCTCTCTCTCTCACACACACTCTTCTCCCTGTCTCTCTCACACACACTCTTCTCCCTCTCTCTCTCACACACTCTTCTCCCTCTCACACACACACTCTTCTCCCTCCCTCTCACACACACTCTCTCCCCCTCATTCTCACACACACAGTCTTCTCCCTCTTTCTCTCACACACATTCTTCTCCCTCCCTCTCTCACAGGCAGTTCTGACTCTCTCTCTCTCTCACACAGACACTCTTCTCACAGTCTTTCTCTCACACACACTCATCTCCCTCTCTCTCTAACACACTTCTCCCTCCCTCTCTCACACACACGCTTCTCCCTCTCTCTCACCAACACACTCTTCTCCCTCTCACTCTCACACAAACACAGGTTTCCCTCTCTCACACACATTCTTCTCCCTCTCTCTCTCACAGACACTTCTCACTCTCTCTCTCACTCACACACTCTTCTCACAGTCTCTCTCTCACACACACTCTTCTCCCTGTCTCTCTCTCACACACACTCTTCTTCCTCTCTCTCTCACACACACACTTCTCCATCTTTCTCTCACACACTCTTCTCCCTCTCTCTCTCTCACACACACTCTTCTCCCTCTCTCTCTCACACAAACTTTTCTCATTCTCACACAAACACTCTGCTCCGTCTCTCTCACACACTCTTCACCCTCTCTCTCTCTCAAACTCACTCTTTTCCCTCTCACACACACACTCTTCTCCCTCGCTCTCACACATTCTTCTCCCTCTCTCTCCCTCACACACACACTCTTCTCCCTCTCTCTCTCACACACACACACACACACGCTTCTCCCTCTCTCTCTCACACACACACACAATTCTCCCTCTCTCTCTCTCACACACACACTCTTCTCCTCTCTCTCACACACATACTCTTCTCCTTCTCTCTCACACACACACACTCTTTTCCTCTCTCTCTCTCACACACTATCTTCTCCCTCTCTTGCTCAAACACTCTCTTCTCCATCTCCCTCTCTCACACACACTCTTCTCACTCTCTCTCACACACACTCTTTTCTCAGTCTCTCTATCACACACACTCTTCTCCCTCTCTCTCTCTCACACACACACTCTTCTCACTCTCTCTCACAAAGTCGTCTCCCTCCCTCTCACACACACATTCATCTCCCTCTCTCTTACACACTCTACTCCTTCTCTCTCTCACACAAACTTTTCTCCCTCTCTCTCACACACACTCTTCTCCCTCCCTCTCTCACACACTCTCTTCTCCATCTCTCTCACACACTCTTCTCCCTGTCTCTCTCACACACACTCTTCTCCCTCTCTTTCACACAAACTCTTCTCTCTCTCTCTCTCACACACTCTTCTCCCTCTCTCACGCACAAACTCTTTTCTCTCTCTCAAACACACACTCTTCTCCCTCTCTCTCACACACACTCTTCTCCCTCTCTCTCTCACACATATTCTTCTCCATCTCTCTCTCACAAACACACTCTTCTCCCTCTCTCTCTCACACACACTCTTCTCCCTCTCTCTCTCACACACTCTTCTCCCTCTCTCTCCCACACACTCCTCTCCGTCTCGCTCTCACACACTCTTCTCCCTCTCTCTCTCACACACTTCTCCCTCTCTCTCTCTCTCAAACACACTCTTCCTCTCCCTCACACACATACTTCTCCATCTTTCTCTCAAACACTCTTCTCTCTCTCTCTCACACACACACTCTTCTCCCTCTCTCTCTCGCACAAACTTTTCTCATTCTCACACAAACACTCTGCTCCGTCTCTCTCACACACTCTTCTCCCTCTCTCTCTCTCAAACTCACTCTTCTCCCTCTCACACACACACTCTTCTCCCTCCCTCTCACACATTCTTCTCCCTCTCTTGCTCAAACACTCTCTTCTCCATCTCCCTCTCTCACACACACTCTTCTCACTCTCTCTCACACACACTCTTTTCTCAGTCTCTCTATCACACACACTCTTCTCCCTCTCTCTCTCTCACACACACACACACTCTTCTCCCTCTCTCTCACACACTCTTCTCCCTCTCTCTCACACAGTCGTCTCCCTCTCTCTCACACACACATTCATCTCCCTCTCTCTTACACAGTCTACTCCTTCTCTCTCTCACACAAACTTTTCTCCCTCTCTCTCACACACAGACTTCTCCCTCCCTCTCTCACACACTCTCTTCTCCATCTCTCTCACACACTCTGCTCCCTCTTTCTCTCACACAAACTCTTCTCCCTCTCTCTCTCACACAAACACTCTTCCCCCTCTCTCACACACACACTTCTCCCTCTCTCTCACACAGTCTTCTCCCTCTCCCTCTCACACAAACTCTTCTCTCTCTCTCACAAACGCACTCTTCTCCCTCTCTCACACTCAATCTTCTCCCTCTCTCTCATACACACTCTTCTCCCTCTCTATCTCAAATACTCTGCTCCCTCTCTCTCACACGCACACACTCTTCTCCCTCTCTCTCTAAAACACACACTCTTCTCCCTCTCTCTCACACACACTCTTCTCCCTCTCTCTCACAAACACTCTTCTCCCTCTCTCTCACACACACACTCTTCTCCGTCTCTCTCTCACACACACACTCTTCTCCCTGTCTCTCAAACACACACACACTCTTCTCCATCTCTCACACAAACTCTTCTCTCTCTCTCACAAACACACTCTTCTCCCGCTCTCACATTCAATCTTCTCCATCTCTCTCATACACACTCTTCTCCCTCTCTCTCTCAAATACTCTGCTCCCTCTCTCTCACACACACACACTCTTCTCCCTCTCTCTCTCAAACACACACTCTTCTCCCTCTCTCTCTCACACAATCTTCTCCCTCTCACACACACACTCTTCTCCCTCTCTCTCACACATTCTTCTCCCTCTCTCTCCCTCACACACACACTCTTCTCCCTCTCTCTCTCACACACACACACACTTATCCCTCTCTCTCTCACACACACACTCTTCTCCTTCTCTCTCACACACACACACTCTTCTCCCTCTCTCTCTCTCACACACTCTCTTCTCCCTCTCTTGCTCAAACACTCTCTTCTCCATCTCCCTCTCCCACACACACTCTTCTCACTCTCTCTCAAACACACTCCTTTCTCAGTCTCTCTATCACACACACTCTTCTCCCTCTCTCTCTCTCACACACACACACACTCTTCTCCCTCTCTCTCACACACTCTTCTCCCTCTCTCTCACACAGTCGTCTCCCTCTCTCTCACACACACATTCATCTCCCTCTCTCTTACACAGTCTACTCCTTCTCTCTCTCACACAAACTTTTCTCCCTCTCTCTCACACACAGACTTCTCCCTCCCTCTCTCACACACTCTCTTCTCCATCTCTCTCACACACTCTGCTCCCTCTTTCTCTCACACAAACTCTTCTCCCTCTCTCTCTCACACAAACACTCTTCCCCCTCTCTCACACACACACTTCTCCCTCTCTCTCACACAGTCTTCTCCTTCTCCCTCTCACACAAACTCTTCTCTCTCTCTCACAAAGGCACTCTTCTCCCTCTCTCACACTCAAACTTCTCCCTCTCTCTCATACACACTCTTCTCCCTCTCTATCTCAAATACTCTGCTCCCTCTCTCTCACACGCACACACTCTTCTCCCTCTCTCTCTAAAACACACACTCTTCTCCATCTCTCACACAAACTCTTCTCTCTCTCTCACAAACACACTCTTCTCCCGCTCTCACATTCAATCTTCTCCATCTCTCTCATACACACTCTTCTCCCTCTCTCTCTCAAATACTCTGCTCCCTCTCTCTCACACACACACACTCTTCTCCCTCTCTCTCTCAAACACACACTCTTCTCCCTCTCTCTCTCACACAATCTTCTCCCTCTCACACACACACTCTTCTCCCTCTCTCTCACACATTCTTCTCCCTCTCTCTCCCTCACACACACACTCTTCTCCCTCTCTCTCTCACATACACACACATGCTTCTCCCTCTCTCTCTCACACACACACACACTTATCCCTCTCTCTCTCACACACACACTCTTCTCCTTCTCTCTCACACACACACTCTTCTCCCTCTCTCTCTCTCACACACTCTCTTCTCCCTCTCTTGCTCAAACACTCTCTTCTCCATCTCCCTCTCTCACACACACTCTTCTCACTCTCTCTCACACACACTCCTTTCTCAGTCTCTCTATCACACACACTCTTCTCCCTCTCTCTCTCTCTCACACACACACACTCTTCTCCCTCTCTCTCACACACTCTTCTCCCTCTCTCTCACACAGTCGTCTCCCTCTCTCTCACACACACATTCATCTCCCTCTCTCTTACACACTCTACTCCTTCTCTCTCTCACACAAACTTTTCTCCCTCTCTCTCACACACAGACTTCTCCCTCCCTCTCTCACACACTCTCTTCTCCATCTCTCTCACACACTCTGCTCCCTCTTTCTCTCACACAAACTCTTCTCCCTCTCTCTCTCACACAAACACTCTTCCCCCTCTCTCACACACACACTTCTCCCTCTCTCTCACACAGTCTTCTCCCTCTCCCTCTCACACAAACTCTTCTCTCTCTCTCACAAACGCACTCTTCTCCCTCTCTCACACTCAATCTTCTCCCTCTCTCTCATACACACTCTTCTCCCTCTCTCTCTCAAATACTCTGCTCCCTCTCTCTCACACACACACACTCTTCTCCCTCTCTCTCTCAAACACACACTCTTCTCCCTCTCTCACACACACTCTTCTCCCTCTCTCTCACAAACACTCTTCTCCCTCTCTCTCACACACACACTTTTCTCCGTCTCTCTCTCACACACACACTCTTCTCCCTGTCTCTCAAACACACACACACTCTTCTCCATCTCTCACACAAACTCTTCTCTCTCTCTCACAAACACACTCTTCTCCCGCTCTCACATTCAATCTTCTCCATCTCTCTCATACACACTCTTCTCCCTCTCTCTCTCAAATACTCTGCTCCCTCTCTCTCACACACACACACTCTTCTCCCTCTCTCTCTCAAACACACACTCTTCTCCCTCTCTCTCTCACACACTCATCTCCCTCTCACACACACACTCTTCTCTCTTCTCCCTCCCTCTCACACACACTCTCTCCCACTCATTCTCACACACACAGTCTTCTCTCTCTCTCTCTCACACACATTCTTCTCCCTCCCTCTCTCACAGGCACTTCTGACTCTCTCTCTCTCACACAGACACTCTTCTCACAGGCTCTCTCTCACACACACTCATCTCCCTCTCTCTCTAACACACTTCTCCCTCCCTCTCTCAGACACACTCTTCTCCCTCTCTCTCACCAACGCACTCTTCTCCCTCTCACTCTCACACAAACACACTTCTCCCTCTCTCACACACATTCTTCTCCCTCTCTCTCTCACAGACACTTCCCACTCTCTCTCTCACTCACACACTCTTCTCACAGTCTCTCTCTCACACACACTCTACTCCCTGTCTCTCTCTCACACACACGTTTCTTCCTCTCTCTCTCTCTCTAACACACACTTCTCCCTCTCTCTCTCTCTCAAACACACTCTTCCTCTCCCTCACACACACACTTCTCCATCTTTCTCTCACACACTATTCTCCCTCTCTCTCTCTCACACACACTCTTCTCGCTCTCTCTCTCACACAAACTTTTCTCATTCTCACACAAACACTCTGCTCCATCTCTCTCACACACTCTTCTCCCTCTCTCTCTCAAACTCACTCTTCTCCCTCTCACACACACACTCTTCTCCCTTGCTCTCACACATTCTTCTCCCTCTCTCTCCCTCACACACACACTCTTCTCCCTCTCTCTCTCACACACACACACACGCTTCTCCCTCTCTCTCTCACACACACACACACTTCTCCCTCTCTCTCTCTCACACATACTCTTCTCCTTCTCTCTCACACACACACACTCTTCTCCCTCTCTCTCTCTCACACACTACCTTCTCCCTGTCTTGCTCAAACACTCTCTTCTCCATCTCCCTCTCTCACACACACTCTTCTCACTCTCTCTCACACACACTCTTTTCTCAGTCTCTCTATCACACACACTCTTCTCCCTCTCTCTCTCTCTCAAACACACTCTTCCTCTCCCTCACACACATACTTCTCCATCTTTCTCCCAAACACTCTTCTCTCTCTCTCTCTCACACACACACTCTTCTCCCTCTCTCTTAAACACTCTACTCCTTCTCTCTCTCACACAAACTTTTCTCCCTCTCTCTCACACACAGACTTCTCCCTCCCTCTCTCACACACTCTCTTCTCCATCTCTCTCACACACTCTTCTCCCTCTTTCTCTCACACAAACTCTTCTCCCTCTCTCTCTCACACAAACACTCTTCCCCCTCTCTCACACACACACTTCTCCCTCTCTCTCACACAGTCTTCTCCCTCTCCCTCTCACACAAACTCTTCTCTCTCTCTCACAAACGCACTCTTCTCCCTCTCTCACACTCAATCTTCTCCCTCTCTCTCATACACACTCTTCTCCCTCTCTCTCTCAAATACTCTGCTCCCTCTCTCTCACACGCACACACTCTTCTCCCTCTCTCTCTAAAACACACACTTTTCTCCCTCTCTCTCACACACACTCTTCTCCCTCTCTCTCACAAACACTCTTCTCCCTCTCTCTCACACACACACTCTTCTCCGTCTCTCTCTCACACACACACTCTTCTCCCTGTCTCTCAAACACACACACACTCTTCTCCATCTCTCACACAAACTCTTCTCTCTCTCTCACAAACACACTCTTCTCCCTCTCTCACACTCAATCTTCTCCCTCTCTCTCATACACACTCTTCTCCCTCTCTCTCTCAAATACTCTGCTCCCTCTCTCTCACACACACACACTCTTCTCCCTCTCTCTCTCAAACACACACTCTTCTCCCTCTCTCTCTCACACACTCATCTCCCTCTCACACACACACTCTTCTCCCTCCCTCTCACACACACTCTCTCCCACTCATTCTCACACACACAGTCTTCTCTCTCTCTCTCTCACACACATTCCTCTCCCTCCCTCTCTCACAGGCACTTCTGACTCTCTCTCTCTCACACAGACACTCTTCTCACAGTCTCTCACACACAAACCTCTCCCTCTCTCTCTAACACACTTCTCCCTCCCTCTCTCAGACACACTCTTCTCCCTCTCTCTCACCAACACACTCTTCTCCCTCTCACTCTCACACAAACACACTTCTCCCTCTCTCACACACATTCTTCTCCCTCTCTCTCTTACAGACACTTCTCACTCTCTCTCTCACTCACACACTCTTCTCACAGTCTCTCTCTCACACACACTCTACTCCCTGTCTCTCTCTCACACACACGCTTCTTCCTCTCTCTCTCTCTCACACACACTTCTCCCTCTCTCTCTCTCTCAAACACACTCTTCCTCTCCCTCACACACACACTTCTCCATCTTTCTCTCAAACACTCTTCTCCCTCTCTCTCTCTCACACACACTCTTCTCACTCTCTCTCTCACACAAACTTTTCTCATTCTCACACAAACACTCTGCTCCGTCTCTCTCACACACTCTTCTCCCTCTCTCTCTCAAACTCACTCTTCTCCCTCTCACACACACACTCTTCTCCCTCGCTCTCACACACTCTTCTCCCTCTCTCTCTCAAATACTCTGCTCCCTCTCTCTCACACACACACACTCTTCTCCCTCTCTCTCTCAAACACACACTCTTCTCCCTCTCTCTCTCACACACTCATCTCCCTCTCACACACACACTCTTCTCCCTCCCTCTCACACACACTCTCTCCCACTCATTCTCACACACACAGTCTTCTCTCTCTCTCTCTCACACACATTCCTCTCCCTCCCTCTCTCACAGGCACTTCTGACTCTCTCTCTCTCACACAGACACTCTTCTCACAGTCTCTCACACACAAACCTCTCCCTCTCTCTCTAACACACTTCTCCCTCCCTCTCTCAGACACACTCTTCTCCCTCTCTCTCACCAACACACTCTTCTCCCTCTCACTCTCACACAAACACACTTCTCCCTCTCTCACACACATTATTCTCCCTCTCTCTCTTACAGACACTTCTCACTCTCTCTCTCACTCACACACTCTTCTCACAGTCTCTCTCTCACACACACTCTACTCCCTGTCTCTCTCTCACACACACGCTTCTTCCTCTCTCTCTCTCACACACACACTTCTCCCTCTCTCTCTCTCTCAAACACACTCTTCCTCTCCCACACACACACACTTCTCCATCTTTCTCTCAAACACTCTTCTCCCTCTCTCTCTCTCACACACACTCTTCTCGCTCTCTCTCTCACACAAACTTTTCTCATTCTCACACAAACACTCTGCTCCGTCTCTCTCACACACTCTTCTCCCTCTCTCTCTCAAACTCACTCTTCTCCCTCTCACACACACACTCTTCTCCCTCGCTCTCACACATTCTTCTCCCTCTCTCTCCCTCACACACACACTCTTCTCCCTCTCTCTCTCACACACACACACACGCTTCTCCCTCTCTCTCTCACACACACACACTTCTCCCCCTCTCTCTCTCACACACACACACTCTTCTCCTTCTCTCTCTCACACACATACTCTTCTCCTTCTCTCTCACACACACACACTCTTCTCCCTCTCTCTCTCTCACACACTACCTTCTCCCTCCCTTGCTCAAACACTCTCTTCTCCATCTCCCTCTCTCACACACATTCTTCTCACTCTCTCTCACACACACTCTTCTCACTCTCTCTTACACACTCTACTCCTCTCTCTCACACACACTCTTCTCCCTCTCTCTCACACATTCTTCTCCCTCTCTCTTCCTCACATACACACTCTTCTCCCCCTCTCTCTCACACATATTCTTCTCCATCTCTCTCTCACAAACACACTCTTCTCCCTGTCTCTCTCACACACTCTTCTCCCTCTCTCTCTCACAGGCACTTCTGACTCTCTCTCTCTCTCACACAGACACTCTTCTCACAGTCTCTCTCTCAAACACACACTCATCTCCCTCTCTCTCTAACACACTTCTCCCTCCCTCTCTCACACACACTCTTCTCCCTCTCTCTCTCAAACTCACTCTTCTCCCTCTCACACACACACTCTTCTCCCTCGCTCTCACACATTCTTCTCCCTCTCTCTCCCTCACACACACACTCTTCTCCCTCTCTCTCTCACACACACACACACGCTTCTCCCTCTCTCTCTCACACACACACACACTTCTCCCCCTCTCTCTCTCTCACACACACACTCTTCTCCGTCTCTCTCTCTCAAACATACTCTTCTCCTTCTCTCTCACACACACACACTCTTCTCCCTCTCTCTCTCTCACACACTACCTTCTCCCTCTCTTGCTCAAACACTCTCTTCTCCATCTCCCTCTCTCACACACACTCTTCTCACTCTCTCTCACACACACTCTTTTCTCAGTCTCTCTATCACACACACTCTTCTCCCTCTCTCTCTCACACACACACACTCTTCTCACTCTCTCTCACAAAGTCGTCTCCCTCCCTCTCACACACACTCTTCTCCCTCTCTCTCTCACACATATTCTTCTCCATCTCTCTCTCACAAACACACTCTTCTCCCTGTCTCTCTCACACACACTCTTCTCCCTCTCTCTCTCACAGGCACTTCTGACTCTCTCTCTCTCTCACACAGACACTCTTCTCACAGTCTCTCTCTCAAACACACACTCATCTCCCTCTCTCTCTAACACACTTCTCCCTCCCTCTCTCACACACACGCTTCTCCCTCTCTCTCACCAACACACTCTTCTCCCTCTCACTCTCACACAAACACACGTTTCCCTCTCTCACACACATTCTTCTCCCTCTCTCTCTCACAGACACTTCTCACTCTCTCTCTCACTCACACACTCTTCTCACAGTCTCTCTCTCACACACACTCTTCTCCCTGTCTCTCTCTCACACACACTCTTTTTCCTCTCTCTCTCTCACACACACACTTCTCCATCTTTCTCTCACACACTCTTCTCCCTCTCTCTCTCTCACACACAATCTTCTCCCTCTATCTCTCACACAAACTTTTCTCATTCTCACACAAACACTCTGCTCCGTCTCTCTCACACACTCTTCTCCCTCTCTCTCTCAAACTCACTCTTCTCCCTCTCACACACACACTCTTGTCCCTCGCTCTCACACATTCTTCTCCCTCTCTCTCCCTCACACACACACTCTTCTCCCTCTCTCTCTCACACACACACACACACACGCTTCTCCCTCTCTCTCTCACACACACACACAATTCTCCCTCTCTCTCTCTCACACACACATTCTTCTCCCTCTCTCTCACACACACACTCTTTTCCTCTCTCTCTCACACACTATCTTCTCCCTCTCTTGCTCAAACTGTCTCTTCTCCATCTCCATCTCTCACACACACTCTTCTCACTCTCTCTCACACACACTCTTTTCTCAGTCTCTCTATCACACACACTCTTCTCCCTCCCTCTCACACACACTCTCTCCCACTCATTCTCACACACACAGTCTTCTCCCTCTTTCTCTCACACACATTCCTCTCCCTCCCTCTCTCACAGGCACTTCTGACTCTCTCTCTCTCACACAAACACTCTTCTCACAGTCTCTCTCTCACACACACTCATCTCCCTCTCTCTCTAACACACTTCTCCTTCCCTCTCTCACACACACTCTTCTCCCTCTCTCTCACCAACACACTCTTCTCCCTCTCACTCTCACACAAACACACTTCTCCCTCTCTCACACACATTCTTCTCCTCTCTCTCTTTTACAGACACTTCTCACTCTCTCTCTCACTCACACACTCTTCTCACAGTCTCTCTCTCATACACACTCTTCTCCCTGTCTCTCTCTCACACACACTCTTCTTCCTCACTCTCTCTCACACACACACTTCTCCCGTGATCTCTCACACACTCTTCTCCCTTTCTCTCTCTCACACACTCTTCTCCCTCTCTCTCCCACACACTCCTCTCCCTTTCGCTCTCACACACTCTTCTCCCTTTCTCTCTCTCACACACTTCTCCCTCTCTCTCTCTCTCAAACACACTCTTCCCCTCCCTCACACACATACTTCTCCATCTTTCTCTCAAACACTCTTCTCTCTCTCTCTCTCACACACACACTCTTCTCCCTCTCTCTTAAACACTCTACTCCTTCTCTCTCTCACACAAACTTTTCTCCCTCTCTCTCACACACAGACTTCTCCCTCCCTCTCTCACACAGTCTCTTCTCCATCTCTCTCACACACTCTGCTCCCTCTTTCTCTCACACAAACTCTTCTCCCTCTCTCTCTCACACAAACACTCTTCCCCCTCTCTCACACACACACTTCTCCCTCTCTCTCACACAGTCTTCTCCCTCTCCCTCTCACACAAACTCTTCTCTCTCTTTCACAAACGCACTCTTCTCCCTCTCTCACACTCAATCTACTCCCTCTCTCTCATACACACTCTTCTCCCTCTCTATCTCAAATACTCTGCTCCCTCTCTCTCACACGCACACACTCTTCTCCTTCTCTCTCTCAAACACACACTCTTTTCCCTCTGTCTCACACACACTCTTCTCCCTCACTCTCACAAACCTCTTCTCCCTCTCTCTCACACACACACTTTTCTCCGTCTCTCTCTCACACACACACTCTTCTCCCTGTCTCTCAAACACACACACACTCTTCTCCATCTCTCACACAAACTCTTCTCTCTCTCTCACAAACACACTCTTCTCCCTCTCTCACACTCAATCTTCTCCCTCTCTCTCATGCACACTCTTCTCCCTCTCTCTCTCAAATACTCTGCTCCCTCTCTCTCACACACACACACTCTTCTCCCTCTCTCTCTCAAACACACACTCTTCTCCCTCCCTCTCACACACACTCTCTCCCACTCATTCTCACACACACAGTCTTCTCTCTCTCTCTCTCACACACATTCCTCTCCCTCCCTCTCTCACAGGCACTTCTGACTCTCTCTCTCTCACACAGACACTCTTCTCACAGTCTCTCACACACACTCTTCTCCCTCTCTCTCTAACACACTTCTCCCTCCCTCTCTCAGACACACTCTTCTCCCTCTCTCTCACCAACACACTCTTCTCCCTCTCACTCTCACACAAACACACTTCTCCCTCTCTCACACACATTCTTCTCCCTCTCTCTCTCACAGACACTTCTCACTCTCTCTCTCACTCACACACTCTTCTCACAGTCTCTCTCTCACACACACTCTACTCCCTGTCTCTCTCTCACACACACGCTTCTTCCTCTCTCTCTCTCTCACACACACTTCTCCCTCTCTCTCTCTCTCAAACACACTCTTCCTCTCCCTCACACACACACTTCTCCATCTTTCTCTCACACACTCTTCTCCCTCTCTCTCTCTCACACACACTCTTCTCACTCTCTCTCTCACACAAACTTTTCTCATTCTTACACAAACACTCTGCTCCGTCTCTCTCACACACTCTTCTCCCTTTCTCTCTCAAACTCACTCTTCTCCCTCTCACACACACACTCTTCTCCCTCGCTCTCACACATTCTTCTCCCTCTCTCTCCCTCACACACACACTCTTCTCCCTCTCTCTCTCACACACACACACACGCTTCTCCCTCTCTCTCTCACACACACACACACTTCTCCACCCCTCTCTCTCTCACACACACACTCTTCTTCCTCTCTCTCTCTCACACACACACTTCTCCCGTGATCTCTCACACACTCTTCTCACTCTCTCTCTCTCACACACTCTTCTCCCTCTCTCTCCCACGCACTCCTCTCCCTCTCGCTCTCACACACTCTTCTCCCTCTCTCTCTCACACACTTCTCCCTCTCTCTCTCTCTCAAACACACTCTTCCTCTCCCTCACACACATACTTCTCCATCTTTCTCTCAAACACTCTTCTCTCTCTCTCTCACACACAAACTCTTTTCTCTCTCTCAAACACACACTCTTCTCCCGCCCTCTCACACACACTCTCTCCCACTCATTCTCAAACAAACAGTCTTCTCTCTCTCTCTCTCACACACATTCCTCTCCCTCCCTCTCTCACAGGCACTTCTGATTCTCTCTCTCTCACACAGACACTCTTCTCACAGTCTCTCACACACACTCATCTCCCTCTCTCTCTAACACACTTCTCCCTCCCTCTCTCAGACACACTCTTCTCCCTCTCTCTCACCAACACACTCTTCTCCCTCTCACTCTCACACAAACACACTTCTCCCTCTCTCACACACATTCTTCTCCCTCTCTCTCTCACAGACACTTCTCACTCTCTCTCTCACTCACACACTCTTCTCACAGTTTCTCTCTCACACACACTCTACTCCCTGTCTCTCTCTCACACACACGCTTCTTCCTCTCTCCCTCACACACACACTTCTCCATCTTTCTCTCACACACTCTTCTCCCTCTCTCTCTCACACACACTCTTCTCGCTCTCTCTCTCACACAAACTTTTCTCATTCTCACACAAACACTCTGTTCCGTCTCTCTCACACACTCTTCTCCCTCTCTCTCTCAAACTCACTCTTCTCCCTCTCACACACACACTCTTCTCCCTCGCTCTCACACATTCTTCTCCCTCTCTCTCCCTCACACACACACTCTTCTCCCTCTCTCTCTCACACACACACACACGCTTCTCCCTCTCTCTCTCACACACACACTTCGCCCCCCCTCTCTCTCTCACACACACACTCTTCTCCCTCTCTCTCTCTCAAACATACTCTTCTCCTTCTCTCTCACACACACACACTCTTCTCCCTCTCTCTCTCTCACACACTACCTTCTCCCTCTCTTGCTCAAACACTCTCTTCTCCATCTCCCTCTCTCACACACACTCTTCTCCCTCTCTCTCTTACACACACACACACTCTTCTCGCTCCCTCTCACACACTCTTCACCATCTCTCTCACACAGTCGTCTCCCTCTCTCTCACACACACACTCTTCTCCCTCTCTCTTACACACTCTACTCCTCTCTCTCACACAAACTTTTCTCCCTCTCTCTCACACACACTCTTCTCCCTCCCTCTCTCATACACTCCCTTCTCCATCTCACTCACACACTCTTCTCCCTCTCTCTCTCTCACACAAACTCTTCTCCCTCTATCTCTCACACAAACACTCTTCCCCCTCTCTCACACACACTCCTCTCCCTCTCTCTCACACACACTCTTCTCCCTCTCACACACACACTCTTGTCCCTCTCTCTCTCTCACTCACACCCTTCTCCCTGTCTCTCTCACACAAACTCTTCTCCCTCTCTCTCTCACACACTCTTCTCCTCTCACACACACACTCTTCTCCCTCCCTCTCACAAACACTCTCTCCCCCTCATTCTCACACACACAGTCTTCTCCCTCTTTCTCTCACACACATTCTTCTCCCTCCCTCTCTCACAGGCAGTTCTGACTCTCTCTCTCTCTCACACAGACACTCTTCTCACAGTCTTTCTCTCACACACACTCATCTCCCTCTCTCTCTAACACACTTCTCCCTCCCTCTCTCACACTCACGCTTCTCCCTCTCTCTCACCAACACACTCTTCTCCCTCTCACTCTCACACAAACACAGGTTTCCCTCTCTCACACACATTCTTCTCCCTCTCTCTCTCACAGACACTTCTCACTCTCTCTCTCACTCACACACTCTTCTCACAGTCTCTCTCTCACACACACTCTTCTCCCTGTCTCTCTCTCACACACACTCTTCTTCCTCTCTCTCTCTCACACACACACTTCTCCATCTTTCTCTCACACACTCTTCTCCCTCTCTCTCTCTCACACACACTCTTCTCCCTCTCTCTCACACAAACTTTTCTCATTCTCACACAAACACTCTGTTCCGTCTCTCTCACGCACTCTTCTCCCTCTCTCTCTCAAACTCACTCTTCTCCCTCTCACACACACACTCTTCTCCCTCGCTCTCACACATTCTTCTCCCTCTCTCTCCCTCACACACACACTCTTCTCCCTCTCTCTCTCACACACACACACACACACACGCTTCTCCCTCTCTCTCTCTCACACACAATCTCCTCTCTCTCTCTCACACAGACTCTCCACTCCCTCTCTCTCACACACAAACTCTTCTCCTTCTCTCTCACACACACACCTCTTTTCCCCCTCTCTCTCACACACTCTCTTCTCCCTCTCTCACTCAAACACTCTCTTCTCCCTCTCCCTCTCTCACACACACTCTCCTCCTTCTCTCGCACACACATTCTTCTCTCAGTCTCTCTATCACACACACTCTTCTCCCTTTCTCTCTTACACACACACACACTCTTCTCACTCTCTCTCACAAAGTCGTCTCCCTCCCTCTCACACACACATTCATCTCCCTCTCTCTTACACACTCTACTCCTTCTCTCTCTCACACAAATTTCTCCCTCTCTCTCACACACACTCTTCTCCCTCCCTCTCTCACACCTCTCTTCACCATCCTCTCACACACTCTGCTCCCTGTCCTCTCACACACACACTCTCTCCCTCTCTTTCACACAAACTCTTCCTCACTCTCTCTCTCACACACGTCTGCTCCTCGCTCACGCACAAACTCTTTTCTCTCTCTCAAAACACACATTCTTCTCCCTCTCTCTCCCTCACACACACTCTCTTCTCCCTCTCTCTCTCACACATATTCTTCTCCATCTCTCTCTCACAAACACACACTTCTCCCTCTCTCTCTCACACACCCTCTTCTCCCTCTCTCTCTCACACCACTCTTCTCCCTCTCTCTCCCACACACTCCTCTCCGTCTCGCGCTCACACACTCTTCTCCCTCTCTCTCTCACTCACTTTCTCCCTCTCTCTCTCTCTCAAACACACTCTTCCTCTCCCTCACACACATACTCTCCATCTTTCTCTCAAACACTCTTCTCTCTCGCTCTCACACACACACTCTCTCCCTCTCGCTCGCACAAACTGGTCAGCAGTCTCACACAAACACTCTGCTCCGTCTCTCTCACACACTCTTCTCCCTCTCTCTCTCTCAAACGCACTCTTCTCCCTCTCACAGCACACACTCTCCTCCCTCTCTCTCACACATTCTTCTCCCTCTCTTGCTCAAACACTCTCTTCTCCATCTCCCTCTCTCACACACACTCTTCTCACTCTCTCTCACACACACTCTTTCTCAGTCTCTCTATCACACACACTCTTCTCCTTCTCTCTCTTACACACATAGACACTCTTCTCCCTCTCTCTCACACACACTCTTCTCCCTCTCTCTCACACAGTCTTCTCCCTCTCTCTCACACACACATTCATCTCCCTCTCTCTTACACAGTCTACTCCTTCTCTCTCTCACAACAAACTTTGCTTCCCTCTCTCTCACACACAGACTTCTCCCTCCCTCTCTCACACACTCTCTTCTCCATCTCTCTCTCACACCTCTGCTCCCTCTTTCTCTCACACAAACTCTTCTCCCTCTCTCTCTCACACATACACTCTTCCCCCTCTTCTCACACACACACTTCTCCCTCTCTCTCACACAGTCTTCTCCCTCTCCCTCTCACACAAACTCTTCTCTCTCTCTCACAAACGCACTCTTCTCCCTCTCTCACACTCAATCTTCTCCCTCGCTCTCACACACACTCTTCTCCCTCTCTCTCTCTCACACACACACACACTCTTCTCCTCTCTCTCACACACTCTTCTCCCTCTCTCTCACACAGTCGTCTCCCTCTCTCTCTCACACACACATTCATCTCCCTCCTCTCTTACACATCTACTCCTTCTCTCCTCTCAACTACAAACTTTTCTCCCTCTCTCCTCACACACAGACTTCTCCCTCCCTCCTTCTCACACACTCTCTTCTCCATCTCTCTCACACACTCTCTCCCTCTTTCTCTCACACAAACTCTTCTCCCTCTCTCTCTCACACAAACACTCTTCCCCCTCTCTCACACACACACTTCTCCCTCTCTCTCACACAGTCTTTCTCCTTCTCCCTCTCACACAAACTCTTCTCTCTCTCTCACAAAGGCACTCTTCTCCCTCTCTCACACTCAAACTCTCCCTCTCTCTCATACACACTCTCTCCCTCTCTATCTCAAATACTCGCTCCCTCTCTCTCACACGCACACACTCTTGCTCCCTCTCTCTCTCAAACACACACTCTTCTCCCTCTCTCACACAAACTCTTCTCTCTCTCGCACACACACACTCTTCTCTCCCTCGCTCTCACATTCAATCTTCTCGTCATCTCTCTCAATACACACTCTTCTCCCTCTCTCTCTCAAATACTCTGCTTCCCTCTCTCTCTCACACACACACACTCTTCTCCCTCTCTCATCTCAAACACACACTCTCTCCCTCTCTCTCTCACAACAATCTTCGCCCTCTCACACACACACTCTTCTCCCTCTCTCTCCCACATTCTTCCCTCCCTCCTCTCCCCACAACACACCACTCTTCTCCCTCTCTCTCTCACATACACCACATCTTCTCCTCTCTCTCTCACACCCACACACACTTATCCCTCCTCTCTCCTCACAAACACACTCTTCTCCTTCTCTCTCACACACACACCCTTCCCTCTCTCTCTCTCACACACTCTCTTCTCCCTCTCATGCTCAACACTCTCTTCTCCATCTCCCTCTCTCACACCACTCTTCTCACTCTCTCTCACACACACTCCTTTCTCAGTCTCTCTATCACACACCCACTTCTCCCCTCTCTCTCTCACACACACACACACTCTTCTTCTTCTCCTCTCTCTCACACACTCTTCTCCCTCTCTCTCAACACAGTCGTAGAAAGAGAGACATACAAACATTCATTCCCCAGATCTTATTACACACATTCGGTACCTATTCTCATCCACACAAACTTTTCTCCCTCCTCCTATAACACAAGACCTCTCCCTCCCAGATCACACATATCTTCTCCATATCTCTCACACACTCTGCTCCCTCTTTCTCTCACAACAAACTCTTCTCCCTCTCTACTCAACACAAACACGCTTCCCCCTCTCTCACACACTCTTCTCCCTCTCTCTCTCTCACACACTCTTCTCCCTCTCCCTCTCACACAAACTCTTCTCTCTCTCTCTCACAAACGCACTCTTCTCCCTCTCTCACACTCAATCTTCTCCCTCTCTCTCATACACACTCTTCTCCCTCTCTCTCTCAATACTCTGCTGTCCTCTCTCTGTCACACACACACTCTTCTCTCCCTCTCTCTCTCAAACACACACTCTTCTCCCTCTCTCACACACACTCTTCTCCCTCTCTCTCACAAACACTCTTCTCCCTCTCTCTCTCACACACACACTCTTCTCCGTCTCTCTCTCTCACACACACTCAGCTTCTCCCGTCTCTCAAACACACACACACTCTTCTCCATCTCTCACACAAACTCTTCTCTCTCTCTCACAAACACACTCTTCTCCCCTCTCACATTCACTCTCTTCCATCTCTCTCATACACACTCTTCTCCTCTCTCTCTCTCAATACTCTGCCTCCCTCTCTCCACACACACACACATCTTCTCCCTCTCTCTCTCAAACACACACTCTCGCTCTTCTCCCTCTCTCTCTCACACACTCATCTCCTCTCACACACACACTCTTCTCACCTTTCTCCCTCCCTCTCACACACACTCTCTCCCACTCATTCTCACACACACAGTTCTTCTCTCTCTCTCTCTCACACACATTCTTCTCCCCTCCTCTCTCACAGGCACTTCGACTCTCTCTCTCTCACACAGACACTCTTCTCACAGTCTCTCTCTCACACACACTCATCTCCCTCTCTCTCTAACACACTTCTGTCTCCCTCCCTCTCTCAGACACACTCCTTCTCCCTCTCTCTCACCAACGCACTCTTCTCCTCTCACACTCTCACACAAACACACTTCTCCTCTCTCACACACATTCTTCTCCCTCTCTCTCTCACAGAACACTTCCACTCTCTCACTCAACTCACACACTCTCTCACAGTCTCTCTCTCACACACACACTCTACTCCTGTCTTCTCTCTCACACACACGTTTTCTTCCTCTCTCTCTCTCTCTAACACACACTTTCCCCTCTCTCTCTCTCTCAAACACACTCTTCCTCTCCCTCACACACACACTTCTCCATCTTCCTCTCACACACTATTCT